>NW_006262075.1:16372571-16482366 GCF_000493195.1 Citrus x clementina
AATGGATAAATCCAGTGTAGTTGTAAGAAATAAAGTTAGATTAGTGGCTAAAAGTTACAACCAAGAAGAGGGAATTGATTTTGATAAAACATTTGCATATGAAGCTAGATTAGAATCCATTAGGATGCTCTTAGCATTTACATGTTATAAAGATTTCATTTTATTTTAAATGAATGTCAAGAGTGCTTTCTTAAATGGTTATATAATCGAAGAAGTGTATGTGAAACATACCCTTGGTTTTGAAAATGAAAAATTTTCAGATTATGTTATAAGTTGTCAAAATCATTGTATGGATTAAAACAAGCACCTAAAGTATGGTCTGATAGGCTTAAAATTTTCTTATTGGATAACAATTTTTTTAATAGGTAAAATGGATATTGCTCTTTTTGTTAAGCATAAGAACTAAGACATACTTATTGTTCAAATTTATGTTGATGATATTATCTTTAATTCTACTAATGAATTGTCGTGTAAAGAATTTTCATCTTGTATGAGTAAAGAATTTGAGGTGAGTGTGATGGGAGAGTTGAAGTACTTCTTTGGGCTGCAAATTAAACAAAATAAGGAATGAATTTTCATAAATTAAGCCAAGTGTGTGAAAGACCTACTTAAGAGATTTGACATTGATGACTCAAAGACCAAGAGAATTTCAATTAGCACAACAACCAAGCTTGATAAAGATAAAAAAGGCAAAGAAGTTGATATTAAAATGTATCGATGTATGATAGGCTCTTTACTTTACATAACTACAAATAGACCTGATATCATGTTTAGTGTATATTTATGTGCAAGTTTTCCATCATGTCCCAAGGAATCTCATTTGCTTACTGTGAAAAGAATTTTTCATTATTTGAGTAGAATCATAGATCTTGGCTTTTAGTATCCTAAAGGAACTCATATAGATTTAGCTTGTTATTCGAATGTGGATTTTGTTGGTTACAAAGTCGATAGGAAAAGTACTAGTGGAATTTACCATTTACTAGGTCATTCACTTGTTTCATAGTTTAGTAAGAAACAAAATTCGGGTTGCATTCTCAACCACTAACGCTAAATATATTGTCTCAAGTAGTTGTTGTGCACAAGCTTTTTGGATGAAACAAACACTTAGAGACTATGCCATTAATCTTGGACAAATTCCTATAAAGTGTGATAATACTAGCGCTATAAATCTATCAAAGAATCTCATTTAGTACTCTAGAACCAAGTATATAGAAATTAGACATCATTTCTTGAGAGATCATGTTTAAAATGGAGATATTGCATTAGAGTTTATCTCTACAGAAAAATAACTTGTAGATATTTTTACAAAACCTCTTTGTAAATAACAATTTTCAAAAATTCAACATGAACTTGGAATGATGAAATTTTTACATTAATATCTCTAATCATGTTATTGAGTCTATTAAAATTGATTGATTTTTTATGTTTATAAAGTGTTTGAGTATGATGGATGAGTGATGTGTTTGAAAATATGAATTGGTTGTTTGAAAACATGTGAGTTCATGAATCATGCATTAAACTAGTCATTCAGACATTTTAAATCAATGAAATGATCATGAAATAGATTAATTGTTGACCAAAAACTAAAGTAGATGTCCGAAATCATTAGTTAAAGAAAACAGATTGTTGTTTATTCAATAAACGGTTAACCCTTTTTGGGATAGAAACTAGGGAAAATATTCAGGAAGATAACGGTTCGCCAGCTTTTCCCTAACGGTTCACCATTTTCAAAAAAAAAATTAGTTACATTCTGAAACGATATCAGCCTATCGATATCTTAATAACAGCTCACTATTATCACGTAATAAGAGCATCGTAAACTGTTTTCTCTTTCATTTTCTTTTGCCCTTGGACCGTTTAACCCTCAACCGTGGTTACAGCTCTTTCTCTCTCTCAAATTACTCATTTTCCTTGCAATTTCTCTCCAAATTGAAGCCATAGAAACCCTTTTTAACTAGTTTAGAACTTTTTCATCTAATTCAAATATGTTTTTAAGCCTTTAATTGCAAATTCCCAATTTCAAAGCCTTAGGGCAAACCGAACATAGGTCCTCAAATTTGCCAAAAATTCATTTATTTCTTAATCCTATTAAGTCTATAAACACTCTTTTGTACCTCCAAAGTTATCCATGGCTGGTGAAGGACCTTCAAGACCAAGGAAACAATTCAAATAGAGGGCTAGTAGGAGTCCTCCTCATCCCCCTCCTGTTCCTGATTTGGAAAGGGTCCACTTCCTTTCTCCTCCTCTTGCTAGGAGACTCTAGACTCGGTTTATGACTCGTAAGTTAACCGATTCCTTCTTTCTTAATTTAGATGATTTTGAGGAGTTGGTTGTTTGTAGTAGTAATGGAGTTGAGATGGTTTGTACATCTTTAGGAGTGCTTTTTAAAATTTTTTGTATTTGAGGATATATTTACTTTTACGAGGAGACTCTGTCCAAATTTTCTCATTGCTTTTTCTTTTTAATGATAAAGGGGGAGAAATACATACCATACATCTTTGTTGTGATAAACGAATGCAAAACTATTTAACTGTTTTTGAAATGTTTTGGCCACTAAACAAATTTAGTGACAAACTATTTTTTAAAATGTTTTGGTCACTTACTAATGGGGAGTATACATTAAGGGGGAGTAATCTTGCCTAGTCTTGAAATGTTTGTCATTATAAAAAAGAGGGAGATTGTTAACTCTTTTGTTTTTATAATAATGATTTTGATGATAACAAACATGTTTTTAATTAATAAGTTTTAAAATTAGTTGTTAATTGGATCACTTTTTTAAGCCATATATTATTCAAACCAAAGTAAAACCTTCTGGAAACAAACTGCAAACCATTTACAGAAAATAGCAAACTAATTACATTCTAAAAAGTAAATTTCCAGAAAATGATAAACCGATTGCATTAACCGTTTATGGCTAACGGTACACCGAAAACATTACAAAGAGCAAATTTCAAATATCGACAAACTGTTAACAAATAACGGTAAGCCAATTTCATTCCAGAGAGCAAATCAAAGATAATGGACAACCGTTTATGGATAATGGTAAACCGATTTCATTCCAAAGAGCAAATCTCAGATAATGGTAAACCATTTATGGATAATGGTAAACCAATTCCAAAGAGCAAATCTCAGATAACAGTAAACCATTTATGGATAACAGTAATCCAACTACATTCTAGAGAGTAAATATTAGATAACGGCATATCGTTTATTGATAATGGTCCACTGATAACATTCTAGAGAACAATCATCTTGCAAACGGTAAACCATTTATGTCAAACAGATAACTGACATCTCTAAGCCAATTTTTGGAACGACATTGGTAATTCTGCAAATGGTGATCTGACAATTTTAATTTTGACACAACGGTAACTTGCCAAAGTCAAAATGGCGATTCGATAAGTGATAAACGACGATCCAATAGTGTGCAAAAAGTCAATAATAGATAGTTTTCAGCTCCAACTATAAATAAGTTCAATCAAATTTAAACAAAGGTTGATCAAAATATTATCATTGAGCTTGTAATTGAGAATACAATATTCATTGAGCCTTAAATTTGTTCTTATTTGATTTATTCATACATTGAGCATTGATTTTTAATCATATATTTTGTGTGAGAGAAAAATACATTTATAATCTTTGTTTTGAGTGATTAAGTGTTAGGAGACACTTGAGTTAAGAGATTGAGGATAATTTCTTGGTGTAGGGTTGGCAAAAGGTCAGGTTAGGCTCGGGCTTTTCCAAGCCCTACCCGACCAGATCAAAAAAATTTGAAACCTAACCCTAAAAAAGCCCAAACACTTTTTAGTTAGGCCCGACCTGAATTGGGTCAACATCCGAAATAGTTATTTTTTATTTTTTATTTTTAACAACCCAACATAAAAAATAAAAAATTCATGTCTTATACAAATAAAAACACACAATTTAGTACCATAACCCAACATTAAAAAAATGTCTTATACAAATAAAAACTCATAATTCAATTCCACAACCAAACATTTTTAAAAAAGAACTATTCCAACACTTGTGGGCTACTTTCATCTTCATCCACAAATTCATGTCCACTAAAAATTTCACTTTCGAGAATTTTACCTATAAAAAAAGAAAAAGAAAGTGAGAAAATAATTTAGGTTTATAAAATTATTACTGAACCAATTATTTAAATATTTTGTACATTATTTGTATTCATACCTTTGGAGTTTGCCCATAGCCAATGTTGAGTGCACATAAGCACTTCTAATGTCGTAGGATGAAGTCTACTCCAATGTGGGGTCAATACTCTACCTCCAGTGCTAAATGCAGATTCAGAGGTAATGATTGTCACGGGAACGACTAAGATATCTTTGGCCATTTGAGCGAAAATAGGGTATTTGTCTTGGTTCACCTTTCACCAATTCATAATATCAAAGTCCGGAGTGAATTTGATTAAAGGTTCTTCTAAATACCTCTCAAGATCGGACTTCGATACTATGATCTCACTATTTTGGCTTGCAAATGCCTCAAACTTTCTTATATCAAAACATTTAAGGCCAATTCCTATATTAAAATTAAAACGAACATTGACCAAAGAAGATTCACCAACAACCGCATCACTTACATTCCCATTCTTACCTTCATAAAACTTAACTAAATCGTACTTAAATTGCGTACCCTTTGAATCTCATTTGCAGCACACTCACCATAAAGTTGTGGAAAATAATAATTAACCAATTGCATCTTAAACCTCGAATCAAGAATAACCGCCATCACCAAAATCCCATGAATTTGGGCCCAACATTTATCAAATTTCATAATCATTTGACCAGCCATTTCTCTAAACACAGGCACATCAGAAAGTTCCCAGTGATCCAAATTAATCCTCATCTCACATATCATTGGAAAAAAAAGATTAGATGTGGGATATTGTGTACCTAAAAATAACTTTGTCATCGTGTAAAACGGCAGCAAATATTCCAATATCTTTTCTGCCATCCCCCATTCCTCATCTGTTGGTAAAGAGGTGTAGTGTTTGTCACTCTGCTGCAGTCTAGAAAAGATTGTTTTATATTTCACAGCAACATCAAGTATAACATATATATAATTCCATCTAGCTATACAATCAAGTACCAACTTTTTCTCACACTTAACTTGTAATTGCCGCGCAACCATCTCAAAAGTTTCTACCCTCTTTGGTGTGCTCGTCCAATAAGCCACACCATCCCTAATCTTTTTAATCCACTCCTCAATCATTTTCATCCCGTCTTTCACAATTAGGTTTAAAATATGAGCCACACACCTCATAGAAAAAAATCCCCACCCATTAACATTGAATCACCTGGAATCAATCCCATCAACCTATCAACCATAGCATCATTGGTGGAACAATTATCTAAAGTTACAACCGATATCCTTCTATCCACATTTCAATCCAACATACATTTAAAAAATGCTTCAAAAAGAAATTTAGTGGTATGTGGAACCGACAAATATATGAACCTATTAATTACCAAAAAACTAAATTTTAGAATTAATTAAATTGAATTAGAAATAAGTAAACATAATATCGACTTTGCAAATATATAAACCTATTCATCACCAAAAATCTAAATTTTAGAATTAATTAAATTGAATTAAAATAAATATCAATTAATAAGAAAAGTACCTTAAAATTTGACTTTGTAACCGTCAAGACTTGTCCACAAAATGTCTCGTAACAACCATGTACCCCTTCTTTTGATTACTCGCAGTCCACATGTCTGTAGTAATTGCCACCCTACTATCATTATTCTCCAACAAAGTCATTGCTTTTGCCTTTTCAACTTGATGCAATTTAATAATCTCACTCTTTAAAGTGTTTCTACTCATATTCTTCACCAAAGGGTTGGCATAAGACATCAAATCCTTAAATGCCTCATATTCCACAAAATTAAGTGGTAGCTTATGCTTTACAACCAAGGTTGCTATCTTTTGTCGAGCAACAATTGGATCAAATTCTCTTATCTCAATACAACTTGTTCCATCATCTTTCCTCGTCATGCTAAGAGTTTTTTGTAAGCTATCAAGAACTGAGGGAACACCCTTTGCCTTACATGATCTTTTCAAATGTCAATCCAAATGTGAGGTTCCACTATGACTAGATGCTACCAACTTAGCTTGACAATGGTTACATTTCGCCTTCAATTCACCATTAACGGTTACCTTGGTGAAGTGTCCCCAAACATAAGAAGGTTATTGCACACCTTGCTTTTTTTTTTATTACTACTTTGTTGTACCCCATGATCACAACGGGATGCCTCTTTAATTCCTTCAATTTCTTGGACCCCTTCAAGAGGAATGGCATCATTTCTATTCTCTTCGCCAACATGAGAATCCTCACATGAATTTGAAGTAATGACCTAAATTAAATGTGTAACAAGTTGCAATTAATTTATAGACGTAAAATATGATTGAACTTATAAATTTTAAGTTAATTTATTAACTCAAAATGTGATTAAACATAATTTACAATTACAACATAATAATTAATATTTACAATGTTATATAAGGTTATATTTAGCTAAAATATAATATTTATAGTAACTACATAATCATTATGAATATAATTAGCTAAAATTATAAATAAATTTATAAGCTTAAATGAAAAAAATTAATTATATTTATGAAGTTATAAACTTATGATATAATTAAACTTAATTTACAATCATAACATAATAATTAAAAAAAACCCGATATATAGCCTTATATGTAGCCACAATATAATATTCACATCAACTACATAATTAATTAATTAATTAACATGAATATATTTAGCTAAAATTATTAAATTATAGATTAAATTATAAGCTTAAATGGAAAACATTAATTAAATATTTATGAAATTAAAATTACCAAAGCTAATAGCTAATGCCAGGAACTTGTACGTTGGCCGTTGGGGTTCGGGTTAGGTCAATCGGGCCAAAATAGGGTCGGGCTAAATTGCCAAGCCTATCTTGGTGTAAAGGTTGATTGACACATGTGAAGTCAATTGTAAGTGTTCTTAAAGCCTTGGAGGCTTGACTAGTGGAATCCTCTAAACTCGGCAAGCTTGGAGCCGTGAAGGTAGGCAAGGTTAGCTGAACCACGTAAAAATCTCTGTATTTGAATTTCTCTTCCCTTATCTTTTTACATTTTGGTTTATTTATTTATTATTGTTTTAAATTCGTTTAAGATTTCCAATAAGTTTTGTTCAAGCATTGCATAAATTTTTAGAAATTTAATTCACCCCTCTTCTTGGGTTGCTTAAATAGTATTTCAAGATTTCATATTAAGAGTAAGTTTTTATTGATATTTGGGACATAATACGCATCTTGAAGTGATACTTTGTGCAGACTATATCGAAGTGTAAGTACTATAGTGACAATATGAGCTATTGGCAATCGCGAGTTATTTGCTATTACTATCACGCGACCTCCTTTGTACTTGATCATTTCATGTAGCATCTCTCTATCACCAGCCATATAATTTGAATAACCTAAGTTAATGATCCAATCACTCTCGTAGTTAATCCGGTCAGGTATTGCAACTACATGGGCTAGCTCTTCTTCCTCGATGATGATTGATGCCTTAACTCTCCATTGTTCATCATTATCCTTCTTTTGATTGGAGTAGCAACATTACTCTCCTCAAACTTTTTCTTAGACTATCAATCTTTTGCCATGTGGCCCCTCTTTCCACAGTTATAGCAATTCCCTTTAAACTTTTTCTTTAGTTGATATTGGCCACCATTGTCGCAATTTCATTGCGCTTCCTTTATTTGTGAGCTACCTTCTTGTTGATGATTTCTTAACTTATCAACATCTCCTTTAGATCCTCCACCACTATGTCCTTTTAATCGATATCTCTTTTCATCAATGGAGAGCGCTTCCTCGTCGATCTTTACTGAGCCCCCATTTATTTGTTTGTCAATCATTTCTTGATCAACAAATAAGTTTTTAAATTCCTTAATGGTTAATTCAGTTGGCCAATCTTGGACAACTGTAACAAAGCTCCTAAACTCAAGTCTCAAATCATGTATAATAATTCTCTCTATTTTAGATTTAAAAATTATAATTGTAGGATCAAACTTAAAAATTTCACACCATAGATAACTTACCTTGTTGAAGTACTCGTCAATTGTCATGTTTCGTTGTGATATTAACAATAACTCATTCTATAGAAGTTGTAGCCCTGTTATTTTTCTTTGAAAAAATCGTTGCAAAAGTGTCTCAAGCTTCCTTAGGCGCTTTAGCCTTTTTTACGTGTTGCAGCATTTATTATTCAATTGTACTCTTGATGGAGAACATGGCCTTCCCAACTTTAATGTTCCACTTCTTCAAAGTGGCATCATCAATTGGTAGTTTCACATCGTTATCACAAATGACCTCCCAAAGATCCTGGCCTTGCAAGTAGGACTTTATCAATATTGCCCACGTATGGTAGCTTTTGTTATTGAGCTGTTTGACTCCTTTAACTGCTTGACAGTCAACTATTATATTTCCAGGACTTTGACAATGCCAAACAAGGTTGATTTTCACTAATAAACTTGTAGAGTTTTGAATTCTTCACGATGCAACAAAGCTTCACCAAACGATCCTCGATCATCCTCATTGTACTCTTACAACTTCTCGATGATAGTCCTTGATTGTTGTGAACTTCTAGTAACACTACTACAGTAGTCCCCATCCAACCTCGCTATGGTAATAATTGTTGAAAATAGAGGAGGACTAAATTGCTCAAGAATAAAACTATTAAGGCAACAGAAGAATTTTCTAATTAAAAGACTTTATTGATAGTTTACAAAAGAAACACTAACATGCTGGAAACTCACTCTTCTTTCTCTCTACTAATTCTTCACTCTTCACTTAATACCCACAACAGAGAGTTTAGAGGTATTTATAGTAATTGAAAGCTAATACAAACCACTCAAATATTAAATTACAAAAATTTAATAACCACATTTTATAAATATCATCAAATGTTCAAGAGTTTTCTAATTTTAGATATTTTCACCTCTATTAGAGTTTTTTTTTTTATATATTAGAGTCATCTCCCATTCTCTATACAATTCTTGAAACTTCCATGGATTGTGCTTTGAAATTGGGCTTGGATAAGTGTAATTGGATTGGGTCATGAAATTGGTGTTAGACTTTTAACACATCTAGACGGAGGCGGCTAGAGACAGCAAGAACAAGTACATTTGGTTACCGGGTCCTAGACTTAAGAGGAGAGATTATGGATGTGTTGGTGGTGATGAAGATGGAGAAGCTTTCCATCTTTGAAATCTTCTTCTAATTCTCCCTCCCCCCCCCCCCCCCCAAAAAGAAAGAAATAAATAAATAAGATAATTTTGTTGCTATCCCTTTTAATTTCTTTGCTAGTTTGGAATTTGTAATTTCCCAGGAGCTTTATTTGATTTGACTTATAGCGATAAACCAAATAGTCTCAAGCATATTAAACCTACCATCTTCAAACCATTTGTTAGATTTCACCATGGGACCATTTGTTTTTTGACTTAATACCTTAATTGATTTAATTTTAATCAGTTAAGTTGACACGACTTAAAAGCGTTTGATTTTCTCCCAAGTATAAGATTGCATAGTTATAATATATCTCAGTGAGTCTGAGGTTGATCCACATAGAAAAGATTTAATTTGTTTACTTAAGTTTATCCAAATAAAAATAAAATTTATAAATGTGTAATTTATTTTAAAAAGTATAAAATTGAATTAATTAGGGTTATGAATCCACTCTTAATAATAAATACAATTTAACAAATTATTTTTATTTTTATTTTATTTCCCAAAAGATTAACTGTATAAATTAAAATTATTTTCCCATTTATTTTATTGTGGATTAAGAATTTAATGTGCCAAAACTTAATTTGTCTACACTAAATCAAAATACCATTTTTTTCCATATTTTATACTAAGATATTAAGAATTTATTGTGCCAAATTCTTATTTTTGTCTACACTAAATCAAAATTTCAAAATATAAAATACGGATAAAATTAAATAGAAAACAATTTAATTTATAAAATTAAAAATAGAATTTGATTAAACCATATTTTTTACTAAGAGTTTCACCTTCCCCTAACTATGAATATTTAGTTAAACATTTTTTAAATAAAGGAAATCATTAAAATTGAAAAACACATAATTAAAAAATAGAAATTGAAAATTGAAATAAAACTAATTTTATTGATTGAAAATATATTACAAAGAGAGATGAGAAGAAGAATTTGGGGGGAAAGAAAAGAAGAGAAGGTGTGAAGAGGTGTGTTCACCCCCTCTCTATTTAAACTAAAACATAGTAAATCCACACCATACAAATAAATAAATCTAACTACGTCTTAGCTTTACATTTGTCCCACTAATAAAACATAAACATAAACATAACTTAATCCACTAAGCACATCCAACACATTCCACTAACAATTATCATACCTAACATGATAAAAACTTATAATTTTATAATTACCACATTTATCGTGGTAAAAACTTAAAAACTTACAGCAAAAGTCTTGGATCCTTCTCGACAATGACATAATTTCTCGAATTTCCGGAATCCAAATTTGACATCCATATATTTATTTGAATCTTCGAATTACATGAAATTATTATCGTTACCTAATAAACACACAAAAATACACAAAATCAAATACTTAGAAAAATAATTAGAAATTCACAATATATTATATAATTACAAATATAAATTATATTAATAGCACAAAATAACATTTTTACCCCTTAATAAACATACAATTTTTAACATTAATCATAAGTCATTAAGTTTATTTGTTTTTTCAACTTAATGAAAAATTTCAGTTATTAAGTTATTAAGTTAATTTTTTTTAACTTTTTGCTTAGTATAAAAAGTCTAGATGATATCATTAAAAGATATTATATTTTCCAAAATATCTCTATCTAATTAATTACTTTTCATCCTTACCAAAATAAAATTTAATAATTAGCACTAATACCTATCTTCATATAACTTATGATAATATAAAGTGGTAGACTATTATTATTTTTATCTTTTTATTTTCTTAAAATTAGCATTATTTATCTTCATAATTTTTTAAAATATTTTTCATATAGAAACATCATAAACTAAAATAAAATTGATCAACATATATGATATAGAATATGAGAAATTTGTATTCAATTGAATATGATTTATGTTATGATAATAAATTATCTTATTTATATTCTTTGAGATGTTTATAATTTGTTTAACATTTATAATTTGTAAGGACATAAATCCAAAAATATTATTTTTCAAATCTTTTAAGTTAAAAAAACAACTTAATATTTATTTTTAGCAATTCAGATAAAAAAAAAAAAAACATACCATTCACATTCATCTCTATTTAGAATTCAAATTAATTTAGGTCTATTTAGATTTCAGGCAAAAAAATAGACGCCACCTAAGTTGCCAAGGAGTTTTTTTTAAAAAAAGAAAAAAATCTACATAAACTTCTAATTTAAATAAGCATTTATTAACATAATAAAAATAAAATAATTCAAAAAACACTTTTTGATAATGTGTTCATGTTTCTTTAGAATTTCATATTCTGTATCAAAATATCTAGTCAAATAAAGAAAGCAAGGTATAAAAATCTCCTAAACAGGAGTTTATAGGTTTCTTTCGAGGAACAAACTAAGGACTAAATAATTTAAAATATTAATTGAAAATTAAATAAAGAAGTTAAATAGAATTAACCGGACACATCCTCTTGATCCGTCTTTTCCAGCTGACACGTGTCCTTCTTTCTCCTATTAAACTAAATTAACCTCCAGACAAATAATTATAACGATAATTAATAATTATTATTATTATTATGGCAAGAAGGTTATGGAACCAACTCCTCCCAAGTGAGTGGCGTCAAGCTTTTTTCTCTTCAAATCTTATTGACTGGTTAACTCTTAATTTAAGAAGTAACCAATGCATGGAGAATGGTTTGGAGTGGTCTTGTATGTTAGGAGTCGCGATATGGAGACTATGGTTTTGGTGGAATCAGTACCAGTTTAATAAGGTTTCAACGAACTCACTTGGCATGGCTAAAGATGTTCTTATTCGTGCAGAAGAGATCACTGTTGAGTGTTAGAAAAATGTATATTTATAAAGGAGAAAACCGTCATTTTACATTTCAAGTCTTACTAACAACCTTTACTTTTATGTATTTAACCTTCTTGTGATTTAATTACGTGTTTTTATTTTAATTAAGTATTTTATGTATTTTAGGGGCATTATAGTCATTTCACAATAATGGAGAGATCAGACAGCAAAACGGACATCATTTTTGAACTCAGAACGGTCGAAAACCTTAGGAGGAGCATAAAAGGAAAATAGCACTATTCACATGTACGGTACTATTCACGTGTACGGTACTATTCACGTGTACGATATTGTTCACGACACTGTTCACATAGACGGATCGATGACATGACATTGACCGATGATGTGGCATTGACTGATGAGGTGTCACGATCCTGTTGGGCTAAAATTCTTATGTACTGTTGATGGTGACGTGGCAGCATATCAATGGACGAAAAATCTCACGTACGGTACATGCATCACACAAGATTATTTTCAACCAAACTGCATTACTGTTCATCCAGGTCAAACCGTGTTACTGTTCATCCACGTGGTCAAACCACGTACTGTTGATTGATGATGTGGCGCAATCCTGAGCGTCCAAACTGTTTTTAATCCGATGGCCATGATTTACTCCATGTATCTATAAAAAGGGGGCCTCTCCCCCCTAATTGAATATCTCTGAATCTACTTTTGGGATCCATTTTCTGTAATTCCTTCTCCATCTTGTATTTTTTTTCATATTTTAATAAATTCTCATTTTGCCCCTAGTTCAATTATGAGCGGCTAATTTTCTTTCAAGCTTTGGTTGAAGGTGAAGTCTCAACATGTGTCATGGGCTTTATTTGGTAAATTTATTTTCTCTTCCCCTCTAGTTTTTGTGGATGTTTTGACTTCTCGTCTACCAATAATACTAATCTTGTCTAGTACCGCCTTGGTTTCACCGGCCTTCTAGTACAAGGTTATTATTATTTGGCACGATAAGCCCTTAGCACCATATTGATTAGAGCGTGGTTCATGAGGTGTGGATTCTCCCCTCATGATTTAATTGGCATTAATACGGATTATTTAGCTTATGATGCATGTTGATACGGATCCAGATACCCAAGTACGTCAATTTAATAGATTTCCTTTTCAAGTTATTCTCGCCATTTCAATTCCAATTTTAGAATTTATTCTCGCCATTTTAATTTAAGTTTTAGCATATTCCAAATAAGTTCCACCACAAATCCAATCAACCATTTGCAAAATTAATTATATACACAATTAAAATCCACCTCCTCGTGGGATCGACACTCGTCACCATTGATCTATACTACAATAGAATCGTGCGCTTGTGAGTACATTAAAATTTGCACAACAATCACTAGCTCGAACAAGTCTGGCCTAAATGGTCGGACAAGAAAAGTGGAAAAATGGATTGGGTGGCAACCCCTGTATGGCCTTGGTGCAAACTTAACTCAGATGGTGCATGTAAAAGAAATGGGGGTTCTTTTGCTGGAGGAATTCTTCGGAACTCTAACAGGAATTGGGTTAGTGGCCTTGCAATGAACATTGGATATTGTTCGATCACAGTTGCAGAACTATGGGAGGTTTATCAAGGTTTGGTTATGGCTTGGGACCATCGTATTCGTTGGCTTCTTGTTGAGGTCAATAGCCAGTGCATTGTTCAAATGTTGAATAATCTTGAAGAAATGACTAATGAATACTCTCTGCTGGTATCATCCATCAAAGAGCTTATACACAGGAATTGGCACATTTCTGTGAACCATGTTTACAGAGAGGCAAATTTTGTTACAGACTCAATTGCGAATTATGCTTCCAACCTTCTGATTGGCCTTCACAATTTGAGTAGTTCCCCGGCTTGTGTCATTCCTTTTCTCTTCACGACATGTATGGGGCGGCTCACCCCCGAATAGTGTCCTTGTAGCTCTTTTAATAGAGTCCCCATTGAATAAATAATAATAATAATAATAATAACATAACGGCAATTAGAGGCAGAAGACATATATTCTTATAATAGTTAACCACAAACCATAAACATTTATGTGGCTTTAAAGGAGCTAGTTTTTTATTTAAAAAATAAAAATAAGAGGGGTGGGCAAAGCCCAAATACATTTTTTATTTTTCCCCTTTACTACCCGAACCCGAGTGTCACCTGCTACAAGCTTGACTTTAAAGGAGCTAGTTGCTCAGATCAGACTTCAGGGCAAAGAATCCTGCTCTGAATGACGTGGCGAGACGTTTCTGCTTAATATTCTTGAAACCACTCCGATGATCAGCTGATGTAAAGGTTGCGGAAGTGGACTAAAGCTGTGGAGGCGAGTGACCTGTTCAGCAATGTAAAAAGAAAATGAAGTGTATTTATACATTTGACGCAATTCAATTAGCCAGAAACTTGCCAAGCTCAGGCAGTAACTACGCTCATCCGGATCTTGAAATAAAGTCGCCCCTCGAATAAAGAACGACATCACCATCTGTATACACAACTGCGATACCAACTGCAATACGTAAACCTGAGGCGCCTTGTACACCCTCAGATTTTGATAAATGTCTACTCTCTCGATGGTGTCCAGCCCAGACATCAAAAGCTGAGTCGAGGAATACAAGTGTATAGACAGTGAGTCAAAACAAGCGATAGCGATGAACATAATGACGGGGAAGCACAAGCCAATTACACTAACAGTTATAGCAAGAGTCAGATTGTAGGACAAAACTATCCACAATCTGGTCATGAAAGCAAGCAGCATTGACATTAGTCCTATTGGTAACAGGACAATTGCGGCAACCAGAAGCTTCATGGAAAGATCTCCAGCATTTTTGTAAAAAATATGGCAAAAAGTGAGAACTGCGGCAGTCAGAGAAGTAGTCATGGCTACGGTATCGGTGATGACAAATGCTTTGAAAACTGGATTTGTATCAAAATTTGGCACGCCTTTATCATCATAGTCCCCTGGAATGGTGAAAGCTGATGTAAATGTCAGTGTGGCCACTAGTATTGCCATTACTAAGAGATTTCGAGCCATGTCTTCGTTTTTAGGACCAAAGACCATTTTTGTCGTTGTTGGAGTTGTGAAGCTCAAAACTGAACCTGGGGATTTGTATGACATGTCGATTATCTGTCATGAAGCATAATGACTTGTCGTTTGAATTAGAGTTCAGAGAAGCTGAATGGATTAAACGCTATGTCGGCTGGATGTGTTAGTAATGCACGTGACTCGTCACATGATTCACTAACTCAAACGGCAGCCACATCTGCGTTTTAGTTAGCAGATTGCATGAGCCTCTAACAAGTGTCCCAGAGCAGATTCAAGAATTGGTTAATTCGGTTAGATCACGCGGGAGACAGCTGATTCATCATCTTGGCTGGAAATACAGAAACGTGAGCTGACCTCTGGGGGTTCTTTCACTTGGTTCTGAAAGGACTATAAAAGGTCCTAGGCTCTATTACTAATGGTATTCTATTGAGTTGTATTCATTCTTCATATGTGTAACTTGTTCTCTGAAATCAGTAAAAGGGTTGCTGCATTTTCCACAGTGGATGTAGGCTAGAAATTGGCCGAACCACTATAATCCTGGTGCAAAGTGTGTGATCTGTTTTTCTTTGATTGTGTGATTAATTTCAGTAGGTATTCTTGGTTCTTGACAAACTTCTTGAGAGATTAATTCCAGAACTAGATCAAGTTTCTTTGAGTGGGTCTTGGGGGTTCCAAATTGGTCTTGGTAATTAATTTGGATTCAACAAATTGGTATCAGAGCCTATCTCTGGTTTATTGGTCTTTACAATGGCGTCAACTAAACTGGAAGTGGAGAAGTTTACTGGCGAAAATGATTTCCACCTATGGAGACTCAAGATGAGAGCCTTATTGGTGCATCAAAGGTTGGATGTTGCACTCGATGATGAATCAACATCCAAGAAGCCAATGAAAGTAACTGAAGAAGAATTATCTGAGGTTCTTGATAGGGCACACAGTGCAATAATTCTAAGTCTTGGGGGTGGTGTACTTAGAGAGGTGGGTGGAGAAAGAACAGCAGCAGGTTTATGGAAGAAGCTTGAAGACTTATACACAAAGAAGTCAATGGCTAAAAGACTAGCCACCAAGAAGAAGCTTTATACCCTGCAGATGGAAGAGGGATCATCAATTACTGATCACATTGATGCTTTCAACAAGATCATCTTAGATCTTGAAGACATTAATGTAAAGATTGATGATGAAGACAAAGCCATGATTCTGCTCTGCTCTCTGCCGAGCTCCTATGAGAATCTAGTGGATACTTTGATGTATGGAAGACAGACTCTCGCTATGGGAGATGTAAAAGAAGCTCTGAGTTCCAAGGCTGCAATCAAGAAAGAAACCAGGGATGGAGAAGGGCTGACAGCAAGGGGAAGAACTGAAAGTAGAGAGACAAGTAAAAACAAGAAGAAGAGGTCAAAATCCAGGCCAAAGAACTTGAAATGTTTTCATTGTCATAAGGAGGGTCATTTCAAGAAAGATTGCCCTGAATTCAAAAACAAGAAGAATAAAGCAAAGGAAAAGAGTGGAGATGCTGCTGTTGCATCAGAATGTGAAGAATCTGATGGCTATGACTCTGCTGGAGTTCTAATAGCAACTAATTCTCAAACAAAAGGTAATTGGGTTTTAGATTCTGGTTGTTCCTTCCACATGTGCCCTAATAAAACTTTATTCACAAACTATGAGACCTGTGATGGTGGGGTAGTGGTAATGGGTAATGATTCAAGCTGTAGAGTGGTTGGCAGAGGTTCAATTAGGTTGGAAATGTTTGATGGCATGATTAGGGAATTAAGGGATGTCAGGCATGTGCCTGAT
This sequence comes from Citrus x clementina, assembly GCF_000493195.1. Lineage (NCBI taxonomy): Eukaryota > Viridiplantae > Streptophyta > Magnoliopsida > Sapindales > Rutaceae > Citrus > Citrus x clementina. The sequence continues at coordinate 16,389,496 of NW_006262075.1, forward strand.
CTCAAAAGAAACCTTATCTCCCTAGGAATGCTGGATAAAATTGGATGCCTTGTTAAGCTTGAGTCAGGCACTTTAAAAGTCTTGAAAGGGTCAATGGTTGTGATGAAAGGGAACATGAGCAATGGTCTGTATGTGTTACAGGGATCAGCTGTTACAGGGGATGTTGCTGTGTCAAACCAGAAAACAAATAAAACCATGCTGTGGCATATGAGGTTAAGCCACATGAGTGAAAGGGGCTTGGTAGAACTATCAAAACAGGGAGTCTTAGGTGTAGATAAGATAGAGCCTTTGAGATTCTGTGAAGATTATGTCATAGGAAAATCTTCAAGGGTGAAATTCAGTACTGGTATCCATAACTCAAAGGGGACTCTAAACTACATTCATGCTGATCTGTGGGGGCCTGCACAGACAGCTTCTCTAGGTGGGGCTAGGTATTTCTTATCTCTTATTGATGATTTCTCAAGAATGGTTTGGGTATTTAGTTTGAAGAGCAAAGACAAAGTGTTTGATCAGTTTAAGAACTGGAAAATTTTAGTTGAAAATCAGACCAATAGAAAGGTGAGGAGACTGAGAACAGATAATGGGTTAGAGTTCTGCAATAAGGACTTTGATGATTTCTGTACAAAGCATGGTATAGTTAGACACAAAATAGTAAGACACACTCCACAGCAAAATGGATTAGCTGAAAGGATGAACAGGACCCTAATAGATAAAGTTAGGTGTATGCTGATCCACTCTAAGCTACCCATGAGTCTATGGGCTGAAGCTCTTGATACTGCTTGCTTCATAGTAAACAGGAGTCCCTCTTCTGGAATCAATTTCAGAACCCCATATGAGCTCTGGTCTGGCAAACCAGCAGACTATTCTCAATTAAGAATATTTGGCTGCCCAGCCTATGCTCATGTCAAACAAGGGAAGTTAGAGCCCAGGGCCTTCAAATGTGTGTTCTTAGGATATCCTGCTGGTGTGAAGGGTTACAAGCTGTGGTGTACAGACATGAAGCCACCAAGGGCAATAATCAGCAGGGATGTGGTGTTTAATGAACATGAAATGCTTCAAAACTCAGCTACTGAAAATCAAACCATTAAGAGAGAATCAGGGGGTGACAAGAAGAGTTTTCTTGAGGTAGAGCTTCCAAGCTCTAGCACAGAAGCTGATAAAAAGATAAGGCCTGAGAATGCACCTGGAATGGATATGCCTGAACAGGAAGATGAATCAGAGGTGAAGATGACCTCAGAGATTATCAGCTAGTAAGAGATAGAAAGAAAAGAGAAACAAAGCCACCTAAGAGGTATGCATATGCAGACTTGATTGCATTTCCACTATCAGCAGCACAGGAAATAGAAGAAGATGAACCAAAGTCTTACATTGAAGCTGTCAGTAGTAAGGACTCAAAGAAGTGGATTGCAGCTATGAATGAAGAAATGAGATCACTGATCAAGAATCACACCTGGGATCTGATTCCAAAACCAGCAAAGAAGAAAGTAGTTGGCTGCAAGTGGATTTATAAGATCAAAGAAGGTATACCAGGAGTTGAACCACTCAGATACAAAGCCAGGCTGGTTGCCAAAGGCTTCACACAAAAAGAGGGAATTGATTTCAATGAGGTTTTTTCCCCAGTGGTAAGACACTCTTCCTTAAGGATCTTATTAGCACTGGTTGCAGTAAATGACATGCACCTGGAACAGATGGATGTCAAGACTGCATTCCTTCATGGGGAATTGGAAGAAATGATTGTAATGGCAACACCAAGAGTTATGAAGATTCAGCTAAAGCTGACTATGTGTGTCATTTGAGAAAGTCTCTATATGGATTAAAGCAATCCCCGAGACAATGGTATTTGAGATTTGATAAGTTCATGGCTGAGAATAGCTTTCAAAGATGCTCTTATGATTGCTGTGTATACCACAAAGATTTGAAGGATGGGGGTAAGATCTATCTGTTGCTATATGTTGATGACATGCTTATAGCATGTAACCACATGGATCAGATAGATAAACTGAAGAAGCAGTTAAGGAATACCTTTGAGATGAAAGACTTTGGAGCAGCCAAGAAGATTCTTGGAGTAGAGCTGCTGAGAGATAGCAAGAAGGGGATATTAAAACTATCACAGCACTGCTATATAAAGAAAGTACTTGAGAGATTTGAAATGGTGGATTCAAAACCAGTTCAAACTCCTCTAGCTGCTCATTTCAGGTTGTCTTGTAATCAGTGTCCAAGAACTGAAGATGAAAAAGCTGAGATGAGCAAAACTCCATATTCAAGTGTTGTGGGATGCTTGATGTATGCCATGGTCTTAACAAGGCCAGATATCTCCCATGCAGTAAGTGTAGTTTCCAGGTATATGGCTAATCCTGGAAAGGAGCACTGGAGAGCTGTTAAATGGATCTTAAGATATCTCAATGGGACTGCAAATTATGGCCTCATCTATGGTACAAAAAGAGGTACAGAAGTTGATGTTGAAGGGTATGTGGATGCTGACTATGCAGGGGATCTAGATAAAAGGAGGTCTCTGACAGGCTATTTGTTCACACTCAGTGGCTGCACCATAAACTGGAAAGCTTCACTTCAAAGTGTTGTTGCTCTGTCAACAACAGAAGCTGAGTACACTGCAGTTGCAGAAGCCTTTAAAGAGGCAATATGGCTCAGAGGAATGGTTACAGAATTAGGATTTGAACAAAGACAGGTGGTTGTTCACTGTGACAGTCAAAGTGCTATTTGCCTAAGCAAGAACCAGGTGCATCACGAAAAGACAAAGCACATTGACATTAAACTTCACTTTGTCAGGCTGGAGGTGTCTAAAGGAGTGGTGAAGCTGATAAAGGTTCACACTGATAATAACCTTGCTGATATGTTGACAAAGGGTGTACCAGTTGCTAAGCTAGAGTTCTGTATGAACTCAGCTGGAATATGCAGGCTATAAAACTGCAGGGATAAAGTGGGAAGCAGGAACTGAGGAGTAACTGATTTGAGTTCAAGGTGGAGAATGTTGGAGTTGTGAAGCTCAAAACTGAACCTGGGGATTTGTATGACATGTCGATTATCTGTCATGAAGCATAATGACTTGTCGTTTGAATTAGAGTTCAGAGAAGCTGAATGGATTAAACGCTATGTCGGCTGGATGTGTTAGTAATGCACGTGACTCGTCACATGATTCACTAACTCAAATGGCAGCCACATCTGCGTTTTAGTTAGCAGATTGCATGAGCCTCTGACAAGTGTCCCAGAGCAGATTCAAGAATTGGTTAATTCGGTTAGATCACGCGGGAGACAGCTGATTCATCATCTTGGCTGGAAATACAGAAACGTGAGCTGACCTCTGGGGGTTCTTTCACTTGGTTCTGAAAGGACTATAAAAGGTCCTAGGCTCTATTACTAATGGTATTCTATTGAGTTGTATTCATTCTTCATATGTGTAACTTGTTCTCTGAAATCAGTAAAAGGGTTGCTGCATTTTCCACAGTGAATGTAGGCCAGAAATTGGCCGAACCACTATAATCCTGGTGCAAAGTGTGTGATCTGTTTTTCTTTGATTGTGTGATTAATTTCAGTAGGTATTCTTGGTTCTTGACAAAACTTCTTGAGAGATTAATTCCAGAACTAGATCAAGTTTCTTTGAGTGGGTCTTGGGGGTTCCAAATTGGTCTTGGTAATTAATTTGGATTCAACAGACGTTGTTGTTCCGTTTCCACTGGTTGAGCTCCCGTGCCCTTCTAAGATGTCATTTTGGTCTGGAGATGGCCTTGCATAGGCCATCTCTAGTGCTTTTATAGCAAATAACTGCACGAAGTACAAAGTATACGTATATATGTGACCCAATAGCTTATAAGAAACTGTCACAAAGATTATCAAGCAACATCGAAAGGATGATTTCAGTAGTATAGTAGTTACAGGCCAACCTCAATTGCCAGGATTTTGGTTTTTCGGGTCATAATGTAAAAACAACAAACCTATGCACTCAATAGAGGGTTTATATCGATGTAAAGGGTAATTCAGGGCTTTACATAAACATAAAGAGATGTATCCGCACAAATAAACTACAAATGTCCGCACCTAAATATGACTATATATATGTATGTATGTATGTCTGTATGTATGTATGTATTTCTAAGAAGTGGAATAGAATCAGGAATCAGTGTCTTTTATATTTACATTTGGAGATCACATGGAATATTCACATACCTTTGACATTTCCCCAGGATCGTTAGATAACTGAACTATTGCAAGAGGAGTCTCCTCTTTCTTGTTGGTTGCCCTTATATTCACACTCATATTTCTCGCAAGAACTAAAATAATGTTGAAATGATTGTTAATGGCAGCCAGATGCAAAGGGGTATTCCCATCAACATCAGATGAGTTGATCAGATCTTCAACCTCAGGCTGCTTCAAAATAAAAACAACAACATCTGCATGTCCATTTTGTGCAGCAAGATGGAGGATGTTGCGGTTTTTATTATCAATAAACTCGATGGAATCGGGGTAAGAATGGAGAAGGTTTTCCAAGATAGATAGCTGTCCATTCTGGGAGGCTAGGTGAAGAGGACTTTGCCCATTACAGTCATGTTGATATACAAGGCTATCATCTTCGTCTGATAATCGACATGCAATTTTAAAATGACCTAAGGCAGCCGCATAGCGAAGTGGATTCCTGTTACGCTCATCTCGTACATTGATGAGATCCCTTTTCGCCTCCAGTATCTTGGCCATTACAACTGAATTTAAATTTCAAAACGAGAGGTTTAGAATAATGTTATTTATTTTATCATTAAATTTCTAATAGTTAAGGTATATTCATCAACAAATAGTATCAAATTATAACAAATTTGACACCCACAAAACTTTAGCAAATCATTCACGTGTTTGTTGGAAATGACTAGATGTTCGATGAAATGCAACAAAGAGAGTATTTTGGCGGGGATGATAGAATTCGAATCCTGCAGCAACTTGGATTCTTCTTAGAGAACCTCAATGGAGCTTTTTGATGACGAGGTACAAGAATGCTTGAGATTATTGCAAATGAGTCACCTTTCACTGAAAATAAAATGTACGAATTTATCCTTATCATCTTTGCATATAGCAAGCCAGGTGGCCACGAGATTAATCTTGAGAAATCCGTTAAAAAAAGTACATTTTTGTGGTATAAAGTTCAGACCCTACGTTTTCACCCCTATGGGCGAGAGGACTAACCGAAAGGTTTTCAAATAATTTTATTTGGCTGCCATCCAGGTTCAAGTACTAGAAGAGTGAAGGGCCTAAAAAGTAAATTTAAACATTAGCAATTGCAGGCCCGTTGTTTAGAATCTTAACTATAAATGAATATTTAAAAAACAAAGATCGTGTAAAGACTCACCAAACTGTGACTTTATGATGGCACTGTGAAGAAGAGTCAGGTTATTGGGTCCTCTGTGATCAAGAGCGGACGAATTTTCCTTTATCATACAGCACGCGATATGAGTTAATCATGCATCAATGGCCAAGGAGAGTGGAGACTGCTTAGCTTTGTTATTATAACGTATTGGTTCAGGATCCTTTTTTATCATCGTGAATGCCATCTTGCCGTCGCATTTTCTAACAGCATTATGCAGCGGTGTGTTACCTTCTTCGTCCCGCTTTCTCAAAATGTCATCAAACGTCCCAGTATTATTACCATTACCGTGAGGCCTCATGAAAATTTGAGCAGCGCCAAAGTTACCGGCCCTCGCCGCAACATGCATTGGAGTTTCGGATTTATGGTTCGGCACACTTACGAGATCAGACTGATGCTTGAGTATTTCCATTACTAAAATCTCGTGTCCGAATCTTGCAGCTATATGAAGTGCCGTGTCACCATTCTGACTCGTGCCCAAAATGCGATTTCCATTTAGACGTGCGAATTCCCTGACTTTATCTGTATACCCATGTCTCAATGCTCTGAACAGTTTATGATCCACTGTTGACTCTCTGTGCAAAGATAATATAAAATGAAGACTTACTCATGTTAACTAAAGAGGGGGAAAAAAAAAGAAGTGAAAATTCCTCGACACAGGTACAATCCTTTCCAAACATCTACCCTCGGGGCTAAAACACTATTTTTTAATTATGAAATCCGTCGTTACAACTTATAATAACATGTAATTATATGAAAATTAATAAATCAATTAAGAAATTTAAGCTAAATTATATCAATACATGTAAGAGTGGAGCTATTTCAACCCACTAAAATACTCATTAAACCCAATTACTTAACAAACCCATTATCAAAATTTGAAATTTTATGCTTTACTTAACAAACTCATCTTAGTACCTATTATACTCTCATTGAACAAAACTATTATATTTTATGCAATTTTTTTTTTCAAGGCTTCTTCGTCCTTTCTTTATCTCTGTAATTATTTATTGATCTTTCTGCACCATTACAAATGCTAAGGTTTCACTCTCATATTCATTTTTTCCATCGTTTGATTTTTGTCCCATTAACCTTTGAACGTATTTTCATAAATTATACCAAATAACAAATCATAAATCACACCAAGAAAAAAAAATCTTTCTCCACTATTTATTTGCATTATATTATCACACCGAATATAGAAATCTTGGCTAAAAAACAAACCAAGTTATAAGAAATTGGGTTAGGAAGAACTTATTAACTAAATCCAACTTCCTTCGATCTTAATTCTAGTAGCATGTGGGAAACAAAATTCAAATTCTACCATCTTTAAACTTAGAAACTAGGCCACCTCCAAGGCCGTGGTCGGGTTGGTAATAGCATCAAGCTTGTAGCAGTTGACACCTGGGTTCGCGTCGTAGGGGTAGTAAGGAGGAAAAATAAAAATATATATATTTGGGCTTTGCCCACCCCCTTACTTTAAAAAAAAAAAAAACTTAGAAGTTAGGTCAGATCAAGCAAGCAAACAAATTTCATTCCTCCTGTACTTTCAATCTCTCATTGACAAAGAATATCTCTCAAGTAATTATCCTCTGTGATTCCAATTAATTCAATACCAATCACTATGATCAATCAATTCCCATTGAACAAAGAGAGAGAACAATACAAAGGAGATCAAGATGGAAATAGTGTTTTTTTTTTAATTTAACCATATTATCTATTCTACAATTGTAATTTATTTTTGGGATAACTTAGTAATAAAAATTTCATTAAAAGATGGGTTTAGTGAACGTTTTTGTGGGTTTAACTATCCTCACCCTACATGTAATTACAATCAATTAAAACTCACAAGTAGAACTTTAATGTTTCAAGTCATATACTTGATTACCAAGCTTAAATAAATTAAATAACTAAAATTTATTCATCGTTTTAAATTATAAGTATTGTTAGTCAAAGATTAAATAATAAACTAAACATTCAATACAAACGTATTTGTTAGTTGGTCTGACTCTCTTTGAAGAATCAGATGCCGATAATTCTTTTATCAAAAACTCCTTAAAGTACTCAAAATTTATTTTCTACTCCTCAAAGTACTCAAAATTTATTTTCTAACTTGTCTTCTTAGTTATTGTAACTACTAAATGAAATCTCAAAATTTACATAGACAATTTATGATAATGTTGATAATTTCTATTAGATGTTGTTTTTGTAAGTAATTTTAATACCAGCAACATTTTTATATTAGATTGATATACTTTTTTTTCAATTAGATTTGTCTTAAAATAAACTAAAGCAGTAATAACATTTTAGCCCCTTCATGTTTTAAATCTATCCAATAAATATATAATTTAATCATTTTATAAAATAAGTCACTAATTTCAATAGGAAAAAATATAATTAATTGAGAACATATTTGAAAATAAAATAAAAACTCTACAATAATATACAATTGATGAAAAACATAAGGGCAATTGAGCTGGACATATATGAAAATAAAATAAAATTTTTATTATTATATAAAACTAATGAAAACATAAGGGGTATAAATGATTTGTTTCCTGATCAAAACCGATTGCAGCCTGGTGTAGCCCAGCTGTAGGCCTGCCACTATCATGCTCATCGTAATTACATGGAGTACACACCCTTGAACATTAATTGGAAAATTTTCCATCCTCTTATATCAAGTAAATAACAGTCAATTAAAGATCATCAATCATCTAAAAGAAGAAAAAATTAATGTATATGAAGCATCTGATCTTATATTTATACCAAATAGCCTTCTTCCTTTTTTTTTTTTTTGAACCAAAATAGTCAAATTAATTAAAATCTCTTATCATGAGATAAAATTTACTTACTTCGTTTAAATTTATATCAAAACAATTTCATATTTTTGTGAGCAACACTTATATATATGTAAAAGAAACTTGAGAGGTTCCCAGCGATTACCTTTGAGCATTGATAGAAGAAGCTTGTTGCGAAGCAGCCATTTTCTCACGGAGGAGGAGTGGAATTCGATAAAACTTTTGGAATCACAACTCACAAAGAGTGCCGCTAAATAAGCAAACGGACGACAAAGGGACGAGACAGCCGGCCTGCTGTCGTGTCTGTAGGTCCCTTTGTCTTTTGTTTTTTATTTAAAAATTAAAATAATAAAAATATTAAAATAATGGAAAACAAACCAAAAGTAAAATGACAAAATGCAATTAGGTATATATATCGGATCCGCCTCTGTTGCAATAGTTATACGTACCCCAACTTTTGTCTTTTATGATTTAACTACTGTCAAATTTACTTCAGCACCTTATTCTCCTTTCATTTACAATTTGTTTATAAATCTTAGATGGTCAAAATTATCCTTCCTAACAAATGTTGAAGAAAATTGATGAGGTGTAGAGTTCAGGTATTTTTGTGCTCATGAAAAGCCACGGCAACAACGGAAGGGTAACAACTTCAGCAACAAATTCACCTTTCAGCAACAAATTTTCCTTTCAGCAACAGATTCAGCAAACAAAGTCCACTGTTGTCGAAGTAGGGAGAAAGAGATTGGATAAGTGGAATTTGATGGGTAGACTTTGGAATAAAGCTAGGTCTTTGGTAGTGTGGCTTTTTTGATGCTGGAAATAATTTATGTTAAGAAGCATGAAATTGGTTTATTGATGTTAGTTTGAACCTCAAGATCATTTTTTTTTTTTGGGATTTTGTCGATTTTGGATCAAAATATATAATAGTATCTTCTTTTTTCTTTTTAGCGATTTTGTTGATTTTGGATCCAAAAGCATAATAGTATCTTATTATTCTTTTTTTTTTATGGGTTTTGACGATTTTAATTCTAAAAGTAAAATAATATCTTCTTCTTCTTAAAATATGGGAAGATGTAGAAGAAGATGATAATGATGGAGGAAGATGAAGGTGAGGGGTGATGACGATGGAGACGAAAGTGAGAGGAAAGATAAATTTAAGGGTATTGTTGTCTTTTGTTTATATTAGTGTTTTCTGTTGATTAATACATGTTGGATGTAAACAAATAAATACTTTAATATTTATAAAAAAAATAATAAATAAAAAGAGTGTAAGGCGACTCAATAGAATTTTGTCAGTGTATGTGAGTGTAAAATACTATAATGTTTCTTGATAAATTATGAATAAAAATGGAGTATAATGTGCTCAGAGAAATTTAACATTAGTTAAATCACAAAAAACAAAAGTGGAGGTATGATACAACCGTTACAACGTAGGTGAACCCATATCTACATATTATTTTTATCTTTTATATAATGGGTTCGGGGTTCCAGTGAAAGGCTTTGTTCTGGTTCAATTTAATTTATCTTTATATTTACAAACAAAATATTAAACACATTTTTCACTTTTCGATACAAAAGAGAGTAGAGTTTAACAAGAGACTGATATTTGGCTAGTTCTCCATTGAAAAATAATAATAAGGGTAATTTATGGAAACCTCCCCTGAGGTTTGCCCTTGTTCCACTTGGAGAGAATGTATGCATATATTGACATATAGCACCCCTAACCGTGTATCAGTGATAGACTGCTGTTTGTTCTGTTACCGAAAGTGCAATAATGCCCTTCACTGCACAGTTCAATAACTAACAATACTTGCAGCAACGTGGAGTTGCAGACTTGACGATGCTTCTTGCATTGCAGAAGATAACAAAACCGAAGTTTTTAACTTAATTAAAATGCCTGGTGAATCAAGATTTTGGCATGATTTTGTTAGGATCTTATAGGGTTTGATTGAAAGAACTGTGCAACACCGTTTGCAACACACACGCAGCGTTCACAGCACACCCTCTCTCACTCTCCCTCACGGCTCATGCCACTAATCTCACCAAGCGACCAATCTCCCATTCTTCCTCACCCACGCTCCGTCGACAGCTCTCACTCTCTTTCCCCTCTAAATCAAAAAGTTGTGGGTCACGGGTCACACTCTCTTTCTCCCCTTGGACCTCCAAATTTAGCACAAAACGCACGGTTCACTCTCTCCCCCCCCCCCCAATTCCAGCAGCCGTAGGTCACTCTCTCTCCCCTCCAAATCTAGTAACCATGGCCCGTGGGTCAATTTGTGGAGGTAATTTGCCCCCGAAGTCCCACTTGAAGGAGCAAAGAATCTCATTTTTGTTGAAAGAAAAAAAAAGGAAGTAAATTTAGGAGAAAGAGAAGAACCCGGAAAACACTCGGCCACAGTCAGAAGAATGGCCTCTAGTACCACAATTTTTGAGATGTGCTTTATAATCAGATTGAACAGCATATAAAAACCACCTCTCATCTGGATCTATGCGTGTGTGCGTATCAAACAAAAAACGGAAAAAAAAAATTAAGACTTGCAATTCGCCTTAAAAAAATTGAACCCATATACAAAAGAAAATTGAAAAAGAAAGCTACATGGGGTGCCTGCTGGTTTTCTTTCTCTTTTGTTATGAATAACTAGTGCACCATTTTTCTGAAGAGGTGAAAAGATAATAAGAAGAAGAAGAAGCATTAATATTGGTGTTATTTTCTAACATAGGGTTAGAAATTTTGTTGACTAGCAAAGCAATACGACAAAGTGGTGGTGATGCAGGAATAGTGGCCTTTGTTTTTCAGCTTTACTGATAAAAGAACGAAATGGGTGGAGAGGAAGGGGGGAAAAGAGAAAGAAAAGAAGAATTTTTTTTTCCTTTTCTGCCTCCAAATTCTTTTGAGAGAGAGAAAGAATAAGAACGAAGATAGGGAGAGGAAGCAAAAGCTATTGCGTTCTTTCTGCAGTCAGCCGCTTTATTTTTGCAATGACGTTATTGCCCTTAATAACCAAACGGCACTCTAACGCTCATATACGGTCAGGGGTGCTGTATGTTAATATATACATAAATTCTCTCTCAGTATAGTAAAGACAAACCTCAAGGGAGGTTTTTACAAATTACCCATAATAACAATTAAAAAGACATAGGGTACTTTTTTTATAAAAAAAAAATTAGTAATAGATTTCCGATGGATAACAGATAAATATTATTTCTGCTTCAATAATTGTCCTCCTATCACTGCATGCATGATCACAAATTTCTTCATTATTTTTGTGAAATAACTTTAGCAAAAGAAAATTATTCGTTCTTTCTAATCAAATTTTATTTTTAATAATATAATATGTAATAACTAAAGATTTTTTTTGTTCCTTTTGTCGGCGTTCATCGGTCTTGCTATCAAATCAACGGGACTTCAATTATTCATACTGAGCTGTATGTCCAACGGTCACATTTGGCTTGAACGTAGCTTTCATATTCGTTGACAAAATTTATTTGTCGCTTAAATGCTGGCGTATTTACAGAGTGGTAACTCAGATGCTGAAAGCTTAATAAATATTAACTTAAGCTTAATAAATATTAATTTAATTTGTTATAATTATAATTGATAGGATAATCTTAAATATTAATTTAACTGGAGGGTGTTGTTTGGCTGGCCCTACATGAAAAGAAATAATAGTTGAAGCTTTTTATGTTCCTTTTTATTGGTAATAGATTTCAGATGGGCAGTAGACAAATATTATTTCAGCTTCAATAACTGCCCTATCACTGTGTGCATGATCACAAATTATTATATTACCTTTGTGAAATAATTTTAGAGAAAGAAAATTATTTTTTAATAACGACAAATATCTTAAATTTTTATTTTAAATAAAATAATACATGATGTGTCTGAGTGATTGATAATTTAGTATAAGATTTAAATAAATTATTTTATTATTTAATTAATAAATATTAGATTATATGAAATAAATTTTTAGAAAAAAAATTAAGATGTATAATATTAGTCAACACACTAAATTTAAAATGATCTGAATAGCAGTCAAGACTTAAGAATAAGACAATTTTCTCATTGACTGCTTGTAGAAAATTTATATAGCAGGCCTTAGCTAAACTTTGACTTGTTATATGCGGAAAGGAAAATGCTACTTACCCCGGGTCAAACCCCAAAACTCATCCAAACGACGTCGTTTCATCCTTTTTTTTTTTTTTTCCTCTTTCATTCTCCTTAAATGACGCTGTTTTGGCTAAGGCAAAACCATTACTTTCTCTTTCTCTTCCGTTTTCTCCTTCCTCTCACAGCCATTCACAATCCATTCATATATCACTGCCAAATTCAGTGACATACACTTAGTGGGTGCACTTGCAAAGCATCTGATTTGTTCCTCTCAATGTTCCCCAACTTGTCCAGATTCTGAACCACAATCAACACCAACAATGCCACCACCCCTGCCCCCAATGAATGCCCAGCAAATGTCAAAGTATAATTTGGGTTCCTGTCAACCAAGCCCCTTAAAAATTCACACTCGGCATCAAAAACCCACCTTGCAGCCTTCAATGACCCATTGTGAACATATCCACCATCAAACTTTGTCTGCCCAAGTTTGTTATCAAGCAAAACTGCATAATCACCTTCTTTTGCTAGGTTAAACCCCCTAATTGCCAAAACTATATCAGTTTTTTTTATAAGACAACCCAATCTGGATTGATTATAGAAGAGAAGAGAACGAGGAGACTATGCAGGCATCCTGTATTTCAGTTCGATGAAGGAAAATGGAACGGGGCAAACGAAGGGGCAACTGGGTTCTGAAGGATTTGCAGTTGGATTTGCAAACAAACGTGGTTGTCGGTTGATGAAGAGAACGAAGAGAAGAGAATGAAGCAATGGGTCTGTAGTTGGGTTAAATGAAGAGAAGGAAGAAATCAGAACAAAGAAAAAAAATATAAGCAGAACGTTGTCGTTTTAAAACGAATCAAAACAAAAAAAAATAAGAGCCGAAAGCGACGACCTATGCTGTCGTTTCGGGGTTTGACCCGGGCAAATAGCAAAACTCATGCGGAAAAGCATGTTTGAGATAAGGGAATTGTGGACGATAATCACAACTGCGTTTTGTGAAATAATTAAAGATTTTCTTTTTGGTTTCTTTTTTATTCAAACAAAAACAGAAATCATCTTGCTATCAAATCATCTTCTCCAATCTTCTAATGAAAGTGCAGGACTTCAATCATCTATGCTGAGCTGTATGTTACTGCTATCACTTCAGAAGTTGGGACAAGGCTAGGTTGCAGAAGTTGCTGCTATCGTCCAAAGGTCACATTTGCTTGAATGTGACCATTATTTTTGTTTATAAATAGTACTTATAGTTTAATATAGTATTTAGTATAAGGTGTTGTAATTTTTAAGATATAATTATATTAAAAAATTATAATTATAAAATAAAAGTTAATAATATATGATAAATATAATTTTTAATAATAATTTTAATAAAAATATAATATATTTTTTCATATACGTTGAGTTTGAACCGACAAGCTATTGATTCAGGTCTCTTCTAAGATCTAATCTTGAGCTTTAGATCCTCAAATTAAAAACCTAATTACCTAATCGATATATCTTAAATATGATCAATACAACTAATAAGATTTAAACACAAAGAAGCAATAAGAATCACAGAATCAACATAAAGGATTAAAGTGGTTCGGCCGCAAACAACCTTATATCCACTGTGAAAGTCAAAGAGAGTTTTCACTATTTGATGAGAATACAAGATACAATGTTATCAAGGGGCTGTAAAGAAACTGAATGAGCCAAAGAACAAGTTCTAAGGCTATGTATACAATGAGATATGGATCTTTTTGTCAACATCCGTTTCTGGTTTTGTAACAAACCCAAAATTTTTGTCTTATTTTCATCATTCATGACGCTTCATATGAGATTTGGATAAAATTGAGTGGTTTGATAATATGAGGACTGGGCCGAGTCTAATGTGTATTGGGCTAATAGACTCTTGCTTGGGCACACTTGAGTTGGATGTAAGCACTATGAAGTTCGCCGTTAATTTCAATAATTACTGTTTCACAACATTTACGAGTGCACCAAAAAAAATATTTTAAAGTTCACAGCATTGTAAAGTGTTCGAATTCAACTCCCCTGAAATGATATGTTAGCTATGTTTTAGATAAGACCTAAAAGAAGAAAATTGAAGTTAAAGAACTCCATTAATATGCACTTCAAATGGGACATCAGATTCCCTGTAAAATTTCTTCCCCTTGTATATGCTCTGCACTGTTTGGTTGCTAACTAAGTGAATATCTTATTGTTCCAACTGAACATTGAAAGTTCGTAGAAGAGTTTGTCCATTTTAGAAAGTTAAATTTACGTTCCTAATAATTAATTAATTGAAATCAGTAAACCACAAGAGAAAATATGCACCAAAGTCTTGACAATGAAGCAGAAGTTGAGATGCTTCTACTAGCTGCCCAGCATTCTAGCAAGATGAAGTGAAAGCCTCAAAAGCATTGAAGGACTCAGCTTTGTAATTTTCTACTTTTACTACTTTATCCGGAAAAATATTATAAAGAAAAACAGCCTAATATAGAAGAGAGAGAAATAACAAGTCGGTAGGATCAAATGTGTCAATTTTCATCTGCCCTTTACTGCTTCACTTTGCTCAATCAAGTGGATTTTTCATTCAATTCTTGAGGATTTGAATTTTACTGCTCCAACTCTGTATCTGTAAGGCTTAAGTCTTCGGGCTTCTAAGGAGAGTGAGGCAAAAGCTGAACATTTGTGGCGTCATATAAAAGATTGTGGTTCCGAATCCATTTCACATTAGGCATTGGAATGTTTACGGATGGTATACAGGATGTCACAAATAGTTAAAAGAAGCGATTTGATTGAAATGCCTAGATGTTCGATGAAATGTCTGTGCGATTGAGCTTCACCAGAAATTGTTGTTAGTGTGCGATGGGTATTTCAAAATACCCAATCCTACACGGTTGAATTTGAATTAAATTAAAGGAGTTCAGATTTAAACTTAATGGACCAAATAATGTTAATAAAATTGTTGAAAGTTAATTGACTCATTTTAGTAACGTAAAATTTAGTTATCATTATCAATACTTGTTCCTTTTAAGTTGTGTTTCTTTCAATAATCTTTCTGGTGATTATATATTCCTTTCATTACTTATTCTCACTGCATGTGTTCTTTTAGATTCCCAATATGTCACGTACAGTGTCGTCCCAATCTCTTCTTCCACGGATGCAGGTGAGTTATTCCACATTCTCTCTTTAAAATGTGTTTTTCTATCCCTGATCCCTGCTTTTGTAATCTTCTACACGTGCACTACCCCGACCTTCGGGCGCTGCTGCGCGAGCGACTCTCCGCGGGGCACACCGAAGCCCCTCGCAAAGCCTCGCCCCATTCCGAGTCCCCTCCCCTCACCAAATACCCTTTTTTTCTCCTCTGGATGATACACGAGGATCGAAGATCTTGGTAAGAAATTGATGTTCGTTCCCTTGTCTGAATCTATGATGCAGTTTGGATTAGCTGGTAGCAATCCCCAAAGGAGTTACGCTTCCCAAATGTTGAGTGACCAAAGTATGTCCCATCACCACATTTCTTTGCTTTTCTATTTAATAATTTATCATTCCCTTGAGAAAAAGTGAAAAACAGATTCTACAACCAAGTGCTTCTTATTATCATATGCTTATTCACATCGTCATTTATCGTTCCAAGTTAGAACTCAGTTGGGTCTTTTGGTTGCAGTGTTCATTACGGTGGCGTCAAATCCATGTAGTAATTATATCAACAAGTCTTGCTGAGCTTCTGGAATTCTCTTTAAATTTTCTTTCTTGTTTTCTATCATTTTCTCACCTGCCAAAACTTTCTTTACATAATCTAACTCAGAGACAACAAAATGAGCAGTAATTATATCTTCTCTACCTGGATAATTGCTTGTCGTAAATGACCCTTAAAATTCATGCACTGTAATGTAATACAGGGTTGTAATTGTAAGCCTCATCATACTCTTTGCTTGTGAGTTAGGCTTAGCCGTGTAATACTTTTCTTTTAAAACCAGACTCACATAACCTAAAGTTTAGTTGGAAAAATTGGCTATTTAGTAAGACACTGAAGGTTAATCAGTTGCATATTTTTCTAGTGTGGACAGCATAATTTCACGACTGTTTACTTATTAATTCCATTACCATGATCGGCTGAAATTTTGTCATACATTCCATTTGAAAATTAGTAATCTGTGAATGGATGAAAGATTAATGAATGCATACATCCAATTTGAAATTTTGTCATACTTTTCAACTGCGAGGCATCAGATAATGGATTCAGAAATGACCAAGGAAAAAAGCATGTTTCACATAAACACATCTTTCAATTCAACAGCAAATTTTAACAAAGAATAGTGAGAATGTTTCAAGCATTTTGCTACAACTTAAAATGTAGAGTTTATTCACTACAATGGGATACTGAAATTGAGTTACAAAAATGAGTGTCTGAAACAGAAGATGGAAAAAGGTCTCCAGCCTAGGCGAACTCTGTGGCCGTGGCTGCTCAATCTTGTTTTTGCCTTTGAGCAAAGATATGAGGAGACCAGGAAAAGCAACTGCGGCATCTTTGTGAAAGCCAATCTACCCTGTGTTTTCATGGAGACACAAATTATTAAGAGATTATTGTTGGTATGGAAATGAGAAAAAGAAAAAAATTTACTTCATTAATTTTCATGGCTCTCACTAGTTGTTACTTGTTAGATGGGTTGGAATTCAAAAGAAAATTTGGTGTCCTTAAGAGTAAGAGAACCAAAAAGGGCAACAAAAAAAAAAAAAACACTACCACCCAAATGGTGCCTGGAAAGTCACTCTTGAACTTGCAAGTTCAGATGTGCTGAACTTATTCCTTTATTTGATTGATCAATTAATCATGTATATATGCTGCTAATGCCAAGCCAAAAATGTTCTAGAAGAATAGATATAACAGAAGACTTACAATTCTTTGGGGCATGAAGTAATTTTTGTTAGCCTAAAGGGCTATATATAATATAAGTTTGATGATAACAAACATATGTATTAAGTGATTTAATAGATATTGTATTTCACATTTTCACTAGTTTTTTAAGGATAATATTTATGCGTGTGAATCAAGTAAAATCAAGTTCAAGACACTCAACGGACAACCGCGAAATCAAGAATAAAATTTAGAGCTAAAACGGACAAATTAGTGCGATAAATTCTTGTAAAACTGGTATGATTTAATTGATGCATGATTTAGCATTTGAGAAGCTCAAGAGATAATTTAATTAAATACTTTTCATAAACTAAAAGGTTTTATTTTTATAAAGTAAAGTATTTTGTGGATTTGAGTAATGTGGACTTAAAATGCTAAGTTTTGAAATCTTTGATTTTAATAAGTATTATTATTAAATTTCGGAGTTGGACGTTTTTATAAACATTTGAAATGTTTTGGGCCATACTATAATTTATGAATATTTTGGACTAAAGTGAAAGAATTTGAGAACTTTGAAAAATATGGGTATTATGTTAAAAAGGATCTTTTGCGAAATAATAATATCTTTGGGGCCATATCATAATTTCAGAAAGTTTGAAAAAGACAACTATTCTTAAGAAGTTCTGAAATTGGACCTATTTGTAAAGTTTTATGACGTTTTGGGCGTAGTATAATTATAGAAAGTTTCAAGCCAACGTGTAATTTTAGTGAACAATATTAGTGTAGCAAAATTCAAAAATAACCGTAATATCACTGTTCCTGAGCGGCTAGCCTGATAAATCAAGCGGCTAACCGCTTGGGCGCGCTGGAATTTGCCTATAACAGCTACTTTGAGGCCTTTAACTATAAAAACTCAACTCAAACTTCATTCTATGAACTAATGCAAGTAAATATAAGATCATACAACATATATTGAGCTTCCAAAATGTAAATCATCATAAATTGAATCATTGTTGAGCTATTATTTGCATATCCACTCTTAAAGAGAGTTTCATTGTTGTGATTTTTATTTCTCATCAAATTGTGAGTGTACAAGTGTGGGAAACACTTGGGTTGAAGAGATTGGGGATATAATCTCTTGTTGTAAAGGTCCATTGACACCTTGGAAGTCAATTGTAAACATTTGAAGCCTTGGAAGGCTTGGATAGTGAAATTCTCAAGCTGGGTGAGCTTGGAGGCGTGGACGTAGGCGAAGATGACCGAACCACGTAAAAATCCTTGTGTTTGTTTTCTCTTCCCTTACTCTTTTAATATTGTGCTTGATTGAATTTATTGTTTTGATTTGATTAAGACAATAGATTAAATTGTTGTGTGAATTATATCACATAAAATTTAAAAACCCAATCCACCCCTCATGTTGGGTTGCATAACTTACATTTCAGTTTTATCATCAACTTGGCCATCTGGGACTTTCCTATCCAATGAAAATGCCGATGGCACTTGGGCAGTAGTGGGGAGTGTTTCAGCGAAAAGGGGGATGTTCCGGCCAACGTGCGGCTTGAAGGAGGCGGCGAGAACAAGTACCTATGGTTGCCGGGTCCTATACTTATGGGGAGAGGTGATGGAGGTGTTGGTGGTGATGATGATGGAGAAACATTTCCATCCTTCAATTTTTCTTCTTACTCTTCCATAAAAATAAAATTCAGAAAAATGAAAAAACAAAAACAAAATGATTTGAATTATAGGTATGAACCGAACGGTCTCAAGCCCACTTGTTAACCTAACAACCACCACTTTTCCTATAAAGTGATGGACAACACAAGTGAGAAATTGTAATTAATATAGATTGATTAAATCAATATGTTTTTCAGAAACTGTAACATGTGATTATACGTCTGTTAATAGCATCACATTTACAGAAGAGGTTGACGAAATAGTCTATTATTATTATTATTTAGAAATAACATATAAATGTTTATATAAACTGGTGATTTCAACTTTTCTATCTATTTGTTCTTTATTCTCTAAAACCTTGTAATCCCTTCTTTGTATTGAGTGAAAATTAGTT
Organism: Citrus x clementina; assembly: GCF_000493195.1. Classification (NCBI taxonomy): domain Eukaryota; kingdom Viridiplantae; phylum Streptophyta; class Magnoliopsida; order Sapindales; family Rutaceae; genus Citrus; species Citrus x clementina. Next base: position 16,408,681 of record NW_006262075.1, read on the forward strand.
AAATATATCCATGATTGATTTTTATTCTTAAAGTTTGTTTCTTTGTTAAATATAAGGACATATACTCAAAATTAAGATAGTCGCAAAAAGTTACATATTTAAGGGCCAATTTGCAATTGTTTTTGGGAGATTTAAAAGTGATTTGAAAAGTAAAAAATTAATTTTAATATTTGATAAATATTTTTTAAAAAATCACTATTGGCAAAATCACCTCATTCTACATTAGATTTAAAAAAGCAGTAAAGGATTAGTTTTTCAAAATATGATTTTGATAACCAATTTTATACTTAATATAATTTCATATATATTCTCGTTTCTATCATAAAAATTTAAAATTATCTTTATTCATTTAGAAAAAAAATCATTAACTTTAAAAAGATTATCATTATTATCAATTATATTGAGATGACCAAAAAATTTAACAATATCAAAAATTTAGTTTAGTTTAGTTATTATATATACATAATAAAAATTATTTTTTCCACATGTTTATAAATGTGTAAATAAATTCTATTTTACATTATATCTAATTTAGTAATTTGCATTCTTTTAGTAATTTTACAGTAAAATGTAACAGACACATATGACTACTTTTAAAACTCACAATGTTTTTAAATATAAAATTTTATAAAATATTAACTGATCCTCTTCACAATTGATTATTTCTACAGTTATAACTAATAACAATTATTTTAAAAGTTATAGATTGTGAAATTAGCCCTAAATCTAATAAATGTGTTTAATTTGAAGTTTGGAGAGGTGGGGTGCACATATCAAGAGAAAAAAAAGAAAAAAAATTACTAAAGCATGGTTCTGAGATTGTATTATTGCAATTCTTTATTACATAGAATGGAAAGATAAAATCTTGAAAAAAGCACGCTTATTTTCTGTTACATTACTTTTTTTTAAAATATTTTGGTTAAGCTTTACGAAATTAAACTATCTAAATTTTTTGATACCGTAAATTAGTAATAAAAAAATGGGACTCTATTATATTGCAACTGTTGTATAGTACCAAAGTTTTTTATCGTTATCCAATGTAACCATTCGATCTAAAAGTAACTGAATGCTTCGTAGATGGCCACGTTTGTGCTAGAGAATACCGGAGAAGTCGGTCAAGAAAAAGTTTACTTGCATATGAAAATGCACGTGACACGTTATGTTAAAGGAAGTGTGACTTAAAAAATGAAGTTAAGGCGACAATCGAAAGAAGCCCCTGGGAAAGGCCAAATGGATGAAGGAATCGATTCCCGGAGGTGATTCCTTCATCGCTGAAAGAAAAAATTGGGCGAGTCGAAGCTTGAGACATTTTGTGAAGAGGGCAGATGCCCTAATTTGAGGGAGTGCTGATCTGCCGGCGAGACGAGCACCTTTTACGTAAACAGCTTTTTGATCTTGGGGTTACCTGTACTTGCTGTTGCGGGTAATTATTCGGATCTATCAAATTGCACTTGCGTTAATAGGAATTTGGAATGCGTGTTAATTAGGTTGGATTGATTGCAAATGATAGAATTTGCAATGTGAAGAAGTAGTTTGCACCTCCATCCCCTGAACTTTTGGGAGCCATTTGGATTATTTGGTGATTACGAGTGTTGATAGAGATGACTTTGCTGATCAGTGAAGTGGTCAGTGTTGATAGAGATGAATCTCGCGTCCCTTCGATCTGTTCCTGTGCTAATCGAATCACCCGTAATTTTTTTTCTGAAAAGATTTAAAACTCGTAATTAACTTGCATGTATTAGCAGAATATATAAATTACCACCAACACAATAATGAACGAACGAGGGCATTTAGCTCGGCCAATCATATCTCTCTACTCTCAGCAACAGTGAGATTTTTAGAATTTTTGGTCTGCTTCTACAAAATGGTATGCTTTTCTATCTCTATGCTTTTTATTTTATTTATTCTCTTTGTATGAATTTATGTTGTTGGTTTGGGTGAAAATCGAAGTCGAGTACAATCGATCCAATTATTGTTACTAGATTCGCGAAGTATTTTAACTTGATAATAAGATAACAACGAGATTTTGAATCTGGTGTTGGAGCTTTTAGAATTTAGATGTGTTTATTTAATACTTATCTCATATTCTCAAGCTGCAATGCTTCTTTCTTTAATGTAACACCTCCCAATTTGTTATGTTTCCTCATTAGATTTTTGACTGTCAAAAGGCTTTAAATTCTTCCAATTTCTTTTTTCAATCACTATTTTTCTCTTTCCAATACTGATGATTTTGATTTTGGTCTTGCTTTGTTGTTTTAAAACTTTGCCAGCCCATGCATTTGATCATGGTTTCATACTATCGGGTTTTGCAGAGAAAGATGACCAAGAAGGCATGAATTGTTGGAAAGTATGGTGTGTATTGAGGCTAGTTTTATTATTATTATTTTTTTTTTGGGTTTGTTTAGTGTCCTCAAGTATAAATGTTATGGTAACGTAGACATAGATTTTCATTTTTTTTTTAACCTTGGGATATCTTTACATCAGTAGCAGGCGGAAATATTATGTCTCATCAAGCTTTGAGCATGAATCGTGAGTTGTTCGCGTGGTTGCTCGAGAAAGCTTGGTACTGGTATTATACAAATAGAAATTTATGATAGGAACCATATCATGAAAAGCCTTGTGGTGCTCTCTCTAGCCTTTTGTTAACCCTGCTTTGATGTTTTACTTTGTTTTCGCATGTGTGGCCTGGGGATCTTGGAATTATAAGGTATTATTCTTTTCCACGTACCTATTATGGTGCCAGTTTGCATAAGCAGAATAAGAAGATGGGAGGTCAGTCAATAGAGCAAGTACTTACAGTGAATTCTGTGGGAAGGTAATACATTCCCCTCTTTCCTGCTCTTTATCTTTTTCGTTTCTTTTTATGCTCGTGGATCAATGACTCTTCGCTTTTGAATGTGGATGTGTTAAATGTTTACATATTCCTTGCTGTTGGTAGTATGCTATAAAGAGGAAGGTTGTAGGAATCTGGAGTTGCAAATACTGTGGCAAGGTGAAAGCTGGAGGTGCTTAACACTTTGATATAAGATTCTTATCGGTTGTCATCTTTACTTTGATTATTCAATTTAAATTATTCAAAATTCTGTCCTAAGGTCCCTTCCAGTACTGCTAGTGTTGTGACCATGAGGAGTATCATTTGGAGGCTGAGGGAGCAGACTGAGAGCTAATTTTTTTGCCAATCTATCTTTTTTTTTCATTTATTTGTGATGGGAGTAATTCCTAGGGCAGGATTGTCTAAATGGATTTTTATGCTTGGATATTTGGTTTAAAAAGTTTTGAATTTGAATCTCTTTGTTAAATAGATTTTAATAGAATTTTAGCTTTGTGATGTTAACTTCATGGCCTGTTGCTTCACAATTGTGGTGTTAAATATCATTGCTATAATTTTTAAATAGGCCACAATGAAAATTGATTTCCGCCATTAGTAATGATTCATAAGAAACTTGCTCCAATTGAAATTGGATCTTTTGTTATTGTATTTTAGCGAAATGAAATCAATTCCTTCAAAGGTATAGGTTGATTATCCTTTTGGATTAAAACCCATTAACTCCCCAAGATATAGGCAGGCATTGACCGTGTTTCATTGTATGAACCAATGAGTTCATTTACTAATGCTCCAGCTCTTACATTACATCTAACTTTACAAAACTCTTAAGAAGATAGAAAAGGCAAGTATTATCTCAACACACAAGCTATTGTCATCGCCTCTATTCTCTCTCTCCATTCCCTGTTAGTCTGGGAATTCATCAAAATAGATGATCTTAGAAGGATAGACCTGATACAACCCTCTTCCACCATCTTAATCTGAGAAGCAAATATTATTAATGCAAGGACTTTTAAAATTTGAAGCCCATTCGATACAAAAAGGTGGAGAAGAGAGGATGATGACTCATTAGTCATCATCGTCTTGAAGCTATCAAGACAATTGTACTACTATGTGAGACGCACATAGGTATATATCGTACAATAGGAAGGGGATGTTATCTTTGCTGTTGTTATGATGCGTTTGTTTTTGGACAGTCTTAAAAGCAGCAACTCTAGTTGCATTTACAACTCTGTTAGCTGCTGCTACAACCCTGTTAACCTTCTCATCTACCTTGGCCACATCATAAGCTTTTTCTGCTGCTCGCTGTGCTTCCTGATTACGAGACAAAAGCAATAAGAAAAGAAAAACCCCCGATTAACAAAAATTAACTTGAAGAAAGTTATTATGAAATTAACAAGTTTTGTGTAACTCAGTGTGGTTTTCTCACAGACAACCAAACTCAAAAATAACTTCCGACTGTTATCCTAAATTTCATTCATCTTTCTAACATCAATAAAATGCTGAAAGTGAAAACATATGTTAATCATATTACAAAAAGAACATTGAAACATCTGCAATAAAACAATAAAGCTGTAATAAATTTTAGGCATCAACGGCTGCTGAGTGGTCACAAATAAAAGTTTGGTTAAAAAGGTTCAAATAGCTGCACTACATTGAGTACTTTGAAGTGGTAAACTGCAATAGGTGATACAAGATGAGTCATATTCTGTGTGCTTGGAATGTCAAGAATTCCATTTCGCCAGTAACCAGATTGGGTTTCCCCATTTCTGAATGTTTATATTCCAAGCCCTTATCTTCTACTCTGATGCCAGGCTCCTCCATATTGATGCCCATTGGCAAAACAATAGACACCAAATCCATGTATCTTGTCCTCAAAATATTCTCCAACATATGTGTCCCCATTTCTAAGTAAAAAACTTGGATGTCAATATGGGAAGAAAAAGATTGATATGCCTATGCATTAAAAAATACCAGAACAAACAATTACTACAATCTACCATTAACTTGCAAACTAATAAAATTCAGCAAAGTATCCAGACCAACAAAATGAACACCAATTATCCTTATGAATGACATCTTCAAGATCACTATAACCTTTGGCCACCGATTAATGCAATTACGATCAAACCTAAGCTCGCTTGCATTATCATCCAACAGTTGTCAGCGAATCCAATAACGAGTAACAGTCTAGTACTAATGTAGGAACACTAATTTAAAACCAATGGAACATAATCACATGATCAATATCACTAGTAAACTCATGGTGATGAAATCAAATGATACAAAGAACAGATTTCATAAATTAAAACTACATGGCTCACGTTATGAGCCTTGTTGACCATATTCTAGCAGATAAAGTGCCTCATCTTTTCCCATCTATGCAAGTACCATTTCATTAATTAAATTCAATGTCATTAATAACGTCCTCAAAATCGAAGTAAAAACCAGAAAAGTATATCAATAAGCATGGAAACTAATGCACATACAAAGGTCACCAATCCTCAATTCTGGCAACAAATAGCACAATCCATTAAAAAAAAAACTTTATAAATATTAACCCAAGACACCCCAATTAATTAATAAAACTAAATCCGTTGGGTAAAAAAAAAAAGAAACTACCCGAAATGGTAATGGCCAAGGCCATGCTTGGCCCCCCACTTGAATTCGCCAACATATCGACTCCCATCCTCACAAGTATGAACTCCACATCCACGACTCTTCCCATTAGACCATTCACCTATATAAACATCCTCGTAATAATACCTATAAACCCCAAAACCATGCCTAAAGCGTTGCCTATATTGGCCCTTATATCGGCTCCCTCTAGCCAAGTCTCGACTCTATATCTGTCATATTTGCCATCAACCCCTGTCACCCTCATATCTACCACTCAGATAATACACACCACTCCCAGAACATTTCATTGTCATACTCACCCTTATAAACATTGCCATTGCGGTAGACTTGCACCGAGCAACCGGAATTTCCCCTCTTTACTGGCTTGGGCCTTGACCCAATTGACCAAAACACAAGTGGAGGCGGCCTCGAGATTTTGGAAGGATTAGCGAGTTTAATTGGTAAAGAACAGGCAAAGAACAAACAAATGGAAGCAAACAAGAAAGAGCGAGATTGAGAGAGAACAATAAAGCCACGGAGAAGGCAAAAGCTGATAAGAAATGGAGAAAAAACTAATGACTCGGATGAGAAACGAGAAAATAAAATAAGGGCAACGATAATAACAGAATCAGCCGCAAGCGAATTCTCAAACGATGGAGGTTTTTGCAGCGGCGGAGCAACCAAAACGCGGTGGATTTGGCAGCATTCAACTGCGGATTCAGAGAATTGAATTGAGGGTTTAAGTGATTCGATCAGCACAAGAAAAAGATCAAACTGACGCGAGAATCACTTGATTTGACATATGCCCAAAACTTTCAGCACTGCTAATTTCCCATTGCATTTTGCCGAGATGATTATAATTTCACCGTCGATTGCCCAGAAATGAGAGGCCACATTCATGTAGGAATCATCATAAATTTTTTAATTCCCACAAAAAGCGCAATCCTCTAATTCTAAGATGAAATCGGCGAAACTGTAATAAGTACTACGAAATTTTCAGAGCCCACGCTCACTGAACTGCTCTATAAATACACAATCGGCTGCAACGGTTACTAATAGCTACATCAATTTTCGAAGAATTAATTTCAGCCGTTAGATTTTATAAGAAAGCATCCGACGACTTTGCTGACTGAAGACAAAAATTATGGTATGATTCAACAGTTGCAGGATTAAAAAAAATGAGCAGTCACGATTCACGAGGGGTGTACACACTGTTAAAAGAAGAGAATTAAAGAAAGAAAAGACCAGTTAATGTGAGTTTTAGACTCACGTAAAATGAGTTGAAAATTTATTATTATTATTATTTCTGTCTCTGTTTCAAATAAGAATTTAAGATTAGAGTTAAAATAAAATATTATTTTTAAAGCTGTTCAGCAAAACCGTTTCTGACTCAACGGTTATGATCAGCTGCTGGAACTTAGCGGGGCCCCCCTTGTCTGAAGCTCAAATTTTGCTTCTTCATTCTTTTGCTTACCGCTTCCAGCTTCCACTTCTTTACCAATACTTTGCGTAAAAGAAAGAGGGAAAAAGAAGGAAAAACCTGTTCTTTTTTTTTTTTTACAAATTTTTATTTTATTTATAATTTCTTATTTTAATTTATCATTTTAATATTATTTTATTATTTTTCTTTCAATTTATTAATTTTATGTGTGGTTTTTAAATTTTTTATTTCATTTAATATTTAATGTCAATTTACAAGTTTTATCTCTTTTTTTAAGTTTTTGTTTTATTTATAATTTCTTGTTTCAGTTTAAAACTTCAATATTAATTTATCTATTTTTCTATCAATTTATTAGTCCTACATATGGTTTATAAATTTTTTTGTTCCATTTTACACTTGATATCAATTTACAAGTTTGTGTTTTGTTTATAATTTCTTATTTCAATTTACTACTCTAACATTAATTTACCCATTTTCCTTCAATTTATTAGTCCTATGTGTGGTTTATATATTTTTTGTTTCATTTAATATTTTATGTCAATTTATAAGTTCTATGTTATTTTTCAAGTTTTTGTTTTGTTTACAATTTTAAAGACTAATTTACCACAACAACATTAATTTATCCTTTTTTTCCTTCAATTTATTAATTCTATATGTAAATTTTTTTATTTTATTTCACACTCAATTTACAAGTTTTATATCATTTTTCTAAATTTCAAATTTTTTTATAATGTAAAGACCAATTTACCACTTCAATATTAATTGATCAATTTTTCCTTCAATTTACCACTCCACCCATTTGGGCTTCTTGTTCCAATGCTTGGATTTTGCTTTCACATTATTGGAGTATATGATCACGATGCTAGCAAATATTTCCTTAATTGCCATCATTTTTTACCTCGTGGTTCATGTTTTATAAACCTTATCATCACATTGTTAGTCCTACATTTTCTAAAATTGGTACATTTCTCTTTTGAACATGTAACTTCTTAGAATTAGTAAAATTAATATGTAGAAATTAATACAATTTTATACTGGTGTAACATAAAAGAAATGTTGAAATATTGCAAAATTTGATTTTAGCCGAGCTCCATTGTTGATCAATAATAGGGAAGTCCACAGGAGGCAAAGTCTGTACCCTTGGATCTTCAAAATCATCCGATGAGGTCAAAGGAGCAGGTAAGGCAATCAGCCCGAGTTCATTTTGATTCCTAAATTCATTTCTTATGCCTCTAGATGTCTTTATTTTTCGAGCATCTGTCTAATTTGGTTGTGATTCCCAAGTAATAAATAGAAGAAACAAATTGGTTCTTGAAAGGCCGTAATATTCACATGAGATGTATGGCTTTTATTCTCTAATAGTGAAATAAAATATAAGACTACATCATAGTCTAAAAATAACTTGGTCAAAATTCTGTCTAACAAAATGCAAATAGCAAAGTCTTAAAACATCACAACCTACCTTTGCTGTCTTCTTTACTACTGTCGTAAAATTTTTCTGCAATTTCACCTAATTCTCTGTCCCTGCAATTAAACTTGAGACAAAAATTCACTTGCCGTGTCAGATTGTGGTGCCTTATAATTAATTTATTTGCTCGTGTCTGATTTATATTTTCATTTGTTCTTCATCTTCACTACAAGAAAAATAGGATATAACAACAAGAATATAGCCACGTTCACCAGATGATTGTTGTGAAATCCACTTTTTGGCAAGGCGCTTAATGCACATGTTGTTAAAATGTATTGAAAGTACAGATTTTACAACATGAAAACAAAAGTTAATGGGAATGACTCGTGATCCATGATTGAGTTGGTGGGTTGAGTAAACATATAGTTTCTAAACCTTTGTCCTTGTTGGTTGCAGTTTAATATCAAGAATGCCATTCAAGCTTTTGATTTTATCATCTTGAAGTACTAAAAAATTTTCTGTCGCATTGCTTCATTGCAGCTTTTTAGCTTATGCACCTAAGCGGTTGGTTTTACTTTGCAGTAGTTTAATGATGGGAAAGCTTCGACTGAGTGAGTAATTTTCCAATTCACTTGGTTTTTTTTTTTTTACATACTTATTACTTTGAGTTGGTTTGACTTTAAGCTTTTGGCCGCAAACATTGTGAAATCAAGTGATTTTGAGAAGCAAAATATTGTGATAAAATAGTTGGATAAACAATTAAAAAGATTTGTGGTAAATGTCTCTGCTGAAGATGTAATCGAGCAGCTAAAGCTGCTGCTTAGGTAATTGTGTGGTTAATCATCGAGGCATTCATTTTAATACTTTTGCTATTGGCTGGATTATGATGCTAATGATCTTATGTATCATGCACCTTCCTAAGTTTTAGAACATTCTCCACACAAGCTGTTTTGGAATTTTTGACCTCCATAGAAGTATGAAGTATGATGGTAATAAATTATAGTTTATGTGATTACATAAACAATTCTTTGGTTTACTACTTGATTTATAAATTATGAAACTTACTTGTGAGTAAACAACTAGTATTTTTAGTGAGGTATATCTTATAATTTATGGGGTTTTATACAATTTACATTTATGGGCAGTGATTATGTTAAAGGCCATCAAAGTATTCTTTCTGGACTTCATTTTTAAGCTACTTTTAAGTCATTTCATTTTTAATTATCGTCTTTGTTTTTGTGGTTTTTGGGCATGCTTGGTTGTGCATGTTGGGTTTGCCTAATTGCTTGAATTAGAGTGTGAGTTTTCAATTAACTGAAAGTAAGAAGAAATTCTCAAAAATCAGAGCTTGTAGAAAGTCAAAAGTAGAGAGCAGTTCTCTTAAGTTGTTGCACTATTTTAATCACATAGGATGTTCTTTATTACTAAAATTACAAAAAAAAAGTTTTTCAAAAGTTTTATTAAGTAATAGCTGACTATTGATAATTCAATATTCAAACTTCTTTTTCAAAAGTTTTATTACTCACTAGGTATTTTGTATTTTCTTATGAACTATTCCATAAATAATTTTCCGTACTCAATTAAAGTTATTGTGTGATAGCTGCCTATCAAGCTAATTGTTGTAAATATAATTAATGCTTAATAGTCCTAAATTAGGTTGAATTGACGTAAAACCTTACTATTTCATATATACACATACTAGCATTTTTCTTCCTGAACTAAGCCAACTAAATACTTTGTGCAGGGCAGCCATATAAAACTCTATCTAGGAGACTGGGACTAGCTATTGCTAATGCTTTGAAGGACTTGGAGGAGTTGCTGCTGTATATTAATCTCTTCGATCGTCAATGAGAGGTACTATTGAATGTTTGTCATTCAATTCCTATAAAGTTTACTATTTTTAGTAATATCAAGTCATTTGCAGATGTGTGCTGTGAAATCCATTTAGCAACAAGCATTGCCTGCGTTAAAAGTCATTTTCCTTATAGTGGCCCATCCATACGTCCATGATCCACCACACATTTATTTATCTGCCCATTTGACAGCAAACCATGTGCAAACTTACTGTAATTTTCCCTTTTTCTGGACCCAACACAACTGTATTATGTGATCACATACGGGAAGTATATTAACTTCCAGCTATTTTTTTTTTTTTAAAAAAAATCAAATATCTAACTCAAAAGTTTTGAACCAGATATATTTCCAGAGTGATTGTTGGGACCATCTAAACGTAGTCCACACTGTAATCCCTGCGTTTCAAGCATGCTTCTCTAGGCTAACTATAGACTTAATTTTCCCTTCATTACCTCAGTGGAACTCATTCTAATTTGGCGCCAAAGTGCAGCACCTTTTAGTAGCCAACGGCGGCGTTTCAAGCTTGTGAGGTGATGTTTATAATAAGAGAGTGAGTGAGTGTTTGTTTTGTGGTCCCATTTTCTGTCATGTTCGCTTCTTCAACCTCTCTGCAACTTTCATTTTGCTTTCTGAAAATGGCTAAGCTCCTACTCTGACCCAATTATTTAAGTTTTGAAACTTTTACCACCATTGATGAGAAAAACATGAAAGAAGAAGCCTAGTTTATTTCAAAAACTCCCTTCAAAATCCTCAAGTCCTTTCTTCATGGAACAAAACGACTCGGCATTGTCACTAGTTTGGTGTGAAATGTAAACACAGCCGAGTTGTCTCTCAGGTTCTCCGAACTCAGTCACTCAAAGGCCCTGTCTCTCCTTTGCTCTTCGATCTTTCCAAACTCAGAGTCCTTAACCTCTCCCAAAACCTTCTCTTTGGTCAACCCTCTCCTCAAGTCTCCAACCTTAAACGTCTGAAAATGCTGTCTTTGGGTGAAAATCAGCTGTCCGGTTCTCTCCCGAGTCAACTCGGTGTGCTGACTTGGCTCGAGACTCTCTCGCTTTGTTCCAACTCTTTCACCGGGGAAATGCCATCTGAGCTTGGGGATATGAAACAGCTCAAGTCCCTCGATTTTTCCGGCAATGGCTTCAATGGAACAGTTCCGATTCGACTCGGTGAATTGACTCGGTTGCAGGACTTGGACCTCAGTGACAATCTTCTCTCAGGTTCACTCACTGTAAGTCTCTTCACAAATTTACAGTCTTTGAGTTATCTGGATGTGTCAAATAACTTACTGTCTGGTAACATTCCCCCTGAAATTAGCCACTTGAAAAAGCTCAGTGACCATTATCTTGGCATAAACCAATTCACTGGGTCAATACAATCTGAGCTTGGTAACTGTAAGAATTTTAAATCAGTGGTGCTTTCTTGAAAGCTAATTTTTCCTAAACTTTTAATAACATTATTATAAATGTCAACCATGACATTGAATTGTTGATATCTATTCATTTTACTTTTCTCTTTATTAGGTAATGAAACAAATAATTTTTTGCTTCCATAATTATAAATTACTTTCCACATTTAAGTTTTAAAATTTTTATCATCACATAAATTTTTACTTCATGTATGTTTGATATATTTTCTGGACAGAATAAATAAAAAACAAAAAAGTGTTTAATGATCGAATGATTTTAGATTTGATTTTAATTTATTTAATGGTTTTAGATCAATGAAATTCAAAGGAGAGCTTCTTCGTCTTCTCTACCAATTTTCTCTCTAAAGACAAATGTTGAATAAAAAGAAACTCAATATATATAAATCGAACGTTATCTTCTTTTGTCATAAAAGATTTACTAGTTTCGCACCGATGACAAATAAAGTTGAGCAATCCAAAATACTTTTAATTTGAAATTTACAAATCTGAAAGAAAGCTTGAAAAATATATTGAAACTACAACGAAATTTCATGTTTGATTTATATTACAAATGTTGATAATGGGTTGAAGTTGCAAGCTTTGAAGATATAGAAGAAGATTAGAGTTTACATAAAGTGGGATTCTTTTTTGCTATTAGATTTTTGTTTTAAAAATATTCTTTACGTTATTATTAAGGGAAAAAAACATAAATAAATGAATGTAAGTCCTATAATGTTATAGTCGCCATGTGTCATAATCATATTAATCCGGGTCATTGCCTGAGCAGCTGGCCGAGCTACAGATTTTTACATTTTCTGCTGGAATGAACCAGCTTTCTGGACCATTGCCTTCTTGGCTTGGGAAGTGGAACCAAATGGAATCCGTCTGGCTGAATAATAACCAGTTCATTGGCCGAATCCCACTAGAGGTTGGAAATTGTTCTATGTTGAAGTATATTAGATTGAGCAACAACAAGTTGTCTGGTTCCATACCAAGAGAATTGAATGATTCAGAATCCCTTGTGGAGATTAATCTTGATGGGAATATGCTTTCAGGAACTATTGAAGATGTTTTTGGCAGGTGTACCAATCTTAGTCAGTTGGTATTAGTAATAATCGCTTCTCTGGTTCCATACCTGAGTAAATCTTGGAGTTGCCATTGAAGATTCTTGATCTTCAATATAACAATTTAACTGGCTTAATACCAGTGAGTATGTGGAACTCGGAGAACTTGATGGAGTTTAATGCAACTAGTAATCTAATGGAGGGTTCTCTTTCCTGGAGATAAGTAATGTCGTTGCTTAGGAGAAGCTTGATCTGAGTAGCAATATGTTAACAGGGCGAATACCTAAGGAAATTGGGAACCTCAGAAGTATTCAAATTCTTAAGTTGAATTCAAATTTTTTTAATGGGAGTATTCCAATGAGGCTTGGAGACAGCACTTCACTTAACATATTGGAACTAGGAAACAACAATCTCAACGGGTCAATTCCAGAGAAGATTGCAGACCTGGCTCAGCTACAATTCTTAGATCTTTCTTATAATAATTTATCTAGGCCGATTCTTTCAAAGCATTCATCCTATTTTCATGAGGTCAATATACCTGATTTAAGTTATAGCCATAATTACAGAAAGTTTGATCTTTCATACAATATGTTGTCTGGTCCAATACCTAAAGAATTGGGGAGTTGCGTGGTGGTGGTATATCTTCTACTCGGCAATAATATGCTCTCTAGTAATATTCCTAGATCACTCTCGAGACTAACAAACCTTACAACCTTGGACTTGTTTGGGAAGTTGTTAACAGGTTCCATTCCACCATAATTTGGTGACTCTCTCAAGCTTCAAGGCTTTTATTTGGGACATAACCAGCTTACGGGCTACATCCCTAGAAGCTTAGGTCATCTGAGTTGTTCGGTAAAGCTGAATTTGTCAGGAAATAAGTTATCTGTCTTAGTACCCACTAGCTTTGGGAACTTAAATGGGCTCACCAACCTGGATTTAAGCTATAATGAGTTTGATGGTGAGCTTCCTTCTTCTTTTTCACACATTTTGGGCATTGTGGGGCTTTATGTTCAATTTAATAAGCTTCATGATCCACTGGATAAGTTTTTTTTCCAAATTCAGTGGCCTGGAAAATTGTATTAATGAGCTTGAGTAATAATTTCTTTAATAGGGGTTTGCCACAGTCTTTGGATAACCTTTCATACTTAACAACTATGGATTTTCATTTAAACAAGTTTACAAGAGAGATTCCTCCCGACCTTGGTAATCTTATGCAATTGGAATACGTGGATTTTTTAATGAACATGTTAGGTGGACATATTCCAGAGAATATATGAAATTTGCCTAATCTGTTATACTTGAATTTAACAGATAATAGATTAGAAGGTGAGGTGTCGAGAAATTGTATTTGTCAAAACCTCTCAATAATTTCACTCACTGAGAACAGAGATCTCTGTGGGAAAATTATGGGTTAAGATTGCCAAGTTTTGACCTTTAGTAAATTGGCCCTGGTTGGAACTGGTGTTGGCTCTGTTCTTGTCATTGCAATTATTATCTTTGTGTTGTGGTGGATTCAAAGAAGCAACTGGCAACGAGATCTTGGGGCTATTGAAGGAAGCAAGTGAAACAATATCTCCGATCAAAATAAAAATAGCCCATTGATGCAACATTTGACATTTAGACATGTTTTAGCCATTTTTGAGCTAAGTCTCTAGAAGTTAACTTATGATCAGATTGTTGTAGGCAACAACAAGTTCTGTGAGAAAAATGGTATTGGAGGTGGTGGCTTTGGAACTGTATTTAAAGGTACTATGCCCGATGGGAAAACTGTTGCAGTCAAGAAGTTAAGCCAGGCTACAAGATAGGGTGACTGAGGATTCACTATTGAAACGGAAACCTTGGGTATGGTGAAGCACCAGAATCTTGTGCAGTTGTTTGGTTATTGCTGAGTTTGTGAGAAGAAGTTACTTATTTATGAGTATATGGTCAAAAGAAACTTAGATAATTGGCTAAGAAATCGGGTTACGTCTCTTTATTGGGGCAAACGTTGTAGAATTGCATGTGGCGCTGCTTGTGGCATAGTGTTTCTTCATCATCGCTTTTAACCTTATATTATCCACAGAGATATAAAAGCTAGCAACATCTTGCTCAATGAGGATTTTGATGCAAAAGTTTTAGACTTTGGGCTTGCTCGACTGATCAGCGATTGTAAAAGTCATATAAGCACTGATGTAGCAAGTGCAATTAGCTACGTTCCCCCAGAGTATGGGCGAGCCAGGAAGGCTAATGAAAGGGATAATATATATCGCTTTGGTGTTGTCCTACTTGAATTAGTGATTAGAAAACAGCCCACGGGACCTAAATTTGAAGATAAAGATGTGGGAACTTAGTAGATTCAGGGTTGCAGGTGATGAATAAGGAATAGGCTGATCAGGTTCTCGATCTTACAGTACTTAATGCATATTCAAAATCACTGATGCTTAAAATGTTGCAGATTGTCGTTGGTTGCGTCTCCGATAATCCTATTGCCAAGCCTGGTATGCTTCGTGTGCAGTAAATTTCTTGAAAATATCATATTGGAAGAACCTTCGAACGCTATTAAAATAGAAAGGGGAAAATCCTCTGGTACAAAAGATATATAGTTGAGGTAAGATTACAAGAGTTTTTGCTGCTAATCCAATTATAATCTAGCTTCAAAACTTTTTGATTGTTTATCAAATTCATTGCTTAGGAGCTTCGACATTTTTGCAACTCCTTTAGAAGCTACAGTAGAAATCTACTCACATATAAAATATATTATTCATTTTCTTTGGCCATATGCTAGAGCTTCCTATTTCATAATTCACTTGTCCAAAGTTGTTCATTAGTACATCATGTTTTTTTTTTTTTTTTTGTCTAGTTCACTTGCTGCTAATATGTGGATTTTCATCTGCAAATAGCTTGCTGTACTATTTGCTAAAGGCTATGAAAGTCTACTAATTTCAACTTAATTATAAATTACCTCAATAAAAAAATCCCTTAATATAAACTCAATTTGCTGAAGCTTTTCGGCCAATTAAATCATGTAGTTACTATATGTTACATCCATATACGTAACCTGCATGATTTAACCAACCAAAAACTTTAGTAAATAGAGTTTATATTAAGGGATTCTTTTGTTGAGGTAATTTATAATTAAGTTGAAATTAATAGACTTTCATAAACTTTAGCAAATAGTGTAGAAAGCTTCAACATTTTTTGCAGATGAAAATCCACATGTTAGCAGCAAGTGAATTAGGCCAAAAAAAAAAAAAAAGAACATGAAGTAATAAACAACTTTGGAAAAACGAATTATAAAATAGCAAGCTCTAGCACATGGCCAAAGAAAATCTAGTGTAGCTTCCAAATGAGTTGCAAAAATATCGAAGCTTCCAAGCAATGAATTTGATAGAAAATACAATGTTTTGAAGCTACATTATGATTAGATTAGCAGTAGAAACTCTTGCAACCTTGCCTCAGTTATATATTTTTTGTACCAGCGGATTCCCCCTTTTCTATTTTAATATCTTCCAAAGTTTTCTCCAGTATGATATTTTTCAAGAAATTCCTGCACGCGAAGCATGGTAGGCCTGGTAGTAGGATTATCGAAGATGCAACCAACGACAATCTGCAACATTTTAAGCATCGATGGTTTTGAATATGCATTAAGTATTGTAGAGTCCAGAACCTAATCAGCATGTTCTTTCTTCATCATTTGCAATACCCAATCTACTAAGTTCCCACCATTTTTATCTTTAAACTCAGGTCCTGTGGGCTGTTTTCTAATCACCAATTCAAGTAGGACAACACTAAAGCTATATATATCACCTCTTTCATTAGCCATCCCAGCTCACCCACACGCTAGGAGAATATAGCCAATTGTGCCTGCTACATCAGTGCTTGTATGACTTTCACAATCGCTGATCAGTCGAACAAGCCCAAAGTCTGAAACTTTTACTTCAAAATCCTCGTTGAGCAAGATGTTGCTAGCATTTATATCTCTGTGGATAATATGAGGTTGAAAGCGATGATGAAGAAATGTTATGCCACGAGCAGTGCCACATGCAATTATGCAGTGTTTGGCCTAATCAAGAGACGCAACCTGATTTCTTAGCCAATCATTTAAGCTTCCCTTAACCATATACTCGTAAACAATTAGCTTCTTCTCACCAACTGGGCAGTAACCAAGCAACTGCACAATATTCTGGCACTTTACCATGCCCAAGGTTTCCATCCCTGGCCTGTAGCTTGGCTTTAATTTTTACTGTAACAGTTTTACCATCAAGCTTAGTACCTTGAATGCAATTCCAAAGTCATCACCTCTAATAACATTTTTCTCGTAGAATTTATTGGTGCCTGCAACAATCTGATCATAAGTTAACTTCCCGAGACTCGGCTCAAACATGGCTAAGTTGATGCTCAGATGCTCTATCAACGGGTTCTATTTATTTTGATCAGAGATATTGTTTCACTTTCTTTCATCAGTAGCTTCAAGATCACGTTGCCTATTGCCTCTTTGAATCCACCACAGCATAGAGACAATAATTGCAATGGCAAGAACAGAGCCAACAACAGTTCCAAATAGGGCCAATTTACTAAAGGTCAAAACCTGGTAATCTAAACCCATAATTTTTCCACAGAGATCTATGTTCTTGGTGAGTGAAATTATTTAGAGGTTTCGACAAATACCCCTTCTCGGCACCTCATCTTCCAATCTGTTATCTCCCAAATTCAAGTATAACAGATTAGGCAAACTTCATACCTTCTCTGGAATATGTCCACCTAGCATGTTCATTGAAAAATCAAAGTATTCCAGTTGCACAAGATTACAAAGGTCGGGAGGAATCTCTCATATGAACTTGTTTAGATGCAAATCCATAGTTGTTAAGTATGAAAGTTTATTCGAAGATCGTGGCAAACCCCCATAAAAAAAATTATTACTCAAGTTTATTATTGTAATTTTTCAGGCTATTGAATTTGAAAAGAGCTTATCCAGTGGACCATTAAGCTTACTAAACTGAACATAAAGCCCTAAAATGCCCAGAATGTGCGACAAAAACGTAGAAATCTCTCCATTAAGCTTATTACAACTTAAATCCAGGTGGGGTAGCTCATTCAAGTTCCTAAAACTAGTGGGTACTTAGTCAGATAACTTATTTCCTGACAAATTCAGCTTTACCAAACCACTTAGACAACCTAAACTTCTAAGGATAGAGCCCGTAAGCTAGTTATGTCCCAAATACAAGCCTTGAAGCTTGAGAAAGTTGCCAATTTTCGGTGGAATAGAACATGTTAACAGATTCCCAAACAAGTCCAAGGTTGTAAGGTTTGTTAGACTCCAGAGTGATCCAGGAATCTTACGAGAGCATGTTATTGCTAAGTAGAAGATATACAACCACCACATAGCTCCCTAGTTCTTCAGGTATTAAACTAGACAACATATTGTATAAAAGATCAAACTTTCCATGATTCTGACTATAAATTAAATCGGGTATATTGACCTCATGAAAATAGGATGAAGCCTTTAAAGGAGAACCTAGCATGAATTTGAGATCTCTGATATTAAGAATAAGAAGTAGTGATGGAGACCATGAAGAAATTATTAGTAGTGTTAGATGTCATAGCCTGGCCATGAATGTGATAAGCTCCATTGGAATTAATATGGTCGACAAGTAGCTCATGTCCTACTCTAGTTATGCTTTCAGCTTTGGTCTGTCTCCGATCTAATCTGATCATAGTTTTCAATTATAGGATTTATATTATTATTTCATTACTTTCTACACAATTTCTTTCATCTCTTTATGGACACGCAAGATTCATGACTTTTCCATAATTTTTTTCAATGGAATTGCAATACAGCCCAACAATTTAAGACAAGGATAAATTTATGTTTCAAAATCTGTATATAATGATTATTTTTTTAGAACAAAATCTGAATATTCAAAATTATTATTAAAAAAATTAAATGGGGATCAGTCCTCGTTTTAATCCCTACTTACTTTGGGATTATCGGGGGCATCCCTAAATTATCCCCAATTAAGAATTTTTTTTTTTTTTGTGGATATGGGGCATGTTTGGAGATTACTTCCAAATCGGGTTTTGGTTCAGGGATCATGATCTCTACCCCGAACCCGCCCCACTGCCATCACCAAAGCGTCCTGCTGACAAAGGGATGAGGATAGCCTTTGCTGACAACAAAGTAAGACTTTTTACATAGTTTATTTTTAATAAGTTGTATTTAAAATTATTTGATCACAAATACATTTGAGCAGTTGATTCTTGATTTAAATTTCTTGGAGCCTACTAAAATGGAAAAGAAGCAGGAGTCGCCTTGACAACAGATTCAAGAAACCTTCAACTAATTATGAAATATAGTTTTTATTATAACCGGTTGATTGCTGACTGTATTGACAATAATACAATGTAGATATGCACATAATTATTTTATTACATTATAGATTAAAGATATACTTATACAATATCATGGCCTAAAAAATGAAGAGTGATGGTGATGAGAGAATGAGTGAACCTGATTTTATCGGTGGTTAGCCATAAAAAAATAACTCATGATTTTATGAGCTCTAGTGTAAATAACCTTATTGCTGGAAAGAAGAAAAATATTTGTTCCACAACCTTTGGTTCCTCACGACTTCAGAGAAACCTTCGAATAAAGTGAGGGAAAAATTGACAGGGGAGTAGGAATGGCAATAGCAATGGGTCAGCTCGGGCTCGGGCTTGGCCAGACCTGAGCCCGACCCCGATTTCTCAAATAAAAAACCCAATCCGATTAAAAACCCAAATTTTTATATATTGGGTCAGGTCTAATTCGGGTCAAGTTCGGGTTGGGCCGACCCAACCATAATTGTTCCTCATGTATTAATCTTTACTGTCACCTCAAGTAAATTGATTTTGAATGATGCACCACTTCCACTTGGTTAAATGACCTTAACATATACCTTAGTCAATTTGAAGATCAAATGAAAATATGCTTAGCTGTCGAATGGTAATTGTGATTGTAATCAAATTAACAACTGGAAATTAAGCAACCAAATATACCAGGAAATGTTTTTTAATAAGACTATAATCAACACATACCAAATTAAAAATACACAATTCAATTCTACAACCACAACCATTTCAATGACACACAATTTAATTCCATAACCCAGCCAAATAGAAAAAAAAAAAAAACTCATGTCTCATACAAATAAAAACACATAATTCAATTCTACAAGTCCACAACCCAACATAAAAAAAAGAAAAAAGAAACAAACTACTCTAATACTTGCAAGCCACATTCTTCTTCATCCGAAAATTCCTCTCTTGTAAAAATTTCACTTTCAAGAATTTTACCTACAACAGAAAAAGAAAAAGAAAAAGAAAAAGAAAGTGAAAAAATAATTAAGTATGTAAAATTATTATTAAACCAATTATTTTAATATTTTATACATTATTTTGTATTCGTACCTTTGGAGTTCGCCCGTAGCCAATGTTGAGTGCACATAAGCACTTCCAATGTCGCAGGATGAAGTATGCTCTAATGTGGAGTCAAAACTATACCTCTAGTGCTAAATGATGATTCAGAGGCAATGGTTGTTACGGGAACGGTTAAGATATCCTTCGCTATCTGAGCCAAGATAGGATATTTACCTTGGTTTGCCTTCCACCAATTCAAAATATTCAAGTCTTGAGTGGATTTGACTAAAGGCTTTTCTATGTTCCTCTCAAGGTCGGACTTCGATACCATGGTCTCACTATTTTG
This sequence comes from Citrus x clementina, assembly GCF_000493195.1. Taxonomy (NCBI): domain Eukaryota; kingdom Viridiplantae; phylum Streptophyta; class Magnoliopsida; order Sapindales; family Rutaceae; genus Citrus; species Citrus x clementina. Next base: position 16,429,019 of record NW_006262075.1, read on the forward strand.
GCTCGCAAATGTCTCAAACTTACGTATATTAAAAAATTTACCAGCAGTGCCTATACTAAAATTAAAGCGATCATCGACTGAAGAAAACTCACCAACAATTGTATTACTCACATTCCCATTCTTACCTTCATAAAATTTAACCAAATCGTTACCTAGATTGCGTATCCTTTGGATTTTATTTGCAGCACCCTCACCATAAAGTTGTGGAAAATAATAATTAACCAATTGAATCATGAATCTCGGGTCAAGAATAACAGTCGTCGCCAAAATCCCATGTATTTGGGCCCAATATTTATCAAATTTCATAATCATTTGACCAACCATTTCTCTAACCACAGGTTCCCATTGATCCAGGTTAATCATCATTTCACATATCATTGGCAAAAAAAAGATTAGATGTCATATATTGTGTATTTGAAAATAGCTCTATCATCGAGTAAAACGGTAGCAAATATTCCAACATCTTTTCAGCCATCTCTCATTCCTCATCTGTTGGCAAAGAAGTGTAGTATTTGTCGCGCTGCTGCAATCTAGAAAAGACACTTTTATATTTCACAACAACATCAAGCACATACGTAGAATTCCATTTAGTTACACAGTCAAGCACTAATTGTTTTTCACACTTGACGTGGAGCTAGCAAATATATAAACATATTCATCACCCAAAAACTAAATTTTAGAAATAATTAGATTGAAGTAAAATTTAAAAAATATAATTAAATAATAAGAAAAGTATTGGTTTGGTGTTACATGTCAATGTGCAAGTGTACATAAAAAGTAATATAATGATGAATATCAAGATCGTCTCTATAAAGATTGATTTTAGCGAATTTATTATAGCAATCTTATCAGTGCAATTTTAGTAAACTAAATAAAACACAATAAATGAAGAAATTAATGATCTAATGAAATGAACAAGGCAATAAACAAAATACAATAAAGAGCATCTAAAGTCAAGCACAAAGATATATTCAATGACAAAGGGATAGTTGCATTCTAAACTCACTTACTAGTTATTAACTATCTTTCACTTGAAGTACAGTTGCTATAACATCTACTATAGTACTAGACAGAATCGCGAATGCATCTTCAATTGTCAAATTTTGGATATGTTATATCTATATGCAGTCTAAAAGTGATTACTTATGAAACTAACTTTAGATATAGCATTATACGTTTTATACTCCATTTGCCCTACAAAAGGAATTCCTATGTCAAGTTTTCACTAATTTTAGATTAAGCATTGCCTTATTCAAATCGAGATTAACTCAACTTGGGAAACTTAATCTAAAACTGTGTATTATCTTAATTTGTTCCACTAAATCACACCTTTTTAAGGCCCCTTCTTGGATATTATCCACTAAATAAGTAGTCAATTGAAATAGAAAAATTGCAATAAGTAAAATTAAAACAAAATGCTACAAATTATGAGTAACACATACATGTAAATCAACGAATCATTAAGCTTATTCAAAACCCACTAAATTAAGGTTTAGCTCATGATGAGCTTTGAAATAGTAATAATACAAGTGTTTGCCAGTAGTTACACTATCAAAAGGAGAATAAAACAAGGAAAATACAATATAAATGTTGAGATACAAAAGATCCAAAGTGTCACACTTTGATCTTCAGTTATCTCTCTTTTTTCTCCACGAAAGAATGCCTCTATTGCAGCTTTGAAATCTCTCCTTTTGTTTTCTTTGCATACGTCAACTATTGATGAAGTCTCTCCTTAAAAATATGCTCTTTTATATCTTGAGATTAGGGTAACCAAAAAAGCATTAGGTCTTGGCATCCTAGGACCACATTTTTTTTTTGTATTGTCTGTCACTATTTTGTCTGCACATGATAGTGGCAATGCAGTAACGCTGTAATAGACTTTGTCGATTAGCACGTGAATAGTCTGGATATTTTTGTCTGTATTTGATCTTAGATTGCTACAACAAATACTACAACATTCTCTCTAGTTTAGATTTGTCTTTGTTCATATGCAGATAAGTCTTTTGTAGTTTTCTGCAGGTTTGTTGCTGTAACAATGCAGTCCTTCTTCTTCAACATCCGTCAACAAGACATGCGCTTTTGAGTCACCTGCAATAGTACACTAAATTAGAGCACAAAATGGTCCAAAACATATTCAATTATAATTAAACTTAAATAGATACTTATGCAAAATGTAGCTAAAAATTGGATAAAAAATCATCATCTACTCTCTAAGTAATAATAGTTTAAACCTAAAAATATTATGATAACTCTCATTTCGTAGAGTTGTCAAGTACCTTAAAATTCAACTTTGCAATCGCCAAGACTTGTCCACAAAATGTCCGGCAACAATCATATATCCCTTCATTTGATTATTAGTATTTTATATATCTGTAGTAATTGCCACCCTACTATGATTATTAATTCTCCAACAAAGCCATTGCTTTTACCTTTTCAACTTGATATAATTTAAAGATCTCACTCTTTAAAGTGTTTCTACTCATCATCTTCACCACGAGGTTGGTATAATCCCTAAATGCATCATACTCCACAAAATTAAGTGGTAGCTCATACTTTACAACCAATGTTACAACTTTTGCCGAGCAACAATTAGATCAAATTATCTTGTCTCAACATAAGTTTTTCCATCATCTTTCTTCAACATGCTAAGAGTTTTTTGAAGACTATCAAAAACTTTAGGAACACCCTTTGCCTTACATCTTTTCAAGTGTCTATTCAAATGAGAGGTTCCATTAGTATTAAAGTCTACAAACTTAGCGAGACAATAGTTGCATTTCGCCTTTAATTCACCATTAATGTTACCTTTGAGAAATGTCCCCAAACATGAGAAGGTTGTCGGCCCCCTTCTCGCTTTCTTTTATTGGTACTTTGTCGTACCTTATCATCATTAAGGGATGGCTCTTTAACCTTTTCAGCTGCTTCAACCGCTTGAACGACATCATCTTTATTCTCTTCACCCACATTAAAATCTTCATGCGAATTCGATTTTCGTGCATCCGAATTTGACATAATGACCTAAATTAAATGTGTAACAATTTTAGGTTAATTTATACGCATGATTAAACTTAAAACATGATTAAATTTATAAATTTTAAGTTAATTTATAAACTTAAAACATGATTAACCTTAATTTACAATTACAACATAATGATTAATATTCATAACCTTATATTTAACTAAAATATAATATTTACAGTAACAGCATAACATACGGTACAAGCACAATACGTTTTTGCACATCAGTTGAATTAATTATCATGAATATATTTAACTAAAATTCTAAAACAATCAATAAGCTTAAATGAAAAAATTCTTTAATATTTATAAATTACCAAGTTAATGGTGGTAGCGGCTCGATCCCCTTTCTCCCCCCTAGAGCATGGCTGTCTGGCTATCAATTTTGTGGTGGTTGGTTGGCGGTGGTGCTGCAGAGGATAATAGAGATGTCTTTTGCACAAATGGTTGGTTGGTGCCTGGCACTGGGCTTGTGCAGTCACGCCGTGTGCGGGGCAACTTGGGCCTTGGAGGAGACGCGATACGTTGACGAGCTACAACAGATTCACGCTGGTGGTGGCTGGATTTTGACTTAAGGTTTGTAAATTGTAAGTTTGGTTGATGGGTTTTGTGATTTGCGATTGAGATTTGAGAATTGAGAAAGTGAATATGTGATGTGCTTGTGCAAGTTGAGAATGTGATGTGTGCGTTTGAATTATGATGTGCATGTGCTAGCCTCTTTTTTTTTTTATAGGTTGGGTCAGGTTAAGTCGGTCTCTATTCTACCCAAGTCTTGACCCGAATTTAATTAGGCCCTAATTTTTTGACCCGAACTCGACTTGAGACCTTGAAATTCTGATCAAATCTCAAAAAATTTAGGTCGGGTCAATCGGACTGAAATTTGAATTGGGTCAAATTGCCATCTCTACATTTAACAACATGCTTCATTTGCACGTTGTCATTTGGCTTATGGAATCCACCACACTCATAAAACTGTTGTGATATTTTGTTTGACAACACACCATGAAGCACATTGTAAGTGGTAACTTTTTAGCAACTTTTAGCAACACACGATTTTAGAACATTTTTAAATACCATATTTAACATGTTTAGCATGCATGTTGCTAAACTCCTACTATTTTATCTCTTTTTTCTTTTAGTCTTCAATGACATCCTATAAGTATTATTTTGATGAAATAACGTCCTAAACCATTTGTTCAAAACTTTAAGTTATGTCTTGATGATATTTGAAGCACGTGTTCTCAAACTTTCGCAATGTTATTTGCCATCATAACTTGAAATTAACAACATGATGTAGATAAAGGTTAAACCATATGAGCATGAATGGACTTAATTTCATAGCGTAAGTATTTATGTTGAGTTTTAGCTTTATGTTCTATGTTTCCTTCAGGTCCCAGAACTGTTGGAGAACTCGTTGAAGTCAAAGATAGCTCTTACCAATGTCTTTCTCAAATAGAAAGGTGTCGCTGTTCTTACCTTCTAATAACTATTTATGTGTGTTCACAGACATCCTAGAAGTATCTGAGTTTAATATATGCTAGTATGCATAGTTTTGATTCCCCCTTGTTGTAGATGTTATATGATTGGAAATATGCTTAGCGTCCATGGCTAGCTACTTGTGGAGAAAGATGATGGAATGAATTTCTTCTACTTTTTGTATGTTAATTTGGATTTCTGCTTTACTTGCCTATAATTTATCTTCTTCAAGTAAAATGTTTGGTTAATTTACACATTAATATGTTCACGTGTGTCGACCACCATCCGAAAATATGTTCATCCAATTTTTACAACGAATAAGTCAAGCATTTCATTCATCAGTGTATATGCATTAACACCACACAAATCCTCAATATATATTGTCTTATATTATAAATATATACTGTATATGTATTTATCATTTTCCGTGATCATAAATTGTTTTGTATGATTTGTAGTTTTTGGCACTCTAATATTTGTTTTTTTTTTTTGAATTTTTTTGTTATTTTTCTTAATAATTTGCATTAATTAGTCCAACCTCACCTAGAATCTTAACATTAAGCAATTATGAATTTTTAGATCTGTTATTTTTAAGATCTGACCAATTAATTTGAAAGCCAGTGATAACAAATACAACATTATTTATTAAAAAATTATATTCCATAAATATAACAATTGGGTTAAAAGAATAAATATATTGTTACTGTACTTGAAAATCATAATGTTGGTTTTAGAAAACAATTTTTTTAGTATGATATAAAGCTGAAAATCGTTCATCTTTAATATTAATAATATTCTTCTTTTGTTGATTTATTAATTCTTTATAAAAAAATAATTGTTTGCTAATATAACTGAAAATACATAATGCTCATCTGCACTGCATCGTGATTATGGATTGGCTGGAGCAAAGTTGCTGCAGCTTGAGAGAGATGAACGTTGATGATGACCATGCTCTTGACAAAATTCAGCTTAGTTCTGCGAATAGCTCAAGTTTCCATCAAAAGATTAATCGAAGAAACTTCCCCTGGTAAATTAAAGCTTATTAATTTCTTTTAATCCTTTCATTAAATTTGATCATGTTATGGATTTTAGCCATAGAACATAAACTACAATATACATGGTATGCTTTTTATTCCCTATATATAAATGCAATTAGTAATTGGGTGCATTGAGTTATAAGCGGCTGATTGATGAAATTGCACTCATCGATTAATTTGACGGGCTTCATTTTGCTTTGAAGAAACAACATAACAAAGATGAACTCACAAGTCACGTCAAGTGTAAAACTATATAGTTAACTTATTTGATGTGGCCGGGTCGCCTAATATTTATGTGGATTTAATGATAAGGATTGAAGATGTCTCAACTCTTAGTAAATGGAGTTGAAGAGTGCAGTCGCGTCCCTATCCTTTATAATTATTAAAGGATTAGTTTGTGGTAGATTTTGTAGGTCTATCCAATATTATTTTGTGAGGATATGTCTATACAATAGTACCTAAACTTAAACACTAAGACAATTTTGAAGAAAAATTATATTGCAACATTTTGATAGATGTGGTTTTTTGGAATGATCATAACTGCAACTCTGCTACATCATAATAATATATTTATAACAAAAACTGTGAAATTTGTGGTTAGGTTTTGTTGGGAAAAGAATCCACAGAAGCAGCCGCAAGTTAAATGGAAACTAAATCAACATGATCCCAAACATACCCGGATCTTTTGGTACACATCTCTCTATATATTCAAGAGGATAAGCGGAAAGAATGTGATATGACTTTGAGGGAATACCCATTAAAGCATGAACTTCCCTTGGTTGACTTGTATCCTTGCTAGTGCTGATAATTAATCTGAAAATCATGCATAGTACCTATTGTTCTTATCAAAGGTATTGTGATCAATTAATCCGGAGTCGTTATTCCGGGGCCCTCTAGTAACAGTCATAAGAATCCTAGTGTGTCAACTTTCCAGTACTAAGGCCATCAGTGCTGTTGATACAAACCTGAGCATGAGATTGATTCTTGGGATCATATGGATCAAAAAGGGTTGCCATTGATCGTTGGAGTGTGATTCAAGGTAATAAGCCTTTTGGGAGGTGTTAATTTTACACTTGTAAAGTTACACAGGTCATTCTGGGTATTGGCTTAAGTCCTGGGCCTTTTTGGGTATAGAGGTTTAAGTTTACAACTTACTTTTGCATGCGTCTGACATGGCTACCTAACACGAAGGTCTAGTGATTGACTTTGTTGACTATTCTGGGTAATAAAGCCGAGTTATATGTATATATATATACACTCTTGGATTGGATCACTGTCCAGGAAGCCACCCAGCCCTTATAATAGATATATGAGGAGTGCTAGATGTCAAGAACACCGAGAGAATGTCGAGAGAAACGGCATGAGTAATGCCGTTTCTGTCGGCAGAAAAAAAAACAAAAGATTTTTTTAAATTTAAAAAGTTAAAAGGTCGGTATAAAAGGAAAAAAAATGCTGACTCTCTCTCCCTCCTCTCCCACGCTCGCTGGTACTCCTTCTCTTCCCCTCCTTTCGCTCACTACTCGTCTCCTTCACTCGCTCTCTACCACTCCTCGTCTCCTCCTCTCGCTCGCTACTACTCCAGATCTACTCGGTGGTCCCTGGTCGTTGGTGGTCGCTGCTCGCGGTGCTCGGTGCTTGGTGGTGCTGCTCGCTCTCATCGTCTCTCTCCGCTTCCCTCCTCTCCCTCGCTCGCTGCTACTCCAGATCTACTCGGTTGTTGCTGGTCGGTGGTCGCTGCTCACTGCTCGTCTCTCTCCATCGACCATGTTCTCACCTGCTGTAAATTTGCAATCCCTTAGCCCTTGTAAATTTTAGTTGCCAGCCCATCCACATGCCCTTATAGTGAGATCCGCGCTTCGCGCTCTTATTTTATTTCTCGTTTTTTTTTTACCTATCTTATTCGGTAGCTTTTCAATTTCATGCCTTCTGCCAATGGCTGTACAACTTTAAATTCAATTTTAATATATATTTTAAACGGTTGTTGGATTATTTTTGTCTGGAACTAGAACCATTAGTTGAATACATGTGGTGGTGCCTTATTGACAACTGAGGTTTGATTCGCCTTAAAAATTTGATCTTTATCAGAAATTTCCGAGCTTTGAGCCTAGATTTGCCCACTGGATGGTGGTTTATTGACAGTTGAGGTTTGATTTGCATGTAAAATTGCAGATTTACGGGCATTCTAGGTATGGTTTTTTGTGCTGGGTGGTTCTGAAAATTTTTTGATATATTGCCGGTTGGGTATAAATTTTTGTTGGTAATTACTTGGTGAAAATTGTCGGTTGGTATATGTATTACATTTGGTAATTATTTGGTAAAAATTTCTGATTGGGTATAAATTTTTATTTGTAATTACTTGTGAAAATACATGTTCATCGTTGAAAATACAATTGTGCAATTACATGTTCATCAATGTAAGTAGTTCGATTTAGCCAAATATAAGCGAAATGCTAGAAAAACTTGTTCGAACAAAATATAAGTCAAACATTAATCACATTCATTGTTGTTTTCGTTACGTTACATTGTTGATGTAGCAAATGTTGGAAACTTCCACTTCCAAACCCTTCGTACGTCATCGAATAAGAAGGATAATGTGGTTGCAAAGTATACGGCAGGAGCAGTTGTTGTAATATATAAAAAATTAAAATATAATATGAGATTTTAGAAATTAAAAAATATAAGTATACAAAATAATTAATATTCGTATTAAGAATAAATTATTATAAATTTTTACAAAATTTTGATCCACTAATAATTTAATCCATCATATTCTAAAAATTTAAATTAAAAAAATAAATCGAACACAAAATTTAAATTAAAAAATTTTAAATTGAAAAAAATTTAAATTAAAAATTTCTAAATCCCACCCATCATTTAAATTAAAAAACTTCTAAATAAAAAGAATTCTAAATCAAACACAACATTTATATTAAAAGAAATTCTAAATCCAACACAAAATTTAAATTAAAAATTTCTAAATCAAATTTATCATTATTTGATTTCTAAATAAAAATTTCTAAATCAAACTTCTAAATCAAAATTTCTAAATCAAAATTTCATTATCATATAACAAAAAATAATAGAATAAATAAAAAATCACTCTTTACCAGCTGGGTATTTTACTTCAAGCTGGTGATGAACTACTCCTACTAGCCTGCTAATGCCGTTTTCCTGCTTCTAAAATGAGAAAAAAAAACTCAACTCAATCCTTTCACGTGAATGAGCAAATACTCTTGCCCTAATGCCGTTCTCTCTACTTGTGAAATGAGAGAAAAATCTCAACTCAGTTAGTGCTTTTCGACAGCTAGAATCAAATGTGGGGGAGAAAGAGTAAAAAATGTGGAAAAAGCAAAAGTATCAAGAAAAAATAAAAGGGGCAAAAGTTCACGTGGTGGAGGGTGGGGCCGAGAGAAACGACATTACTGTATGTCGTTTCTCTCTGAAATGCAAGTTATGCAACTTAAGAGGGGGGTGAATTGAGATTTTAAAATTTATGCAATACAATTCGCACAATAATTTAATCTATTGCCTTAATCAAATCAAAATAATAAATCCAATCAAGCACAATATTAAAAGAGTAAGGGAAGAGAAAACAAACACAAAGATTTTTACGTGATTCGGCTATCCCTGCCTACGTCCACGCCTCCAAGCTCACCCGGCTTAAGGATTTAACTATCCAAGCCTCCTAAGGTTTCAAATGTTTACAATTAACTTCCAGGGTGTCAATGGACCTTTACAACAAGAGATTATATCCCCAATCTCTTCACCCCAAGTGTTTCCCACACTTGTACACTCACAATTTGATGAGAAATAAAAATCACAACAATGAAACTCTCTTTAAGAGTGGATAACAAATTATAGCTCAATAATGATTCAATAAATGATGATTTACGAAATGGAAGCTCAATATATGTTATATGATCTTATATTTACTTGTGTTAGTTCTTAGAATGAAGTTTGAGTTGAGTTTTTATAGTAAAAGTCCAAAAACTAGCCGTTATAGGCAAATTCCCGTGCTCAAGCGGTTAGCCGCTTGATTATCCGGCTAGCCACTCAGGAACAATGATATTACCGTTATTTTTTAATTTTGCTACAGTAATAGTGTTAGCTAAAATTAAACTTTAACCCAAAACTTTCTATAATTATACTATGGCCCAAAATGTCATAAAACTTTACAAATAGGTCCAATTTCAGAACTTCCTAAAAATAATTGTCTTTCCCAAACTTTCTGAAATTATGATATGGCCCCAAAAATTTTATTATGTCGCACAAAGGTCCTTTTCAACATAATACCCATATTTTTCAAAGTTCTCAAAATCTTTCACTTTAGTCCAAAATATTCATAAATTATAGTATGGCCCAAAACATTTCAAATGTTTATAAAAACGTCCAACTCTGAAATTTAATACTTATTTAAAATCAAAGATTTCAAATCTTAGCATTTAAGTCCAAATTACTTAAATCCACAAAATACTTTACTTTATAAAAATAAAACCTTTTAGTTTATGCAAAGTATTTAATTAAATTAATCTTTTGAGTTTCTCGAATGCTAAATCATACATCAATTAAATCATACTGGCTTTACAAGAATTTATTGCACTAATTTGTTCGTTGAGCTCTAAACTATATTCTTGATGTTGCCATTGTCCGTTGAGTGTCTTCAATCTTGATTTCACTTGATTCACTTGCATAAATATTATCTTTAAAAAATTAGTGAAAATGTGAAATACAATATTTATTAAATCACTCAATACATATGTTTGTTATCATCAAAATTACATCATGTATAGCCCTTTAGGCTAACACTCTCGGCATTCTCTCAGCATTCTCGATGAGAAGCATTTTCCTATATATATATATATATATAAACACATAAATTGCATTATGAGCACTATTCATGTATGAGATTATATATACTTCATTTGCACTAGTTACATTGCATTGTGAGAACTATTCATGTATGAGATTGCTTTATTCATTTTCAAGGTAGGAATGCAAACCTTTGTTATTTTTCATTTCTTTATTTTTAAACTTAGGTCCTATTTCATGTTGAAGTATTGCAACTTAAAAATTTTAACCACTCTAGAAAAAAAATTGTAACTATGAAATAAAAGTTAATATTATATATTAAATAAAATTTTTAATTAATAATTTTGACAAAATTAATAAATATATTATAAATTTTTTATCATACAAGTATAAAATTAAATTAATTTAACTTTCAAGTTATAGTAACTAATATTTACCCAATACTTTAATATTATAACTTAAAAGTTATAACTGTCCAATCTTAATCCTAGACAAAACCTATAAAAAGTCATAATTGCATTAAATTTTGTTGTAACCAAATTCATCCCGCTCTTATTCATTTAATGTGGCTCAATGGCCCAAGAGGGTAAAACTATTTACTTTTTGTTTTTTGAAAAGTTAGGGGTGGATAAAATCCAACTTTTATCCTCTTTTTTTCAAGATTTGAATTCATGTAGATGGTAAAATAAAACTATTTGCAATCACTAATCTACACTCACACATGCACCAAAAAATAAAAGTAAAACTTATTGAAATTAAATAAGTCTCCGTAAAATTAATTTTACCAAAGCTAAATAATCAAATACAGTATCTTAGGATTCTTTTCAGTATTTACCAGCACATAATCTTTATTCTTTCCTTATATGTATGATTTAGATTTTTACCATCTTTGAATCACATAACGATCTTGATTCTTAATATGTATACATCATTCAATGCTAATCTTCAAGTCGCAACTACAAATGGCCTTGCTTACTTATGTGATTCTTATGAGTGACCCTATGGCAGCAGTCTGAGAGGTACGGTTGACGCAAATTGAGAAAATATTTGTTTCTTAGGATGCAAGAAAAATTGTTAGGGTTTTTGGGGGGGGGGGGTTATGAAGGTGTTGTTGGATCATAAACTTGATCCAAGATGAATAAATTCAAGCCCAACTCATGGAAGGTTCCATGAGTAGGTATGGTTGGTGAGTTTTGAATTATTTGTGTTAGGTGTGGTAGGTTTGACAGGTGAAGATGAATGGTTATTATTTTTTTGTAATTTCTTATTTGAATGATTGTGATTAGTTTGTTTCATGTATAAATACCCCTTCTCCCCTTTGGTTTAAGTATCTAGTGAAATAACAAAATCTCTAATTTGTAGAGAATGAAAAATAAGAGTTGTAGTTGGTGAAGAGTGTTGTTAAAGAAATAAAATACTGTGTTTTTTGAGTATTTAATTTGTTAATTCTCTAACAGGTGCATCATATCATTGGTGATTGTCCTGACTGTACATGATTTCTCTGTGCTTCACTTAACTCTCATAACATTACAATTGGTGGTCAATAAGTTTGGGATAGGACTAATTCCTATCCTCTGTTTGGTACATACATAGCTTTGGAATAAATTAGGGCCCACAAAATTATCTCATAAACTTAAGAAAATTAATCCCATGAGCCCTTGGGATAAAGTTACTAAGACAAACAGTGCCGAACTTATTTTTTGTTAAAAAAAGAATTAAGAGTCAAGATTTATATTGTATTTTAATTTTTTTTCTCTTACCTAATAAACATTGACTAAGTGCTCATCAAAAACTGAATTCTTATTCCTGGGACAATTTTATAGCTCAAGTATATTTACTAATTTATCAATATTAATATTAATATTATATCAATATATAATGTTTATATATATATTAGAATTAAAAAATGTAAATAACTAATAATACAAGAAAGTTTTTAGTTGATTATATTTAAAGAAAATATCGAACAGATTTCCCTTACTTTTAATTTATTATTATTGTTATAATTATTTTATTAAGTATAATTACAAACATTATAATATGATGTGAAATAAATAACTAAGAATAAAAAATAAATTATTAATTGATTACAAAAATAAAATATTCAAAATTTTTACTTAATTTAAATTTAGTATTCATTATTATAGTTATTTTATTTGAGTATTATTATAAACATTATAATTTAATGTGAAATAAATAACTAATAATAAAATATCCAAACATTTTTTTAGTTATTTATTTTAATTACTTTAATGTAAACATTATATATACAATTTAGTTCAACCCTATGTATTCCATAAACATGAGACAACCCTAAATTGCCATTTTCACATTAAATGATAGTTTGTAAACATATCACATCCCAACCTGTCATATTCTATACAGCATAATAAAATGGAGAGTTTTATGTTTAGTTGATCTCAAGTGCGATGCTCGTGCGTCATTGAGTAAGATTGCTCACTATAGTAAGGATGGCAATAGATTGGATTTGAATCACATTGAGTAAGATTGCTCACTATAGGATGGCAATAGATTGGATTTGACCTAAGATCTATATGATTCAAATCTAATCGGATCATATTTGAGTCAGTCTAAAATAAATTTGAACTGGATTTTAATATTGATGCGTAGATATAAGACAAATTTGAAGTAGGTCAACATCTATCTTAATATCCATATCCAAATCCATTTCCACTTACTTTTAATTTAATTTTAAAAATTTTAAAAAAATTGTGTAATTATAAATGATAATAAAATTTACTCATAGTGTATTAGTGGTATTTAGATTTACCATGTATTTAAACATCTTAAAATTTAAAGTTAGCTTTGTAAATTAAATGATAATACAAGAAAAATAATTAAGTGTAAAGTAAAATTAGGGCAATCGGCCCTAATTTCTCTTTGATCTACTTTTGTTTCTCTACTCCATTTGAATGCTTAGATCAATCCTTTAATTGCCAAGTAAATCTCTAAACTTGAGTTTCCCTTTCTATTATTTTGTAATAATCTTATTCATGTTATGTAATCACTAATTAGTGGTGGCTATCTATCATAAAATAACTATGTTATTCATATATTTAATTAAATATAGTCATAATAAAAATAAAAAGCACTAAATTAAATCATATTTAATTTATATGTCATTATTTATCGTTGTAACAATGATGATGGGTGTGTCGATATCGAGAAGATAAAAGAAACATGGAAACATTAGAATATTACATCAATCTTACTCTTATTTGTTTGTTTTAGTGTAAAAGTATAAGCTACAATAGTTGTTAGATTTTTTAGACAAATTAGATAACTTAATTGTTATCAATACATTTTAGTCTTTAATCTCCTTTCTAAAAAATTATTTTTCTTTTATTACTGAGTTTTAGTATCTATGATGGATGTAGTGCATATTTGAATTTTAATTTTTTTAAGATTTAGAGTAAATATAGATCTTTTTTTTTTTTGAATCTAGATGTGGAGCAAACAATATGAACCTATGATGGATCTGAAGTAGATATAAATTTTAAATTTTATTATGAATCTAGATCTAGAGCAGAATAAATCCAACTCATGTCTACTCCATTGTCATCTCTACACTATAGAAAACTCTATCAAATCCTTCGAATTGAACCGACTCACTAGTATTACACTAATGAAATTGTTAAAATCAAGATAAAAAAGAATCAATGGAAGATCGAAAGATCCTTAGGTATTTATATTAGTACACGTTACTTCGGTGGGATTCCGAATTTCTTTAGGTATAATCTCCGTCAATAGATTGTTACTAACAGCAACCTTATCCAAAGCAATGATATTACCAATCTCCCCAGAAAGAGAACCCTTTAACAAATTACTTACTACAGAAAAATTGATCAAGTTCTCTGAGTTGACTAGACTCATTGACATCATGCCAATGAAATTGTTAGAATCAAGATCAAGAGTCACCAATGGCATCTCCGAGAGATACTCAAGTTTGGAACTACAGATATGATTATCAACAAGAGCAAACCGATTGAGATTAGTGCACTTGTCAAACACATCTTTGACATTACCTTGAAGCGAATTCCTAGCGAGACAAATCTACGTACCCAATTTGACTTTCAATTACACTTGACACATTACTTTTTTATGGAACCAGACAACTTGATGTCCTCAAATCAACGTACTTCAACTTGGGTGGGCCATGATCTAATTATCGGAAAGGTAATGGCCCAGAAAGCTAGTTCATTTCAGGGAGTGAGCCCGAGAGAAGATTGTCACTTGGGTACAAAGTACTACGATTGAGTCAATTCACGGAATAGTCCTCTTCAACCCATTAGTAGATTAATCGAGAGTCTCGAAATGTCTCAAGTAGTCAAGTTCCCAAGGTTAGGTTAGATTTCCTAGTGAAAAATGTTGGAAAACGGTGATAAGGTTTCAAGCTTGAATAGACGGCCAAGGTCATTTGGAATAGCTTTTCAGGCGATGATCAATTATAAAATGGGAAAAAAATGTATACATTGTAGGCTTATAGTATTTAAGTAATCTCACATGCGACACTCGTATGACGCTGAGTAAGATGATTCATTACATAAAACTCTATCAAATTTATTGAATTCCACAAACTCACTAGTATTTTAGTAGTGAAATTGTTAAAATCAAGATCAAGAACCAATAATAGAAGATTCAAAAATTAAAAGCATATATGTGACTATAAACTAGAACTGACCGAATAAGATTAGTACGCTTCTAAAAACACATCATCACTAGTTGTAGAAAGAAAATTACAATCAAGATCAATCTCCACAAGTGACTCTGCATTAGAAAATTATCTTGGGATGGAACCAGACAAAAGTTGTTGCTATGGTGGGATTCAGCCAACGAAATAGTTATTACAAAAGTCCATTTGGTTAAACTTTCCAAGCGAAGAAGCCAATGGCCCAGAAAGCTATCTCATTTCAATAAAAAATGTCAACATTAAAATTTATTTCAACCTCAAGTGGAATGATCCCACAAAAAAAAAAAAATTCAAATTAAGGACTTGAAGACCTCTGAGATTCCCAATTCCTTTACATATAGGCCCCCATAGCAAATTGTTACTAAGAATGACCCTCTGCAGCAACAATGTTACCAATCTTCCCAAGAAGAGAAACTCCTAACAAATTACTAGATGCAGAAAGCTCCATTAGGTTCTCTGAGTTTTACTCTTCCATTTGCATTATACCTTTGAGATTACTGGACTGGAGATCAAGATACATCAATGGCTGGAATTGAACTAAAGAGATTATTATTATTAGAGAAAACTGGCTGAGTAAGATTAATCTACTGGTCCAACAAATCTTCAATGGTACCTGACAACAAATTCCTAATAAGATCAATCTCTAAAATTGACTCTGAATTAGGGAAGTCTCTTGTTACGGAACCAAACAACTTGGTTGTTGTTCAAACTGATATACTTCAACCTTGATTAACTTTTAATCTCTAGTGGGGGGATTCTACCAACTTGTTACTAAAAAGCCAAAGCGAGACCAATTGGTTCCACTTTCTAAGCCCAGAAGGCAAACGACGAGAAAGTTGTTCAGTTTAGCAGAATAACTCATCGAAAAAGTAAAACTAAGAGAAGATTTCTACTCAAGTCTAAGAAATGCAACTGAGAGGATTCACACAGTTGACGCAAAATAGTCCTTTTCGATCCATTTTTAGATAAATCACTTGCCCTGAGATGTTTCAATTTCTCAAGCATACGTGTGAATAAAGAATTAATACGGTATAATACAACATCAAATATTATATAATTAAAAATTAATATAATATAGTGTAACACCAAATATTATATAGTATTATTATAATACAATATTAATATAATATAATGTAATACATTATATCTATATTAAAATAATATAATATAGTATAATATAATATATAATATATTGTGTCAAACACACCCATAATAAAAAAGAAAAAGACATAAGATATGATTTGTCATTTGTTGGGGAGCTTAAGTGTATTTTTTTGTTGTTGCAAGTTCACTACCCGCAGCATTATCAATACTATTTACTTTGTCGTAAATGTTTTTGTGAGTGTAGCATTATCGAACACTAATTTAGATGGCAAAGAACCATTTTTTGTAGAAGACTTGTGATAATTTTTTATAACCAAATCGATAATAGAGCTGGACAGTGGAGGGCTTCGAAAGGTGAACAATACATCAAAGTAAATAGTTGGGTCCGCCCATGTTTGGGGTACATTTAAATTTTTTATTTAATTCTTTTAGCAGGGGTTTGAGGTATATTTAAAAAAAAAATTAATGGTCTAGAAGAGATTGAAGCCCCTCCTGAGCCTTAGTTGGATCCGCCTGTGTTTGACACCCCTCATTACATGAGGTTGCATTGTGTTCCATGTTTGAGACACCAAATTGCTGTATTAGGTTGAATTATAATGCTGCAACTTGGCGCCAAAAGTCGGGTTTAATTAATGCCTTCCATTGTTTTAACTTTGTAATAATAACAAATAAATATAATTTTTTAATTTAGTATAATATAATATAATATTTTTTATTTTTAGATTATAATTATTAATATAAATTAATAAATTAATAATTTATTATTCAATAATATTATATTATATTTTAATTACATTATATTAAAAATATAACTAAATAATGTAAATTTAATTATATTATAATAATTAACATATAAAATTGATTAATCTTTAATAAGTTAATAAGGCTAATAATAAATACTTAAATAATATATGAAAGTAAAAATATAACAAAATATTGGATTAAATAGTTATATATAGTAATTAATATATAAAAATCGATTACTACTCAACAATTTAATACAACTACTAATAAGTACTTAAGTAATATAAAAAATATTACATTATTTAATTGTATTACAATAATTAAATCAATTTTTTTAAAATCATTTAATATAACTAATACTAAATGTTTAACTATGAATAAATTTGAATAATATTAATTGAAAACTAATAATATAATAATTGCTGGATTTTTTTAGCAGAATTCATTTTGTTAGTGAATATACTACCACAATTGTATCACTTTATTAGTTTTCAATTATCTTGTGGTATATATAAACTTTTATTCTATCATCCTAAAATTATATTTGAACTAATTTTATAGATTTTAACTAATTATTTATGGTGTTATATTATTTATACATTATTTGATTAAATTATTTACTTTAATCTTTATTTCACAGGTTGTATATTTAGAAAATACTGAAAAATATATGTTATACTTTCAAAAATTTAAGACTATAAGCTTTACTTTTTATGAAGAATTATGATTTTTTAACATTTTTATTAAAAAATTTAAATTTCTATTTCTTATTTTCTAAGTAGTAATAAATATTATTTTCTAAATATATAATTTAAATTAATCACAAAAAAAATTAATATAATACAATGCAGCACTAATATAGTAAATTAAAAATTAATGTTGTATAGTGTAGCACCAAACATTATATAACATTATTATAATATAATGTTGATACAATACAATATAATAAAATATATTTATATTAAAATAATATAATACAATATAATATAATACAGTGTGCTAAATGCACTCATAATGAAAAGGAAAAAGGCATAAGTTATGATTTGTCATTTGTTGGGGAGCTTAAGTGTTTTTTTTTTTTTTTGTTGTTGCAAGTTCACTACCAGCAGCATTGTCAATACTACTTGCTTTGCCGTACATGTTTTTGTGAGTGTGGCATTATTGAACACTAATTTAGACGGCAAAGAACCTTTTTTTTTTTTTTTTGTAGAAAACTTGTGATAATTTTTCATAACCAAAACGGTAATAGAGCTGGACAGTGGAGGGCTTCGAAAGGTAAACAGTAGGGCAAAGGCATGGGCGTCAACTTTTGCTTTTTGAGAAGCACTCTTTGTTAGCTTTTGCTTTTCTCCTTTAAGCACTGAAATAAGAGAAGCAAAAATAAAAGAGTTATGATATTTGCCCCGAGTCAAACCCCGAAACTAAACAAAACGACGCCGTTTGGTTTTTTTTTTTTTTTTTTTTACTTCTCCAAAACGTTGCTGTTTGACTTAGCATTTGCAAAATGACTCTGCAGAATCCCTACGTCTCTCTTCTTCTTTGTTCGACTTAACAACTGTTTTTCTCTTCATCCTCTTCGTCTTAAGCTGTGATCTTCCTCTTACAAAGAATGCACCCATTTAATGAAGAAGGTGATTAACAGCAGCTGCAAAATTTGTCCGTGAAAGCTGAGTTTCGGCGGAACAAGATCAACAGCGGCTGTGAAGTTTCGGTAGAACAAGATTAACTGAGTATTTGTTTCTATATTGCATTTTGAATGTTGATTAATGAGCTGGGCATTTGTTTGTATATCCCAACCTTATACTGCAATGCTTTTACAAAGGTTGAATTTGGAGATGCAGAATCCAGTACTCACAATAAATGAATCTCAAATTAATAATTTTACCGCGAATTAGGAAGTACAATCAACCCAGCATAAGAATCCAAAACTTTAAACCACCACAGTTTCCTCACCTTATCTGCTACAAGCATAGCATGAAGATGAACAAAAGCATGTGAGGCATCACCCATAACAGCCTCTTTAGACAGATTCTGCAGCTACTCATATCAGTCAGATATACATGTACAAGTGCGTGGGTGCGTAATCTTTATGAATGAGAGGGAGGGAGGAGGGTTTTTTTTGCAGAAATAGATTTATGAAGATAAAGAAATAGATTTATGAATGAGAGGGAGGGAGGATGGTTTTTTACAGAGTGTTGCACCAGTTTGTGTAGTAATCTTTGAAGGTAAGTGTTTGCGATTTCTTGCGGGAGAAAAGAGAAGCAAAGGATCTTGGCATCTTTGAAGAAGATGATGATTTGAACTTGATGTGAGCAAATTTGTTGTTTCTTCATAAGCAGCCAGAGAAAAGGATACAGGAAAGAGTTAAGTGAAAGATGAGAAACGAAGAAGTAAAGGGGAAATAGGCAAGCAAAACGCGCCGTTTCTTGGCTTTAGTTGTGAAACGTTGCATTTTGAGTTTTCGAAGCTTGATCCGGAGCAAACATCATTTTCCAAAACAAAATCCCACCAAAAGCCAACGTACAAGAATCAATTCCACCAACCGCATGGAACAGCGAGACTTAAGAATAACCACACTCCAACAAAGATTTGGAGAATAAAATAAGGTGGGGCATGTTAGATGGCTTTGGTTCGTGTGACCGTCTCTCTCTCTCTCTCTATTTGTTTAGTTTATTTCATTTTTTTAATCAATTATTATCTTTGCTTCTGCTTAATCCATACATGTGTGTTCACATCTCTCTAGGATAAAAAGAACGATGATTTTGATTTTGTTTGTTGGTTTTGGAGTTTTGGATTTGAAATCTCTGCTTTTGCTTTTTAGTGTGCTTACATAGTCATTATGATAATTTCGCCTTATCTTTTTTGATAATTGGGTAAAAGTTTGTTTAGTCCTCATAATATATGAGGTTAGTGTCTATTTAATCCATATATTTTTAAAAACACTTCAAAACGTTTATATTGTTAAATATTGACACTCATGCCATTATTTTTTATTATTTTTAACTTGTTTTTATAATATTACACTCTTACAATAATGTTTCTTTTTTAGATATTAATAAAAAATTAGATTATCGAATTAAACTAAAAAATAAAACAAAAATAAAAAAGGTATATATTAATTTTTGTAGAAGCTCATGTATGTCTAAAAAATTAATATTGTAAAAAAATTACATTATCAATTTTTTTAGAAAAATTAATATTTAACTCAAGAGTGTGTTCCACAAAAATTAATATATATTTTTATTTTATTTTATTTTTTGGTGTTAAACTGGTAATTTATTTTTTCTTTTTAATAATGTCTAAAAAATTATTATAATAGGATAATATTGTAAAAATAAGTTAAAATGAACAAAAGATAACGGCAAGAGTGTCAATAATTTAATGACAGAGATGATTTGAGGTATTTTAAAAAATATAGGGACTAAACGAATACTAACTTTAAAATATAGGGACTAAACAAACTTTTACCCTTGATAATTTTTAAATCATTTTTCTTACTTTTGAATTCTAAAAGTAATTAATTTTCTTCTCAAAAAAGTATTAATTTTAATTATTGACCATCGCCCACTTGTTAAAGTATAAAAACATCCTTTTTTTAATATTTTTGTTGACTAAAGATTTCAACTCTAAAAGAAATACTTTTTAAATTAACAAAAATAATAAAATAAAAATGACGCAGTCCGTAAAATTCAAAAAAGAAAATTGCCTTGGCCACACGCGGCCATGGATTTGACTCCCAGGTTGCCATGGCCGCACGCGGCTAAGGCTTTGGTTCTAAGCCACCACACTTATGGTTTCTTCAAATATATCGGACCCGATCTTAGGATCAGATACTCCCAAACTTTAAGGAGATTAGGCTCAAAAAAGTTTCTTAATTCATCGGTTATGGGTTTTAAGAAACATAGTTGCGCTAATTAAGAGCATCGAGAGCTAACTCGAATGGGTGAAAGGCATGAACTGAAGGATTTTACTGAAGCAGTTCATATCAGAAATAGAGCTTCGAACAGCTTTCGTGCTTTGCCCCATTTGGTCGAGACCATAAGCCAAAAACAGAGAGTATATTAGAAGCCGTCTCGTACAACAAATACAGAGCTATTGAAGCGGCTTGAATTATGAACACTCAATGGAATAACTAAAACCAAAGCAATATACTCGCCAGGTGTTGCAGTTACCATGGGCGGATTCACCTTAGGACCAGTGGGGACTTAAGCCCCCACTGGAAATTTTTTTTTTTAATAATTAATTTAGTTTTCTTAAAATTCTCAATAATTTTTTCTAAAGCCCCTGTTGATTTATAAAACCCCCAGTGAATCACTATAATTTTTTCTAAAGCCCCCAGTGAATCTGTCTCCGCCCCTGCCAGTTACCATGGATTTAGTTCCCATGGCAGCGCGTGAACATGGATTTGGCTACCATGCCGCGCACAACCAAGGGTTTGGTTTCCATGGCTGTGCATGGCCATGGGTTTGGTTTCTATGGCCACGTACTGTTAAGGGTTTGGTTGCCTTGGCTGCGCGTGGCTATGGGTTTGATTGTGTTGGCAGCGTACGGCCATAGATGGGAGAGAAGCCAAGGGTTTGATATTTATGGGTGCAAAATGGTATTTTTTCATTTTTTATTTTAGAAAACTTAGAAATATTTAGGCCATTGAAAATTAGCCTACATAGAGATTTGACTTCTTTTTTTTTTTTTGGTTAATTGACTGATATGAGAATGTATAAATATCATTTTACCTTTTTGGCATTAAAAATAAATGAGATAACAATTTTTAATGAGTAACTTGATGTATTTAAAAGTAA
Organism: Citrus x clementina; assembly: GCF_000493195.1. Taxonomy (NCBI): domain Eukaryota; kingdom Viridiplantae; phylum Streptophyta; class Magnoliopsida; order Sapindales; family Rutaceae; genus Citrus; species Citrus x clementina. The sequence continues at coordinate 16,450,714 of NW_006262075.1, forward strand.
AGGGATAGTTTTGATATTGTCAATTCACGAGAGGTATGGGGAAATTAATCCTTACTACTTATGGGTCCTTTAAACTTTGCTTTTCTTTTTACCTTAGTTTTGTCAATGCTCATCCACATATAAGATACGAATTTTAATCTTCAAAAAAATACTTTTATATTTTATTTTCCCTTGATTCTTTTTTTATTATTTTGTTTTACCTTGATCCACATCAAGAAAAATAATTTTGCTTAACTAATCTGTGTATTAAACAATACTATGGTAGAAAACAAAAAAAAAAAATTATTAATATCCTAGAACAAATATAGAATTTATGATTAAACCCGTTCAATATAAAATTTTCCAATTATTTTCAATACGATTACTTTATTTTTAGTTGATGGCTGACATTTTTCTTCGTTTAATTAAATTAAATGAATAAATTTTTTTAATGATAGTTTAATATTGATTTATAAGTTTTATGTTATTTTGGCATGTGTTTACTTTTTTTATAATTTTATAATATCAATTTACTACTCTTATATTAATTTACTTATTTTATATTCTATATACTAATCTATGTAATTTATAAAATTTATGTTTATCTCAGTATTAATGCCATAATTTTAGTCATGGAACCGTAGCATTTCCCTTATTTAAAACATGATGTTTATATGCTGGATGGATCGTCTTCAAATGCAAGTCATTTTCGTCTATATGCATAAATTAATGAATTTGTTCCCTTGTCTGGGTGCTTATATGTTGGATATATGTTCTTTCATAATTGCAAGATTGAACACTAATTAAATGAGAAATAGAAAATTCACAATTAGGTGCTTTTTTTTAAATTACCCTTGTTAAAAAAATTTAATTATGAAGTAAAACTTAATAATATGTAGTAAATATAATTTTTAAATAATAATTTAAAAAAAAAAGTAAAGATGTTATAAGTTTTTAATCATAAAAGTGGTGGATCAAATTAACTTAGTTTTTAAGTTACAGTAGCTAATATTTACTAAATAAATTCTAAACTATAATTGTCCAACCTCAATACCAAGCAAGCTTTAATTGAGCCGAATCAAGTTGGAATTTCTAATTTGCCTCACCTCTATTTGAAGTTTCAGATTTTAGTTTCAAAATATCCCAACTCAATTGAACTAATTTGGATTCAATTTTTCTCTAAACTAGAGATGCCCGGCAGGCTAGCTCCACATGGCATGGCACGGGCATGTCACACATCCAAATAGCACCATATGGCACAAGAACATTTTGATAGGACACATGGCGTGGTAGGCATACACACGACTGAGTTAGGCTGAGAATTTTAAGTACTGGGCCTTGAAAGCATTGTGCTCTTAGAAATGTGCTAAAGAGACACGTGAAGAAGGTTAGGGATAAGCACGTTTTATTAGTGGGCTAACACATGGCTTGCAAGGTATTAATAGCATGCTGGCCAAAGTATATTAAAGTAAAATCTTATTTTGAAAAATAAATTTAAAATTTTATGATTTTACAAATAACTTCAAATTGAATCTTTTAATGTATATTATTAGCATAAGTTTTTCAAATTCATTTAATTCTCCGTTTCATAAAAAATACTCTAATTGTTTTATGTTTATAATCTATAGATAATATCATGATTTTAATAAATAAAATTATATATACCATGATTTTATATATGTATGCATTAATTTATTTTGAACTATGATCTATTATTGATGACTCTATGCAAGTTTAAGTTAACAATTAACCCTTAAAAAAATTTATTATTATTGTTGTTGTTGTTGTTGTTGTTTATTAAAAAAGAATTATAATACTGTAAAGTTTAACTTAATAGTTAGTATTATATTATCTTATTATTATTAGTTTCTTATTATTGAATATGAATTTTAATTTTAAAATGATTAGATGGAATTTGACTAAAAACATGTTGACTCAAAAAAAGTACATAGATTTAAAAAGAAAAAAACGCACTAACAGTTTAGTATGCCTCCATAAGAAAAGAAAAAAAAAATTATTATACTTGTCGTGCCAACCCACATGTCCTTATAGGCCTTCTTTTTTTTTTTTTTTTTTTTTTGAAGAGAACTATTGCTCATGCTATTTATACCATACAAATTACTGAAACCCATTTACATCAACTCTAATATGCTATCGCTCAGATTTTTTTAACCCTCTTAAATATTCGAGGAACGCCCAAGTCCACTCCTAAGAAAAAGAGTGTTTTCACTTAAGCTCTGAAACTCCAAAGAAGAACATCCCTATAATGCGCCTGCGGAGACTCGAACCGCTTCCCTCACATTTGTGAGGGAGTAGTTTTAGCCACCTGGGCTAAGCCCAAGTGGTTCATAGGCCTGCCTTTACCAACATGACCCTTGGCCATCTCTAATTTAAACCAATCCAAACCGATCTACACCTACTCCATTGCATGTAATTATCTCGTGAGTCATGACAATATATAAGTATACGGTGACATACACATAAAGCTCTGGCTACACTTCATTACGTTACGCTTCCAAGTTCCAAAGGCTGCTAGTGCTGCCATACTACAGTGATTATCCAATGAAGTTTCTTTTTCTATGAATACAAGTAAAATTGACTTAAAAAATTTCTTGCAACTTTTCTTTTTAGCTTATAGTAGTAAGCTATCTATAACTATCAAAGTCTAGTCTTTTCGTTCATATTGCCCACAGGAGGCATAACCACTCGTACAAGCGATTTTGACAGGCTCCACTTGACATTTGACAAGTGCATCTATAAGGCACAAAATTTTGTTAATTAATTAATATTAAAAATTTAAATTTTGTAAGTAAAAAAATAACAAATAAAATCATATTAGGCTGTTATATAATATGATTTATAATAATTACAAATCACGTGTTCGAACATTTCAAGAGTCGTATGGAGCATTTACGCCCGTATTTATGCATGTTAGTTTATTACTTTGTTATAAGAAATAAGAAGAGTAAAATACTCCTTTTTTAATTGTATTTATTAAAAGATAAAGAATCGTTAAATTTAAATTTATTTTTTAATTCTTGAGCAAAATATTTGTTGATAATAAATTAAATTTAATATAGTACATATTCCATTTAAACCTTTGTATTTTTAAGTCTAAGTTTTCTTTCTCTTATTAAAAATATAAGAAATTTATCATTGATCCAACATTAACAATTTAAAATCAATTCATTTTCTGTTGTTTAATATAATATAATTTAATTGTAAAATTGTCAATAAAAAAATTGAAATAATAGTTCTTTATAGGTAATCATTTAAATTACAATAGTCCCCTTCTCTTTGGCATAATTATTTTATGAGCAGTTCTATTATTTTTGTTTGCCATGGGTACTTCTGTCATTTTATCATATAACACACAATTTGGCGCCAAAATGAAGCACCTTTTAGTAGCCAACGGCGGCGTTTCAAGCTTGTGGGAGTGATGTTTATAGTCAAAGAGAGAGAATGAGTGTTTGTTTTGTGATCTCATTTTCTCTGCTGTTTGTGTTGTACTCTCGTTTTCTCTGTTATATTTTCACCTCTTCAACGTTTTCCTTTACCCTTTGCAACTTCGATTTTATTCCCTGGAAATGGCTAAGCTCCTGCTCTGTCTGATGGTTTTTTCTTTAAGTTTTGGAACTTTTACCGCCATTGATGAGCCAAAACAAGAAAGAAGAAGTCTTGTTCATTTCAAAAACTCCCTTCAAAATCCTCAAGTCCTTTCTGGATGGAACAAAACGACTCGACACTGTCACTGGTTTGGAGTGAAATGTAGACACAGCCGAGTCGTCTCTCTTGTTATCCAAACTCAGTCACTCAAAGGCCCTGTCTCTCCTTTCCTCTTTAATCTTTCGAGCCTCAGAATCCTTGACCTCTCCAAAAACCTTCTCTTTGGTCAACTTTCTCCTCAAGTCTCCAACCTTAAACGTCTGAAAATGCTGTCTGTGGGTGAAAACCAGCTGTCCGGTTCTATCCCGAGTCAACTCGGTTTGCTGACTCGGCTCGAAACTATCTCGCTTCGTTCCAACTCTTTCACCGGGGAAATGCCATCTGAGCTTGGGGACATAAAACAGCTCAAGTCCCTCGATTTTTCCGGCAATGGCTTGAATGGAACAATTCCGAGTCGACTCGGTGACTTGACTCAATTGCAGGACTTGGACCTCAGTGACAATCTTCTCTCAGGTTCACTCCCTGTAAGTCTCTTAAAAAATTTACAGTCTTTGAGTTATCTGGATGTTTCAAATAACTTACTGTCTGGTAACATTCCCCCTGAAATTGGCAACTTGAAAAAGCTCAGTGACCTTTATCTTGGCATAGGTCCATACCAGCTGAGCTTGGTAACTGTAGGAATTTGAAAGCAGTGGTGCTTTCTTTCAATGCATTATCTGGGTCGTTGCCTGAGCAGCTGGCCGAGCTACAAGTTTTTACGTTTTCTGCTGGAATGAACCAACTTTCTGGACCATTGCCTTCTTGGCTGGGGAAGTGGAACCAAATGGACTCCCTCTGGCTGTATAATAACCAGTTTGTTGGCCGAATCACACCAGAGATTGGAAATTGTTCTATGTTGAAGTACATTAGTTTGAGCAATAACAAGCTGTCTGGTCCCATACCAAGAGAATTGTGTAATTCAGGATCCCTTGTGGAGATTAATCTTGATGGGAATATGCTTTCAGGAACTATTGAAGATGTTTTTGACAGGTGTACCAATCTGAGTGAGTTGGTACTCGTAAATAATCGCATCTCTGGTTCCATACCTGAGTATATCTCGGAGCTGCCATTGAAGGTTTTTGATCTTCAATATAACAATTTCACTGGTGTAATACCAGTGAGTCTGTGGAACTCGGAGAACTTGATGGAGTTTAATGCAGCCAGTAATCTGTTAGAGGGTTCTCTTTCCTGGGAGATAAGTAATGCCGTTGCTTTGGAGAAGCTTGATCTTAGTAGCAATATGTTAACAAGGCAAATACCTAAGAAAATTGGGAATCTCACAAATATTCAAATTCTTAAGTTGAATTCAAATTTTTTTGATGGGATTATTCCAATGGAATTTGGAGACTGCATTTCACTTAACACATTGGACCTGGGAAGCAACAATCTCAATGGGTCAATTCCAGAGAAGATTGCAGACCTGGCTTAGCTACAATTCTTAGATCTTTCTCATAATAATTTATCGGGGCCGATTCCTTCAAAGCCTTCATCCTATTTTCATGAGGTCAATATACCTGATTTAAGTTATAGCTAGAATCACGGAAAGTTTGATCTTTCATACAATACGTTGTCTGGTCCAATACCTGAAGTACTGGGGAGCTGCGTGGTGGTGGTATATCTTCTACTCAACAATAACATGCTCTCTGGTAAGATTCCTGGATCACTCTCGAGACTAACAAACCTTACAACCTTGAACTTGTTTGGGAATCTGTTAACAGGTTCCATTCCACCGGAATTTGGTGACTCTCTCAAGGTTCAAGGCTTGTATTTGGGACATAACCAGCTTACGGGTTCCATCCCTGAAAGCTTAGGTTATTTGAGTGGTTTGGTAAATGGTAAGGCTGAATTTGTCAGGGAATAAATTATATGGTTCAGTGCCAACTAGTTTTGGGAACTTGAACGGGCTCACCCATCTGGATTTAAGCTGTAATGAGCTTGATGGTGAGCTTCCTTAATCTTTGTCACACATTCTAGGAATTGTGGGGCTTTATGTTCAATCCAATAAGTTTTATGGTCCACTAAATAAGCTCTTTTTTTAAATTCAGTTGCCTGAAAGATTTTAATAATGAACTTGAGTAATAATTTCTTTGATGGGGGTTTGCCACAGTCTTTGAATAACCTTCCATGCTTAACAAGTGTGGATTTTCATCTAAACAAGTTTACAGGAGAGATTCCTCCTGAACTTGGTAATCTTGTGCAACTGGAATACCTGGATTTTTCAATGAACATGCTAGATGGACATATTCCAGAGAAGTTATGTAGTTTGCCCTATCTGTTATACCTGAATTTGGCAGATAATAGATTGGAAGGTGAGGTGCCGAGAAGTGGTATTTGTCAGAACCTCTCAATAATTTCACTCACTGGGAACAAAGATCTCTGTGAGAAAATTATGGGTTCAGATTGTCAGATTTTGACCTTTGGTAAATTGGCCCTGGTTGGAATTGTTGTTGGCTCAGTTCTTGTCATTGCAATTATCGTCTTTGTGCTGCGGTCGTGGATTCAAAGAAGCAACAGGCAAAGTGATCCTAAGGAAACTGAAGAAAGCAAGCAGAACAGTATCTCTGAGCAAAATAGAAAGAGTATCTCAGATCGCAGCAGCATCGCGTTAATGGAGCATTTGAGCATCAATTTAGCCATGTTTGAGCCAAGTCTGGGAGGAAAATGTTATTGGAGGTGGTGGCTTTCGAACTGCATTCAAAGGTACTATGCCTGATCAGAAAACAGTTGCAGTCAAGAAGCTAAGTCAGGCTACCGGACAGTGTGACCGAGAATTCGCTGCTGAAATGGAAACCTTGGACATGGTAAAGCACCAAAATCTTGTGCAGTTGCTTGGTTACTGCTCAGTTGGTGAGGAGAAGCTACTTGTTTATGAGTACATGGTCAATGGAAGCTTAGATGACTGGCTAAGAAATCGGGCTGCATCTCTTGATTGGGGCAAACGCTGTAAAATTGCATATGGCGCTGCTCGTGGCATATCATTTCTTCATCATGGCTTCAAACCTTATATCATCCACATGGATATCAAAACCAGCAACATCTTGCTCAATGATTACTTTGAAGCAAAAGTTTCAGATTTTGGGCTTGCTCGATTGATCAGTGATTGCGAGAGTCATGTAAGCACTGATACAGCAGACACGATTGGCTATGTTCCCTCGGAGTATGGCCAAGCTGGGAGGGCTAACGAAAGAGGTGATATATATAGCTTCGGTGTTATTTTACTTGAATTGGTGACTGGAAAACAGCCCACAGGACCTGAGTTTGAAGATAAAGATGGTGGGAACTTGGTTGATTGGGTGTTGCTGATGATGAAGAAGGAATAGGTTGATGATGTTCTGGACCTTATAGTACGTAATGCAAATTCAAAACCAATGATGCTTAAAATGTTGCAGATTGCCACTGCTTGCGTCTCTGATAATCCTACTGTGAGGCCTAGCATGCTTCATGTGCAGGAGTTTCTTGAAAATATTATAGTGGAAGAACATTCAGAAGAGATTAGAATAGAAAGGGGAGAATCCTCTGGTACTAAGGATATATATAGCAGAGGTAAGTTTGAAATAAATTGCAAAATATGTAGAATGAACTTAGAATGATAAGCACCAGAGTTCCTGCTGCTAATCTAATCATAATTTAGTTTCAAAAAATTTTTATTGTCAATTAAAGTCATTACTTGGGAGCTTGGGAACTTTCGCAATTCCCCTGAAAGCTACACAAAAAATCTACTCACATATACAATGTCCTAACTAGATACTACTCAACAAAAAAATCCCTTAGTATAAGCTCTATTTGCTGAAGTTTTTGTTATGTTAAAACATGCAGGTTAAAAGTGTGGATGTTATTTTGCTTCTACCAGAGATACCAAAGTTGGTTCGTTTTCAGTGGAGTTGATTGTGCAAGAAAGTGCTGTGATTGAGAGCGAAAAAGAAGTATCTATGCTAATGTGTAGTGAAGATGATAGAGTCAACAGAGGTAAACCCTGTCAAAATATTTATGTTTGAGAATGTAAACTGCTAGTGTCAATGAATTGTGACTACTACTCTATTACTGCAACCAACCTAAAAAATGGCCATTAATGTCTTTGTGTCTTCTGTCTCCTCTTAGCCTGAAATATGACATAATGAGATCAGGTGGGAGAAACATTTGTTACCAACACCAACCAAGTTCACAAAACCTGTTATGTCATATGGCCGAACAGATTTGTTTAACAATGATATAGTTACCTATACTTTGCAATATCACATTTAAGCATTTAGGCCAAAATTATTGATATTGTAGCCTAATTCATAACAGTTTAGAGAATAGTGATCTGTGTAAGGTTAGCAGGAAAATGACTACACCACCAGCAACAGGATATCCTGTAAATATAGAATAAATATCAGCTTGCATCTTGCATGACTTTATAGATGCTTTTGGCATTAATAGTGACTTCAGTTTTGGGAGTAAAGGGGATGTGAGCTAGAAGTAGGTAGAATATGAATAAGAAGGATTGAAGTTTTAATTGGAGAAAGATATTGACAGTGACTTATGAATTATTCATTTGGTTTCTTGGTGGCCTTTTCATTTATATAGGTTTAATTGGAATAAGAAATTTTAGAATAAGTTTTATAGAGGAGTGGGGTTGGTAATGGTGCAATTATTAATCGCCTAGAGCCATTTGGAAAGTGAGTATTTCTTTTCTTCATCTTGTTATGTTGTTGAGCTTTGAAGTGTGATATGTGCAGATCATTATGTACTTTTAGACTGTGGGGCAGTACAGGCAGATGCATCAACTGTAGACCACCTTGCCTAATTGGAGACTCTAATGTAGGGGAGCACACATTAGGGGGAATCCATAATATAATGGATGGCATCAGCTTAACCTGATGCTATTGTTATAATGTTTATCTGGATCTTCAAAATTTCTCTCACTAGAGCAAGTTGCTATGATTCAGACACTTAGTTAGAAACCGTGGATGAACTATGCAGCAATAAATCATCTTTAAAGGATAGCTTCTGGTAGTTATGTTTTTGTTGGTGAATCATTGCGTATTTTTTTTAATACAATTTGAGTAAAACAAGACAGGACTTAGCTGTAGGGTGCATGAATTTATTTCACTTGGTCGTTCTTTTTGTTTCCACTTCTCCCATTTGGATGTTGCTCCATAATTGGAGTCAAATGGCCCGTTCTCAAACTATATAATCAAAAGATGGCTCATAACAGCTACAAGCTAGCAAATTAATGAAATAAATGCAGCTTTTAAGTTTTCAAATTTTGAATCTCTTCGCATTTCGCTTTGCAGGTAACAGTAAGGAGAAGCCAAAAGCTAATTGGTAAGATCACAGCACTTCTAAATTTGGTAAGTTTTTTAAAACAGACCATTCTTTTACATTGAAATGTTATTAGTTAGGTTCATATTTTTGTTCATTCATATTCGTATGCCACTCATAATACCATTCTTTTGCTAGACCCTCGTTTATCGTTCACACGATCGAGTTCTTACAATTCATAAGCACGCAAGACTAGAAGGAGAGAAAAATGAAGTTAAAATGAAAATCTTGTTCAACATTCAGTGGCTGCTTTAACCAATTGCTGGTTTTTCATTGGGGTAAGTAGACATCAGTCCAAGTTGTCAAGTTATACAGGTTTCTTTTATCCATGACCAGTTTTACTTTCCATTTTCTAGGAACAAACAAGTTGACAATATTATAGCAGTTCCTCCTTGTTGGTATTGTAGGGGGATACACTTTTGGTCTAGCTTGCTAAGGATTAGCAGTTGCCGATGATTAGTCTTTCAAGATTCCCAATTGGTTTGCACAGTCATCTTCAACACTCTGTAGGCTTGGTTGCTTGGTCGTTTTGATTTGTAGACTTGTAATGGTTTCAGAGATTTTTGTTGTTTGAATAGAAGGGTGTTCCTTTCGGGAAAAATGGAAAAAAGAAAAAAAGAAAAATAGAGCGATGTTGGCTAAGCAAGGTTGGTGATTGGTCTTTGAACATTCTTTGGTAGCTCGGGTGTTGAAAGCTCGATACTTTAAACACAAGTCTTTTCTTACTGCCAAGCATGGTCATAACCCTTATCTTATGTCTGGTGAAGTCTTCTATGGGTACATGGTGTTCTTGAACGGGGTATTCGGTGAAATATTGGGTGTGGGTCACAACTCACAAGTGGATGTCTGTCATCGCAATTGGATTCCACTGCTCAATTCTTTTTGCGCAGTCTCTAGTGCCTCGCTTTGATAAAAAAGTCTCTCCTATACCGTTGGATGGTAATCGTTGGAATGATTCTTTGTTGCGGGAGCATTTTGTGCCTTTGCACGTCCAATATTCCCCTGCAGATGTGATGTCCATTCCTAGAACCACATATTAAATTGTGACCCTCGGCCAAAAGGCATCTGTAAGAACCTTTTGAATCAAGCAGTGTGAGGATTCAAAAGGTTGTCAGCATCTTACAGACTTGCACAGTTACATTAAGTTTCGTTTCGATTTCCGTGTTGTCCTTTATTTGTATTCATCAAACCCTTTCTTTAAGTCAAATAAGTGTTAACTAAATGAACCATAACCGTGTAACGCTGCCACAAAAAGAATTTGACCTCACGAGGAACATTGAGATGCCAGATCTTATTCCGATCCCTTGAAGAATTACTAGAACTTTTTACAGCATCCATATTCTCCCAAGCCAGAGACATAAGATGCACTAATTTAACGGTATAATTGCCATCCTTCGTAAAATGGCATAACACCTCATCAACCCTTGGAGACTAGGCACATGAATTTGCAAAATGGATTCAATAGCCTACAAGAGTTGATAGCAAACTTGCTTGACCTATTGAAAGACACGGTTGTATAGACTTATGGTACAAGGTCACCTAGCTAAAGGCTTTGGTTCAGGGCAAGGATCCGCCAGTAGCAGTTCATTTCCCAGTTCCTGTTGAAAAAACATGCACGTGGCATGCAAAATCAAGAAAGCATGCAATTTTTCAAAGAGCTACCAAACATTTGAAGAAAAAATAAAAAGTTGGCAAATTTGTCAAATTTGCCAAATGGACAGCATTGACAATTTGCTTAGGTTATGTGGAATAGTAAAGGGGTTGGTGCAATAGTGCCATTGTTTTCCCTATAAATAGATGGCACTTCTTCCATTCATTTGCATCCCAAAAAAATTGTTAGGCTTATAAGTTTCTAAGCTTTTGAGAGAAGTGAGAGAAGTGTGTCTGGGGAATTTATTTTTCCTGCAGAGTGTGAGAGTACTACGTATATTTGGGTTTTTGGGAAGTGAGATTCGTTACTCAAATATTGTACTCTATTAATTGTTAAATAAACAATTATTCTTTCTTGCCTCCGTGGATGTAGGTTTAATTACTGAACCACGTAATTCTTGTGTCCTTTATTTTTCTATAATTATTTGGTGCGCTTGATTCCGTATTCCATGCACAACAAGTGGTATCAGAGCCGACGGTTCGTACTGGGGGGGATACGGTACTGTTCACGTATATGGTACTATTCACGAATACGGTGGAGACGGCCATTTGTACTTGGGGAGACAGTCTATTGTAAGTAGTGTGTATTTTTGCATGTCTAGAAAAGTTCTGTCCACAAAGGCGATAAAAGTCTAAGGATTCTAGTTTTTAATTGGGACCGAGTTCCCGTCCAGTCTCCTGGGAACTTTCCTGATGCATTTATTCACACAAAATTAACATCATAGAGACTATTTTTCAAGTGGAAATAATTCGTTGAGAAAATGGTAGAAGATGAAACTTCCAGAATTGGGGAGAGATCTACCGAGACTATTTCAGGAGACACTTAAGGTGGGAGGCGAGATTTGTCAAATCGCTATTCAGCACCTGTTATAGGAGGCCAGAAGATCGATGTTGAAAAGTTTGATGAGAAAATCAACTTCGGCATGTGGAGGCGCGAAGTTATGGATGCCCTTATTCAAATCGATCTCGATATTGTTCTGAAAAATAAAAGACACTTGTATGATGAAGAAATTTGGGATCGTATCAACGAGAAAGCTTGTGGTTAGATCAGATCTTGTTTGACTAAGGAGGTGAAATACTTGGTGAAAGATGAGGAGTGTGCGGTGACTTTGTGGCATACATTAGAGGAGAAGAATCTGTTAAAAAGTCCTAAAAATTGTCTTCATGTAATGAGCCAAGTATATGGTTTTCGAATGAAGCCTGGGGTGTTCATGCACGATCATGTCTCAAGATTTGAAAAGTTACTTGCTGATTTGAAGAATCTTAATGAAGATATTAAGGATGAAGTCAATGCTATGATTCTGTTACACTCACTACTAGAGGAATATAGCAATTTTGTGACTACTTTGATATATGGGAAGAGTGTGATTGTTTTCAAAGATGTTTGCACAACATTGACTAACTTGAAGATTCAGAATAATGATAAAAATTCCGAACAAGCATTGTCTGAAATTTTGGTGAGCAGAGATTGGGCGATGGAGAAAAAGAAAAAGCGTGGTGGAAAGAATTCTCGATCCAAATCGAGAAACAGAAATCTAGCTCGAGATGAGTGTGCCTTTTGTCATGAAATGGGTCATTGGAGGAAAGATTGTCCAAAGGCTCAAAAGAGAGATGGGAAGAAACCAGTAGCAGCAAACATGGCACGGAAAGATGAGGACTCTGATTATTCACTAAGTATCACTCCTGCAATATATGTGGCTAGTTCAAGCGAGTGGATACTTGATACTGAAGCAACTTATCATTTGTGTCCTATTAAGGAATGGTTTACAGATTTTTGTAATTTGGAATCCGGTGAAGTTGTGATAGGGAATTATCAACCTTGTCGCACAATAGGGATAGGAACAATTCGGCTCAAAATGTTTGATGGAATGGTTAGAGAACTCAAAGAGGTTAGATTTGTTCCGACTTTAAAGAAAAATCTAATTTCTGTGGGTGCTTTAGAAGCTAAAGGCTACAAGGTTACCATTGAAGATGGTATAATGAAGTTTACATATGGAGCTATGGTGATTCTGCAAGGGGTTCGGCGTCACAATCTGTACTATTTGAAGGGAGGTACAACTAATGAAGCAAATGTTGTTGAAGCGCACAGTGACACCACCAAGCTATGGCATGTACGACTGGGACATGCTGAAATACTAACTAGGCAACCCAAGAGGGAGGTGAATTGGGATTTTAAAAAATTATCCTAGGCAAACCACACAACAATTTAATCTAATGCCTTAATAAATTCGAAAACAATAAATTCAATAAAAGCACAATAATAAATGAGTAAGGGAAGAGAAAGCAAACTCAAGGATTTTTACGTGGTTCGGGAATCCCCGTCTACGTCCACGCCTCCAAGCACACCGGGCTTGAGGATTTCACTATCCAAGCCTTTCCAAGGCTTCAAATGTTTACAATTGACTTCAAGGTGTCAATGAACTTTTACAACAATGAACCTTTACAACAAGAGATTATATCTCCAATCTCTTCACCCCAAGTGTTTCTCACACTTGTACTCTCACAATTTGATGAGAAATAAAAAATACAACAATGAATCTCTCTTTAAGAGTAGATATACAAATTGAAGAACAAAGATGATTTAATGAATGATGATTCACGAAGTTGAAGCTCAATATATGTTGTGTGCACTTGTTCTTGCTTGCTTGGATCTCCCAAAAATGAATTGGTTTTGAGTTTATATAGTTTGAACTCAAAAACTAGCCGTTATGCACATTCTGGGCGTATTCGGTTTGTCGTTTATGGAATCCGGTAAGCCGGATTTATGTTACCGTTAAGGCAAAATTTTGAATTTTGCCTATTCGGCTTGCCGGTTACGAAATCCGGTAAGCCGTTTACGTTCTGGATACATTCTGCCCAATATCCGGTTTTTCAGTTTTTATATCCGGTAAGCCGGATGCTACAATAACTTGCACTGTGCACTATTTTCTAAAATTATAGTTTGACCCCAAAACTTTACAAAACTATATTACGACCCAAAACGTTATGAAACTTTGCAAATAGGTCCAATTTTAGAATTTCTAAGTAATGCTTTGTTAATCCCAAAACTTTATGAAATTATGATATAGCCAAAAATGTTATGACACTTTTCAAATAAGTCATTTACCAAAATTTCAAGCAATACTTGTTTATTTCAAAGTTTTCAAAATTCTTTCAATTAAACCATAAACTTTGAAAAACAACCAATTTCATAAAATCATTTTTCCATTAAATATGAAACATTTATAATGTGAAAATAATGATTTATTTAAAAAGAATAAAAACAATCAATTTCATAAAATCATTTTTTCGTTAAATATAAAACCTTTATAATGTAAAAATAATGATTTATTTAAAAAGAATATTAAATAATTTGATCTTGTTTGTTATCATCAAAATCAATATTATGGAAACATATATGTTAACACATGCTGGAGAGAAGTCTTTGCAAACTCTGATGAGGCATGGACTCTTAAAATGTACTAAAACCCGTAAATTAAATTTCTGTGAGCATTGTATAGTAGGCAAGAAAACAAGGGTCAAGTTTGGTACAACTAATCACGATACTCGTGAGATCCTTGAATATGTTCATAGTGATGCATGAGGACCAACCAAGGCTGTATCAATTGGTGGAAGCCATTATTTTGTTACATTTGTTGATGATTTCTCTAGACGTGTGTGGGTGTACACCATGCGAGTAAATGATGAGATTCTAGAGATTTTCTTGAAATGGAAGAAATTGGTGGAGACTCAAACTGGCAGAAAAATCAAAGTATTACGATCTAATAATGGGGGTGAATATACTTATGATCCATTCTTGTAAATATGCCAGAACGAGGGTATTAAAAGACATTTCATGGTGAGACATACTCCGCAACAGAACGGTGTGGCTGAGCGTATGAATCGTACTTTATTGGAGAAGGTACGGTGTATGTTATCTAATGCTGGTTTAGATAAAAATTTTTGGGCTGAAGCTGTGAGTTACGCAAGTCACTTGATAAACTGATTGCCTTCTGATGCAATTGGAGGTAAAACTTCTATATAAATGTGGTCTAGAAAGCATGCACAAGACTATGATTCCCTTCGTATATTCGGGTGTCCAGCTTATTATCATGTCAAAGATGATAAACTGGATCCTCGTACTAGAAAAGCTATCTTTGTGTGATTCAAAGATGGAGTAAAGGGCTTCAAGCTTTTGGATCTCGAAAATAAAAAGTTTGTGTGTAGCAGAGATGTCACATTTGATGAAGCTTTAATTATAAAAGCTTCAAGTTCTCAGCAGGTGGAGAACAAGACCAAAGAGGTATTGCAGCGGGTGGAGTTTGATGTAACTCCATATGTACTAGTTAGTTTTACATTAAAGAAGGGTTCAACTATGGAGGTGACACCTAGAGTTGAAGAAGAGATTGTTTCTTCTGATGTCCCACAAAATGAAGAAACAATTGATGATGTAGATAATGATGATTTTATAACAACAAGGAGGCCAAGAAGAGAGATAAAGAAACCTAGATGACTTACTAAAGATATGGTGGTAGCCTATGCACTTCCAGTTATTGATGATGACATCCCCAACACTTTCGATGAAGCATTACACAGCAGTGAAAGTGATCAGTGGAAATTAGCCATGAAGGAATAAATGAAATCTCTCCATCAAAACCAGACTTAGGAACTTATAAAGTTACCAAAAGGGAAAAGGGCTATTGGCAATAAATGGGTCTACACTAAAAAGCAAGGATCTTCGAATCAATCAACTTCTTGATACAAGGCAAGGCTCGTGGCAAAATATTTTTCTCAGATGGAAGGTATTGACTATAATGAAGTTTTCTCTCCAGTTGTAAAATATACTTCCATTTGTATTCTACTTGCCTTAGTTGCAGAATATAATTTAGAGTTTGCTCAATTGGATGTTAAGACGGCGTTCTTACATGGAGATTTGGAGGAGGAAATCTATATGATTCAGCCTTGTGGTTTCAAAGTTGCTGGAAAGGAGAATCATGTGTGTATGTTGATTAAATCTTTGTATGGACTAAAACAGTCGCCAAGGCAGTGGTACAAAAGATTTGATCAATTTATACAAGGGCAGAAATTCACCAGAAGTGAACACGATCATTGTGTTTACTTTAGAAGACTATTAGATTGAGCTTTCATCTATTTGTTACTCTATGTCGACGATATGCTTATAGCTTTGAAGAATAGAGATGAGATCGAAAGATTAAAGAAGCAGCTGGCTTCTGAGTTCGAGATGAAAGACTTGGGTGATGCACAGAGAATACTTGGGATGAAGATTCGTAGAGACAAGAAGAATGAGAGCGTATGGTTGACTCAAAAGTCTTATTTGAAGAAAGTGCTAGAAAGATTCGGTATGGATGACAAAACTAAACCGGTATGTACAACTCTAGCTCCTCATTTCAAATTAAGCTCTTCTTCATGTCCTAAATCTCAAGAGGAGCGCGATTACATGGCTCGTGTTTCATATGCTAGTACTGTGGGTAGTTTTATGTATGCTATAGTATGTACAAGGCCCGATATATCTCAAGCAGTGAGCATGGTTAGTAGATACATGCACAATCCGGGTAAAAGTCACTGGCTTGCAGTAAAGTGGATTCTCCGATATCTGTATGGGACAGTTAATGTTGGATTATTGTACATAGGGATGGCAAAAATCCCCACGGGGACGGGTACCCTCGGGGATTTTTTCCATTCGGGGAGGGTATAAGGATAATTTCATACCCAATTTCTTATTCGGGGAAGGGGACGAGAAAATTTTTTTACCAAATTTCTTATTCGGGGAGGGGACGGGGATGAGGTGGAATCCCCATCCCCTACCCATTTCCCCATTTTAATTTTTAATTTAATTTTTATTTTTTAAAATTACTAGTAAATAAATTATAAAATTTGAATTATAAAATTATAAGTATTGGTAAAAATAAAAAATATCAAAATATTTATATTATTAAACTTTTAGGCCTAATTAACTAATTAAAGTCCTAAATTTTTATTTATGACATTAAAAAGACCGGACAGATTCTATTAGCCCAAAACTTTTGTTTTAATTTTAATATTCATTAAATATTTTAAACTTAAATCTATTTTTTATTTATCTTAAATCTATTTTTTATTTATCTTAAATCTATTTTTTATTTATTTTTAGATGTTATAATTGCCCACAGCAAATCATAATTTTAATATCTAATCTAATATAATATTTGCTGTTAATTTGCTTCGACTTAACTATTGTGTTGTAAAGGGAATAGTCCACATTTATAAAGTGCCCATGCCACCATTGAAAAGTTAATTTTGAATCTAAATTTGATTTTATTTGTAACAATTTTGTATTAGACTATTAATTTGTTCATGATAGTTTGTATCCCTTGCATGCTGCGTTACTTACTAATTTAATGTATGTGACTTTTGTAATGGATATTAATGTAAGATATATTTTGAACTTTACTTTTATTTGAATTTTTTATTTTAATATGATTAACTCAAAATCGACAAAAAAAATGTATTAATTATTCGGGGATCGGGGACCCTCGGGGATCCCCTGTTATTATTTGGGGAGGGGATGGGGATTCTCTTAAATAATTTTGACGGGGATGGGGAGGGGACGGGGACATACGTAAAATTTCGGGGATGGGTACGGGGAGATTGGTCCCCTCCCCGCCCCTCCCCATTGCCATCCCTAATTGTACAAGAAGGATTGTGGTCAACAATGTGTTGGGTATTGTGATTTTGATTTCGTTGGAGACCTTGACAAGCGAAGATCAACAACGGGCTACGTATTCACATTGGGTGGAGGTCTGGTTAGCTGGAGGTCGATTCTACAATCGAAAATTGCTCTGTCCACTACAGAAGCAAAGTATATGGCAGCAACTGAAGTTGTAAAAGAAGCTATTTGGTTGAAAGGCTTGTTAGGTGATTTAGGAGTCATCCAAGAGAACATTGCGGTCTTATGTGATAATCAAAGTGCGATATTCCTTGCGAAGAATCAAACATATCACGCTCGGACGAAGCACATAGATGTGAAATATCATTATGTGAGAGAGATTATCGAGAGCGGTGTTGTGTTGTTGAGAAAGATTGATACCAAAGATAATCCATCAAATATGTTGACGAAGGTAGTTTCTAGAGTTAAGTTTCAACATTACTTGAAATTAATTCAAATCCTTTGATTGTGTTAAGTTATGTCCTTTGGAAATTTTGAACTACGGTTGGCTTGATCCCAAATTTTGGGTACATAGGCAGTCACAGAGATGCAGCCACTTTTGGGGATGATGGTTCATTGGTAGTCGGCTCAGATTTAGACAAATTTCGCCGAGGTGGAGAATTGTTGAAAAAACATGCACGTGGCATGCAAATTCAAGAAAGTATGCAATTTTTCAAAGAGCTACCAAACATTTGAAGAAAAAAATGGAAAGTTGACAAATTTGTCAAATTTGCCAAATGAACACCATTGACAATTTGCTTAGGTTAGGTGGAATAGTAAAGGGGTTGGTGCAATAGTGCAATTGTTTTCCCTATAAATAGATGGCACTTCTTCCATTCTTTTGCATCCCAAAAAAATTGTTAAGCTTATAAGTTTCTAAGCTTTTGAGAGAAGTGAGAGAAGTGTGTCTGGGGAATTTATTTTTCCTGTAGAGTGTGAAAGTACTGGGTATATTTGGGTTTCTGGGAAGTAAGATTCGTTACTCAAATATTGTACTCTATTAATTGTTAAATAAACAATTATTTTTTCTTGCCTATGTGGATGTAGGTTTAATTACTGAACCACGTAATTCTTGTGTCATTTATTTTTCTATAATTATTTGGTGCGCTTGATTCCGCATTCCGCGCACAACAGTTCCCATTCAACATTCAAGGCTTCGCTTCTTTATAGACTGCTCTTACTCTTACCGCTGCTTCCTATGCTTCATGCTACTACTTTGACTTGTCTGAACCCTCACATCCTTCCCACTTGATATCCCGTTTCTTTATCTCGCGCTGTCGAAGGGGAATGAGATGGGAGAGCCTAGGTTGTTGACAATTTTTTTTTTGTTAAATAAAGCGAGATCTTATGCAACATATTTAATTTGAACAATCTTATGACATCATTATGTATAAATTTATTTTCATCGTGCACACATCTAAATTAATTTGGCTATGTGTGCTTTCATATTTGTAAAAAATAGTCTTTGATAAGAATTATTTTATAGTGTCAAGATATAACCTACAGCACGAATATTACAGTTTACTTAATTACTTATCAATTAAATTAAATTAATTGGAGATTTTTTTTTTAATTCAAGAGTTGAAAACTCTCATTTTTTATATTGGTATCTTATACTAATATCATAGAATTTTTAGTAAACATTAAATTGACATGAATAGCAATATCAGATAAAAAATCGTGAATAAATTAAGTAGAAAAATTTCATTACTTATTCTAAATGATGGGTAGGGGTCTTGCCTAACTCCCTACCAATAAAATGGTTTGAAATTTTAAAAAAAAATGTTCTAGCTGCAGTTGGAAAGAACAGCCTTCTTAACACTCAGATTTTGGATTCGACCTTCAATAATTTTTGTTGTTTTTAGTATTAATAAAGGTCGTTAGTGATCTATTCAAAGAAAAATTGTCGTACTCTGTTGTTTTTATTATTAAAATTGAAACGTGGGTGCTAATTAATGTTTTTTTTTCTTTAGGCTGCAATAGCCCCCACCCAATTTTGAATTATTACTTCGTTTCATTACTTTATACTGTCAAGATTCCTATTTGATGATCTTAAAATTTAAGGAAAAAAAAGAGAATATAATCTTTCTTCATTCGTAGCAGTTATGAAACATTCCGTTATTAAAAAACAAAAATCCTTGACATTCTAATATAAGACATTATTTTAAGATTTTAAAATTTTTTTTTGATTTTTTTTTTGATTTAAGATATTATGATATATATTTTACTCTTTTATTTTCATTGTAATTGTGATTTAACCTCACACCCATCATCAAACTTACCCCTGGCCACATAGTGTTGAGTCCAAAAATCGCTGGAATGGTTGCAATCAAACCAAAGTTGCGGCCCAACTTTAATGTTTCGACCAACTGTTGCGGCTACGAGTTGATTGTCACCACTCATATCAACTTGCTCCCAGCTGCCGTCTAGATCTGATTCCCTCTGGTCCCTTTCATGGCCACCAGCCGCCAGCAACACCAAACCCTTAAAAGTAAGGTTATTTACAGTTTTGCCATCGGTTGTATTTTTATTTGAGAGAAAAAAATGACAAATATAAAGCATCAGGGTTCATATTGGGTGCTTCAATTTGAAAATATCCTAAATTTTGATGGTAATCTGGATGATATTTTTTATTGGGTTTGCATAATGGATGATTTTCTTCAAACTGTCTCTCTGAAAGTTGTTGTCTCTCATGCATTATTTAGGTTGACATGTGACGCTTTAAATTTTTTGGAATAATTACAAGAATTAAGAATTCGACATGGACTAGATGAAATTAAAGAATGGTTTGATATATGACAATTGATTGAAGAACATTTAGTTCGTCATAATGATGTCGAACCATCTCCTTTTACACCAATGAAAGTAGAAGATGATGATATTGTTCATCTATGTGAAATTTTAAAAAAGGAGGTATAACCTACTCTTGATTTGAGCATTGAGTCTAATAATATGATTGAGTTTGTGCAGTAAAATTAAGTTGAAGAGACCCTAGCAATGATTGACATGTTTATGCCTATCCATGTTGAAGACATAAATGTTATTCTTGAAGAAGATTTTTGGCTATAAAGATAAAGTTAATTGGTGACAAGACTGAGATTTGGCAAAAAACTTGAGAGGCTTAGAAGTGAATCTTTCGCACAAGGCTTCATCTTCTCTCATCTCCTCAAAAAGTTATTCATAAGTGCAAGAAAAAGATGAAACATGGAGTGGAGTATTTCGAGTTTCGAGCATAATTGATGAGCAAGGTTATTAGTTCAAGCTCCAAGATACATCGATGCTCTATTATAAGTTATATCCTCTAGATAAACTCAAGTACAATTTTCTTTTAAAAGTGGGAGACAATGACGCTGCAAAAACATAAAAGATTGATTGGTAAAAGAAATTAGGTTTCTAAATAATGAAAGTTTTATTAGAAAAGTCTAAATGAATAAGACTAAAATTTTAGAGCCTTTTTATACTAACCCTAGATATCATGAATTTACCAAAATAAATAAATTTGAAATATTATTTCATAATAAAAATACCTAATCAAAACAAGGAAAAAATACAAACAACATCCAAATTTGATATCTAAAAAAAGATAAAAATCTTGAAAATAACAACAAAAATAAGAAAATAACTTAAAACTGAAAAACAATAGAATATAAGCAAAATTTCTAGCTTGAGCATAGGGAAAAAAGTCGCAAGTATCGAGACGATATATTATATGCCCAAAAAGGATACCTATAAGCCAAGTTATAACCTCCGGAAAGTACTATACACATTCTATAGGACACAACCAGCCCCGACCCATTCGTCGGATTCGAGTCAAATCATGTGATCTAATATCTAAAACTCATGATATAAACTTAATTCATGAATATATAAAATTGACCTCATGCCTATACCATAATCATATAATAATATATGTACCTCATCCAAAAATATATTCAAAACTTGCACAATTCACATCTCATTATACATACATACACTTTAAATATATATATATATATATATATATATATATATATATATATATATATAAACATAAATTAACTTGCTCAAAATGCAAGTAATGAAGCAATGCGTCTTGTGGCCCAACCTCAATTGATTAGAAACTGAACTACACAAAATCCTGTGAAAACCTGGAGAGATGTGGTAAATAAGAAAATAGTGACCTTGCAACTCAGTGAGTGGATATAATCACTACTACAAAAATGACTTTCACTGACACTTAGTTACGGACACTTTACAAAAAGTGTCAGTAATTATGTATATATGCACCATTTTCCGCTTTTGACAAATAGGTATCAAAAGTTATTGATACTAGTGTGTCAGTAAATTAAACATCAAAGATTACTGATACTAAAGTATTAGAGATTAAAAAAATATTAAAACTTGTTTTAGTTCCGACTCGAATTTAAGACCTCTAAGGTTTAAAACTTTAACATTTAGAGCACAAACCATCAAACCCTATTGCATCAAGCCCAAAACAATATTTGATAATATTTACAAACAAAAATTATAAATAGCTACAGCACAAAACCTACACTTAAGCAATTTTCCCCATCTAGCTATCGTTCCTAAACTACATTGCTACCTTGCCTTTATCTTTCTCTTTTTCTTTCGTTTTCCTCTTCTCAATCTTTTCTGTTTTCTGTTGTCTAGTTACAAATTAAGTTCAATTAATCCAAATAGATAATGAAAAATTAAAACTTTGTTTCTTTTTTTCCATTTTCCCAAATTGAAAAACGAACCAAAACCCTAATTGCTTGTTGTAGAAGGGGCTTTTTCTCCAACTAAACATCTAGTGCCTCTACTGGGCAAGCAAGTAAAAACCATCAACAAGGGATGAAGTGGCTACAATAAGTTGCATACTCAAGTAATCTCGTTCTCCCTCACAAGTTAAGTTTGGAGAAAGAACTAAGGGGGTTGTCAGTTGGTAATGACTTAATATTTTATTTTTCGTCAATTTAATTGATGGATTTGTTTTAATTTAGCTTATGATTAATTTTCTTATTTAATTTTTTGGGTTGTTTCAGATGTTGAGAAATTCTACCAATAGTGTGATGCTAATGGGTTTTGTCTTCTATATCTTTTTTCTTTTATTTAATTGTAATTTGAATTTATTTTTTTTCTTATTTTTCCATATTTTTATTCACCGGTAGTCCAAAGTACAAGCATTTCTCTTTCTCTCTCTCTCTGTGACAGACCTAGCTCATGGGCGCTGGCTCGCCGTTCAGTCAGAGTCATCTCTCTTTACTGCACCAGAGTTGAAGTTAGTCCTAAATCGAAACTTCTGCTTACCTGTCAACACAATCCAAACCGTAGCTGCTGAAAATATCCAAAACCCACCCACAAATCAAGACCCAAATCTTCACTCACTCACCACCGACACTCTCTGCCACCAATAAACTCTTCATAACCCAGGAAACCCAAACCCTTGCCGTTAGATAATACCCAAACCCTAGCTGCTTGAAATTAAGACATCCACTATAACTTATTGTCGTGCCAAACAAACCCTAGCCACACTATAATTCGCCATTTCACACACTAAAGAAAACACTTGCTATTGTTCAAAGATCACAGTTGATGAAACCAGGTGTGTCACTATTTTGGGCGACAATGTATTTGGGATTAGATTTCATGGGCAATGATTCTGCCAAGAGAGGCAGTTCATCTATTATATATGGTGCTTGAATCGCGCTTGATTCGCCGTAAGAAGTTGATGTGGTGAGAGACTTGTTACTTCTAGTTTTTGTTGGATTTCTATAAAAGGAAAAAAATAAAGAGAATTTGATTACAATTTTTCAAGTTATGTAGTTTTCAATGCTAGAAAATTTGAGTTGTATATATAGTGAAATTGTCATTGAAATTTAGTTCTTAATTTGAATCATGGGCTTAAACATAGCATTATATGTTAAAAAATACATATTTTGTAAAGATTATCCCCAAGTCCTTGCTAACAGGAACCCTTATGCCTATGCTTTTCATGTTTTTTTTTAATGACTCTAACATCTTTAATTTCTCTATTTCCAAGTTTATGATGCTTACAAAATAAAGCCAAATTTGTTATTATTGCTCCCGTAAGTTCATTTCTTCATGACCTACCATGCCTTTTTACCCTTGTTTTTGATTGGAAGTATGGAATTAATATATATTTCAACTGGTTTAGTAAAAATCTACTCTTAACCTTGTTACTAAATAAATAACTGATTTGTCTTATTACCTGCAGTTAAGCAGTGAATTGTTCACAAGTTAAAAGCAAGCCGCAAATGATTTTCTTGTCCATTCATTATTCATTTATAAGATATGCTTGTTGCTGGTGAAGGAAGTCCATATGCTAGTTGCTGCAAAATGGAGTTTGTAGGTGAATGTTTATGGACTAAAATATATAAGTGCTTGACAGTGTTTTGATTTTAAAATTTTATAAGTACATGAATTGAATTGCTCTTTTGATTTGTGTAATGCAAAATCTGTTATCTTTTTTCCTCAACATGTGAAGAGTAGGTTGATTGGTAGTTGTTTCATGCATGGGTTATTTAAGTCTCTTGAAGATGTTCTGTGTAATGTGAAGCAAATGAGTACTTGGTTATGTTCATATGTTAGACACTAACAATATGGCTTACAAATGAGTGACAATTCGTAACTGACTTAGCAGTGAGATGACTTGTAATGTGTACATGTTATATAGGACATGAGTGATAATTAGACCAATCTTCTATCTTTATCTTTATTCCTCTTCTTTTTTTTTTGTTCTTGAATGTAGGTAATCACATGCATGTTGCCATATTGTTCATTGTCTTCGAATTTTTTTTGCCCTCCAATTGTTTGATAAAATGCTTGAATGAATCTTGGCACTTCATTTCTGGCAGCCCATTTCTACCTATGAGGAGCCAAGGAATATAGAGTTAAAGAGCTTGAGGAAAGGCTTATGGTTTCTACTTGAATCTATATCTATATTGTTTTATATGAATTTGGCTTATTGAAATTACATTCCAGTAGAATAATAAATGGATAATGAAATTTACCTTTGTGATTTTAAAATGGATGGTGTAAAATAATGATTAGCTATCCTTTCCGTAAATAATTTTAATTTACAAAGGCAATACTAATTTATATATATATATATTTCATATGAGGAGTTGTATAGTAGGCATAGGGATTGAGGCTTTGTATCTACATCCATATTTGCATTAAAGTGGTTAGTGTTGGTGTTCACAAGTTGCTTCGGCTTCAAAGATTATTATATAAGTTGAGTAAACAATAGTAATTCATATAATAATGTAGATCAACACTCGTTGAAATATCTTTTTTTTTATTAGCACGGTCTTCAAGATATTAAGAGTCTTCCTGTATAATTTTGGATAAAAGAGTAATATTGTTGGAGCTCATTTAAAGTGCATAAAGTGTTTTGAATTGCTATCACGTGGATATATTAAATGAATGATAATTAAGTAGTTTACAATTTGTTTTTGGTAAATAACTTGCTATTTTAAAATTAAAGTTCAAGGGAATTGATGAATACACCATGAAAGAGCTCTCATGACTTCGTGATCAATGGGCTACGTATGTTGTCAAGTTAATTACAACCTGTAATCGTGAGGTAACGTATGACTAATTTATGATTATTTTTGCTTTTAAATTTCAAGACTTATTTTTTTGTGGTGTACTAATTGATTTAATGTACTTGTAGGTGGGAAAACAAATGAAGCCACATATGGATATTCAATGACATTATTGAGCATATTCTTGTTGGTTAAGGTTTTTGAAACTTGATTTTGTACTTTGTTAATTTAAGTGATGTGTTTGCGATGTTTATTATGTGAATTGTGTTGTAAGATTCAATATATTTAATATATTTTTAGTTTTTTTAATTGTAAAATAAAAAGGAAAAATATAATTAAAATAAAAATACACTATTAACCAAATGCAGCATAACATCACTAAATACTAATATATAAATCACTGACATGTAAATAGTATTGTTAAATATTAAAATCATTGTGTTATTATTTTAATGATACCGTAGTAATACAAATTATTGACATATAAATAGTATTATTAAATATTAATACTATGATATCATTATTTTGGTGAACTATAGTCACAGGACTTACTGACACAAAAATCACTGACACTAACACAATTAATAAGTGTCAGCAAAAGTAATTACCGACACTAAATTGGTGTCAGTAAAACTCATTTTTCTAGTAGTGAATTATATACAAAAAGAAAGTAGTGCACTATTGCTTATGCATAATTGTATAACATAATTCCATACTGAACATATTTACATAAGCAAACATGAAATCATACAAACATCCATGATAAAACTGCACTAAATAGTATGCAAGGAATTTAACTCTCAATACTCGCTAATATCATCGTTGCATGGGTAGAGCGGGGGAGAAACCTCTTATTACCAAGCAGAATTTAATTGCATCATAGTGGCCGAGTAATTTAATTCTCAATATGCATGCGCAGAGTCTATGGGGAATGTTACACATATGGTAACTGACAATGACATTCCATGACTCAATGAAACATATAATATGTATACATATAATCATAACATGATATTAAATCATACTATCAAACATAAATGTTTCGCAGAATACTTAATATTAATAATAGTATCTACTGACATATCTTGATTCACTCCGGAGTTCGTTATGGGTTCTTGAAAAATCCTAAAATACAAGATTAAAAAATTAATTGTTAGAACTGATATGAAAACTGATGCATATCATGAAAACTGTAACATAATTGCTCAAACTTCATAAATCTTACCGACTAATTCACTGAATATTAATCTAACTACTCAATTCCGTTTCTTGTAATGTTTCCTCTTAATTTTGCTTTTCAACTTCTTTTCCACTATGGGCTTCTTAATTCCTTTCACCCTTTTCCCTTTCTTTTTTTCTATTTTTCTTCACTCCCATCTCCTCTGTTTTCTTTTATTTCATTTATTCTTTCTTTTTCTTTTCTTTTTCTCTCTTCTACGCTCATCTCTTTCTTTGATCTCTGTTTTTATCTCGGCTTTTCAAAATGAAATATAGACAGATTGCTTTCAAATTCCTTAAACTTTATATATAAACCAAGTGAAGCTAGCATGTGAAATTGATGAGGCAAGAATGTCAATAAGGTGGTGAAGGATGCAGATGAAACGGTAAGCATGCATGTGCTTGTTTTTATGAAGTAGGTACCTGATTGCCTCTTAATTAATAAGGCACGTATGCTTCTTAAAGCACAAGCGGTGCATGACACTAGGCGACTTTCTTACTTATATTGAAAGTTTTATTAGAAAAGTTTGAATGAAGTCTAAATAAATAAAATTAGGGTTTTGGGTAATTTTTAAAATTTTATTAAGAGTCTATGTGTTTTAGTCTTTTATTTCCATTATAACTGTGATATAATTTCTTCTTTAAGTTAACTTAGTGATGTAGGTTTATTTAATTATAAGTAGAGTGGTCTTATTTTTATTTTCACAACTTTTTTTTGATTAATAAAAAATCCCTCTTTATAATTCTCTTTAGCCTTTAGGATTAGCTATAAAAATCTTTCTTATAGAGCCATTTAATTTAGGATATCATCTAATCTCGCTTAACGGGTAATCAAAATCTCATTGAGTCGTTCGGATTAGAACTATATATAATCGCACTTCAATAGAGTGTAACCTAATCGCATTGTCTTGTTCCGATACTAGAATGATATTTATTGTTTATTTACCTTATCAACCACTTCTGTTACCTGCTCCGTGACATTCTTTCTTCAAATCATCGATCATAATTATTGACTATCGAGAATCTAATTATTAAGGAAAATAAAAATTTTTTCCCAAAACATGCACATCAATTTCGGTTATGAAAATACCCGTAAATAGCCAATTATTATTTACGTTATTTTAATTAATTGCATTAATTGATTTGTGGCATGTGCGGCTATATAAATAACCAGATTTGCTCCCTTAATCTGCATGCATTGTAAGAATTTGTAGCAAAAAAAATTAAAAATGGCATCACAAAAGTTTCAAACGGTTGCCCTCATCCTCTTTCTCGCTCTCTCTCTTGAAATTATTTGCGGTATGTACTCTGTTTCACTTAATTATGTTTTCTTAGTGTTATTTTTTTAAAATAATTTTTACATACTTAACTGTTTTAATCGTATGCAGATGTGAATTTTGACTTACAATCTTGTCTTAAATATTTTAAATTCTCATACAGATGTGAATTTTGGTTTGCAGTGCATAACAATCTTATTGTTATTTTCTTCTTTGTTGTTGTTGTGACCTTATTCTTCCTAAACTTTTTGTTTCAGGCCTACAGTACAACGAATCTTCAATTGATTCAGAAGCCTTAATTTCATTTCAAAATATTACCTTGCCTATTTTGCCTCATAAACTTTTAAATGCTGGTGAGTCATATACTTATAATTCTATCTATATGTATATATAAATGTATAGGATTCTAAAGTTAATTAAAATTTGAAAAGCTATATTATTAAATCATATAACTTAATAGTTTTTTGGGTTTTAATAATTAAGTTTATGATCCTAAGTTAAATCAGTACATTATATAAATGTACTGATTTTGTACATTTGTATATATTGTTTGATAGTGATTATTATAATTTTTCATAAACGGAAACAGCTACAACTACAAAACCAAACCTTCACGCAATGTAAATAGATTTTAAGACTAGATTCGCAAATGGACATTCGTTAACCGATGGACATTGAATTGACTTTGGCACAAGAAGGAGTCGTAACTTTTTTAGGTTTATAGAGTCAAAGGGTATTATAATAAAAAAGGGATCTTGGTGTCCCTTATTAAAAACTTGGTAGCCTTTGTGATTATTTCACCAAATCTTAGGATATGTCCTTTTTCCTAACATAAAATGTAATATGTAAATTGAGAAGGATAGTACCAAAATATGCATAGAATTGGTAAATTTTCAATTCAGTTCATTTTTTCCTTTTTCTTTTTTTTTCGGGACAAAGCAATTCCACCCTATCTATAAAAAAGCCACATGCTTCCCCTTAATATCTTCTTTAATAACCAAGAATAATATAATAACCTTTAGAACCATAAGGGGAAACCAGGAAAACCCACTGCAAAATGGAATAATAAGGTTTCATAAATAACCCGACCAAACAATTAAGCATCATCATTGCAAAAGCTGGCATTGTAAGAATTTGTAGCAAAAATTAAAGATGGCATCACAAAAACTTCATATGATTGCCGGCATCCTCCTCTTTCCCGTACTGTTTTTCGATTCTTTTTCTTTTGTATTGTTTTCGTTTAATGTTGTTATTATTGTCATATTAACTTTTAAATACTTACTAATTTTTTTTCTAATTTTTTTTTTTCAGTTTAAAATGACTTTGTGATATTATTAAAAGATTTTATAGACTGCTATACAAAAAATAAAAAAAAACTATATATATATAGACTAGTTTTTTGGTCTAGGATTTTAAAATACGGGAAAATTCAAAAAAACACATAAATTATGTGCTTTAAATTTTAAACTTTTTAAACCCCACGGTTTTAAATTTTTCCCTGATTTTCTCACACTTTAAAATTCTAGACAAAAAAACTACTGATATATAGTTGTTCCTCTCTCTCTATATACGTGTGTGTGTGTGTGTGTACATATATGCTGGCACCCTTATTTTTTTCATGACGGCGCCCTCATTTTTTTTATGCAGGCGCCCTCATTTTTTTTTCTTGTGGACACGCTATTAAGCCATATAACTTTATAGTTAATTAAATACTGACTCTATTAAACCATATGGCTTTATAGTGCATCCGCATGAAAAAAAAAATAATGGTGCCTGCATGAGAGGGAATTATTTTTTGTTGCGAACTGAGGTTGATTATTAGAATGTGAATTTATTGATTATTAAAAATGGTTTTGTAGATTGCTATAAAAAAATAATTTCTATGGAATAATTTTCTAATGAGGACATCCTCATTTTAGCATAGTGAGGATGTCACTAATAAATTAAAAAAATTAGATATAGATTTTAATACACTTACAGACAAAAAAAAAAATTAAAATTCTTCAATATATTAAAATATGAACTTATTTCATATTTTAATCGCATCCTCACTTTAAGTAAAGATATTTTTATTAGAGAAGAAATTTATATATATACAGCATTTTATTTTGTCGCTGACTGAGGTTGATTTATGGCTAAAAAAGCCGTTGCCGAGCCTAAAAATTTACAGTTTAAGGCGAGGCAACTCCTATATTGGGAGTATGACTCCTTTTGAATTAGTATATTTTGAATCTCAAAGTTCATATTCTTCATTTACAGGAAACTGTTCAGTAGGCGATATTCAGATTTCCCAAAGCCAACTTCCTGGACGAGGTGGACTTCCAACTTTTATAGTGGAAGTACGCAACATTTGTCCCACAAGATGTGATATTGCCGAAATTCACCTAAATTGTGCAGGATTCAGCCATGAAAACGTCATTGATCCTAAAATTCTTATGCATTCCAAAAACTCAAATATTTGTATCATCAACAACAATCAACCATTAAAGTTTCGAGCTGCGGTCTTGTTCGAATACAGTACCAACTTCATGTACAAATTCTCAGTTGCTTCAGTTGAGTGCGTATGATGCAATCAAATCATGAAGTTATGTTCAGTTTTCTTTGCTGTGACAAGTCTGCAATATTTTGTGGAATAGAGTGATTGAAACTAATAAAATTTTGGCCTACATGCCACATTATTGTGTTCTTATTCTATTTGCAAAAGTAGGTAAATTAGAAATTAAAAAATTGTCATATTATTTTATTTCTCAGTTCCATATTATCTAAATTGCAATGTTATCTTATTTCTATTTCTCAGTTCCATTTCATTTGAATAATGGCTTATATTTGGCTTAATCTACATAAAATTAAATGAAAATCCTAAAATATTTGAACAAGATAATTGTTTGATGAATTATGATCAGTTCATTCAGTTGCGAAAAACCAGAGACTTATGATAGATCATGACTATAATCGATATCAATTCCTGTATTAACATTCTTATAAAATATACAGTAGAGCAAGCAATACGAGAAGAAATTGCTTATTTCTGTATAAAATCTCCAACGCGATTCACTCTTTTCCTATACTGGTGCAAATAATCTGAATTTTTTATTTTTTTAATATCAAACTTTGATCTAAACCATTTTCTTAATAAAACCATTATTGAATTTCAAACATTAGATTTTTATTTTATATACCCTATAAAATCTTCAAATAGCCTCAAGAACCTTTCTTGGGAATTTTAATTTTCGGTCATTCATAGAGAAATGTAGGATATAGAAAATATATAATCGTGAGATAAGAGAGTTAAGAGATGAATTAAGCAGAGCAAAGAGAACATTTTGAATCTTGGCGTTAGTATAAGATGTCAAGAACCTCTTGCATCCCCGCACTGCTTGATTCAAATGGTTCTTACAAATGCCTTTGGCGGTTGATCACAATTTAATGTGTTACCCAAGGGTGTTCTATGTCAAACTCTATTTTCAGATTTTGTGTTGAACTATTCTTCTATGGATATTTGGCAAATGTCTTTGAAGGCTTTTGACACTCTTCGGAGGATTGATCTTGAATTGTTTTGACAATTGTCATGCTTTATGTGGCTGTGTGGTTCTCTAGGAATAGACAACACATCTGCAGATGTGTCGTTGATTCTGTGCATAATATAGTGGGTTTGGGTGCTTTGCTGAGGTAGAGGCATGCCCTATTCATATTCACACTGCACCTGATACAGTTTTCTCACCATTTGTTGTTGAGTCTAATTGTAATTCTGTAGTGCATCTCCTTAATCACTCCTTGATACTGCAGATTAATGAAAGATTCTCTTTTGCTTTAATAAGGGGGGAAAAAAAACTCTTTTTTCAAAATTGACTGTTAAAAGGCTTAAAAGCCATGCCCATAGATCATAATCTATGAATGTTTATTTTTAAGCAATCGATCCACAGTTGGGAAAAATTTTTATTTTTAAGCAATCGATCCACAGTTTGGAAATGACCAAAATAATAATAATAATAATAATTGCACATGCTTGGCTAAATAAATGAAAGGGTCAAGGGGCCCAAAATCATACTATAGTTTTCCTAGATACAAACATTTGTAGTCTACACAAAGTTCTACCGATGGAGCATTAAGCTGGGAAGTCTGCTAACATGAGATTAAAGGGAATAAGAGCCCTTATAGGCTCGAGCTTATTTTCTCAATATTTGTGGAGGTCATAAGTACCATTGGTCAACAAACCTAATACCAAAATCGTGTTATGGTAAGTGACAGTTTCATATGTTTTATCTAAGTGCTTCTAAGTGCTTAT
>NW_006262075.1:16482466-16483564 GCF_000493195.1 Citrus x clementina
TGTGGACGTTTTAGTAATTAAAAAATTTATTAAATATTGATTTTAATGAGTATTTGGTGAGTTCAAATAGCATCAACCTTACATTATCTTGGATTGAGAGTGAATTGTTTTAACTTACAATTTTACCTTTATTTAAAAATTTATAGTTTTTAGTTACAAAGTTGATGAAAAATATATTTTAATAAAAAATATTTATAAAATAAATTATTTATTTTATTGTTAATTTTAATTATATAACTTAATAATAATTATTAATATTCTTAGTTGTGTAAATCATAATTTTTTATTAATTTTAATTGTAATTATGTAAATTAAAAATTATTGATATGAGAAACACAAATGAAATATTATTATTAATAATATAGTACAAAATTAATATTTTTCTTTGAATAAACTAATTATTTTTATTAATTATTAATAGTAAATAAATGCAATACTATTAAAATTAAATAAATATGATAATATTATATTTTCAAATAAAGATAGTATATAGTAATATTATTAATTCTTTATAAATAAAATAATATTATTTGAATAAATATAATATTATTATTTTTAAATAAATGTAATATTATTTTATTTTAATAAATATAAATTATACTATATTAATAAAAATAAGTAAAAAAGGAAGATGCAGGTGTGGATTCCCTCTCTCACCTCCCCCCATGAAAGTAGGAATCCCAATCCACACTCCAAAAGTGGGTGGGGCCCACTAAGTCACTCCAGATTCTCCACGCACAGTCCAGTAAGTAAACACTACATAAGTAATTGTTGAATTTTTTTTTTTGTAATAAAGCTAGATCAAATGGAGCACATTTAATTTAAATGATCTTATGACATTCCTGTATATAATTTTTTTTGTGAAATGATAATTTTACCCTTATGATGTCAACAAAGTTCAAACAGTGTTATAAGGGGAGTGGACTAGTGAAAAAAATGTTAACTTAAGGTGGAGTACTATCAAAAAAAAAAATTGTGTATTTTTAAAAAAATAGAAAAATCAAGTGGTCGGTGAATAATTACTTTTTTTTTTAATATTAAAATTGAAACGTGGGTGCTAAAGGTACTTTTTCCTAAGTTGCAATAGCCCCTACCCAA
>NW_006262075.1:16483921-16492448 GCF_000493195.1 Citrus x clementina
GGAGATACTCTTTCCAATAGAATGAATTACCAAAATTCCCTATAGGTTCCATGAGCAAAAGATAACGCAGCAAGAAAGTGAAGAACAAGCATTGTAGACAGCAACCCAACTCAAAAGAGCATGGAAAAGGTGGATGGAAACACAAGAATACACACTAGAGAAATGGAGAAAATAGAGGTGCTGAGACTCAAGGAAGCTGGAAGGGTCGTGAGGCTCAAAGTTTTGCAAGACACAACAAAATTCAGTAGACAAAAGTAAGGTTGAATGTTATCATTGTCACAAGTACGGTCATTATCGCTCAGAATGCCGTAAAAATTAAAATAAATATTGTGGGGAAAGATCTAATTTTTGAGAAAATGAAGAAGAAGAAGTATCCCTTTTAATGGTGTGTAATTCGAAGGAGGAAACCCATAAAAACTTTTGGTATTTAGTAGGGATAGGCACGGGTTGGGTTGGGTCGGGTTGGGTTGAATATATAGAACGTGTTTAATTTTTCAACCCAACCTAACCCATTACATATCCCGACCCAACCCATGGTTTTGCAGGTTGGGTCGGGTTGGGTTGGGCTTTTAAAAAAGTTAATTTTTATAGTCTAATTAAATAGTGAACAAAAATAAATTAATTAATTAGAAAAACTAAGAAAATGAAAATATTAAAATTCTTAGAACAAATCCAACATTTCAAAGTTTTTATATTTATATTTTTTAAATTTTTATATGAAATATTAAAATATATATTGTTTAGGGTGTAAAAAGAGAAGTTACATGAGCTCGAGGAGGAAGTCATCTGGTCGCATGTTCCAACTCGACCAGCGTTCAGTGAGGAGATTAGAATCAGGTCGCATTTGTTTTGCCTCGTACTTTAGATCGTTGAGATTTATTTAAAAGTATGTTCGTAACGCATAAGTATAATTCGATACGATGATTAATACAATCAGACATTATAACAGT
This sequence comes from Citrus x clementina, assembly GCF_000493195.1. Taxonomy (NCBI): domain Eukaryota; kingdom Viridiplantae; phylum Streptophyta; class Magnoliopsida; order Sapindales; family Rutaceae; genus Citrus; species Citrus x clementina. Next base: position 16,484,872 of record NW_006262075.1, read on the forward strand.
AGCACAATAATTACACAAATGGATGTATAAACTTTTACATTCAAATGACGCATTCAATTGGATAACGGTCACACATTGAAGAGCAACTGATACTAGCGATTGTCTATAAAAATTGAGAAAGATCTTGAAAGGGGGGTCTTTTCCAAAAAAAAAGAAAATTTAGAAAATGGAATTATAAGTGTGTGAGATTTTATTCTTCTTTCCAAAAAAAATAACCTAATAGCTGACTTGAGCGTTGGAGGGTTAATACGGGAAAAAATCCGGCTTTCTTGACTGTTTCTTGTTATTGTAGATCATTAGAAGCATCAATACAATTTAAATTCCATTATCAGAAGCTCCACCAGATTTCGACATCAACATTTTTTATTCTACCAGGTGAGACCCTAACCTTCAGGAACCATAGAAGAAGTTGGGCCTTCTAGAACTAGGGAACTTCTTAGGAGAATGTCCCCAGAAACTTCTTGTTCTTCTTGAGAAGGTAGATCCCACGAGGGAGCTGCAGGGGAGGAGACCCATACTGATGAAAATCCTAATGCTAGTGTAGTGCCGATTATTGGTGATGATGAGAGTGACGATGAGAGTTCTTCAGAGGAGTCTCAGCCAACGAAAACAAAATTAGTCATAGGACTGAGGCTGAATTGTATCCTATTGACCTTGTGGACTGTGAAGCCACCCAGGAGGACTTAGACAGACTTAGGATGGAGTATAGGATTTCAGATGATATCGAACTAAAAATTCATGGTAAAAGTAACACCCCTAGCCACCCCCCAAGAGGATATGTAACCTTATATTTGGAGTGTTTCAGGCTTGGTGTTAGGCTACCACTTCAGCCATACTTTATCAAAGTTTTGGGAAAATTAAAACTATCTCTTGGTCAACTCAATCCTAATGGGTGGAGGGTTCTCTTTGGTCTATATGTGCAGGTGTGGGATGGGTGCGCCTTACGTGAAGGACATAAAACATCTATACAAGCTCAAGAGTAGTCCATAATATGCGGGCTGATATTATTTTATAAGCAGCTCGAAGCAAAGAAACCTATTATAGATCTCCCCACCTCCGGAGGAAACTGGAAGAACAAGTTTTTCTTTGTAGGAAGTAAGTGGGGTCAGAAAATTTCTACACCAAAGAGGGAGATATGTGTTGCTTCTCGCCTTTGCACCCCATGTCACTTGCTACTTACTGCGTTTTGCTCCACAACCTCTGGTATTTCTTCTGATCTGACTCTCTTACTTTTTTTTGTTTCAATTTCTTGGAGCCTGGTCTACGAAATAAAAGAAAAGCCCAAATTGCGGTCGAGACAGCTTTAGTTAACGCGAGCTCATACAAAGATTCGTTGTCTACTACCAGCTTGATTAACTCTCGACTTGTTTCTGCAGCATCTGAGGAGATGAGTAATATACTCGAGCTGATGAAGAAACGTGGTCGTACTGACTGCCCCCCAAGTAGTTCATCTACACCCCCAAAAAATAGGGTGCTACCAGGGATGCCTCACCTATTCGAGCACTGCCTCCTCCTCTTGACGAGACTGAGGGAATAGTTTAAAAGTCTTCGGCCCTAGTCCCGGTAATTTCTGATTCTGCAAGAAGTCAATCAAGATCTTCTCAGCGAGTTGAGGATTATGATTTCCTGAGTTCCTTCTAGAGGGATCTCGCCAGGCATGTGAAATAAGAGTTTCTTGCTGAACAGAATGATTGCAGCCTGCCTGACTTGTTTAACACCATCCAGCAGTGTGCGTATCAGCTTTCTACTGCTTCTTCGATCTACAGGTCTAGAGTTGTCGATTACGACAGGAGATTGAGGGCAGAAACTCAAAGTTTAAATGATGAGTTAGAGTAGGAGAAAGGGGAATCATCCAAACTCAATGCTGCAATCGAAAAGCTCGAGGAGAAGGTTGCTCTGTCTGAATCCAAGGTTTCTCAGCTCGAGCATGAGCTATCAAGCGTAAGAAATGAGCTGATTAACACTAGGAAAGATCTGGATACTCAGAGGCGTACTTTCGAGCAGCACCTTGAAGCAGAAACACGCTGCCTTTAAAGTAGAGTTGATTCCTGGTTCGCTTCAGTACATTCGACCATGAAGTCTGCAAATGCCTGAGCCTATGGACTAGGGGTGTTACTTTTACCAGAAATTTTTAGTTCGATATCATATGGAATCCTATACTCCATACTAAGTCTGCATTCTCTTATTTGGATGAAACTTGTCATGAAGAGTTTCTGTTATGGGAAAATGAAGAGTTTCTATCTAGACTAAGGGAAGCTCAACATAGACTATCTCTAATGTTCTTTTTGTTCCAAAGTTAAAAGACTAATTTGCTTAGTGTGGATCAACTGCAAGAGAAGAGTACAATTTTTTTTATCAAAAATGGTGTCTATCGAATTCGAGATGAAAAACTGGGCTTAGTTGCTCAAGTCAGCATGACAGCAAACCGAATGTTTCCTCTCTATTTGCACAACATTATTCATTCATGTTTCTCAGTAAGACTGAAGGAGGCGGCTTGGGTTTGGCACTATCGTTATGGACATCTAAATTTTGGTGGTTTAAAGACTCTACAATAAAAGAAGATGGTTGCTGATCTTCCATAGTTTGATCGTCTCTCAAATGTTTGTGAAGATTGCATTGTTGGCAAAAAAACGGCGATCCCTTTCCCAAAGGAAAATCATGGAAAGCAAAGAAGTTGTTGGAGCTAGTTCATTATGATATTTGCAGGCCAATAAAACTAGCATCTAATGGAGGTAAATGTTATTTCATTACTTTCATTGATGATTGTAGTCGCAAAACATGGGTTTACTATAAAGTTCTTGTTGAGAAATAAATTAGCAGCCAAATAAAAGTACTTCGCACTGATCGTAGAAGAGAATACTATTGGGGAAAACTCAAGTTTTTAAAATTTTTATAAAACCTTTTAAAGACCGCTCTCATATAATATATATGAATTTGTAATCTAAAAATCGTACCTTGAAAATCCGATTTGGTTTTTTCCATTGAAATGATTTAGGCTCCTAGATCACGATCCGTCACCACCACTCCTGTTAGATCATGATCCGTCATCACCACGCTTGTTAGAACACGAACTGGCACCAATGATCTTCTAAGTTATGACTCAAGTTTGATATGTACTTGACGTGTGGGCGCCTTTATCACTACCAAAGCAACTAGCACGAGAAAATTTTTCTCTCAATAATAGAGAAAAAAATATTTTTCTCTGATCTGTATAAAATGTCTGCTCTATCTTTTTCTTTAGAGAAAATAAGTCTTTTTATATCACCCTTTAGTGAAAACCCTAGGCTCCAAATAATGAAAATCAAAACTCACGTTACTTACTTTTTCTATAGGGGACCCACCTTGTAAAATAATCTAAGGTCCCTTACACACAAGCTAATTAAATAGAGCCTCTCACTAAATGATATATTTAGGCTTTTGACCCAAATAGCTAGTTATCTTCCTTATTAGTCCAGTAGTGACGCAGTCAATTAAATGAGCTAACCCGGGGATCATTTGGGAACATACAATAGTGGCTATAACAATTAGGCCTGTAATTAAACTAGCCTAATTATTTAATTTCAAATCTACTCCACTAAAAGATTGGAATTGACCTCCATAATTGTATGCTCGAATAATAATTCGTCCCAAGCCACATTAATTTCTTTACCGCAGAATCCTTTGTACCACATCATTAATTAAATCGATATCTCAACTGTCCAATCAATTTAATTACATTTTATTCCTTGATACTTACTGGTTTTCTCTAATGATCATTTTCAACATACTAAATATGTTGACACGCTATGGCCAGAGAATTCTATGATCAAGTGCCGAAAACCCATCAAGAGATGTGTTGTACAAATTCTATGTTGTTAATCCATAACTCCAATACTCATAATTGCTCCCACCAAGATACCGGGTAATCTTGCCACAATTGTGTGTCGTGCCCATTGGTAACTCAAATGGAATAACAATTACAATCATGAAATCATAACTAACTCAAGATTAAGATTACAGTAAAATCAATGTCTATGAGATTTAATAAGTCTGACAGTCATTTCAAAGTTAATTAAATCTCATATGTGATCCTGTTCAATGTAGTCGTACTACATCAATAAATTCATACATGATTAAGACAAATCATTCAATGAATTCATTACAGTCTATACCTAAATAAAGTGCCCAACTTTATTTATCAATTGCGAACTAAATTTATTTAATCATAAGATAACTTGTATTTATGTCTTTTGTGAATCTACATGGTGATCACATAAATACATATAATATGATTAAATGAACTTTAATAAAAATATTAATGCAATTAAGATATTTGAATAAAATACCTCATTAATTTTATTAATCAGAAAAAATGTTTATTACAATTAAATAAACACATATGCTTTTAAAGAGCATATTTTCCCAATAAATACAACTCACATGAACTTGTTAATTTTTGTGAGTCACATGGCATCATCAAAAGAAAACTTACATCAGCCTATACACTAGAGCAAAACAGTGTGTGTGAAAAAAAGAATCAGACGATCCTAAATATGGTGAGAAGCATGCAAGCAACTGAAGGGCAACATTTGTCCATGAGGTTTCTAAAAACGCAACTTTTGCACAGTAAAATTAAAACGGATGGCGGAAGCTCTAGAAACCTCAGATCGGCTTCATTCAAAAACGAAAATCAAGAGGAAAGTTTGAAGTTTAATTAACTTGTAGTTTCAAAAATGACTTCGTGAAGTAGGAGAAAATGACTGAAAACAGCAAGTTACGAACACTGTCCAGAAAATAGAGCTCTGCACGAACAACTTCTGTTTTCCCACGATCTGAGATCCTTAAAGGACCCCAATTGTGATGCCTCTAGTCAGTCCACACTTAGACATGTTCTAGGAGTTCATAGGATTTGGAATCTTGAAATTTCGTTTAGAAATGAAAGAGATAATGAAGAAACATGAATGCTAGTTCATGATGATTCATTCCACCAAATAAAGCCACCATTATCTCCAATAATGGCACCAAACATTATCATGTACTAGACCCACCCACTTAGCCATTACTTATTGAAAGTGATCTTATCACTTCAATATTTTATTTAATCAAATAAATAAATGCTAAATTAATTAATTATATCTTTAATTAATTAATCCCATTTTGATCAAATCAAATGGTTGAATGTGGGCTTCTTTTGTGACATGTTCTAATGCTTTCTCTTAATCCATATGAGATCCAATAAAAGCCCAAAATTCTAAACCCAAAATTGGGCTAGAAGTCCATAATCATATATGAACAGGAACATGTCCAAAATGGTCATTTTACGTGCTCGATATTACATAATGTTTAATCGAGGATTTATGAAATTTATTTTGTTCCTTAAACTATTTATGGAATGTCTAAATTTCTATCTTAAATCATATTTAAGATATATTTATATATATATATATATATGCCTTTGGATCATACAGTGATCAAACAAATTTGAACGCGGTTGGTCAAATTTTAAATAACTAATTAGTACGTGGCGTTGTTAGACCAGATCGATGCTACACAAAGTGAAGCCTTTGGACCCAGATTTCTGCATTTAGCACACAGCATAAATACCAGTCAAAAAGAGATGAAACCCTTCTCTTGCAGACTGATTTGTCCAAAGCAAACACGGTCATTCCCAAACCAATCCAATGGAAAGATGTAAATCTTCCAGAGGAATGGATCCTTGAAGGAGCCGCTCCACCAGCGATTCCGAAACAACTTGAGCCCAATACAGAGTTGCAAAATGTGACTCAGTATTCCGATGGTAAAGTCAAACTATCGTTCAGAAGATCTACCTCATCCAGATTTTCTGATAAAGCTTCATGCTCAAGTATTCCTTCCTTAGAAAGGAAATTTACAAAAGTCCCTTCAGTAATAAATCTTCCTTTTCAAAGTCAACCTAGGTTCTCTACTTCAGATGTACCTAGTACCTCCATCCGATCAGTTGATTACACCACTAGTGTTCCACATCCAATCTACACTAGTAGTCAACATATTCAAAGTCAGGAAGAGAAGGAACCTTCTCCTCCAACATCCCCTACATTTTCTGCAGTCACAGAAAATGTCATTAATGTCATCGAAAAAGAATTTGAATTGGATAAAACTCTTTTACATAATGATTTTTATTCTGATTTAAATAAAGAAAAAAGACTTTGGTTTTTTAAACACTTTTTAAACCAAAGAAAAGAAATCCAACAATTTTATTATGAATTTGTGGATCTTCATAAAGTTCATATATTGTTTTTTGATTGGTTCGAAATATATTCCTCTAATAACAACATTTCTTACCCTTTCAAAGAGTCAAACCCTATTACTATTAGGAAAAAGACCACTGAGTGGAAACTCTCCGATAGTAATAGAACAATTGATTCTGAGCATCCACCTCTCCGGAGTATAACCGTTGACCACGGCGAACCTCCTATAGACATTAGAGCTTCACCTTATAAAATCCCTAAACCAAATGATACTGATAGTAATTTAAGTAGTATTATTCAGCAGAATAATTTCTGCAGTACTAACTTAAATACTATAGGAAAACAGTTGACTAGAATAGAAAACCAATTTCAACAGTCAACCATATCTGTTTCTCCTAGTCAAAAGCCTATCCCTTCAAATCAGATTCTGATAAAAAGCTTAAGGAACCTATTTTCAAACCCTTCCAGGTTTCGAAAATTAGCCAAAAGCTTGTCCATGAATCAAAATCGGATTTTGCCAAAGCCATTAGAGAACAACTAGATAGGATAGAAGCTGCTTCTTCCTCATCTAGTAAGGTTCAAATAGCTCCTGATACTCCTCAATCTAGCAAGATTGGAGTATTAGAACAAGACCAGGTTTCTATTGCCTCTTCTGACTTAGAAGCCTTTACCGAAGAACCTGTTTCTAAAGCCAATAAAATCCATTGGGAACTTGCTATCCCTACTTCCAAATCTCCACCTGATTTGACTATAGACAACAGGCCTAGTGCATTAAATCAAGCTCGATATAATGCATCCTCTGTCTATGAGTGGAATATAGATGGAATGTCTGAGTATAACATTTTAGGTGTATTGCAGCAAATGACCATGGCAGCCAATGCCTATAAAACCCAATCAGGAACTTCTGACAAAGCCATTGCAGAAATCCTAATTGCCGGTTTTACTGGTCAACTCAAAGGATGGTGGGATCATCTTCTCACTAAATTGCAGCAATTAGACATTTTTAATGCCATCCAAACTGATGAGAATGGTGCTCCCATTCTTGATGAGTTAAATAACCCTATTCAGGATGCAGTTGCTACCCTGATTTTAACCATTTCCCTTCACTTCATAGGTGACCCTTCTCACCTTAGAGACAAAAACGCCGAGTTACTACACAACTTAAGATGTAGGAAACTCAGTGATTTCCAAGAATACAAAACCACTTTCTTTACTAGACTCTTCCTTAGGGATGATGCAAATCATGTAACTTGGAAGGAAAAATTCCTTGCAGGTTACCTACCCTATTGGGAGAAAAGGTTAGAAATTCCATCAAAGCTCTCTATGACAATCGTATTCTATGACGAGCTCACTATGGTGACTAGTCAGTTT
>NW_006262075.1:16493261-16498579 GCF_000493195.1 Citrus x clementina
TAAAAAAAAAAAAAAAAAAAGAGATGTATTTTCAGGTGGTCCCCTGGACACAAGTGAGAGCGCACATGTCTCTTCACCCGTATTGTATTTTTCTACAAAGAGTTTACTATTCAAAGCTACGATCCAATTGTTACTGTGCACTTAAAATCCCGCTACAGTGAACAGTGCAACTTTCCAAAGTTTACTGTGCACTTAAAATCCCGCTACAGTGAACAGTTTAAAGATTTTGTATATAAACCGAGAGGAAGACTTAGACTCCTCAGGTTTTCATTCTTGAGCTTAAAACTTCTCTCTCTTCTTCCCCTCCTTCTCTCTAAAACCTCTCTCTCCGAAGGGTTCCAAAGAAATTTTCTGTTTACACAATAGTTCTATCTCAGAGCTTTGGGTGATCAGACTGGTTCTTTACCTTCAATCTCCCCGTCTTTCAATCTTCCCTTCTGGAAAGGTTTGAAAATTTGTAAAGCCAACCAAAGCAAGATGTATGTTTAAATTCAGTAAAGTTCAATGTAATTTAAATTTCCGCAATTTAATTTCCGCAATTTACTTTAAAGCATTTACTTTTCTGCAATTTAATTTTATGCACATTTAAATTCCAGTAATTTATTTTTAAAAGCACTTTTCTTTTCCAAGCATGCTTGCAGACTGATCTGTATCAGATCTGCCATATAAATTCTACATTCCTCTGAGGCAAAGAGACCGGATCTCGATCCTCAGTTGTAAATCTTCTCTTCTTCCTCCATTCCTTCAGAGCACCATTTCCGGGAACCGGATCTGGTACTGTGTATGTACCCAAGCCCTTAAAAGAACTTAATCTAAATATGATAATAGCCCAATAAAAAAAGAACCAACCACGTCTAAAGCAACTTAACCATATTTGGTAAAATAAGACTGATTTGGTATATCGGCTGGAAACCCGAACGTGCGGACTATTGATCTGTTCTAAGCCAGATCTGGGTCCAAAGGCTTCACTTTGTGTAGCATCGATCTGGTCTAACAACGCCACGCTTTGGATTTTTGGGTTAGGAAGGTCTGTTGGGCTTTAGAGGCTTCCAGGGTTGGTTCCAATTCCTCTGAAGCCCAGTCTCTTTTGGCAAGCGCCAAAACGGAAGATGAGTATTTCAAAGCCATGGAACAGCTCCTCGCCTCTCGATCAAAGTCCTCAGCTGCAGATTCCTCTGAAGATGAAGATGAAGATGTTGATGATGATGAAGAGCCTTTCATTTCTCTCGGAGACGATAATGAAGATGACTGTTTCGGCATTTTCTCTCCGATAAAGCATTGTAAATAATTATTTGATTATTTACTTAAAAAAAAAAAAAAAAAAAAGATGTATTTTCGGGTGGTCCCCTGGACACAAGTGAGAGCGCACATGTCTCTTCACCCGTATTGTATTTTTCTACAAAGAGTCTACTATTCAAAGCTACGATCCAATTGTTACTGTGCACTTAAAATCCCGCTACAGTGAACAGTGCAACTTTCCAAAAGACCGTTATAAAACTGCTTTTACTGTTCCATTTGGACAGTACGAATGGACTGTTATGCCCTTTGGTTTAAAGAATGCACCCTCGGAATTTCAAAGAATCATGAATGACATTTATAACCCCTACTCCGAGTTTTGTATAGTTTATATTGATGATGTGTTGATTTTTTCTCAAAGTATTGATCAACACTTCAAACATTTAAAGACTTTTCATCTTGTTACAAAAAAGGCTGGCCTGGCTCTTTCAAGTACAAAGATTTCATTATTTCAAACAAAAGTCAGGTTCCTTGGTCACCATATTTCCAAAGGCACTATTACCCCTATTGAGAGATCACTTTTGTTTGCGGATAAATTCCCAGACAAAATTCTTGACAAAACCCAATTACAAAGATTTCTTGGTAGTTTAAATTATGTTCTTGATTTCTGCCCTAATATCAATAGGATGTCTAAACCTTTGCATGATAGGTTAAAAAAGAATCCTGTTGCATGGACAGAAGAACATACCAAAGTGGTTAGATTAATAAAGCAATCTGTAAAAAACATTCCTTGTTTATTTCTTGCAAATCCTGCATTACCTAAAATTGTTGAAACCGATGCATCTGACATAGGTTATGGAGGAATTTTGAAACAGAGGGATAATGATAAAGAACAGATAGTTCAATATGTTTCTGCTCATTGGAATGACTGCCAGAAAAACTATTCTACTATCAAAAAAGAAATCCTTTCCATTGTTTTATGCATTACAAAATTTCAAAGTGATTTATTAAATCAAAAATTTTTACTTAGAATTGACTGCAAAGCTGCAAAACATGTTTTAGAAAAAGATGTTCAAAACATTGCATCAAAACAAATTTTTGCACGTTGGCAAGCTATTTTAAGTGTTTTTGATTTTGATATTGAATTTATTAAAGGTGACAAAAATTCTGTTCCTGATTTTCTAACTCGGGAATTTCTTCAAAACAGATAATGCCGCCAAAGAAGAATAAAGGTAAAGCAGTTCTCAAAGACACTGGTTCCCAAGAACCTTCCAAAGAACCCCAGTCAACCCCTTCTAAAGAAAAATTACTTTCTTCTGCCATGCCCATTAAATCTTGGATTGAAATGGTTGAAGAACATGGAGCCCAATACAAATCTATTTCTTCTGATGACCAAGTAAAGCAATGGATGAGTTCCATTACAAAATCACCTGAGCTCATGCTCGCCCTCCAAAACCTTTCTCAGAGCCAAATTTCTCCCCAAAAAGAAATTGAAATTTCAAAACCCTCTTCCCAAAATGTTGTTGTCTCTGCTGAAAGCTCATCCTCCCAAATTGTGCTTTCTCAGCCAACACCTTCAAAGAAAACCTCCGATTGGTTTGATAAAACCCATTTTCAAAACATTCTTTCTCTAGAAGATGGATTTTACCATTCTGATCCTTTTCAAAGCATTTCAAAGTTTTTTCCCAAAGGCTGGTTTTTCAAACCATGGGATTTGACAAAACCCCAGTCTTATTATCAAAGCATTTTGGAAATAACTGAATCAGTTAAATTCAAACATTTCTTTCTTGACAAAGCCCATCCAGAACCGGCTTATTCAACGGCCACAATCCTCAAAGTATTGAGCCCAAATCAGTGGGGTGACCTACTCCACAATTGTAAAACCTTCCCTCTAAATTTTGAAACCCGTTTACCACATTGTCGGACTTTTTCCTACTGGGATTACCAACAAGCATGGTATAACACCTTCTTTATCCAAAACCCTAAAAAATCCCACTCTTGGTTATTTTTCTTCAACACAAAGATAACCGTTCAAAGCCTTCCAAATTGGTTTCAGCATTGGTGGAATCATTTTGGCCCAATTCCACAAATCTTATCACCAAACGCTACAAATTGCCTAAACCTCTTCAAAGCCCATTATTTACCCTCTGTCTCAGAAAAAAGATTTCCCCCCTTTCTTTGCTTTTGTGCAAATTTCTTTCTTCCTTGGGTTTGTTCGTGGAACCTACGTTTCCACAACCAAGATTCCCAAGTCATCCTTCAAAGAACCTTTAAAGTCAAATGGTGGTCAAAATTTGATGAACAGTCCAAATTGACTGTCAACATGATCAAAGATTGGCTCTCCTCTAAAAACCTCCTACAACCAACCCTGGAAGCCTCTAAAGCCCAACAGACCTTCCTAACCCAAAAATCCAAAGCCCAGTCTCTTTTGGCAAGCGCCAAAACGGAAGATGAGTATTTCAAAGCCATGGAACAGCTCCTCGCCTCTCGATCAAAGTCCTCAGCTGCAGATTCCTCTGAAGATGAAGATGAAGATGTTGATGATGATGAAGAGCCTTTCATTTCTCTCGGAGACGATAATGAAGATGACTGTTTCGGCATTTTCTCTCCGATAAAGCATTGTAAATAATTATTTGATTATTTACTTAAAAAAAAAAAAAAAAAGAGATGTATTTTCGGGTGGTCCCCTGGACACAAGTGAGAGCGCACATGTCTCTTCACCCGTATTGTATTTTTCTACAAAGAGTCTACTATTCAAAGTTACGATCCAATTGTTACTGTGCACTTAAAATCCCGCTACAGTGAACAGTGCAACTTTCCAGAGTTTACTGTGCACTTAAAATCCCGCTACAGTGAACAGTTTAAAGATTTTGTATATAAACCGAGAGGAAGACTTAGACTCCTCAGGTTTTTCATTCCTCTCTTCAAAGCTTCTCTCTCTTCTTCTCTTCCTTCTCTCTAAAACCTCTCTCTCTCTCTCCGAAGGGTTCCAAAGAAGTTTTCTGCTTACACAATAGTTCTATCACAAGAGCTTTGGGTGATCAGACTAGTTCTTTACCTTCAATCTTCCCGTCTTTCAATCTTCCCGTCTTTCAATCTTCCCTTCTGGAAAGATTTGAAAATTTGTAAAGCCAGAAAGCAAAGATGTATGTTTAAATTCAGTTCTTTAAATTTCAATGTAATTTAAATTTTCGTAATTTACTTTAAAGCATTTACTTTTCTGCAATTTAATTTTATGCACATTTAAATTTCAGCAATTTATTTTAAAGCATTTTTCTTTTCAAAGCATGTTAGCAGACTGATCTGTATCAGATCTGCCATATAAATTCTACATTCCTCTGAGGCAAAGAGACCGGATCTCGATCCTCAGTTGTAAATCTTCTCTTCTTCCTCCATTCCTTCAGAGCACCATTTCCGGGATCCGGATCTGGTACTGTGTATGTACCCAAACCTTTAAAAGAACCTAATCTAAATCTGATAATAGCCCAATAAAAAGAATCAACCACGTTTAAAGCAACTTAACTTTATTTGGTAAACTAAAACTGATTTGGTATATCGGCTGGAAACCCGAACGTGCGGGCTATTGATCTGTTCTAAGTCAGATCTGGGTCCAAAGGCTTCACTCTGTGTAGCATCGATCTGGTTTAACAACGCCACGTATCAATTAGTTATTAAAATTGACTAACCGCGTTCAAATTTGTTTGAACATTGTATGATCCAAAGAATCCCATAATCAAAGCTGGTAATTTATTATTTTATAAAATTTGGAAAAGCCGATCCATTAATTGATTTATTTAAAGTTTTTAATATTGAGATCTAACGAAAGCACATCCATCCTTCGATCCTATTTCCTTCTGGACGAGCTTTGGTGGGTATTTGTTTTTCATCAAACGACTTTTCATTAATAAAATAAAAGAAAAGAGGACGATTCCCTTGCCTATAAAAGGCAAGGGGATGCAGGCCAGAAAGGAGAGAGTTATTTTGAGAGCTGAAGCCGAGGATGACTTGGGAATCTTGGTTGTGGAAACGTAGGTTCCACGAACAAACCCAAGGAAGAAAGAAATTTGCACAAAAGCAAAGAA
>NW_006262075.1:16505103-16509451 GCF_000493195.1 Citrus x clementina
ACATTTAGTAGATTTGCCTTATGAAAATTCGTTTGATGAAAAACAAATACCCACAAAAGCACGTCCAATCCAGATGAACATGGAATTGGAACAACATTGCAAAAATGAAATCAAAGATTTAGAGTCAAAAGGACTCATTGTTAAGTCAAGGTCCCCATGGTCTTGTGCCGCTTTTTATGTCAACAAAAACTCTGAAATTGAAAGAGGAGTTCCTAGACTTGTGATAAATTACAAACCTTTGAATAAAGCTTTAAAATGGATTAGGTACCCAATACCTAATAAAAAAGATTTGCTCCAAAAACTCTGTTCGGCTTTCATTTTTTCTAAATTTGATATGAAGTCTGGTTTTTGGCAAATACAAATCCATCCTAAAAATCGTTATAATATTTCCCTTCATTTCATAGGTGACCCTTCTCACCTTAGGGACAAAAACGCCGAGTTACTACACAACTTAAGGTGTAGAAAACTCAGTGATTTCCAAGAATACAAAACCACTTTCTTTACTAGACTCTTCCTTAGGGATGATGCAAATCATGTAACGTGGAAGGAAAAATTCAGAAGGAAATGGGATCGAAGGATGGATGTGCTTTCGTTGGATATCAATATTAAAAACTCAAATTAAACAATTAATGGATCGGCTTTTCTAAATTTTAAAATAAATTACCGGCTTTGAATATAAGTAGATTTGCTTTGGATCGCGGTTGGTCAGATTTTTAATAACTAATTGGTACGTGGCGTTGTTCAACCAGATCGATGCTACACAAAGTGAAGCCTTTGGACCCAGATCTGACTTAGAACAGATCAATAGTCCGCACGTTCGGGTTTCCAGCCGATATACCAACTCAGTTTTATTTTACCAAATAAAGTTAAGTTACTTTAAACGTGGTTGATTCTTTTTATTGGGCTTTATCAGATTTAGATTAGGTTCTTTTAAAGGTTTGGGTACATACACAGTACCAGTTCCGGATCCCGGAAATGGTGCTCTGAAGGAATGGAGGAAGAAGAGAAGATTTACAACTGAGGATCGAGATCCGGTCTCTTTGCCTCAGAGGAATGTAGAATTTATATGGCAGATCTGATACATATCAGTCTGCAAGCATGCTTTGAAAAGAAAAGTGCTTTAAAATAAATTGCTGGAATTTAAATGTGCATAAAATTAAATTACAGAAAAGTAAATGCTTTAAAGTAAATTGCGAAAATTTAAATTACATTGAACTTTAAAAATTTAAAGAACTGAATTTAAACATACATTTTTGCTTTCTGGCTTTTACAAATTTTCAAATCTTTCCAGAAGGGAAGATTGAAAGACGGGAAGATTGAAGGTAAAGAACTAGTCTGATCACCCAAAGCTCTGTGATAGAACTATTGTGTAAACAGAAAATTTCTTTGGAACCCTTCGGAGAGAGAGATTTTTAGAGAGAAGGAAGAGAAGAAGAGAGAGAAGCTTTAAAACTATGAAATGAAAAACCTGAGGAGTCTGAGTCTTCCTCTCGGTTTTTATACAAAATCTTTAAACTGTTCACTGTAGCGGGACTTTAAGTGCACAGTAACATCTGGAACTCTGTACTGTTCACTGTAGCGGGATTTTAAGTGCACAGTAACAAATGGATCGTATCTTTGAATAGTAGATGCTTTGTACAAAAATTGAAATACGATACGGGTGAAGAGACATGTGCGCTCTCACTTGTGTCCAGAGGACCACCCGAAGAAATACTAGAATAAAAATTACTTTTCTTCTTTTTTTTTTAAGTAAATAATCAAATAATTATTTACAATGCTTTACTGGAGAGAAAATGCCGAAACAATCATCTTCGTTTTCGTCTCCGAGGGAAATGAATGGCTCTTCGTCTTCATCATCATCTTCATCTTCAGAGGAGTCTGCAACTGAGGATTTTGATCTTGAGGCGAGGAGCTGTTCCATGGCTTTAAAATATTCATCTTCAGTCTTGGCGCTTGCCAAAAGAGACTGGGCTTTGGATTTTTGGGTTAGGAAGGTCTGTTGGGCTTTAGAGGCTTCCAGGGTTGGTTGCAGGAGGTTTTTAGAGGAGAGCCAATCTTTGATCATGTTAACAGTCAATTTGGACTGTTCGTCAAATTTTGACCACCATTTGACTTTAAAGGTTCTTTGAAGGATGACATGGGAATCTTGGGTGTGAAAACGGAGGTTCCACGAACAGACCCATGGTAGGAAGAAATTTGCACAAAAGCAAAGAAAGGGGGAAAATCTTTTTTCTGAGTCAGAAGGTAAATAATGAGCTTTGAAGATGTTTAGGCAATTTGTGGCGTTTGGTGTTAGGATTTGTGGAATTGGGCCAAAAAGATTCCACCAGTGATGAAACCAATTTGGGAGACTTTGAACGGTTATCTTTGTGTTGAAGAAAAATAACCATGAGTGAGATCTTTTAGGGTTTTGGATAAAAAAGGTGTTATACCATGCTTGTTGGTAATCCCAGTAGGAAAAAGTCCGACAATGTGGTAAACGAGTTTCAAAATTTAGAGGGAAGGTTTTAAAATTGTGGAGTAGGTCACCCCACTGATTTGGGCTCAATACTTTTAGGATTGTGGCCGTGGAATAAGCCGGTTCTGGATGGGCTTTGTCAAGAAAGAAGTGTTTGAATTTAACTGATTCAATTATTTCTAAAATGCTTTGATAGTAAGACTGGGGTTTTGTCAAATCCCATGGTTTGAAAAACCAACCTTTGGGGAAAAACTTTGAAATGCTTTGAAAAGGATCAGTATGGTAAAATCCATCTTCCATTGAAAGAATGTTTTGAAAATGGGTTTTATCAAACCAATCGGAGGTTTTCTTTGAAGGTGTTGGCTGAGAAAGCACAATTTGAGAAGATGAGCTTTCGGCAGAGACAACAACATTTTGGGAAGAAGGTTTTGTAATATCAATTTCTTTTTTAGGAGAAATTTGGCTTTGAGAAAGGTTTTGAAGGGCGAGCATGAGCTTAGGGGATTTTGTAATGGAACTCATCTATTGCTTTACTTGGTAATCAGAAGAAATAGATTTGTATTGGGCTCCATGTTCTTCAACCATTTCAATCCAAGATTTAATGGGCATGGCAGAAGAAAGTAGTTTTTCTTTAGAAGGAGTTGACTGGGGTTCTTTAGAAGGTTCTTGAGAATCAGTAACTTTGAGAACTGCTTTACCTTTGTCTTTCTTCTTTGGCGGCATTATCTGTTTTGAAGAAATTCTCTGGTTAGAAAATCAGGAACAGAATTTTTGTCACCTTTAATAAATTCAATATCAAAATCAAAAACACTTAAAATAGCTTGCCATCGTGCAAAAATCTGTTTTGATGCAATGTTTTGAACATCTTTTTCTAAAACATGTTTTGCAGCTTTGCAATCAATTCTAAGTAAAAATTTTTGATTTAGTAAATCACTTTGGAATTTTGATATGCATAAAACAATAGAAAGAATTTCTTTTTTGATAGTAGAATAATTTCTCTGGCAATCATTCCAATGAGCAGAAACATATTGTACTATCTGTTCTTTATCATTTTCTTTTTGTTTCAATATACCTCCATAACCTATGTCAGATGCATCAGTTTCAACAATTTTAGGTAATGCAGGATTTGCAAGAAATAAACATGGAATATTTTTTACAGATTGCTTTATTAATTTAACAACTTTAGTATGTTCTTCTGACCATGCAACATGATTCTTTTTCAACCTATCATGCAAAGGTTTAGACATCCTATTGATATTAGGGCAAAAATCGAGAACATAATTTAGACTACCAAGAAATCTTTGTAATTGGGTTTTGTCCAGAATCTTGTCTGGGAATTTATCTGCAAACAAAAGTGATCTTTCAATTGGAGTGATAGTTCCTTTGGAAATATGATGACCTAGGAACCGGACTTTTGTTTGAAATAAAGAAATTTTTGAACTAGAAAGGGCTAACCCAGCCTTTTTAGTAACAAGATGAAAAGTCTTTAAATGTTTGAAATGTTGGTCAATATTTTGAGAAAAAATCAACACATCATCAATGTAAACAATGCAAAACTCAGAATAGGGATTATAAATATCGTTCATGATTCTTTGAAATTCTGAGGGTGCATTTTTCAAACCAAAAGGCATTACTGTCCATTCGTACTGTCCGAAGGGAACAGTAAAAGCTGTTTTATAACGATCTTTAGGATGGATTTGTATTTGCCAAAAACCAGACTTCATATCAAATTTAGAAAAAATGAAAGCCGAACAGAGTTTTTGGAGCAAATCTTTTTTATTAGGTATTGGGTACCTAATCAATTTTAAAGCTTTATTCAAAGGTTTGTAATTTATCACAAGTCTAGGAACGCCTCTTTCAATTTCAGAGTTTTTGTTGACATAAAAAGAA
>NW_006262075.1:16519451-16608029 GCF_000493195.1 Citrus x clementina
ACATTTTCATGTCGTAATTCCCATCTGCATCCCATGTAGCTGTGGCCTTGAAATTTTCTCGATAATCATCAATTCTATCATCCTTACGTGAACTTCTGCTTCCAGGCAAAGGTTCCCGAGATGAAAATTGCATATCATGCCGAGAGCTCTGGATATCATCAGCTTCCCTAGCAGACCAATTGTGGCCACTATTATAGCCTGCCGCCCTGGGAGAGAACCTTCCAGACCGCGATTCTCTTTCATAAAAAGATATACCTGCTTTCCCAGGCCGAGCACTGTCCCGTACCTTTTCATGTGAAAGTTGGGACTCCTCTTTCAAATCCCATTTAGAATTGTGTTTCCTTCTACTTCCGCTCATATCATAAAAGCAGAGACTCAGATTCACTACCAAAACCAGTACAATCTGTAGAAGCAAAAAAGCAATATATCAACAAGCTAAAGATAAAACATAAACCTTCAATTCTTTACTTCCTTCGTCTCCCACTGCTGCAACCTTTTAATAGGATGAAGGTTGAACAATGAATTTACTACCAAAACACTTTCCAAGATAAAGGCATAGCTCATAAACTTTATAGCAAACTGATCTTTTGGCTAAGTAAGTCCTTTCAAATACATGCAATCACCCAAAAACCACATGCACTTGTAAGCAGCATGGTGAGCCACGACAGAGATCTCTGGTCTTCCAAGCGCATATTTTGGGTAATGCTTTATTCTTATAGATTGATATAGCTGGCACAAACTTATAGCTTAAGGCAACAACCATATCACCAGTCAACAAATAACATAGTCTGATAAATACAGGCTGTTACATATTTAAAGCATTATCCGTTGTTATCATTGAACAATTAGCAGAGAACATGAAAAAGCCAGCATTTCCCTTGAAATTAACAGGATTATTTGCCTTCCATTCCGAATAACTAAAAGGCAACCATTTTTTAAGAAAATTTCCTTATTGTATATGTTAGCCCATCGATAACTATAATTTAAAATCTTGCCTAAACTGATTTTGGTTGGAAATCCAACAACTGAAACTAGGAGACTCTTAAGATGCACAGTTCAATCCATTTCAAATAAGAAAATCTATTAGGGCCTAAATTTTTGTGGCTCTCAGAAAAGTCAACTTAAACTTAAGAAATCGTAACACAATGTCTCCAATATCATTTCATGGGCTAGAGAACCAAATAAGACTATAAAATGTCCGAAGTAAAACGTAGAGATATCACCAAGGGAATTAACTTAAAAAGAAGATATACAACAACAAGGGCAGAATCCACTTACTAGCAAATGTTTTCTCAAAGTGTCTTCTTTTATGTTTTAAGTTTTATTTTTTGTACTACAATTTTTCCTCTCAAAAATATATCAAGAAAGAGTTCATACTGTCATCCATCATACAGCTCATTTGCTCTATAGCTTTCAACACCATTTTGCTTTGCATTTATTGTTATATCAAAACCATGAAAACAAGAAACATTCTTGAATAGAAATATGTGAACATTTGCTCAAACTGAGACCATAGAAGAAAGGAAAAGATGTGCTATCTGCACACTGTAGCAAAACACCATCAGCTGTCCCTTTCATTTTTCAATTTTATTTGTTGGGGTAGGGTGGGATTTAGGAGGGAGGCTCTTCAAGACATCGAAAAACTAGCAAACAAGAGATTGTATCTGCATTCAGACTTATTTTAACAAGAAACAACAAAAGATCTAATAAAGAACAAAAATATACAAGTCAATCAGTGAGCCATGGAAACCAGGAATAATCTGAGTATATACCTCTGTTCTAAACAGCTCAAGAAAATAAAAAATGAGACAAATGAAAATGCCTCAGTGAGAACAATTCAATACAAATCAAAAGTATCCCAAAATTTTCAGTATTGACCCAAAATATTTCCCAGTTTAAGTAAATAAAAAACAATCAACTATTTTTACACTTTTCGGGATGGAAACCCAGAGAGAAGCTAGAAACTCAACTCTATCTCACAAGAAGAAAATTTCCTAAGCAAAGACAAAACAATTAACGTGTCAAACAGCTATGCTGTAATATTTTCAAGGGGAAAAAGCACAATGATTGACAGATTGGGACATTTTTAGACGTCACTTGTCGACATACAGTATTGCTTTTCCTCAATTGTACAACCCCAAATCCAGGGAGAATAATATCATATTCCATCTCAAAACCAGCACATATCTAATAACTTAACACCCACACCTCATATCCCATTATTTCATCCATCGAATGAGGGTTGCATGCTTGATGCTCTTTCTAAATCTTCTAACATGCTTTGATATTTCGGTCATGTTTGCACTCTCTCAAAATTTATAATAATCAGATGTGCAAGACCAGCATACGGTCAAAAACAGCCCTTAGCCTTCATGTTTAACGGTGAACACGTATGCTCTTCCTTCAGGCTTTTGCTTCACTTCTCATGACACTGATTTGAATTGAGAATAGAAAATTCAAGAAAAAAGTATTCCATTTAGTTGATGGATTCTCTTGTCTTGAACTATGGCGCAGTTCTTATGGTGCTATCCAAAACCTTTTGGATTGTCCCCATTCTAAAAAAAAAAGATATGTATATTGATTACTTTGTGCTAATATCCCATTTTGATCTTGTGGAATGATAGCATGTCATTGCAAAAGTAATTGCATCAGTCACTTTTAAATGCACTTGGCAATCCCTCCATGCATTGACCTTGTTAAAATACTGCAGAAAAATTATATTTAGTATTAGCACCCTGGTAAATGTACTCTTATTGACACACATTACTATCTAGTCTAAAATACCCCTAGTGTCCTTGAGGCTGTCAATCACTTGTGCGTACTATGAGCCTAATGACTCGAGCAAAGGGATACAGCAAACTTATCCAGTACCAACTAACAAGGATGCAGCTCAACCGAATGTGTAATAAGCAGTCATCATAACAAAAGAGGTTAGCATCCAATGAAAGTAGGTACATAAGCAACAGTGGGACATCATTGAAGAAAAGATAAATTAAAGAGAGAGAAGAATAGAATTTTATTTTGAACCTTGAACATATTCATATGTTGGCATACATGCTGATATAAATATCTGAACCTTTTTTAATTTTTGAAACAAAGAAAACCACCGATCTTTCTACATTCAGTATTTTAGAAAAAAAAAGACAAGCATTAATTTGTAAAATCACCCATAAACTGTTGAATGCCTAAGTATCAAGCTATTATAATAACTAGTTGGCAAACCTGTGTAACACCCAAAAAAAAAAAATGACACGGACAAAAAACCCCTCTAATTTGCACGAATTGTATCCTCTTAACTACATTACTATGCATCACTCCCTAACAACAAAAAGCAACTCAATCCCAGTTCAAATTTTTACCACAAGCATGCGAAAAAAGTCGGCAAATTGTGAACTTTTCAGCTCTTAAAAGCAACCAATTAAGATCAAATGAAACACAGAACAATCTCACTCTATAACCCTAAAACAGCCCTAACTTTGAGTGTGAGGGCTTCAATTAAAGCAGTTCCAATTCAGATAACACAAATTGGATCGAAGAAATCAAAGCCCTAATACAAATTGAAGTAATGAAGCAAAAACCCTAACAACAAGTTCTTAAGTAGAAATAAAGTTAATTGCTTTACGAATCGAAGACGAAAAAGAAAGATAGAGAGAGAACGCTTACCTGGGTTTTAGAGAGATACACGCTTGCAGTGAGAAAGATTTGAGATTGAAGCTGATGAAGGTTTTTGCATATTGTATCGAGTGAAAGACTGACTAAGCAGGGAGCGAAGACGAAAGAGAAGACTTAAGAAAGTCGTTTTTATTATGTTTGGGTTTTAAATTTTTAATAAAAACCTTTACTAGATTTTGCATTTGCTCTTGTTTATGACCTCTTTGGGTCCCACTTCCTTTTTTTTTTTCTATCAAAATTGATTTGACTTTTATTACCAATAATGTTAGATATTTCAATTTATATTAGATAAAATTGAGTTTAAATCAAGTTTAGATCAACCTGATCAAGTTTTGAATTGATCGGATTGGATAAAAATTCATCTTAACTCAATCTCAACTTGTAATCTGATTCGATCATATCCAAATATGTACGGATCGGTTCGGACCGAATGGGGTCAAAAAATTGGATCGAATTCAGATCGAATGTATGGTTCAGGTCAATCTGTACAAAGACATAATATTTTTATCTTCTTCATTCAAATTTTGGCCTATAATTTAGAGTAATGATACAGCCACAAACTCTTATACAAACTTATTTTATACAAATTGATATGACATGATAAGATTAGTTGAATTAAATATCACTTGGCTCACATGATTTAATTCAACCAATCTTATCATGCCATATCAATTTGTACAAAATAAGTTTGTACAAGAGTTTGTGGCTGTATCATTACTCTATAATTTAAGATGACCTCATCTACTAACCTAATTAAGTTCTTCAAAAAACAATTACAAAAGTCGATTATTATAACAATTAACAACTAAATATTTAACAGATCATAATATATTTTACTATATACCATCAAAACTTGAAAAGAGAAAATTTGGGTTGTTAGTGTTGTGCAAATTTTATTGAACTCGCAAGTGCACGAATCTATTGTACAATAGATTAATGGAGACGAGTGTCAATCCCACAAGGAGGTAGATTTTAATTATATGTATAATTAATTTTGTATGAGGGTGATTGGATTTGTGGTGAAAGTGACTTAGATTATCTTAAAATTGGAATTGAAATGACGAGAATAAATTCTAAAATTGGAATTGAAATGGCGACAATAAATTGAAGAGAAATCTATTGAGATGACGTACTTGGGTATCTGGATCCGTATCAACATGCATCATGGGCTAAATAGTCCTTATTAATGCCAATTAAATCATGAGGGGGGGATCCACTCCTCATGAACCACGCTCTAATCAATATGGTGCTAAGGGCTTATCGTGCCAAATAATAATAACCTTGTACTAGAGGGCCGGTGAAACCAAGGCGGTACTAGACAAGATTAGTATTATTTGTCGACGAGAAGTCAAAACATCCACAAAAACTAGAGGGAAAGAGAAAATAAATTTACCAAATAAAGCCCATGACACATGTTGAGACTTCACCTTTAACCCAAGCTTGAAAGAAAATTAGCTACTCATAATTGAACTAAGGGCAAAATGGAAATTTATTAAAATACGTAGAAAATACAAGATGGAGAGAGAATTATAGAAAATGGAGCCCAAAAATGGATTCAGAGATATCAAATTAGGGGGGGGAGGCCCCTTTTTTATAGATACATTGAGTACATCATGGCCATCGGATTAAAAATAGTTTGGACGCTCAGGATTGCGCCACGTCATCAGTCAACAGTACGCGGTTTGACCACGTGGATGAACAGTAACACAGTTTGACCCGGGTTGAACAGTGATGAGGTTTGGTTGAAAATAATCCTGTGTGATGCATGTACCGTACGCGAGATTGTTCGTCCACTGATATGCTGCCACGTCACCATCAACAGTACATAAGAATTTTAGCCCAATAGGATCGTGACACCTCATCAGTCAATGCCACATCATCGGTCAATGCCACATCATCGGTCAATGCCACATCATCGGTCAATGCCACATCATCGATTTGTCTATGTGAACAGTGTCATGAACAGTAACGTAGACAGTACCGTATACGTGAATAGTACCGTACATGTGAATAGTGTCATTTTTCATTTTATGCTTCTCCTAAGGTTTTCGACCATCCTGAGTTCAAAAGTAATGTCTGTTTTGCCGTCTGATCTCTTGTTTATTGTGAAATGATCATGATGCCCTTAAAATACATAAAATACTTAATTAAAATCAAACACACATAATTAAATTGTAAGAAGCTTAAATACATAAAACTAAGGGTTGTTAGTAAAACTTGAAATGTAAAATGATGATTTTCTCTTTTATAAATATACATTTTCTAACACTCAACACCCCCCCAACCAGCTTATTGCTAGTCCCTAGTAAATAAAACGAAAACGAAATTCAAATCCAAAATTATTTTTTTTTTAATAGAAACACTCGTGTTTATTCAATCAGATTAATGATGGCAATCAAATAAAAGTATAAGCATTATCTCCAATCTAAAGAAACATCACACCCACATCAACCATCCACATGAATCAGCCCAGTAGACTTTGTTATAGCTACTTTTAAGAATGACATGTCAAACCCCAAAATCTCACTGGAAGTAGTGACACTCTCACAAAGAAATTAAACCCAATAAAAATAGTCACTCCAATGAATGGTAATTTAGAGAAAATAATAAAGAAGTAATATCACATGCTCTCACCAAAATAAAAGAAATATGCCCTCAGCTTAGAAATAATACGATCTCAAGTCAAACAAAAATATTAATCAACCCATTTTATTTATCTCTTTTTCTTTTATTATTATGCACCACTACATCTTTTTAGCCCATATAACTAGTTTCTACTTTAAACTATAGTTCCCTAAAATCAAGAAGGACTTTTATTCAGATGTAACATAGGCTAGGGACATGGCTAACACATAAGGGAAATAAGGAAAACAAAGTGTATGTTTGAGAAAAATGCAGAGATTTTTTTTTTTGAAGTTGTAAGGTGTATTTCACCTATTGTTGTTATTTTTATTCATTTGAAACAACAACTTTTATTTTGTTGTTTTTTTTTGCTTTTATTTGGCATAACTTCATTGATCAAAATAATTATTTACATTTTCTCAAACATAAATAGGTGATGGAACTTATAAGACATGGGGTAATACTCCAAATCGAAGTGGGTCAAGATGATAAGTTGATAAAGAAAAGGTTTTTTTGCTTTTTTTAAAGGCTCAAAAGGGGTAACTATGGATATTTAATAAAAGGGATGGCTAGAAAGGCTCAAACGGATCAAAGATGGTCTTTCCATCGTCTTTTAGAGCTCTAAATAATCATCCATATCTACTAGTTAGATGGGCCTCCCAATGTAGCAACACACACATTTTTTTTCTTTTTTTTTATTTTATAATTTTTTTAAGGGTTAATGTTGAGTGTTAGAAAATGCATATTTATAAAGGAGAAAATCGTCATTTTACATTTCAAGTCTTACTAACAACCCTTACTTTTATGTATTTAACCTTCTTGTGATTTAATTACATGTGTTTTATTTTAATTAAGTATTTTATGTATTTTAGGGGCATTATAGTCATTTCACAATAAAGGAGAAATCAGACGGCAAAACGGACATCACTTTTGAACTCAGGACGGTCAAAAACCTTAGGAGGAGCATAAAAGGAAAAATGACACTATTCACACTAGTTCTGCAGAGATGTGTCGAGAAGAACTTGGTCTTAAATTGGGAGAAATGCCATTTTATGGTAAAACAAGGTATTGTTCTCGGTCACATCATTTCGAGCAAAAGTATTGAGGTTGACAAAGCCAAGGTGGATCTCATTTCTAATCTTCCTCCACCCAAAACAGTCAGAGAAGTAAGATCTTTCCTTGGGCATGCTGGGTTCTATAGACGTTTCATTAAAGATTTTAGCAAAGCTTCTAGACCCTTATGCAATTTACTTACTAAGGATGTACCTTTTGTCTTTGATGATTCATGTCTTGTTGCGTTTGAAAAATTAAAGCATTTGTTGACATCATCACCCATCATTCAGCCCCCGAACTGGAAATTACCATTTGAGCTCATGTGTGATGCATCTGATTATGCAGTAGGAGCAGTATTAGGACAAAGAGTTGATTGAATTCCCCATGTTATTTACTATGCTAGTATGACATTGAATGATGCACAGTTGAACTATTCAACTACTGAAAAAGAAATGCTAGCAGTAGTGTTTGCATTGGAAAAATTTCGATCATATCTCATTGGTTATAAAATAATTATATTCACAGATCATGCTGCTCTTAAATATCTTCTCACAAAGAAAGATGCAAAAGCCAGACTAATTCGTTGGGTGTTACTTTTACAGGAATTTGACTTGGAATTCAAAGATAAAAAAGGGACAGAAAATGTTGTGGCGGACCACCTCTCTCGTCTCCATTTTGACACAATTATAGAACAATTACCATTAAATGAGTCATTTCCAGATGAACAATTAATGAGTGTGGAAGTATTACCTTGGTATGCTGATATAGTTAATTATCTTGTTACAGGTAAACTTCCAGAGCATTGGACCAAGCAAGACAAGGCTAAATTCTTTGCAGAGATAAAAAATTTCTTTTGGGATGACCCGTATTTGTTCAAGTATTGTGCAGATCAAATTGTTAGACGATGTGTCCCAGAAAGTGAAATTCAGAATATCCTTTCATTCTGCCATGAACAAGCTTGTGGAGGCCATTTCAGTGTTAAGAAGACAGCGACTAAAGTTTTACAATGTGGTTTCTATTGGCCATCTATATTTCGAGACGCTTACACTTTCTGTTCTTCATGTGATAGGTGTCAACGAATGGGAAGCATTACACGAAGGAACATGATGCCACTAAATCCAATTTTAGTGGTTGAGATTTTTGACGTATGAGGTATCGACTTTATGGGACCCTTTCCCCCGTCTTTTGGCCATCAATACATATTGGTTGCTGTTGACTACGTATCGAAATGGGTAGAAGCAATTCCATGTAGGACCAATGATCACAAGGTGGTAATAGCATTTTTAAAAAGCAACATTGTTTCACGCTTTGGATTCCCTCGAGCAATAATCAGTGATGGTGGTGCCCACTTTTGTAACAAAGCATTCAAAGCTCTTTTGACAAAGTATTCAATCACACACAAAGTGGCGACTCCATATCATCCGCAAACCAGTGGCCAAGTTGAGATCTCCAATCGAGAAATAAAGCACATATTAGAAAAGACGGTGAGGCCGGACAGAAAAGATTGGTCATTAAGACTTGATGATGCCTTATGGGCATATAGAACGGCTTTCAAGACCCCGATTGAGATGTCACCCTACAGACTAGTGTATGGAAAAGCTTGCCACCTACCTGTGGAACTAGAGCATCGTGCGTATTGGGCCATCAAGAAATTCAACTTTGACATACAGCAAGCTAGCTCAGAAAGAATATTACAACTGGCAGAACTTGAAGAAATTCACAATGATGCATACGAAAATGCCAAGATTTACAAGCAACGAATGAAAGTCTTCCATGACAAGCACGTTATGAGAAAATAGTTCACTCCAGGTCAGAAAGTGCTTTTATTCAATTCTCGCCTGCACCTATTCCCAGGTAAGTTATGCTCTCGTTGGTCTGGTCCATTTATTGTACATACTGTTTTTCCACATGGGGCAATTGAAATTAAGGACCCAAAGAATGGTGTCACGT
Source organism: Citrus x clementina (assembly GCF_000493195.1). Lineage (NCBI taxonomy): Eukaryota > Viridiplantae > Streptophyta > Magnoliopsida > Sapindales > Rutaceae > Citrus > Citrus x clementina. The sequence goes on from NW_006262075.1 coordinate 16,528,749, forward strand.
TTAAAGTTAATGGTCAAAGATTAAAGCCATATCTAGAGTACCAACCACATGAAGAAGACACCGAAATAAATTTGAGTGACCCACCAAATTTGAATTGATTTTTCTTTTCGTTGATTTGATTTTGTTTTCTTTCTTTATATTATTCTTCTGCTAATTGAAATTATTTTTGCATAAGTGTGTTTGTTTAACTATTAAGTTTTCTTTTATCATTTTTACTCATGAGTACCTTACTTAGACCGTTCCTCCTGAACATTCTTAAACCACTTCAACGTGTCAAAACTCATCTCAAACGGCAGATTCAATTTTGTAAAACACGTCGCATTTGGGCTCTACAGCCACCAGAGTTAGTAGCCTATGTTGAGGGTTTAGAAAGCCAACTCAGAGACATTGAGAGAAGTGTTTACGACATCCAGTTGGAGCTTGAGGTAAATTCAATAAGAGGACGATTTTAATTTTCTTTGTGTGTTTTAATTTATTTTTTCTGTTTGAGTGCTTTAGTTTGTTACCCCGGTGAAGTGGCGGATAACGGTACTCCGTGATAATCAAGTCGGTTACTTCAGTTTCCCATAATAACTGATATTCTGAGGCGAAGGTATGGGCAGAAACGAGATTCTAGCGAAGCTTCACAAGCGATTCCCTTCACTTCCTCAGAATGCCCTCCTTACGATCTATAAAGCTCGGTCCGAACGCATGCGATTACTCATGAGGAATAACATACCTGCTGATATCCGTTGGTTAATTGAGGCAAAAGTACGATCGGCGGGTGAGTTACCTCCAAAATTTATTGCATACATGCCTGGTTGTGGTAAAGGAAATTATGCAAGAAAACGACGAGCTCGAAGAATTTCTGTCGCTTATCATAAGTATGCCAGAATGAGTTGCAATAAAAACCCATGTTCTTTAGGAATGGTGTCTGATAACAGGGAAGATAAGATTCAATTCATTAGGGATGACTTGAATAAGGAGTCATTGGATGATATCCTTTTGTCTCTTGAAACGCATCCCAGTGGATATGTGCAAGGAGCGATTCTCCAGTTATGGCCATTATTCCAGAAAGAGCATGCACGATATAGTCTTGGGAATCTGACTATAAACGACCCTGTTTGCCAGTTTATAAGAAAACTGGATAGGAAGCCTATCCTCGACCCATAGAGGGCGTTCAAGCCGTTTCTGGACGTAAAACCAGAGGAAGATGTGAGCCACAGTCGCAACTACCTGTAAATATCCTTTTACTTTATTGTTATTTTATTTCACTATTGTCTTATTGTTTGCATTATTGTCTTTAATAATTTTATTACTGTTTACTTTTTCCTTTTGACTGTTTTCTTTTTGACTTGCGAGCACGTGCTTTACGCGTTATTTGACACTGACATATTACCTCATACACAACCATGACCCACTATCACCAAGACTCTTAAATGTGATTTCTTTTTTGTCAAGCACTCACAAATTGTTTTTGAAAAGTATCACAATGTCAGCTACTCCCAATAGACAATTCAAGAACATTTGTGTGCTTTCTGGATTTACATATGGCAAACATAAAGAGTTCGTTGAGGCAACCATAGATCTTGGTCGAAGCGTAGCAGCGAGAAAATTACACTTGGTGTATGGAGGAGGTAATCGAGGGTTATCAAAAATGGTCTCAGAAGCAGCTTTTATCAGAGGAAGTCAAGTGTTAGGCATCATCCCAAGATTTTTAAAACCATTGGGCAGTTCGTCTGACTCATCAACTGGAGAAGAGTTAGTCGTCTCAGGTATACAAGAAAGAATAACTGAAATGCTTAATCATGCTGATGCATTTATTTTTCTTCCAGGAGATCTTGCAACACTAGAGGCACTTATCACGCTAGCATCTTGGGCCCATCTGCACATCCACCAAAAACCCATCGGTTTGTTAAATGTCAATAACTTTTATGATGGCTTTATCGCATTTCTTAACCATGCAATAAAAAACTATTTCATTCCCGCTAATGTGAAAAAACTCTTTATTTGTGCTCACACTGCTAATGAGCTACTTGATCTGTTACAAGCTTATAAACCGGAGCCAGACCCCTAGACCTTTGTGTTGGAGCGCCCAAATAATGATGGTAACAGTAGCCGCAGTAAAAAGTACAAATTAGATTTAACTCTCCGCTTGTAAATATTGTTTTCTGTGTTGCACCACCCAGGTGATGTCTTCTAAACTCTACTTCTTTCCTTTCAAACATTGAGGACAATGTTTCGTTCTGGTTGGGGGGAGGGAATAGTCGACAATTGTGGAATTTTGGTTAAGTTTTTACTAATTTTTGTTGTAGAAACTAACTGTTGCTAACTTTTTGTGTCGAAGATGGCTGAATATGGAGTGTAGTGACTCTAGAAACGCATCTTCATCGTAAAAAAAAAAATTAAAAAACTAAAAAGAAAAAAATTTCAGACATTTTCTTTTTCTTTATTATGTGTTTATGTTTATTGTTCTTCTTTTTAATTTCTCCTCTATCAATATACATTTTCCAACTTTTGAGTCGAAGATGGCTGAATATGGAGTGTAGTTCCTCTAGAAACGCATCTTCTTTAAAAAAAAATAAAAAATTATTTTCGTTTTCTATCATTTTACGTGTAACTTTTCTAAATTAGTTTTTATGCATCATTTTCACATTTCTGCATGCATATTTTCCTTTCATGTTTAGAATAGGTTGGGGGGTAGAATGTTGTTAAAAAAAAAAAATTTGTGTGATTTGTTTTAACATTGGGTGACATGATTAATTTTAAATTTTAGTATTTGTATTATCTTTGGTCTTAAGTGATGTTACATTATGTTTGCTACTCTACATGTTGATGTCGGAGACATATATGAGTTGCTTGAAGGAATGAACATGTCATAATAAGTACCAAGTGAGTTTTTGAGCCTATCATTTTTCTTGGAGAGTAACCCTTTTGCCCATTCTTTATACAGCTTAACAGTTTATTATTGTATACAAGATCTCTAGATTTCTTTTGAGTTAACCCTTAATAAAAAAAAAAGAAAAAAGAAAAAAAAAAGTGTGTTGCTACATTTGGAGGCCCATCTAACTAGTAGATATGGAAGGTTATTTAGAGCCCTAAAAGACGATGGAAAGGCCATCTTTGATCCGTTTGAGCCTTTCTAGCCATCCCTTTTATTAAATATCCATAGTTAACCCTTTTGAGCCTTTAAAAAAAAAAACATTTTTTTTGTCAACTTATCATCTTGACCCACTCCGATTTGGAGTATTATCCGATATCTTATAAGTTCTATCACCTATTTATGTTTGAGAAAATGTAAATAATTATGTTGTTCAGTGAAGTTATACAAAAAAAAAAGCAAAAAAAAAAAACAACAAAACAAAAGTTGTTGTTTCAAAAGAATAAAAATAACAATAATAGGTGAAATCCACCTTGCAACTTCCAAAAAATAAAAAAATAAAAAAATTCTCTGCATTTTTCTCAAACATACACTTTGTTTTCCTTATTTCCTTTCTTTGTTAACCATGTTCCTAGCTTACGTTACATCCTAATAAAAGTCCTTCCTGATTTTAGGGAACTATAATCTGAAGTAGAAGCTAGTTATATGGGCTAAAAAGATGTAGTGGCACATATAAAAAATAAAAAAAAAATTTGGTTGACTAACAGTTTTTATTTGACTTGAGATTGTATTATTTTTAAGCTGAGGGCATATTTATTTCATCTTGGTGAGAGCATGTGATATCACTTCTTCATTATTTTCTCTCAATTATCATTCATTGGAGTGACTATTTTTATTGGGTTTAATTTCTTTGTGAGAGTGTCACTACTTCCAGTGAGATTTTGGGGTTTGACATGTCATTCTTGAAAGTAGCTATAACAAAGTCTACTGGGCTGATTCATGTGGATGGTTGATGTGGGTGTGATGTTACTTTAGACTGGAGATAATGCTTATACTTTTATTTGATTGCTATCATTAATCTGATTGAATAAACACGAGTGTTTCTGAATTTAAAAAAACAAAAAAAAAATCATTTTGAATTTGAATTTTATTTTCGCTTCATTTGCTAGGGACTAGCAATAAGCTGGTTGGGGGGTGTGTTGAGTGTTAGAAAATGCATATTTATAAAGGAGAAAATCGTCATTTTACATTTCAAGTCTTACTAACAACCCTTACTTTTATGTATTTAACCTTCTTGTGATTTAATTACATGTGTTTTATTTTAATTAAGTATTTTATGTATTTTAGGGGCATTATAGTCATTTCACAATAAAGGAGAAATCAGACAGCAAAACGGACATCACTTTTGAACTCAGGACGGTGAAAAACCTTAGGAGTAGCATAAAAGGAAAAATGACACTATTCACATGTACGGTACTATTCACGTGTACGGTACTGTATACGTTACTGTTCACGATACTATTCACATTGACCGATGATGTGGCATTGACTGATGAGGTGTCACGATCCTGTTGGACTAAAATTCTTATGTACTGTTGATGGTGACGTGGCAGCATATCAGTGGACGAAAAATCTCGCGTACGGTGCATGCATCACACAGGATTATTTTCAACCAAACCGCGTTACTATTCATCCGGGTCAAACCGCGTTACTGTTCAAAGTCGGGTCAAACCGTGTTACTGTTCATCCGCGTGGTCAAACCGTGGACTGTTGACTGATGACGTGGCGCAATCCTGAGCGTCCAAACTGTTTTTAATCCGATGGCCATGATTTACTCCATGTATCTATAAAAAGGGGGCCTCTCCCCCCTAATTTGATATCTCTAAATCCATTTTTGGGATCCATTTTCTGTAATTCCTTCTCCATCTTGTATTTTCTTCGTATTTTAATAAATTCTCATTTTGCCCCTAGTTCAATTATGAGTGGCTAATTTTCTTTCAAGCTTGGGTTGAAGGTGAAGTCTCAACATGTGTCATGGGCTTAATTTGGTAAATTTATTTTCTCTTCCCCTCTAGTTTTTGTGGATGTTTTGACTTCTCGTCGACAAATAATACTAATCTTGTCTAGTACCGCCTTGGTTTCACCGGCCCTCTAGTATAAGGTTATTATTATTTGGCACGATAAGCCCTTAGCACCATATTGATTAGAGCGTGGTTCATGAGGTGTGGATTCCCCCCTCATGATTTAATTGGCATTAATAAGGAATATTTAGCCCATGATGCATGTTGATACGGATCCAGATACCCAAGTACGTCATTTCAATAGAATTCTCTTCAATTTATTCTCACCATTTCAATACCAATTTTAGAATTTATTCTCTCCATTTTAATTTAAGTTTTAGCATATTCCAATCATTTCCACCACAAATCCAATCACCCATTCACAAAATTAATTCTACACAATTAAAATCCACCTCCTCGTGGGATCGACACTCGTCACCATTAATCTATACTACAACAGATTCGTGCGCTTGCGAGTACATTAAAATTTGCACAACAGTTAACTCAAAAGAAATCTAGAAGTCGTATATAAAATAATAAACTGCTAAGCTGTATAAAGAATGGGGAAAATGGTTACTCTCCAAGAAAAATGATAGGCTCAAAAACTCACTTGGCACTTATTTATGACATGTTCATTCCTTCAAACAATTCATATTTGTCTCCGACATCAACATGTAAAGTAGCAAATATAGCGTAATATCACTTAAGACCAAAGATAATACAAATACTAAAATTTGAAATTAATCATGTCATTCAATGTTAAAACAAATAACATAATTATTTTTTAAACAACATTCTACCCCCAACCTATTCTAAACATGAAAGGAAAATATGCATGCAGAAATGTGAAAATGATGTAGAAAAATTAATTAGAAAAAGAAATATTTTTTTTTAACTAAGAAGATGCGTTTCTAGAGGCACTTCACTCCATATTCAGCCATCTTCGACTCAAATATTTGAATATATTTATAAAGGAGAAATTAAAAAGAAGAAGAAAAATGAACATCAAAACTTAATAAAGAAAAAGAAAATGTCTAAATTTTTTTTGAATATTTTAATTTTTTTTTCAAACGATGAAGATGCGTTTTTAGAGTAACTACACTCCATATTCAGTCATCTTCAACACAAAAAGTTAGCAACAGTTAGTTTCTACAACAAAAAATCAATAAAAACTTAACCAAGATTCCACAATTGTCGACTATTCCCTCCCCCCAACCAGAACGAAACATTGTCCTCAATGTTTGAAAGGAAATAAGTAGAGTTTAGAAGACATCACCTGGGTGGTGTAACACAGAAGAAAATATTTACAAGCGGAGAGTTAAATCTAATTTGTACTTCTTACTGCGGCTACTATTACCGTCATTATTTGGATTTTCCAACACAAAGGTCCAGGGGTCTCGCTCCGGTCTATAAGCTTGTACCAGATCAAGTAGCTCATTAGCAGTGTGAGCACAAATAAAAAGCTTTTTGGCATTGGAAGGAACGAAATAGTTTTTTATTGCATGGTTAAAAAATGCGATAAAGTCATCATAAAAATTATTGACATTTAACAAACGGATGGATTTCTGGTGAATGTGCAAATTGGCTCAAGATGCTAGTGTGATAAGTGCCTCTAGTGTTGCAAGATCTCCTAGAAGGAAGATAAAAGCATCAGCATGATTAAGCATTTCAGTTATTCTTTCTTGCATACCTGAGACGACTAACTCTTCTTCAGTTGATGAGTCAGACGAACTGCCCAATGGTTTTAGGACTCTTGGGATGATGCCTAACACTTGACTTCCTCTGACAAAAGCTGCTTCAGAGACCATTTTTGATAACCCTCGGTTACCTCCTCCATACACCAAGTATAATTTTCTCTCTGCTATACTTCAACCAAGAACGATGGCTGCCTCAACGAACTCTTTATGTTTGCAATAGGTAAATCCAGAAGGCACAAAAATATTCTTAAATTGTCTATTTGGAGTAGCTTCCATTGGGATACTTTTCAAAAAATAATTTGTGATTGCTTGACAAAAAAAATCACATTTAAGAGTCTTTGTGACAGTAGGTCACAGTTGTGTATGAGGTAACATGTCAGTGTCAAATAACGCGTAAAGCACGTGGCTCGCGAGTCAAAAAGGAAACAATAAACCGGAAAAAGCAAACAGTAATAAAATTATTAAAGACAATAATGCACACAATAAAACAATAGTGAAATAAAATAACAGTAAAGTAAAAGGATATTTACAGGTAGTTGCGACTGTGGCTCACATCTTCCTCTGGTTTTACGTCCAGAAACGGCTTGAACGCTCTCTATGGGTCGAGGATAGGCTTCCTATCCAGTTTTCTTATAAACTGGCAAACATGGTCGTTTATAGTCAGATTCCCGAGACTATATCGTGCATGCTCTTTCTGGAATAATGGTCATAACTGGAGAATCGCTCCTTGCACATATCCACTGGGATGCGTTTCAAGAGACAGAATGATATCATCAAATGACTCCTTATTCAAGCCATCCCTAATGAATTGAATCTTATCTTCCCTGTTATCAGACACCATTCCTAAAGAACATGGATTTTTATCGTAACTTATTCTGGCGCACTTATGACAAGCAACAGAAATTCTTCGAGCTCGTTGTTTTCTTGCATAATTTCCTTTACCACAACCAGGCATGTATGCAATAAATTTTGAAGGTAACTCACCTGCCAATCGTACTTTAGCCTCGATTAACCAACGGATGTCAGCAGGTATGTTATTCCTCATGAGTAATCGCATGCGTTCGGACCGAGCTTTATAGATCGTAAGGAGGGCATTCTGAGGAAGTGAAGGGAATCGCTTGTGAAGTTTCGCTAAAGTCTTGTTTTTGTCCATACCTTCGCTTCAGAATATCAGTTATTATGGGAAATTGAAGTAACCGACTTGATTGTCACAGAGTACCGTTATCCGCCACTTCACCAGGGTAATAAACTAAAGCACACAAACAGAAAAACAAATTAAAACACACAAAGAAAATTAAAATCGTCCTCTTATTGAATTTACCTCAAGCTCCAACTAGATGTCGTAAACACTTCTCTCAATGTCTCTGAGTTGACTTTCTAAACCCTCAACATAGGCTACTAACTCTGGTGGCTGTACATCCCAAATGCGATGTGTTTTACAAAATTGAATCTGCCTTTTGAGATGAGTTTTGACATGTTAAAGTGGTTTAAGAATGTTCAGAAGGAACGGTCTAAGTAAGGTACTCATGAGTAAAAATGATAAAAGAAAACTTAATAGTTAAACAAACACACTTATGCAAAAATAATTTCAATTAGCAGAAGAATAATATAAAGAAAGAAAACAAAATCAAATCAACGAAAAGAAAAAAAAATCAATTCAAATTTGGTGGGTCACTCAAATTTATTTCGATGTCTTCTCCATGTGGTTGGTATTCTAGATATGACTTTAATCTTTAACCATTAACTTTAAACGTGACACCGTTCTTTGGGTCCTTAATTTCAATTGCCCTATGTGGAAAAACAGTATGAACAATAAATGGGCCAAACCAACGAGAGCGTAACTTACCTGGGAATAGGTGCAAGCGAGAATTGAATAAAAGCACTTTCTGACTTGGAGTGAAAGATTTTCTCATAATTTGCTTATCATGGAAGACTTTCATTCGTTGCTTGTAAATCTTGGCATTTTCGTATGCATCATTGCGAATTTCTTCAAGTTCTGCCAGCTGTAATCTTCTTTCTAAGTTGGCTTGCTGCATGTCAAAATTGAATTTCTTGATGGCCCAATATGCACGATGCTCGAGTTCCACAGGTAGGTGGCAAGCTTTTTCATACACTAGCCTGTAGGGTGACATCCCAATCGGGGTCTTGAAAGCCGTTCTATATGCCCATAATGCATCATCAAGTCTTAATGACCAATCTTTCCTGTCTGGCCTCACCTTTTTTTTCAATATGTGCTTTATTTCTCGATTGGATATCTCAACTTGGCCATTGATTTGCGGATGATACGGAGTCGCCACTTTGTGTGTGATTGAATACTTTGTCAAAAGAGCTTTGAATGCTTTGTTACAAAAGTGGGCACCACCATCACTGATTATTGCTCGAGGGAATCCAAAGCGTGAAACAATGTTGCTTTTCAAAAATGCTATCACCAACTTGTGATCATTAGTCCTACATGGAATTGCTTCTACCCATTTCGATACGTAGTCAACAACAACTAATATGTATTGATAGCCAAAAGAAAGGGGAAAGGGTCCCATGAAGTCGATACCACATACATAAAAAATCTCAACCACTAAAATTGGATTTAGTGGCATTATATTCCTTCGCGTAATGCTCCTCATTCGTTGACACCTATCACATGAAGAACAAAAAGTGTAAGCGTCTCGAAATATAGTTGGCCAATAGAAACCACATTGTAAAACTTTAGTTGCTGTTTTCTTAGCACTGAAATGGCCTCCACAAGCTTGTTCATGGCAGAATGAAAGAATATTCTGAATTTCATTTTCTGGGACACATCATCTAACAATTTGATCAGCACAATACTTAAACAAATACGGATCATCCCAAAAGAAATTCTTTATCTTTGCAAAGAATTTAGCCTTGTCTTGCTAGGTCCAATGCTCTAGAAGTTTACCTGTAACAAAATAATTAACTATATCAGCATACCAAGGCAATACTTCCGCACTCATTAATTGTTCATCTGGAAATGACTCATTTAATATTAATGGCTCTGTCATTATGTCAAAATGGAGACGAGAGAGGTGATCCGCCACAACATTTTCTGTCCCTTTCTTATCTTTGAATTCCAAGTCAAATTCCTGCAAAAGTAATACGCAATAAATTAGTCTAGCTTTTGCATCTTTCTTTGTGAGAAGATATTTAAGAGCAGCATGATCTGTGAACACAATTATTTTACAACCAATGAGATAAGATCGAAATTTTTCCAATGCAAACACTACTGCTAGCATTTCTTTTTCAGTAGTTGAATAGTTCAACTGTGCATCATTCAATGTTATACTAGCATAATAAATAACATGGGGAATTCGATCAACTCTTTGTCCTAATACTGCTCCTACTGCATAATCAGATGCATCACACATAAGTTCAAATGGTAAGCTCCAGTTCGGGGCCTGAATGATGGGTGATGATGTCAACAACTGCTTTAATTTTTCAAATGCCACAAGACATGAATCATTAAAGACAAAAGGTATATCCTTAGCAAGTAAATTGCATAAGGGTCTATAAACTTTGCTAAAATCTTTAATGAAACGTCTATAGAAACCAGCATGCCCAAGGAAAAATCTTACTTCTCTGACTGTTTTGGGTGGAGGAAGATTAGAAATGAGATCCACCTTGGCTTTGTCAACCTCAATACCTTTGCTCGAAATGATGTGACCGAGAACAATACCTTATTTTACCATAAAATGACATTTCTCCCAATTTAAGACCAAGTTCTTCTCGATACATCTCTGCAGAACTAGTATTAGATGATGTAAACATTGATCAAACGAATCACCAAAGACAGAAAAATCATTCATAAAGACTTCAAGGAATCGTTCAATCATATCAGAAAAAATGTTCAACATGCATCGTTGAAATGTAGCAGGTGCATTACATAATCCAAATGGCATTCTCCTATATGCAAATGTGCCAAAAGGGCAAGTGAAAGTAGTTTTCTCTTGATCTTTTGGTGCTATGGGAATCTGATTATATCCTGAGTAGCCATCTAGAAAGCAATAAAATTCATGGCCTGCTAATCTATCAAGCATTTGATCGATAAATGATAAAAGAAAATGGTCTTTACGTGTGACAGAATTCAACTTTCTATAATCAATGCATACACGCCATCCTGTTGTTACTCTAGTGGGTACCAATTCATTATCGGCATTCGTAACTACTGTGACTCCTGACTTTTTGGGGACAACTTGTACAGGCCTGACCCATGAACTATCAGAAATTGGGTAAATGATACCTGCGTCTAATAGCTTAAGGACTTCCGTTCTAACAACTTCTTTCATATTAGGATTTAACCGACGTTGCATTTCCTTAATAGATTTAGCATTTTCATCGAGGTGAATGTAATGCATGCAGTCTACTAGGTTTATACCTTTTATGTCTGCTATGGTCCATCCTAATGCTCCTTTGTGCTCTTTCAAAACATCCAACAACTTACCTTTTTGTTCGTCATTTAGGGATGATGATATGATTACCGGCAAAGTACTTTCTTCTCCCAAAAATGCATATTCCAGAGTGTTGGGTAATGGTTTGAGCTCGAGTTTCGGTGGTGATTCTGATGATGTGATGAGTTTCTTCTCTGATGGTGCTAGTTGTTCAACTCTTGACTTCCATTTATTAGTGTCTATGGATGGTGCTGAGTCAAGTAGGGCGTTGACCTCATCGACCGATCTGTCAATATTAAAATCCAAACCAAAGTAAGTTAAACATGTTTGTAAAGGATCATAACTAAGGTTTGAAAGAAAAGTGTTATCAACTATTGTTTCAATTAAATCCACATCAACAATTCCATCATCTGCATTGTGAGGTTGTTTGGCAATGTTGAAGATGTTCAGCTCTATAGTCATGTTGTCGAAGGACAACTGAATATTTCCAGTCCTGCATTGAATGTGAGCATCCGCAGTTGCCAAGAAAGGTCGGCCTAGAATAATGGGGATGTGCTTCCTTGAATCCTGTATTGGTTGAGTGTCAATTACAATGAAATCAACAGAAAAATAAAACTTGTCTACCTGGATAAGCACGTCCTCCACAATACCAGGAGGTATTTTCGTGGACCGATCTGCAAGCTGTAACACCATTGAAGTTGGGTGTAATTCTCCAAGTCCAAGTTTCACGAAAACTAAATAAGACAACAGATTTACACTAGCTTCTAAATCCAACAAAGCATTCTCAATTGTGTGGTTCCCTATGCTACAGGAGATAGTGGGGGAGCTTGGGTCTTTGTATTTTAAAGGAATTTTATATTGGAGTATAGAACTAACGTTTTCTGTTAAAAATGTCTTCTTTTGCACATGCATATTTCTCTTTTTAGTACAAAGGTCTTTAAGAAACTTGGCATAAGATGGAACTTGTTTAATAGCATCAAGCAAAGGGATGTTAACACTTACCTGTTTGAAGATTTCAAGAATCTCACCTGTGGATTTTCCCTTTTTTCCTTTCGCTAACCTCTGAGGAAATGGAGCTTTCGGAACGTATTCTCGTGGGTTGGTTTCTTCTTTCTCCTCCGGTGATGATTCCTCAACATTCACAGGTACAATTTGATTTTCTTTTGTCACCGGCATCTCCACTTTGTTGTCGACTTTTTTTCCTTTTCGCAAGGTCATGACTGCTTTGACCTTTCCATGCTGCTGTGGTGAACTAGTACTTGCTTCATGCACTCCTTTAGGATTAGACACTGGTTGACTTGGAAATTTGCCTTTCTCAACAGTCATTACCAAGGTCTGAACTAAAAAAGCAATTTGTCTCACCATCTTCTCGAGACTTGAAACTGATTGGGCTTGTGAGTTGAAGCCTGCTCTCAACTCATTTCGTAGTCCATTAATGGTGCGGTTCTGTTGCTCAATCGTGGAGTGAATAACATTCTTGAAATTCTGGAATGCATCCTCCCATGGTCTAGGTTAAGAGTAGTTCTGGTTCTGATTGTATGGTCTAAATGGGGGCTGAGAGGCTTGAGGAATTTGAGGAATTGGTTGCATTGGTGGAGCTGAAGCTGCTGGTCCATTCTGTTGGAGTCCTTGAGACCATGAAAAATTGGGGTGGTCTCTCCATCCAGGGTTATATGTGTTGGAGTATGGGTTGTAATTCGATGATTTTCTCATTACACCTATGGCATTGGCTTAATCTGAGTATGAGTCATGGTCATGTGGCTCTGTTGATTTTGCAGTCGATAACGATGCTATTTGTCGAGAGAGACCTTCAATTATCGCTTTGACTTCTTTAATTTCTGAACTTGACTCGCCAATGTGAACCTCATTTACTCCCTTAATCCTTCTAGTATTCCTGAGTGATCAACTCCGTTGTTGGGAATTATCCGCTTGTCGCTGGAAGAATTCCCAAATTTCTGATGCACTTTTTGACATTAGCTCTCCTCCACTTATTGCCATTAGTCATTCTTGCACATTCGGCAATAATCCCTCCAAAAAGTATTGGCATTGGTGTCATTTCTCGTACCCATGATGTGGACACTTCAAGAGTAGCCCATTGAATCGCTCCCATGTTTCTCTCTCTGTGTAAACTCTGAAATTTCCCTGCGAATAGCATTGATTTTTGCATTGGGAAATATTTATTCAAAAATTTTGTTACCATTTGTTCCCATGATGAAATGCTATTAGCAGGTAAAGTATTTAACCATGAACGAGCTCTATCCTTTAAAGAAAATGGGAATAATCTGAGTTTAACATCGTCGTCTGAAAATTTTTCATATTTAAAAGTTTGACAAATGGTATGAAAATCATTCAGATGATTATATGGGTCCTCATTTTCTAGGCCATAGAATGTTGGGAGACAATTTAGCACACTAGGTTTTAATTCAAAACTCCTAGCAGCTACATTTGGGTATCTTATGCATGATGTGCTCAAATTAGCTAAAGGACTGAAGTAGTCCTTAAATGGCCTCTCCTGTGGTTGCAAATCCATTTTATTTTTAATTTGTTTGTGTGTGCGAAGTGTTTTTTTCTAGTTCAAGGTCTATAGGTTCAAGATTAGGAAATAATGACCTACGACCAAGCATGCAATGAATACAAAAATAAATGGGAACAAAACAAATAAAAATAAAGAAAAAGGAGAAATTACGATACTAACCTTATTGCGCTATTAAAACCTTTCTATAAAAATACACAAAAATAAATACGTGAAATAAATTAACTAAAAATAAATTAATAAGATAAACAAAAAAATTACAAAGAAAAATAAATTGAAAATTAAATTACAGAATTTTAAAGAGGAGAAAAAGAAAAGAAATACTAACCTTTAAATGTAGATTCACTTTTTTGTAATAAAAATAAAATTACAAGAAAACAATTAAAAGAAATTATTCACAAAAATTAATTCTATGAATTAAAATTACTTACCTCCCCGGCAACGGCGTCAAAAACTTGTGCAAATTTTAATGTACTCGTAAGCACACGAATCTATTGCAGTATAGACTAATGGTGACGAGTGTCAATCCCACGAGTAGGTGGATTTTAATTATGTGTAGAATTAATTTTGTAAATAGGTGGTTTAGATTTGTGGTGGAAGTGAATTAAATTATTCTAAAATTGGAATTAAAATGGCGAGAAGAAATTAAAGAGAAAATTACTATGATTGAAGCTCTTGGGTATCTGGATCCGTATCAACATGCACCATGGGCTAAATATTTCTTATTAATGCCAATTAAATCATGAGGGGGGGATCCACTCCTCATGAACCACGCTCTAATCAATATGGTGCTAAGGGCTTATCGTGCTAAATAATAATAACCTTGTACTAGAGGGCCGGTGAAACCAAGGCGGTACTAGACAAGATTAGTATTATTTGTCGACGAGAAGTCAAAACATCCACAAAAACTAGAGGGGAAGAGAAAATAAATTTACCAAATAAAGCCCATGACATATGTTGAGACTTCACCTTCAACCCAAGCTTGAAAGAAAATTAGCTACTCATAATTGAACTAAGGGCAAAATGGGAATTTATTAAAATACGTAGAAAATACAAGATGGAGAGAGAATTATAGAAAATGGAGCCCAAAAATGGATTCAGAGATATCAAATTAGGGGGGGAGACCCCCTTTTTTATAGATACATTGATTACATCATGGCCATCGGATTAAAAATAGTTTGGACGCTCAGGATTGCGCCACATCATCAGTCAACAGTACGCAGTTTGACCACGCGGATGAACAGTAACACGGTTTGACCCGGTTGAACAGTGACGCGGTTTGGTTGAAAATAATCATGTGTAATGCATGTACCGTATGCGAGATTTTTGGTCCACTGATATGCTGTCACGTCATCAATCAACAGTGCATAAGAATTTTAGTCCAACAGGATCGTGACACCTCCTCAGTCAATGCCACGTCATCGATCCGTCTATGTGAACAGTGTCGTGAACAGTAGTGTAGATAGTACCGTATATATGAATAGTACCGTACATGTGAACAGTGCCATTTTTCCTTTTATGCTCCTCCTAAGGTTTTCGACCGTCCTGAGTTCAAAAGTGATGTCCGTTTTGCTATTTGATCTCTCGTTTATTGTGAAATGACTATAATGCCCCTAAAATACATAAAATACTTAATTAAAATAAAACACACATAATTAAATTACAAGAAGCTAAAACACATAAAAGTAAAGGTTGTTAGTAAGACTTGAAATATAAAATGACGGTTTTCTCTTTTATAAATATGTATTTTCTAACACTCAACATATATATAGCCTTAAGTGATAAGGAATCGGTGTGTGTGATGCTTGTAACTTCGTTTTAAAGCTTATATCTTGTTCCTGGTGATTGAATAAAGATTGTTGCTCTGTTCTTCAGTGGATGTAGGCTATCTCCAAGCCGAACCACTATAACTCTGCTCTTTGTTGATTACTGTTCTTTCTGGTTTCGTTTCTATTTCATGTGTGATTGCTTTGTATTTCTTAATCAAATCTCAGAGTGTTTAGTTAATCTTGGGGAATCTTGATTGATTAACTTTGATCAAGGTCTAACAGCTCATTAGTTTCTTGATTCATTCAAAGAATTTATTTATAACGCACTAACAAATTAAATTCCGATCAAAGAATCCCAACTCACAAATTAAGGAAAAATTTTTAAGGAATAATCCATCAATAAATAAAAATAGCCAACATAAGTTACACAACTCCGCTGGCACAATAACAACAGCAGGCTGCCAACGACACGATCGTGATGAACTAGAGGCAATGCTGACACGAGCGTTGTGAACCGGATGCGAGGCTGACACGAACGCGACAGGATGAACTATGATAAGCTGGCTGCAGCAACAATGACAATAGCATCTCAGCGAGATGAATGACGAAAGGGTGGTTGACAAGTGATTGTGATAGATGGGGTGTGTATGTCGGTGTGAGATGGGGAGAGAGATGGTAAGTGTGTGTGTGTGTGAGTGATTTCAAGATTCATAAATTCTTTATTTATCTATATTTTATTTTTAAATATTTTTTTGTCTTAAGTGGAAGAACAAATCAATTTGTCGGCTCGGGTCAGTTTTGAGCCAAACCAATTACAAATAAATCAAATCCTCCATTTATGACCTGTTCGTTTTTGCTTTAGAACTTAACCGAACCAAACCAAACTAAGAAATTTTGGTTCAGATTAGTAAAAAATGAACCATTTGCCCACCCTCGCTTGTTCGGACTTGTGCCCCACCTAATCTAATACTAGTCCATCCATATAGTCAATAGTCAAATCAAACATTTTAACATTATTAGACTCATCATAAAGTATAGGTTATTAAGGATAGAGTCCAATGAGTTTATTTATAATAAGATTATTCATTTTACTTGCATTGTTAATCCCTTGACGAGAAGTGCTATATGAAGGCAATAATCAATTCAAGTAGTCTACAATTAGTAGACTCATTAGAGAGTATAAGTTATTTAGGATAAAGTCCATTGAGTCTGTTTATCACAACATTACTTGCTTTACTTATATTATTAATCAATTAAACTCTCTTAAAAAAAACTTACTCCAAGTGGGAGTAAGCGAAGAAAATTCTTAGAGCATTACCGACATGGATGAATCTAATATACAACAAGGCGAGGCACGTGCCTCAACTGTCTTTGGAAAATTTCAAAGGTTGATTTCGAAAAATGCCTTATTTTCTTTGAATTTTTTCAAAGCGCTCTGTTTGAGTTTTGAAACTATAAAAATGCCTCAGTTGGTTTAGAATAGTTTCAACCTACCTTATGTGTAAAAACCCAATTCTTTAAATTAATTTAGTTATTTTGAATTTTATAAAATAAATTAATAATTCACAAACATAAAATAAATTAAAAGGAGGACATTTTCTTCTTCTTTTTTTCTTTTTTTCCTAATGCTAAAAAAATAAACAACTAACATAGGCACACTATAGACTTAAATGTTTTAATGAACATAGAAACCCAACAAGTAACGAAACAAGACCATGGATATGTTGTCTCATCTCATTCGACAACTATCCATTGCTTTTACTATTATGCTGCCACCACTACTTAGTGGATGTTATCTAAAGCATGCGTTAATAATAAAATTGCATACAATATCCTAAAAACATGAAAACTCGTTGAGGTGCATAAAATTTACCAACCAATGTGATAATAGTTGTTGTTTATTGTTGTGTGAATTTATAAAATAATAATTTTTTTTTTATTGTACCAGCTGAATAAATTTTTTGGCTATGCCTTTGATTATAGAAGGAATAGGGTGCAAAGACTTACAACTATCAAAGAAGCAAAAGATTTAAATACTCTTTCATTTCGTAAGGTTGTTGTCACCCTGATGAATAGAATAAAGGGAAAATATCCACCGTCCACCCATTTTTTACACCTTTTTCAAAAATACACAATTCCTTTATTTTTTGTCTGGAATCCACCTAAAGTTACATTTTTTTTCACTTTTCCACTTCCGTTTGGAATCTGTTAAGAAAACTAACGGAAACTTAAAAAAATGACTATTTTACCCCCAAAACGAAAATTACAATTTCACCTTAAAAATTACAAAAAATAATTAGATTAAATCTAATTATTTTCCCCATCGGTTAATAAATAAATTAATTCCACAACCATCAAATGCAGGTTTTTTTTTAAATATGTCTGTAATTAGAATGCTAAATTATAACAGTAGTATTAAAAATAGCCCAATCTCACAAATCATCAATTGAATTTAAGATAACTAGAATTTTATTATTAATTGAGTTATAATCTCTAGTAGTTAAGATTTTTTTGTACTTCATTAAAGTACCAATAATGATATTCATCATTAAATCTTATTATTTTTGGTATTTTTTAAGGTGAAATTGTAATTTTCGTTTTAGGGGTAAAATGGTCATTTTTTTAAGTTTCCGTTAGTTTTCTTAACGGATTCCAAACGGAAGTGGAAAAGTGAAAAAAAATGTAACTTTAGGTGGATTCCAGCCAAAAAATGAAAGAATTGTGTATTTTTAAAAAAGGTGTAAAAAACGGGTGGACGGTGGATATTTTCCCTAGAATAAATTAAAGAAAGAAAGAAAAATAAGAAGAATCATTGCTTGTAAAATCAACAAATGTAAAGACCAATCAGTCTTTGGCCGAGTGGTAGAACCTATATGAGAGCATGGTTTCGAGGCCTCATATTGTAATATGGGAACTTAATTTCCTTCCTGAGTTACCAAATAGTTTGAATATTTCTATAATTGAGTGAATATTGTCTTCTCTCTTTTAAACTATGAGTGGAGTAGGTGTCCCCCGAATATTTGTAAGGGTAATTGTCTAATTCTAAATCTCTTTTGAAATGTGAAGGGGATAAACGTTTCAAATATTTCTATAATTAAGTGAAAGTAATTATCTGATTGCAAATCCCTTTTTAAATGTAAGTGGACTAGTCGTTTTGAACATTTCCATAATTGAGTGAAGGCAACTGTCTGATTGTAAATCCCTTTTAAAACGTGAGCGGAGTAGATGTTTCAAATATTTCCATAATTAAGTGAAGATAATATTCTCCTTTTTGAAATATGAGTAGAATATATGTTTCTCAAATATTTGCAAGGGTGATTGTCTTCTCCCTAATATTTATGAGGGTAATTGTCTGATTGTAAATCCCTATTGAAATGTGAGTGAAGTAGATGTTTTGAATATTTTCATAATTGAGTAAAAGTAATTGTTTAATTGTAAATTCCTTTTGAATTGTGAGCAAAGTAGACATTTCGAATATTTATATAATTGAGTAAAAATAATCTTTTCCACTTTGAAATGTAAGTAGAGTAGACATCCTTCAAATATTTACAAATGTAATTATCTTCTCCCTTGTAAAATGTGAATGAAATAGGCATTCCTCAAAGATTTGTGAGGATAATTATCTAATTTTAAATCTCTTTCGAAATGTGAATGAAGTAGACGTCCTTCGAATATTTGTGAGGATAATTGTATTATTGTTAATTTCTTTTAAAATATGAGTGGAGTAAATATTCTTAAATATTTATAAGGGTGATTGTCTAATTATAAATATTAGTAATAATCTTATTGAAGTCCATGGATTGTAATTCATTATAAAAAAGGATATGAAAAGTGATGAACAACAAATACTTCACATTTGTTTACGTCATCATTTCAGTAGTGGGACACAATTAGTCAATTAAACAAAATGTTGGGTGAAAATTTTGTCAACCCAAAAGGCCCACTAGGCCTAATATTTCGCTGGGCAAGTTGAAAGCCCGGCCCACCGGCTAGCCAATGGCAAGTGAACCCTACTAACTCATTTTCCCGCCGCCCTGTTCCTCCCATTTTTGACAGCACCGCCCCTTATCCAACCCCACCGAACAACATTCAACACACTGTGAACCTTCCTCTTTTCACCTTTCTATTTTAATGCGGTTCTTATATCGTATTGCATTACACTTATAATATAATATTAAATTATAATGTGACATTATAATTGATGTAGTATGAACTGTTTTAAATCAAATATATTATTTTATATTAATATAATATTATTTTAATTTATTAATAGTTTAGAGTTTTATTATTAATATTTTGAAATTAATTATTAAATAATTAGTCGTATATATTAATTTTTATGATATAGAAACTTAAAAATGATTTAATAATATACTATATTATATAATTTATTTCTATATATGGTTATTATAATATGTTATAATTTGAAAAAAAGCAATATAATATTAAAATATAATTTTTATTTTATTTTTAAATTTAGCATTTTAATAAATAATATATGATTAAATGAAATCAAAATAAATAATTTTATGTAAAGAAAGTAAAATAATGTCTTATCATTTATTTACTAAATATTTAGGTTTATATTATTATTTTAAATTATATTTTATCATTTAAATATAAATATGAATTAACATTTAATAAATACAATTTATTATAATTTATTGAGTAATAAAAGTTAAAATAATTATCTTTAAAATATAAATAACATTTTAAACAATAATATTAGAGATCCTAAAATTTGAGTCGTAACTCGATTCACAACGTTGTGTGTCACTCATTTATTGGATGATGAATTTTATAACTTATAAAATTAATTAAATACCATCCAATAATAAATACGATATCAATTAAAACTCAAACCGAGACCGAAATATTCAATGCGCTCATATTTTAACACAGCATCGCCCGAACCCTACTCTCCCCGTGAATCTATTTTACACCTTACCTTTCACTGTATTATCCAAACTTCCAAATGTGTCCTTACATAATTTTATATATAATTTATATAAATGAAAAAAAGGTATGACTCTTTCCGTAATTGTGACCGACAGACACGACGAATAGTAATGCTCTCCATGACTCCCATCACTCACGGACATCTGTCTCTCTCACTCACTTTCTCTGCAAGCATAGCACATAAAGAAGCCTTCTGCGGTTCGATCTGACGATTGGCCACTCGCCATTTTCAACATTCACCGAACCCCACAGCGGCACCAAGACAATCCAAAACAACAAACAAAACCCAACCCCGTGACTCACTTTTTCAACATCTCGTGAAATTTTCAGATAATAACGCAAAAACAGACACTCATTTATTACAGAATCTCGTCTTTTCATTCCAAGTAAAACAACCCCATTAAATCCCGAATATCCCGCACCCCCCCCCCCCCCCATCACTATAAATATCAAGTTGAGAATGGCCAAATCATCATCATCATCACATTCACTCCTCCACAAGAAACCCACCAAGTCCAGTCTCCTCACTCTCTTCTCAATGGCTTCCGCTCTTCTCATTTCCCTCTTATCCCTCTCCCTCTTATTTTCTCTTTCTTCTTCAACCTCTCGTCGTCACCACACTCCCCTGCAGCAGCAGCAACAACCGCCAGTCCCTCAAATCCAGCTCGCCTGCAAGGCCACTCGCTTCCCCGACGTGTGCCAGCAATCCCTCTCCCAATCCCACAACGTCCCCCCTAATCCCTCCCCCGCGCAAATGATCCAATCCGCCATCGGGGTCTCCTCCCAAAACCTCGAGACCGCCAAATCGATGGTGAAGCGGATCCTCGACTCCTCCTCCGACAGTCAGAACCGCTCCCGGGCCGCCACCACGTGTCTCCAGATCCTCGGCTACTCCGGGGCGAGGTCCCAGTCGGCCTCCGACGCGCTGCCGCGTGGGAAACTCAAGGACGCGCGCGCATGGTACAGTGCGGCCCTCACTTACCAGTACGACTGCTGGTCGGCGCTCAAGTACGTTAACGACACCAAGCAGGTGGGCGAAACGATGGCGTTTTTGGACTCCCTGACTGGGCTGACGAGCAATGCGCTGAGTATGATGATGTCGTTTGATAATTTTGGCGAAGATTTTAACGCGTGGCGGGCCCCCCAGACGGAGCGGGCCGGGTTTTGGGAGAAGGGCGGGTCGGGCGCGGCCCAGTTCGGTTTTCGTGGCGGGTTCCCGTCGAAGTTGACGGCGGACGTGACGGTTTGTAAGGACGGGAGTTGTAAGTACAAGACGGTGCAGGACGCCGTGAATGCCGCACCGGACAATGTGCCGACTAAGAGGTTTGTGATTAACATAAAGGCCGGTGTTTATGAGGAGACCGTAAGGGTTCCGTTCGAGAAAAAGAACGTGGTATTTTTAGGCGACGGCATGGGCAAAACGGTCATTACAGGTTCTTTAAATGTGGGACAGCAAGGGGTTAGCACTTATGAATCTGCTACCGTCGGTAAGTCTCTGGTCGGTCACGCTCCAGTCAATTTTTTTCCTTTTTTTTTAAAAAAAAATAATGTGTAGGATAAAATTACTAAAATATTCCGAAGCAAAGCGTTATAAACAGGTGACGTCATAAATGTGACAAACTAAATGATCGCAATAACTGTGAAGTGTGTTACTGAGCAGGCGATAATTTCGTGTTTTTTAAATTGACTATTTTACCCTCTGTAATGCTGCACCATTTGCCTAATTTTGAGTTTGGTATGATACAAGATGATCATTGTGTTAATGGACTTGATGTGTTGTGTGGTTCTGTTGTTACAGGAGTTCTTGGTGATGGGTTCATGGCCAGTGGTCTCACAATTCAGAACACAGCGGGTCCTGATGCCCACCAAGCAGTGGCCTTTAGATCAGACAGTGATCTCTCCATTATTGAGAACTGTGAATTCTTGGGCAATCAAGACACTCTATATGCTCATTCCCTCCGCCAATTCTACAAAAAGTGCCGCATTCAGGGCAATGTGGACTTCATTTTCGGAAACTCACCATCAATCTTCCAGGATTGCGAGATCTTGGTTGCTCCACGGCAATTAAAGCCGGAGAAAGGTGAGAACAATGCCGTGACTGCTCATGGCAGAACGGACCCTGCTCAATGGTCAGGTTTCGTTTTCCAGAACTGTTTGATCAACGGCACCGAGGAGTACATGAAATTGTATTATAGTAAGCCTCGTGTGCACAAGAATTACTTGGGGAGGCCATGGAAAGAGTACTCGAGAACTGTTTTTATTCACTGTAACTTAGAAGCTCTTGTACATCCAGACGGGTGGCTGCCTTGGAGCGGTGATTTTGCTTTGAAAACGCTTTACTATGGTGAATTCCAAAATACTGGACCCGGGTCTAAGACGGCTAATAGAGTTCCGTGGAGTTCCCAAATTCCTGCAGAGCATGTTAATGCATATTCAGTGCAGAATTTTATCCAAGGTGATGAATGGATTTCGACATCATCTTAATTGCTGCACGCAATAGCAGAATCTGCTGATTTTTCTTGTACAATTTGTATACCGTGGCTTAAATGATTAGATGATTGGGGAATGTGGAAATATTTCCCTTTACTGTATCTTTTCTATAAACATTAGTGTAGTATGATGTAGGCCACATATGTTGCTTGACTTGAAGGCAAAGATGCCAATGTGAGGAGGCATTATGTTGAGCTTGTAGCACAAAACGTAATGTCATTCTATCTGTCAATGGACTATTTTTTTTAGCTTTATGAGATGGAGAATGGAGATGTACAGCTTAGAGCCTTAATATGATTAAGACTCCGCAATAATGGAAATGAGTGGTCGGGGAAGCAGCTTGTGCATTTTCTTCTCCTTGCTATGATGCGTTGATGCTTGTGCAATGAAGTTATGGTACTTAAGAAAAGTAGCCTATGAGCCTATGAGCATTTGTTCAATGTCACCATCAAATGCATGATCTTTTCTATGGTGCTGCTCAAGTTCACATGAACTTCTCTGGGTATGAATGGAAACAAAACGCGAACGGGCACATGCTATCACATGATGCATTCCATCGTGATTAAAGGCTTAATTGGCTACATATCATTCCACTTTAGATATCAGGCACGCGTCTTTCACCTTCATGATAAAATACGTTAATTGAGATGGCTTGATGTATATGAACAATCCTGAATTCGGTTTTGCTGGCGACACGGGATTCTCTTTTGAAAGCTACAAGATGATTACTTAGGCCTATATTTCCAGAACCCTCTAATCCTTACTTCTCTTTTTGTTGTACATGTAACTTAAAGCACTTATGTTTATCTGAGCATATGCTCATAATTAAGGAGTAAGGACCCAGAATCGGTGGATCGTGACCCATTTTTAACATTCATTGCTGTGGACTCTTTTTAAATGCAATAATTTTTCGGATCTTTGTATTCAACGAAGAGGAGAAAACAAATTCATTACAAAATGCTTCTACTTTAGAGTTTCTGGTGTCCAAATGAAGCCACTGCCTGCCACTGAGCAAAAGCAATAGTGGAAAGTCCACTATCTATAGATGAGTTGGCGGCCATTTTCTCGCATGGCTCTTCTCATCTCTTGAATTGGCAATTATCTGTTTGGAATATCAATCTGTAATCAGGGCATTAATTGTGGATGACAGATATGAGTCAAATTGAAAAACCACATGTGTTTTCCACATACACACATCAAATTCAAGAGTTAGTTGCTGCTGAAGTAAGGGTGGTTGACGAAGTATGAAAATATTCTTGATGTTCGGTAAATTTTCTTCCAAGGATTGAAGAAAAATGGTGCAACTCTGATTGACCTTCTTATGTAACAAGGATAATTTTCTTTATATGAGGCTCTGTTCTGTTGGGCTACTTTTTCAAAGCTCTGACAGCTAACGGTATCTGATTGTTTGAGCCATTGAGGTGGTTGTGAATAATTAATTATTCAGAGTTAGGGATTTTAAAAAATACCGGGCTGGGCCGAACTTCAACTGACCATTACTCTGGGGATAGAATGACAAATCGAGAACAGGCTTTCTTTCTTTTTTCTTTTTTTTTTGACATTGATTTTCGTGCACGAATGTAGTGTTCAATTACATCACCCTTAACATGTAATGCACTAACTGTTGCCACTTTTCTTATCCTCTGTTATCAACAATGATGCATGAATATTCCGCAGAATCACATTATAAATCTCTGCACGATTGTAAAATAAGATTCACTTTTTGGTAAAGCAGACTGTGAACAAATGCTTGATCAAAAGTCAATGACTTCATATGAAGTCTTTTATTAGAACACAAGCTAAGGGAATAAAAGGACAGAGTACCTCTAATTCCAAATTATGCATATGTGTTGCCTATCTTCAAATTTCTTCCATAGCAGTATCAGATGATCTTTCAATTCACCCTCAACGTAATGAAATATGTAGCATAGAGAAAAATCAAGAACTATTTCCTCTTACAAGATTACTAAAAAATTTCAATTGCCAAGTTGGGAAGAAATTGAAATGTGCCGAAATCTACTACCCCCCAAGTAGTTTTTGCATTTCACAAAACGTGAAAAAATGTTCATGTAAATGTAAACAGGAAACCGAGTAGAAAAAAATGGAAACAGCATCTCACAAGCCAGAGAGGGATGCAGTTGTGAGTGCAGGTGGTGTTGGGGCAAAAGATTCATCATCTGTCCAGTTTGTTTCGCCCCAGTGCCGTAACATGCTCTTCCATTTGCATAGGTTGTCAATGCATATCTTCAAACGCCCATCCTCGACTTTGATCTTGTAATGCCCATCTGTGTAGTTAGCCTTTTCAGCTTGCCTCCTGTCAAATTCTAGTTGTGCCTTTTGCTTAGACCTCAACAAGCAAAACTGCTGCAGCTGCTCAGGCATTGCATCATGCACTCTCCACCACTTTGCATGAGCAACATCGCTAGCAAACTCTTGGAATATGTCAACGTTCCAGTTACAATCGTAGTCGCGGAAGCACAACCATGGCTTCATTCCTAGGTAGTGGAGTACATAAAGAATTGGAGGGTCAGCTCCGAATAGTCGAGTTTTCTTTTGCTTAACTTCTTCCTCATCCCCAAACCAAAAGTGCTTCAAGAAGTTCATGTGCTTTGGAATACGGTGCCACCATGTAAAGACTTCATTCAAGTATCCCTGATCACCTCCGTTGTAGGACTCGAACTCATTGATGTGATCCATCAAAAGCTGGAAGGTACAACTTGAGGGCTCAATAACCATGACACCAGAGTTAAACATAGTGCCATTGTTTCCCGTAGCCGAAATTTCTGGCATTCCAAATAAGAAATCAATGTTTCTCAGTATGAGCAAGTCTGCATCAATGAAGATGATCTTGTCATAGTCTGTCAACTCCCACAACCGAAACTTGCTGTAGTTCCATTCGTTGTACGCATCTTTCTCAGCTTTCGGATTCCTGATCCTTTGGATTGTCCTGACTTTCCATCCAGCTGCCTCAAGGCCACTCCTGTGGTAGGCACTGATTGTCTCATCAACAAGTATTACAAGGTCCCGGGTGGATCCTGACATGCGGATGCTCTGTGCAGCAGCAATGGCTCCACAGACATAGACATGAGCTGAATGGAGAATGGTTGCATATGCTTCTCTGTGCACGCTCCCTGAGTAGACCCGATCTGTTTTCCAAGACAATGTACTAAATTTTATGTATAACCTCTGATAAGAAAAGCAAAATTTCATTGTAGTCTTTGCATAATAGACTATTCCTTGATAAATTATGAAGATCAGACTAAATAACACAAAAAGATCAGAGGACTAAATTTACCAAATGTATTCTGAATGTGGCTTTTTAACTCTTTGGACTAGTACTGACCTTTATCCCTGAGAGGAAGTGCAAGCTCACAAGAACCAACCGGAAGCTGGAGCTTTTCTCTTAAAACATTCAGGTTTGGTTTATACAACCATGCGTTTCCTTCGCGAGTCACGAGTTCCTTGCAGGGAAACAGGTTTGGTATGGGAAAGCACTTGGTAATCAGAAGCAAGTGAACAGGATAAGCGCCTTTTTCAGAAGCAGCAAGATCAGCTGCTGCAAGCTGTAGGTGTAATCTAGCAACATCTTTAGACCAATTCCCTTCATTTCTACACGGAAGTTTAACGGCAATAAGATTAATGCGTTTTCTCGGGGCTTCAATCTTTGGCAGAGATGGACAAACGGGAACTTCTTCTTCCTCCTCTTCATCAATCCATTCCGGATATAATGAATCCCAAGTCACATTGTTCGCGGCATAATCCAGATGCAGCACAAAATGTGTGGCATCAGAAATAAGCTGCTTCCATTGATTCACTTCACTCTTATTAAAGTTTAAAAGGCCAATTCCTTGATAGTCATTCTGTTCGCTCAGCTTCTCAATAACTTTCATAACATCATCCCAGTTTACATCTAAGTCTGAAACATATCGAGAATCTGATCCTCCCCATATCCATCTTTTAACAAAATTTGGCCTGCATTCGATGGAAATTAAATCAATCAACGTTGTTGTTCACTTTGCATAGATTTCACGCTTTTATGTATTAACAAAATCTCTGGTCTGCTGTGAATATACTTACCGGGAACTTGTATGCGATAGATGATTGTTGTTGTAAACCTCAGGAGAGTACATGAGTGTCAAAAATGTGCCGCATATAATGATTACTAAGACAAGCTTCAACAGAGGAAATTTGCAGCATGATACCCTATCTTGGATATGAAAAGGCTTGTCGATGCCTTTGACTTTGCTCTTCTTTATTCTTCTTTTGTATATGTCTTCACTGATTCAATCAAATTTCAGAATGAATCAAAAATTGAAGAAATGTGGGAACAACATGTTGCTTGTTAATGCAAATCATGTCCAAACCAATGTGAGTGCATAATGTATCATCAATAGATTTGTAACTTGGTGCTAAAATTTATGGAGATTGTAAGTAAACTGAATGCAAATTGCTGAGCTCACATTGATGATGATAGCCGGTGTCTTGCCTCAACAGAACCAGTAGAATTCCCCATTGCTGCTCCTCTCATACTAAATATTGCTAAGAGAAAGGGAATAGATGAACCATCTGATTCACAATGAACAAAAGAGCACCACAACAAAAATACAAGCTGTTACTTAAAGCACAGGCATAATAAAGGTACAGAAAGAAAAACAAGAAACTAACATGAAACAAGTTTTTGCATTGGCTAACTTGAGTGAAGAACATAATAATGGAATAGTAATACATTAACATCAACTAAAGCAACCCCAGAAAAATTTTTAAGTCCAAAGCAAAGAAAACAGAAGCAAGAAAAATAGGCCAAACAAAAACATTTTCATGCTGTTGAAAGAGGGAGGGAGATTGAAGAGCATACCTATGATTCTATTGGAGATTTGTGTGTGGATGCAGAGAAGGTTTGAGGCAAGACAGTAAAGAGGCAGAGAGCAAGACTCAATATAGACAGAGTTACTTCTATTTCAATTCTCAATTTGATAGTTTCATTTTAGTAATTCTTTACCAACAACCTTTATTTTATTTTTCAAGTTTCAATTTTCTTGTTGTCATTTTCATACTTTATTTTAAAAAAATAAATAAATAAAATCATTCCTACTTATAGGGATTTATAGGTCAGACTATAGATCCATTGATTGAAGTATCTTACTAATCATCCAAAGTGAATCATAATGATAGCTAAAAAAGTATGTTGTGTTTCCATATCCAATTAAAAAGAATTGATTAGCTCAAATTTTAAAAAAAAAAAGTTCCTTTTTTTACGGTAAGCTTGATAATTTTCTATGCCCACAAGCCAAAAGCCACAACTTCATCATTAAAAAAAAGTTATTAATTATTGGGTTTTCATTGTACTCAAAACTGATAATATTTACTAAAGATAAGTCATAAATTTATAATTACCCATTAATTATTTTCTTAATTGAGTTATTAAAGTTTTGACTTTCATTACTTATTTTATTTTCTCAACTCACTTGCTGGTGAACTATAACTTCACTTTTGATGGGGGCATTAGATTACACATTTATCATGAAATGTCAAAAAAAAAAAAAAAAACTGATTGTCTCTACCTTTTATTCCCTTTTTCATCTCATTTTCTCGCACGTAATTAATTATAACAGTAGTTGATAGATTAGGTTAATGAAAACAATTGGGTTGGTTGATGATGGATATTGATAAATTTCTAGAAGCAAAAATTGATTAACTGTCCCATCTCCACTTACCACGAGGCAAGAAACAAATATTCCTCTTAATTAAAATGTTGTAAAAAACAGGAAATCCCCCCCATCACAAGCAAAGCTGAGTAGCTGACTGCTATTTCAGCCAGTAAAAATAGTTAAGCTCCCTTATCGCAAAAGCACTTTTCCCTTCTACCTCCTTAAACAACAAAAGCGCTTTCTACATTAGTATAGCTGGTTACATTGTATCACTTTGGGAGTATCGCAAATGTGATTTCTAATTAATGAAAAATAGATGGTTATCCTCTAGTTTCTTGCACCAAAAGCAATAGTATTAACAATACCAAAGATAAAATGATATAGGTCCAAGGGTCCTTTCAGAAACTATTTCACCAAACAAAATTCATTAGTGTCTAAGCTTAGTCAAATCTACAATTACAAGGGTTAAATTAAATAAATAAATAACTTAAGTTCCATATATATATATATTCTTCATCTAGTTCTTCTTTCTCATTCTTTGCATGCAAGAAAAGAGATTTAAAAGAGAATACAAAGGTTCAAGAAAAAAATGCCAACAAATTAAGATAATGAAATGTTATTAGAAGAGATTTGAAAGAATTATTATAAAATAATAACAAGTAATCATGATAATAATGAACATTAACTTTCAAGTTAGAACTAGAACTCGAATTAAATCTTCCAAGTTCAACAAACAAGAGAATGTACACGTGGCATAATTATAACTACACACATGTCACATGGCTTTTTTATTGGATAAGGAAGAAGTGGTAGGAGCTGTCTTTTCCGATCGAAGCCTTGCACCCATCGCCACGTATCTTCCCTGTTACTCCATCCCCATGCATTTTTGTTTTTTCATTCAAGATATATAAATATTATTAAAAATAAAAATATATATATATCTGATTTTTTAAAAAAATATGAATTGGCAATTTTATGTGCGTATACAAAATTACTAGTTTGAATAACCGGTACTTTTTATGAGAGAATGATTACAATATAATCGCTGTCAATTATAATCTTCCACTCTATTTGAAAACCTCAAGTTCTTAGTTACATTCAAAATTTTAGTTATTGAACGAATGCACGTATAATATATTACGTACAGTACATGAAAATTTAGGATGTAAGTAGCAATTAGAAATTTTCAACACCTATCACTAAAAGTTCAATTCCGCTTATTCTAATCGGTTTGGGTTTGATTTCAAATTTCAAACCAAATGGGTTTTGTTTAAGCAAATCAAATCAATGAAAAATACAAAGAAAAATCAAATAAATCGAACCAAATCGAAACCGATCGGGTTCAATAATGTAGACACGCCGCTTTTTATGAGCATCTAAATTTTACTAAAATTATTCTCTCTTAGTCTCTTTACCTATTTTGAAGAATTCTCTATGTTGAGCTATTGGTTTATATTTTATTAAACTTAAAAGCGAAGGAAAAAAAGGCAACCAAAATTTTTTTTGTTATTGTTAAAGAGTATATGTTTTATTTATAATTACGTGCATATGTTGGTTTCGGTTAGAGGGAATACCGTTAGGTATACTAGTATAGGAGAAAGAGGTAAAATTGAATAAATAGACGTGACAATGTGTATATCATTGTATTGGAAGCAAAGTAACCGAAAGCAATTTGGGATTTGCAAAGCATGAGACATGCTGCCCAGGCATTCATTTTCATGGCTCTTATAATAAGATCGAAAGGCAAAGTTGAAGACTCGTGACCAAAAGCACAAGTTACACGAGGAAAATGATATAATCCTATTCTGATTTCGATATTATACTTGGACCACTTTGGACAAAAATACCAATGAAAAGATTAACTCAGCCAACTAATTTAATTTAATTAGCACATTGACAGTTGGATAATTGGCAATCAATTTTTGGTCAAATTGGACATCTAAGGTGTACCTTTCTGAGTGAGCTTAGAAAATACTCAATAATATAATATCTCTAATAATAGGAATTGAGCTGTAATCGCATGGATGTATTAGAAACAAAATGGACTAAAAATCTAAAATGACAACTTGAGGAATAATTATGTCGAGCTTAAGAGGCCAGCCACTGGGTTAACTGCCGAATTAAACTGAGCAACAAACAGTTGATAAGCAAAATAACTTGAAATCGAAGGCACATTTTTATCCCACTAAAATGTTGCTCGACAGAAAGGAAATTCGAAGATTCATTCGAAATCATCACAATTTAAGGGCACAAAATTGAGAGTTTGACAACTAAATTTCCAGACTCATTAATCAACTTAAACTGTCAAAATGAGGAAAGGACCCGAAAGACATTACTCTACCAGCATAAAAAAGAAGAAAATCATTGCCAATCATACTAGCACAGATAACATACATGATATATCTACAATGATCAGCTAAGCCCAGTTCCCCAAAACAGCAATTACCCATCGTTAGTTAACAGGAGACAAGAAGAAGAAAAAGGAAGACTTTGGTCTTTGGACCTGTTATTTTACGGCCTTTCTTATTCGTGTCCTCACATAACAGAGAGCAGCGACCACTGAGCAAGCAATTTCTACATTTCCAAAATTTTAATTCAGAACACTAAATTGAAAGAAGGTTTAACATAAAAAAAGAATGGAGGAAAGCGCAAACTATATTATAATGAGATCAAGCCATACAAATAACACAATGACTTCTACATCATATCTCAGCATCAGAGCTTTTCTCCTGTTTTGGGGGTGCAAAATTCTTCGTAAGCCGGGATCTTGTCCAGGGATCCATGGCAGCTCTTGGTGGTGGTTGAGGAACCGCAGGTTTTGATTGTCTAAGCTCATTTGCTCGGTCAACAAACCTGCTCAAAAGTGTTAATGTATGACTTAATACATGGTCAACCTAGTGAAGATTGATCAATCAGTGCATGAATTTTGAGAATGATCACTAGAATTACAATTGCTCGCTCAATTCACTACTAAACACAATGTACAGAGAAAATGTGTTCACCATGCAGGCACATGTCAGAGATAAAGAGATAGCAGCCGTCATCACGAATAATTTTGTTATCCTATAGAAAAAACATTAGGAAGGCCATTTTCTAAAACCGAATAGCTTTCTTACAGTATCAGGAATGTTCCATCCTCCATTTTACAAGCTTCCCAATTAGAGGAACAGATATATGATATTACAATAGCCATTTTTGAGTAGGCTTTCTTGAAAGCTATTATCTGGACAGTTAGCAAATATCATTGCAAATGCAGAGATGAACAATAAGAATTGCAATTTAACAAGTGTTCAAGAAGGCAAGGCTACATATTTATCAGTCTCTAAGCTAATGGAATTAATAAATAAATAAATCTCACTCAATATAGGCCATTGGAGCAGCGTCACCAACTCGTATACGGCTCCTAAGCAGTCTTGTATATCCACCAGCTCTATCCCTGCACAACCAAACATACATAAAATGTAACTAATATGCATATAATCCTTAATAAAAATAAAATAAAATAAAATAACTGAAAAGCAGCAGCTTGATAAATTACTTGTATCGATAAGCTAATTCTGTAAATAGCTTGTGAATGACATCATCCCCACGAACAAATGCAGCAGCACGTCTCGCAGCACAAAGGGAACCCTGTTACTGTTCAAAATCATTATTCCGTTCTTTTGACAAGAAAAGCATAAATAAATAATCTAGAACAAGCATCAACCCATTTAACATGTAAAAAGAGAGAATTGTTTGCCAGATTAAAAATGCACTCTAAGACCAGGGATAAACTTCAAAGCTCCTAGACGAATGCACTTTTAGTTATTGCTGAATTGCGCTTTAGCAGCTTCTAATAAGACAATGTTCCTCGCAAAATCTCACATCTAATACTTTGACGCTTGAATATAGCCACTAAATTCCTTTTAAATGGAATTTGATTATTGTTTACCCAGTACTGATAAGTATTCATGTAGCCTATTTAAATTCTGAAAAGAAAACGGATTCTAGGACCATGTCTATTAAACACAAAACCTCATTGAGGATGGTCCAAGTCGGGTACTACTTGGGACTTGCTCAACATGGCTTAAAAACCACGTAAATAGCTTTTAACAACTTTCTTAATTGGCAACCCTAGCCCCTGCTTAACAAAGTAGGGGCGAGGGCTGGTTTCACTCTCATTCACCTCTGGTGGGGGAATTCTTAAGGTAGGGTTCTCATTGAGAATCCCCATTGAGAAGCCACTAGAGGACGAGCAAAGCGAAGTCCGAGACTGTTCTTGACTGATAATCTGAAAAGAAGAACTTTGTGAATTCCAGGTTCCCTAAGCCTCAATATTAATCTAAAGATTCTTCATTTTAGTCAAAGGAATGAATGGGGTGTGAGTACACATAATTTCATCCACACTATTTATGCTCCCCCATAAAGTTTCCAAATGATAAGTTCCAAAGCTAATACCAAAGGAATCTCCTGCATTAGAGAGATCTACTTACAGTTCAGCAAATTACAGAAACATCCATGCACATGCTCATTGGATCACCCACAAAACTTTGCTAGCTTAAAAGTAACAACATGTCTACAGATTAGGGTTAAGCTCCACTAACCAAACTGTAGAAGTCCATCAATTAGATTGCAAAAAACTTCGACTTATAACTTTACCTTCAAAAAACGTTGTCATTCATATCAATTAAGAAAAAGCATTTTCCACTAATTACAAGTAATTTCTTTTCAGCCTACAAACTCTAACTTTCAAATTGCAAAAGAAAATCTTAACACTGAGCTTTCATGCTCTAATGTAATATAAAAACTAACGTATTATACACACCTCTTTCCCAAGTTGCACCATATTATCAGCAAGTCGCCTAACTTCTTTTGCCTGCAAATCATTTATATAAAAAAAAGAAAAAAAATCACTCTCATAATTTCTCATTTATATCACATCAGTCTCCAAAATTTGGGGAAAAATGAAACCAAAAAAAAGCCTTAAAATGGGTCCCATAATTCAACATTTCCAATCAATTTTCTTCCTATAATCTCAATATACTTCTAACAGAATTTGACTAATGAATTAAATTAATTAATCAATTTTAAAAGATCGAAAAATAAAATAAAACCCTAAAACAGAGAAAGTAAGAAAGGGAGTGCCTTGGCAACAGTGGTTTCAATACGCTCGTGCTTCACCAACTGCGAGACCATCGTTCTGCACACACGCAGTTACACCAACAATTTTTTATTTTTATTTTTTCAAAAAGAAGTACAGAAACACTTTAAAAAATCTGAAAATTTAAAAATGGCAACCTCAGCATGGACATTCTGTGACCAGTCGGCCGATTAAGCTTTCTGAATTTCGTCATTTTTACGGAGCCTTACCGGAGAAACAGAAAGCTTACAGAGAGGGAGAGTGACAGTGAGAGAGATGATCGATAAACCCTAGCAGTTAATTAAAACCACTGAAAAATTCAACAGAGGGATAATAACATATAGATTCCTATTGTTTTGTTTTTCCTCAAATAGCTAAATATCTTATTCATTTGTGTCAAATAGGTTCCCGAATTCTGTTTAAATGACCGAATTAATCCCGTGAAATTGAGCTATATAACCAAGAAAATGAAAGGGTATTTGAAATAAATTCATATTATTGGGCCACTTCTGGGCCTTCAAAAGCCCAACCAAGCTTTTGGTCGGGCTGGTTCTTTCCATATTTTTCAAGTCAGTCTCGTTCATGTACGCGACCTTTTTTTTTTCTTTTGAATACATGTACGTGCCAACTTATTTCGACAATTTAAAATTGAAGAATTGAGTTAAATAAATAACATTAAATAAAATAATAAATTAATATGTTCCCGTGCTTACGAGAAGACTCGAAACCTTCAACCTCATGAAGTAGGTGATGATGTATTTGACTCACTCATCTAAAGAGTTGTTGTTAGTTCCTTGAGACGGTTGTGCTTTCATCGATTATGAAAGCAAATCAACTAAATTATTTGATAAATGTTTACTTATACTTGATAAGTTATTTTTTTATCACATGAACACAAGTTTATATTTGATAACTAATAGCTCCAGTTTATAGCCATTATGGTTAAAATTGACAATACTTAGAATCATAAACTAATACAACATATCTTAGAACTGTTAAATGCTACATGCAATCATGTATGGATTGCGATAACATATCCAAATAGGAATTGCAATATTGATAGCGGAGGGAGTTAATCTCATAGTGTATTGAAAATCAAACTAATAATCAAGAATGTCATACTGGCCATAATGCACATCAAATCGATAATGTGATTATTTGTAACATATTAACATTGAATTGATATAATAAAGATATTTGTATCACAATTTTGGATAAGTCGTGGGTTCTAAATAGTTTAGCTCATATTTAGAGACAAATCTAGCACCATTTACAATGTTGCCCAATTATCTGAGTGTAGGGATGACAATTTTTTTTTGTTGGGATGGGATCTCGTCCCACTTGTGATAGGATTGAAACATATTTTTACATCCTAAATTATAAGGAAGATGGGATAATGACAAAAAATAAGTCCTACCTTTATTTGTGGGATGGGAGGAGGACCAATTATAAAATCATGTCCCGTCCTGTATATCCCACTAAGAATATAATTTTAAAAGTATTTTAAATTTTTAATTGTTTTATAATTTTAACTTAAGTAATGTTCAAAGTTGAAACCTAAAAGTTAAAATTAAATAATAAAAGTAATATAATTAGAAAGTGAAATGTCAACCACAATCAAAATATGAATTGGTTACTGTCCAAATCTATAACTTTTGAAGCGTAGGTCTTAGTATTAATTGAAATTCTAGTTATGCAACCCAAGAGGAAGGGTGAATTGAGATTCTAAAAATTATTCAATTCTAGATCAAAACTCAATGCAAATCCAAAACTAATTTAAAGCAATAACAAATAAATCAATCACAATATAAAAAGGATAAGAGAATAGAGATTCAAACACGATGATTTTTACGTGATTCGGCCAACCTCGCCTACATCCACGCCTCCAACCTTTCCGGGCTTGAGAATTCCACTAAATAAGCCTCCAAGGCTTCAAATGCTTACAATTGACTTCTAAAGTATCAATAAACCTTTACAATAAGATTACAAATTGTTTTTCTCTCATACAATATTTAAAATTATAAATCAATGCCCAATGTGTGAATGGATGAAGAATGAATGTGTTTAAAGCTCTTTGAAGATTGTATTCTCGAATATAAGCTCAATGATAATGTTGTGATCCACCCTTGTTTGATTTTGAATGAGCTTATTTATAGTTGGAGCTGAAAAATAATTGTTACAGATTGTCTGCCCGAAAATGGTTCGCCG
This sequence comes from Citrus x clementina, assembly GCF_000493195.1. Lineage (NCBI taxonomy): Eukaryota > Viridiplantae > Streptophyta > Magnoliopsida > Sapindales > Rutaceae > Citrus > Citrus x clementina. The sequence continues at coordinate 16,564,492 of NW_006262075.1, forward strand.
TTAGCTGTTAACGGTTAACTGTTTGAATTGGTTAAAGTTACCATTGGGCCAAAATTCAAATAAACGGTTTGCCGTTTAGGCATACCCTTTCGCCGTTAAATTCTAGAGACTTCCAAGATAAACGTTAGCGATCCGTTTTCACTAAACAGTTAAAGATTAGCACGAAAATGACATTCTGAAATTTATCAGTTAGCCGTTTGTAATTAATGGTTTGCCGTTTATTTCCAGTAACCTGCAAAATACATTAGCCTTCTCTGTTTCTGTTAAACGGTGCCCCATTTTGGAATTTATCGGTAACCCATTTTTTCATAAACGGTTCGCCAGTTAATTCCAGTAGCCTTCCCATCATTTTGTGTTTTCTATTTTTCTTAGCCGATTAGAGCTTAAGCAATTTGTTACTCTCTGGATTTAATCAATTAACCATTTCAAAGTAAGCGGTGAACCGTTTACTTCCAGAATCACAGTTTTAACTAAAAATTGCAAGAAGTCATTTTCCAATTGAAGTTTGACAGATATCCATCTTTTATGAACATAATAAGAAAGATTATAAGGCTTTCTCTTATTAATGTAATAGCTCCAACATTTAAAAAAAAAAACATTTAAAGTTTGTTATCATCAAAATCAATATTATGAACATATACATGTTAACATTAATATGCAACAGAAGCAAATAGGCAACTAAAAAATTTTAGCATAAAATTGTATTCGAACATGCATGTAGTCAAAGTAAAATTATTATTTGATTATTTTACTCTGTATTTATTCAAGATTTTTGCTATATTGAATTATGGTGATCCTTAAAAAAATTGTCAAAATTTATTTATTTATATTCAAGACTATTTAGGATAATGGGATGGGACGAGATATTTAACGAGATTGGAATATTAAAATAGAGTCTCAACTAATCTCGATAATTTTTTTAGTGTAAATACTAATATTGTAATGCATTATATTAAAAAAAATTAATATTGTATCACTCTACTTCGGATTGTATACAATGAAGAAGCTCAAAGGGCTAAGAAATTTTTTTTATTCAATTACTAATTATCGTTATTGAAATTTATATAAGAATTTTTTTTTATTAATTAGTTATGTTGCCTCTTCAACTATCATCAAATTCCTGTCAGAATTCATTGTTTGGTTGGTAAATGTGCTACCAAAATAAATCTCAAATGAGGTTTAGAACAAATATTTTGAAGGGTATGATTCATTATGTCTCCTTTTATTAGGTGCATGTTTAACTTCTTATTAATAATCAAAGTTATCTTGTAAATAGAAAAGTGCTGAATCAAAAAAAAAAAAAAATCCACCCAAAAATTATATTATTAGCTCGGCCACTGGTTATAGAAAAAGTTGAAATCATTTTTAACCTTTCACTTACCGTTTGATTAACTCCTTCATTTTCAATCGCTTTCTCTCATTATTTTAATTTACTTATTTTATCCATTAAAATTCAAAAATTTATCAATAAGTAAACAATAATCCAAAGCCGACAATAGTACCCTAACCATATTACAAGGGTAGGATTTGATTAAATCAAAAACAAGGAAAGAATGAAGAATGAAGGAGATGAAATAAAAATTAAAAATAATTGTTAAAGAGTACAAAGAGATATTTGAGGCTAGCTATTGTGTGATCGCTGTGTTTATAAAGTCCTTATTTTTTGTTTGTTTTCTAGATTTTACTTTTTAGAAACATATCTTTTGATAGATATAGAATTTGAAAAATATGTTAGATCTTTGATATAATTAGATACTGAACTCTTACGGAAAATGGTCCCATGCATTCTATAGAATCGAATTATGACCAAACACAAAAGGGAACTAATCAAATTTTCTGGATGATTCTTCTCAATAAGACCAAACACTTGCCCGAAATAAAATCAACCAACACTCTGCCCAAACCAAATCTTCTTACAAATCGATAATGAACTAACTAAAAGCCAAGCTGAATCAACCTCCATTAATTAAGAGCCAGCATGGTAGTAAAAGTCAAATTTGGTACTTGTCACAACCACAAAATATGGGGGTAAAAAAAAGTGGACTTATCATATTAAATTATTAATGCAATTTAGAATAATGATTCTTTCTTTTGCTAGACATGAGGGTTTTTGATTTTGATATATTTCAATCATACTCCAAGAATTTCAAACTAATGCTCATGAATGAGTGCAATCTTGATATTGTATGTTGCCAACTTCAATGTATTTAATACATTATAAAATGTTGTCATCATTTCTTCATTGAAGTTACTTTTTTTTAGTTGATAAATAGTGAGATTATAAATCTAGCATACGATTCATCATTTTCCTTTTTTAAAAAAAGTGGATTTGCATTGCACACACGAAGAGATTAATTTTTTTTTTTTCCATAGTGAAAATGGCGTAATGAACTTAATTAAATTGATTGCTCTTCACAGTAAGAGTTGATAATGGAAAATGATTTTGAACTTTTCAAAAAACTCTCGAGTAATACTTTGAATGCAGGGGTTAAAAAAAAAATTATGGTGCTCTAAGTCAATTTTGAATTGATGTGCGTGCAGAATTTTACATCTTTCTTCAAGTTATTTGATTTGAGATTTGCCTGAAGATATCTACATTTTTAACTAGTTTTATAAAATTTTATAGGAGTTATTTCAAGAATTTTAGAAGAATTAGATATGATTTTCAAATTTTTCATTAGGAAATTTCAATGAATTTCAAAATGAGAGAGGTATAATTTTTTTTTTCCCTGAAGTTAGAGACATATAACTTTCTTATTTTGCACGAAACCCTCAAAAGAGAATTACAAGTTATAACCAATTTGGATGGGGATATTTCTAGGAAATAATGAATTCACAATATTCTTAAAAAATACAAATTAATAAAAGTTTTGTACAGTTAATTAATTAAATCCTTTTATTAATTTTTTTCTTAAGGTTCTTTGACCATCTTTAATCATAAATTTTAACATAAGTCTTATTTTACTATTTTATTATTATGATATAAGAAGATAAAATTACCCTCATAAAACATGAGTTATTATATCTAATAATTTAGGTATTTAATTTTGTAACTTATAATCTAATATTTTAAATAAAACCTAATTATTATTTCACAACCCTTACGTGTAAATGACATAAATTTGACAGCCTAATAATTTACATGAGAATTGTACTATCAAAACACTGTGTTAGTTTAATTAAAAAATAATAATCATACTAATAAAGTAGTATTAGAAACAATGAGATAGGTACAAATTAGAAAAATATTAAAGTTAAAGTAAATTCTTGATAATTTTATTTTATAAGAGTAAAATATTCAATTTAAACTTATGTCAAAACAATCTTTGTTATCAAATATACTAAATAAATCTAAGTCACAAAAAAGTAAAATAAGATAGATTTAATTAATTAATTCTCTAAAATTTTTCTTGATTTGAAAATTTTAAAAATAATGCACAACTTTTATAATTATTTTTTGAAAATGGGGTGGATTCACAAAAAATCTGGGGTGGAGATGTGGTGCTCAACTAATTTTTATGGTGGTTAGTTGGTAAATGACATATCGGTCCCTAATGTTTTATGATTTATCAAGTAAGATATATTTATGTCAATTTCACTGAAATAAGTCCCTCGCTCCAATTAGAATAACCAAAGAAAGAATAATCCTTTCTCCTTTAAGTCTTAATATTTCCCATTTTGACCACTTATGTCTTTATTTTTTTTAAAAAAAAATAACTGACAACATCCTTTTTTAGTATAATTTTAATGTTTAAACTTTATTGTTCAATGATAAATGTTGGCTTTTTAATAGATAGAACCATTCATACCTTTTAACAAGTACATTATATTCGACCAACAATAAGGTTATAATAATAAAGAAATTCTAAAAATTAGTGTTATTTTTTTACGTTACAATTTAAATGTCAGATATGTAAAATTGAGAAATTTAAATATTGTTTAGAATATGCAGAGAGATATCTAATCTTATTAAAATTTTGAAAAAGTTGAACTCTCTAGTGATGTAGGTTAAACATTGGGCTCCAAATCTAGTGGTAGCCAAATTACCCTTTAAATATTAATTTTTGTTGGCGCAATGAAGAATTTGTAATTTAACACTAAAGGGCATTAAACCATTTCAATAAAAGAGAAATTCATTATTTTATACAAATTTATAAAACTATATATTACTGAATGTCTTTATTTAAGAATTATAAAAATTTAGGGAGCCAGATGTTACTTGTTATTCTCATTTTTTTCTTTTTTTACATTTTAGAATTCCAAATTAAATATTTTATTATTGCATGCAAGACAAGAAGTCAGGAACAACATGGAAGAGGAGCTTACAGTAGAATTTAGAATGAAAGAACAGAGAGAGAAGTCAAAAGTGCTTTTGAACAATAGACAGGTAAGCCATAAGTGCTTTCGAACTATTATTTGCCAAAATTGCTGAGAGGGGCCGAATACAAGTTAAAAGATGTGCCGGACAATTTTTTTTTTTTTTAAAAAAAAGACTTTGTGCTTTTGCTTTCGTTCTTTTTACTTTTTTCTTTCCATTTAAATATACTTTGCTTATACATCAATATATATATATATATATATATATATATATATATATATATATATACTTTGCTTTTTTTTTAATTATTTACTAGAAGAATATATATATATATATATATATATATATATATATATATATATACTTTGCTTTTTTTTTAATTATTTACTAGAAGAAAATAATCTAGCACATTTATTAAAAAATTTCCCCACTGTTTAGAGTGCCACTTGTTTTCAAATGGCCCCTGGTTTCTCTCATTCATGCATTTTAGTCTCTGTAGCTGTCAACAGTTCAATCAAATGTTGGCTCAAATGATATTTTTCTCGTATTATAAAAAATTGTGAATTTTTAAGAAATTGAAATACTATATTAAGACTTATTTTTAATGCTAAATATGTTGACTCTTATATCTTATTGACTTAATTACAGTTGCATTTTATATAGTATTAGAGTGTCATGTCGTCTTCTTAATTAATTTCTATCAATTTTTCACGACATGATTTTTGAACTCCTTATCGATCTTTTAGGCCATTTTAAAATTTTAAAATTTGTATGAGCTTGAAATTGGATTCAGGCTTCAAATTAAAAAAAAATTATAAAGATTGTTTTTAGAGTGGGACTCTTAGCACCCTATAACTTTTTTTTCAAATCCCTTTTCTATCAAAACTTACTTTAATTCCCAAAATATCATTTTCTATATTTTAATTTTTTATTCAAAAAGAAAAACAATTCAATTTCTTCCAAACAACTCTAATTACAAATATTATTTTTATAAATTTTTGAATTATTAAATCATACATATTTTACTAAAAAAAAATCAAATACATGTATGAATTAAGTAGAATTAAAGTGGACTCAAATAGCTATTATTTATTTTTTAAAATTAAAAATAAGTTTAGAAAGTTTTGTAAATTAAAAATCAGTTTACAAAACTTATTATTAGAAAGTTTAGAAAGTTTTGTAAATTAAGGCGGACTCAAATAGTTATTATTTATTTTTAAAATTTTTTAAATTAAAATTAAGTTTAAATTAAAAATAAGTTTTTTAAATTTCTCAAGAAAAAGTTGCTTGTGAGTAAACAAAAATTGTAACAGACTTTGGTGTAGTTGTATAGGTGCAAAGAGTTAAAAAGAGAAATATAATAGTATAATTAGATTTATTTTGTCATTTAATATAATTACAATAAGAGAGGGGTTTTATAAGAATTATAGAGAGGTGTCAATAGTTCAACTCTTATTTTTAATGTTAATACGGAGTTCTTGTCAATTGATTTGAGCCTTTGATTTTAACGATTTCTTTAACATAACGGTAAGTAAAAATTACAACGGTCTATGTATCTACTAACTTATCCACATCACAATATTGTAATTAATGCTTTAATTTGGTTAAAATTTTCCCAATTTGAAAACCATGTGCTTCATCGGATACTATGTTCTTTAGCCTCCAAAATTGTTGCTGTCTTTCTTATATTTTAATATAAGTTTTTGGATCAGATAGGATCTACCTTGGTTGCCTCATCAATCACAGTTTCTTAGGGATTAGGATGTGAGATCATAACTATTATAAAATAGAATGGCAGCAGCATTTTATTTTATTTTTAATGAAAATAGCATCAGATTGGGATGATGTAAATTATTTCACTCGGTTATTTTTAATTTTAAACTTAAATACGTGGTACTTAATATTCTTTTAAATGAGGCATCAGCTTTGTAAAATCATTGCCACTTCCGTCTTGGTTGAAGTGGTGGGCTGCTGCCCTCACAAGCATTGTGAGGGCAACGGTTCTAGCCCCCACAAAAGCATTGTGGGGGCTAAATGTTCTTTATACTTCCAAAAAAAATCATTCTCCCTTGCGAAATGCGAGTGGAGTATGGACATCCCTCTCCTGTGAGGGGTTATTTGTTTGGGCATGTACTTCATAGAATTCAATGTCATAATATAAGTCCCAATTATGTATATCTGATTGTAAATATCAGTATAATATCTCTGCTACAATAGCAGTTGTTGTAAATATCTGTGTAATGCAGTAATCTGATGATTAATCAGTATTCAAAAAAAAAAGCAGTTGTTGTAAATATCTGTGTAATGCAGTAATCTGATGATTAATCAGTATTCAAAAAAAAAACTTTGTAAAATCATTTTATTTCAAATATTTTTTGGGTCATAAGTGGAAAGAGAAAGTAATGGAATTGAAAGTTATCAAAGTACATTAATTAAATAATATGAACTAATAGTAAGCTTATCTACTTTGGAGGATAATATTTTTAAAGGTTTGTTTGATGTAACTTTTGAAGTAGAATTTCTTTAAGCCTTCTTCTATTAGTACAGATTTTTTTAATAAAAGCATTTTGATTCTAGCTAGTTTGTTATAAGATTGTTTGGAAAAATTATACATCTTTTAATAATTTTTTTTTAAAGGTTATGTTATAAAATGAATGAAATAAAAAATTCTAACATAAAACAAAAGTGTTTTACATAATTTAACTGTTTAAAAATCATACGAACTCTACTCACAGATTCTCAAAATTTGAGAATCTGCTAAGGATAATCAAGAATTATTATTCACTTAAAGGTTAATAATTTAATTTATAATAATGTAAATAGTATTCCACTATTCTCTAGTTCAAACATCTACATAATATCAAATATATCTCAATAATATACAAACGATAATGCGTATTAAAAATAAATTTGAATAAGACAATATTCCCAAACACTTCATTCTAATACATATTAACCCTAAGAATTTTTTTTTTTAAGAAGACAAATTTCGAATGCTATATGGGTGCATTTGGTATGTCCCACTGTATTATTCACTTTCATGGAAATAACTTATTATTAAAAATTATCTTTTCATACTGTCAAGTATTACAAAATAACAAACTACTATATGAACTATTAAAAGGTAACATTTTACCGCATTAACTTTTTAGAAATAACAATTTACTATATTTCCATCACTTTCATTAGTTGACTTATAAATACCAATTTTACCTTGGGATATTATCATTTTACTACTAAAGTTTTACTGACATATAATGTCAGTACCAAGGTTTGCCGAAAAGTGCATTTTACTACCAAAGTTTTGCACCGTTATCAATTCACTACTGTTCCGTTAACAACGTTAAAAATTTGCTGATGTCATAAGGGCATCAAAGACATTTCCAGCTGTAAGAGTAAATTTGTTTGTTAATTTGATAGATAAATTATCATTTTACTACTAAGTTTTTAGGGGAATTATCATTTTACTACCAAAATTTTAGGGGAATTATCATTTTACTACCAAACTCTTGGGGGTAACATAGACTTTTAACTCAATTTCCGTTAAACATTAACTTTTTCTTAACGGAATGGTAGTGAATTGTTAACGGCGCAAAACTTTGGTAGTAAAATGTACTTTTCAGCAAACCTTGGTACTGACATGATATGTCAGCAAAACTTTGATAGTAAAATGATAATTTTCTTTTATCTTTAATGAATAGCTCCTAAAATAAAAAGAAAATTATATAAATCAATGCCATTTCTTTGAGCAGGTAAGAAAATGATAGCGAAAACAAACTCTTAAAATAGTTGACTTGTACATTCACATGACATTGAATTGTATCATTTTTTTTTATTTTAGGAGCTATTCATTAAGGAAGAAATTGATATTTTATAAGCCAAATGATGGGTGAACTAACAGGAGTAACATAAATATAATAAATTATTATTTTTTAAAAGTTAATGTTGTAAAGTGTTATTTTTTAATATTTCGTGTAGTGGTTTATTATTTCATACCCCTTGTAAAAACAACGTATGCATAGTGCATCGAGTGAACCCGACACACTTCTGAACAAAGAATTTTGAGGAATACAAGCATGAAGCGTGATGCCTTTGATTCAGAAATGAAATACACACACTCCACTTTTTGGCTGAACAACTAATCGACAATAATGCATTTATATGTGGTTTCCACTATTCAAAATTTATTCCCACACAAAGATATCATAGTACATAAAATTCAGGCCATAAAATCTATTTGATTTAACATTTCATTGGATTCCAATATTTCCATTTGTCAAAAAAGCTGATGGTGAAACTTTTTTTCCCATCACTGAAATCAAATTATGCACAATCTACATTTTTCGATTTGCCAACCCACATCAAACTTTTCTTGTAATCTCTTATGCACTTGCAATTGTCTTGCTCCCAACAAAGAATATGTATGCATGCATGTATTGGAATCGGAATTCAAATTTCAAAATTTTGAATTATTCTCGGAGATCTTATGCCTACGTATCAAAATTTTGTATTTGAGATTGGCCACCGCCTCGAGCCTTGTTTTGACCTCATGCATTTTTTTTTCTTCGGCACTAATTGTGTTTCTATTCATTATTTTCTTTTATTTTTTTTAAGTTTTAATGTGAGAAGGATTGAATTTTAATTCTTTTATATCATTTTAATTAATGGATCCTCTCTATTTATATCCACACAAAAATGCAATGAGATATATATATATAAGTGCTCACACAAATTGATTGATGAGTCTGTAAAAAAAAAAAAAGCTAAGGATTATATGAAATTCAACTAGTTTTCTCCATCCTAAAATCAATATGTAACAGTTATCCTTTATTTTCATAATATTTAAAAACCTCATTGGGATAAAAAAGAATTAGAGAAAAAGAGGGGGGCAAATGAGTCATTTACTTCATATTTTATTTTAAGAATGTAAAATATATAGTTATAAGAAAATTTTATAAAAATAACAAAAATAAAAGAAAATTTTCTCACTATTAATTTTTTTTTACACCCAAACTTATATTTTTTTATTCTTAGTATTTCAATTTATATGATTTATTTTATTTATAACGAATATAATTTTAAAAATAATAATAATATTGTAAAATTATAGTTCCAAAAGAACTATTAAGTGTTACGAAAACATTAGATAATCAATAATATATATTGATTTTAGTAAGAAAGAAACCGGTAATCATCCGGTTTTCAGTTAGTTCATGAAAGATGTCAGTTGAGGCTAAATACGTTGATAAGGATAAATAATGACATTAATGTGTTAATAATTAACTCTAGTCATAATAAGAAGGTCAATGATAAAATTCATATTGGTGGGTCCAATTACTATAAAATTAAAACATTTGTTCAAGCCCACATGTACGTTACAGAAGTCCCACAGTTCGAAGGAATAATTTACACAGATTTGAGCCTGGCATAAATTACAGTTGCTGACAAAACACTACTAAAAAATGCATCAACATAAATAATTATTTAACATGATTTTATGGATTTTCTTTTTTATATTAAGGATTATAAATTTTTTTTTGCTAAAAGCTTTATTTGTATAAGTTTCATTAGTTAAAGTTTTAATTAAATAAACTTTATTTGAAAATTATACTAAATGAAGCGTAAGACTTTAAACTTAGAGTTTTTATACCACTGTAAATTTTTTTTACCAGTTATACTAATTAAAAACTAAAAAAAAAAACCCAAATAAAGTAGCACTCACAGATTAATTTTTTATTATTTAACAATTAAATGAGTTATATAACAATTAAATGAATTATATATACCTATACGACACTAATATATAGACCCACAATATAGTAAATAAAAACAAAAAATGGAGTCATTATCATTATCTTAATAGCATTTCTTAAAAATTGATAAGATAGAGATATTCGTTTTTAGACGCCATATATATGCGTGCGTGTGTGTGTGTGGGGGGAGTCTCATCATAAAACAGTGGAAGCATCTGCATCTGGTGTTGTACCAAATCGCAAGAAAAACTGAATCTTAGAAGTAGCTTCTGGAAAAATTAGAGATCCTTTCTTTTAAGTGTCATTTTCTCTCCCCCTTTAATTATTATTATTATTTTGTTTTTTTTTTTTTTGGGACGAACCAAAGATAAGGATATTCTCAAGCAATATTTCCCAAAACCCTTTAATTTAATCTAACTAATTAATGCATTTCAGTACTTATTATTGTTACTGTGTAGTACAACTTTCATATATGCCGATGTGCTACCTGCTATACAGTACACATTTTATTATGACCTCATCTGTCATCATTATAAAGCTCTGTAATTCCACCGCCATACCGATCAAGTCTGCAAATTAAGATATCATAAAGAAAGCAAGAAACCCTTGGAAAAATCATTTTGATCGAGGCAAAGAGAGCAAATGAGTAGCTTAGAAGAAGAAGAGAGACTTGTTCAAATGGTTCATGATTTTATAGAATCATCAGAGTCATCATCATCCTCGTCACCATCTTCCTCGAAGTGCTTGCTTTCTCTTCAACATCACCATCAACCTAGTTATTTCTTAACTTTGCAGGTTCATTTTAATTCTCTTTTGTTTCATTTGTTTTGTTCATGTGCTTTTTGTTTGTTTATTTTGGTGGGTTTACTTTTGTTTTGGTTTTAGGAGATTTTGAGGAGTGGAAATACAGAAGCTGAGAAGGAGGTGCTTGAGAGAGTGAAGAAGCATCTTGTGATGAGAAGCAGAAGAGATGGAGTACTTTTAAAAAGCAGTAATGGTTTGAAGAAGTGGTTAGTGAGGAAGCTCAAAATGGATGGCTTTAATGCTTCTCTTTGTCATACTTCTTGGGCCACTTCCTCGGGATGTCCTGCTGGTATGGCTTCTTAACCGTCTCTCATTCTTTCAATTTTTTTCTTTTTAATATATTTTGATTGAAACAATTATGAATCATCTATATATTAGAAATGTTTCGATCTGAAATTTTAAAGTGCTAAAAATTTTGAAAAAATACATAAATCGTTTAAACGTTTTATAAATACTTTAAGTTTTAAGTTTTTAAAACTCCATAATTTAAAAATTTTCTCAAATTTCTCCCGTATTTTAAGATCTTGAACCAAAAAATTACTATATATATGTTGCATATTTATAAGGAATAAAGAAAAATGAATAAATTTAACCGAGTACGCTTGTTGAATAATGAATCAAGAATCAAGATTCGAGCACTTAGGATGTAAATGTTTAACATTTAAATCTTGACCATCAATTCAGTATTTAGCACAAATTCAGATGATGATGAGTACTAAACCCAAACTCATTTGATCAGTATTAAATCCTTGTCTTATTTTTCAATTTTCTTACTGACTACAATTTTTGTTAGGAAATTATAGTTAAAATTAAATATCAAGAGTTTCCTTGATGGTCTTTTATTTATGAATTTTGACAGGAGATTATGAATACATTGACATAATGGTTGAGGATGAACAAACTGAAGAGCCAATAAGGCTGATAGTAGACATAGATTTCAAGTCGCAATTTGAGCTAGCGAGGCCAACACAGGCATACAAGGAGCTCACAAACATACTCCCATCAATTTTTGTAGGACAAGAAGAAAAGCTCAACAAAATAATCAGTCTCCTTTGTTCAGCAGCCAAACAGTCCCTTAAAGAGAGAGGCCTTCACATTCCTCCATGGAGGACAAGCACTTACATGCACTCCAAATGGCTATCAGCTGGGTGTCAAAAATGTTCTGAAAATATTGAAAGTGCTTTTGGCAGGAAAAATATTGAAGAAGAAAATAGAAGTGCTTCCGTTGGCAATGTTGCCATTTCAATGGTGAAGAACCCTGAGAGAAGTGCTTTTGGCGGTGGGTCTGCTTCTGCTGCTGGTGCTGGTCCTGGCTGCAGTGGCTTGTCTAGTCAGTTTTCTAACATGGGCATAAATTGTTGCTGAACCTTTTGCAGCTGCTGAGTTTTATTTTATTTTATTTTTTTCGGCAGAGAGATTCTCCAATTTTGGTGAGGAATAATACTATGCTATTTTTTTTTTCCTTCTCCCTTAATAACCACCAAGAAGGTGGGGGAATACTATGCTATTTTGTACTAACGACACATTAGCATCAGTAGCATTTGCATATATATATATATATATATAATTTGGAACCATACAAAATTGACTATTATTAATTATTTTAAGAGTTTTTAAATACCAATCAGACTCATTTATTAGTCATGTCATGTGTTTAACAATTAATATTTAATAAAAAAAGAGAAATTATCATTTGTATATTCTAAATTTGTGTTTTTATTAAAAATACTACAATATTTGAAGGGTGTATTAATCGTTTACCATAAATTGATAAAAGTTATTTGCCGATCACTAAACTGTTAGTTGTCGTTTGAAAGTTAACGGTAGTGAATTGACGATTTTATCTTTAAAAATTATCATTTGTATACCCTTAAAATCTCTTATTATTACTTATATACCCTAAAATTATCACTTGTATAAAATGAAAATACCATATTACTCTTATGACGTTATCATGTTTAAATAGCAACTAACGGTTTAGTGGACGACAAATATATTTTGTCAACTTAAGGTAGACGACTGATATACCCTGAAAGTGTTGTATTAAATTTGATAACAGAGTAAACTAAGGGTATACGATTGATAATTTCCCATAAAAAAAAAACTATCCATTTAACAAATTAGTGCTAGGGTTTTCGAGTGGTATTCCAATATCTGCATTCAAGGACATAGGATGAGATATGATAAGATTAAATATAATATTATGTTGTATTTGTGTAGTATAGGGTCGCACTATAAATAATCATGTTGTGTGTTTGGTGTGCCATTTGATTGGCTAGTGCCTAATGTAAATTATAAATTAATTTTATTAAATTATGTTAAATTTAATGTTATACTTTTAGTTTTTTACTATTTTTTGCTTAACTCATTAAATTATTACTTTTAACGTGAGAATATGGAACATATCTATTAACAAAAGGGTTAATTACCTTTGCATGACACATATTTTGGCAAATTTTATAAAGGTGACATATGTTTTAAAAATATTTGATCAAGTGACATTTCGTTAACTTCTGCCGTTAACAGGAATAATAAATTAGTTATAAAATAATGTTTCTGCCCCTACACTTAATTACAAAATGACGTTCCTACCTCTGTAGTAAGTTACAAGATGACATTTCTACTCTACAATTAGTTACAAAATGATGTTTCTATTCCTGCACTTGTTTTAGTTTTTTAAATAGAAAAATATATATATATAATTAAATCTATGTCTAATTAACATGGTTTTTTTTGTTAAATAAAAAAGAAAATTTAAAAAAATTCTTATTGAATATTTGTAAACATAAAGATGCAGATCTCGTATGAATTGTAAAGTATTATATACATCTAATATTTTTATCTTTTTGGCTTTATAAAAAAAAATCTTTTTTTTCAATTTTACCTTTGGTCTGCTAGAATTAACAGCAAAAGTTAACGAAAATCACCTAATTGAGTATTCTCAAAACATGTGTTATCTTTTTTAAATTTGTCAAAACATATGTTACACAGGAGTAATTAACCCTTAATAAAATTCTAATGTAATATGAAATATAATATAACTTAGAAGCATTTTAAAGGTTAAGAAAAACGAAAGAAATTAACTATTTTCCAATTTCCAACACATGGATCCTTTTCCACTTTCCAGCCACGTCTCCTTTTCCACTTCGTATATTCGAAGATCCATAGTAATTACCCAGAAATCAATCATTTCTCAATCAAAATTAGATAATCTCAAATTTCGAGAGGAAGTTGCTAAGGGCCTTAATGTATTTTTGGTTTAATTATTATTTTTAATTCTTATAATTGGCTACAAAAGTTAGTGGATAACTTGTAGTCCTACTCTATTGCAGGTTGCTTCTATATTATTGTAGGAAGTGCTTGCAGTAGGGGAACTCTTCAGTTATTTTTAGGGGATGTGGACATTATAATTTTGGCTACTGGTGGACCCAAGCCCTTAAAAGTAGGGGGTTTGTTGAAAAAAATTATTTATTTTGGAGCACTTTTTTTTTTAAATATTCACTTCAACACATTTTAAGCTCAAAAACTCAAATTCTAAAACTATTACATAAGACTCTTACTACTAAATTATAAATTTTTTCTTAAATAAAAAATGTGTTCAAATTTTTTTTTATTTAACTCTTTCAAAAGAGACTTACATACATTTAAAAGAAAAATTAATAGCTTAAAGGGGACTGGAGCCCCTCCTCGGCCTTAGTTAGGTTTGCTTATGATTTTGGTTATTTATTCTATGTCGTTATTGAATAAAGATGGGAAAGTTTCATTCAAGTAATCAAAGATTACCTGAGGTTAAGGGTTCCTCGATTAACCTAACAAATTTCTGTTGTTTCATCCTTTTTCACAATAGGTTCCAAAGAAGTAAACCATAGTACGTACCACAGTGGTATGAGAGCATGGACATGGATGAAAGGGTGGAGAAGTTAGAGTCGAATGTAGGTTCTTTTATGACCAGTCAACAACAGATTTTAGAGAAGATCAATGAGCTGTTTGGGAAGCTTAATTCAAAAGATTCCCCACTAAAGACCATTATAGAACGAGAGGAAGGAGAACACTCTAATGCCCCACCCCCTGATCAGAGACGATCTGAGAAAACCATGGACTGTCGTCAAAACAACACACAACAGTCATATATTCCAAGGCTAACTACACTTGATTTCCCATGGTTCAATAGCACTGAAGATATGACGAGTTGGGTATGTAGAGTTGAGCAGCTCTTTCAACAACATCAAACTCCAAAAGAAGAACGAGTAGCACTAGCTTCATTCCATTTAGAGGGAGACACTCGACTATGGTTCCAGTTGATCAAACAAGAAGGAAAAATTATGACTTGAAAAGAGTTTTGTGAAGGCGTACATGCCACATATGGCGCCACTCAATTTCAGGACTTTTTTGGTGAACTAATTAAATTGCAGTAGGTCGGCTCTGTGGGTGATTATTAGACCTAGTTTAAGAAGTTTTTAGCTCAAGTGGGATGTCTCTCACAAGATCAACGAGGCAATTCTTTCATTAGTGAGTTAAAAGACACAATTAAAGCTAATGTTCTTGTCGATAGACTAGCAATATTGACATCAGCCATTGGACTAGCTCGATTATACGAAGCTCGTGATCTTACTCAAAAGCCAGTAAAATTTTTGCCCACACATTCTAAAGCTCCAAATGATTCAGCATCAATACTAATCAAAAGACTAATCGCAGAAGAGATAGATGGAAGAAGAAAGAAAGGATTGTCCTTCAAATGCAATGGACAATGTGGTCCAAGACATTGTTGTAAAAAATTATCTATGCTTCAATCTTGCTTCAACAATAGTGGTGCTGATAAAGAAATGGAAATTATTGATGGAACTCCTGAAATTTCATTACCATTGTAATTGAGTTTTTTGGAAATTAACTTCAAGTGTTTGGCCTTAAGGAAAGGCTGTTTTTTAAGGGTGAAGAAGTTGTTAAGGGCACTAATATGTTTTTTATTTAATTATTATTTTTAATTCTTATATTTGGCTATAAAAGTTAGCGGATAACTTGTAGTCCTAATCTATTGCAGACTGCTTCTATATTATCGTAGGAAGTGGTTGCAGTAGGGATTAATTGCAACTCTTTAATTATTTTTAAGGGATTTGAACGTTGTAATTTTGACTATTTATTCTATGCCGTTTTTTGAATAAAGACGGGGAAGTGTAATCAAAGATTACCTGAGGTCACCAGTTCCTCTCTTAACCTGACAAATTTTAGTTATTTCATCATTTTCTGTAATAGATTCCAATAAACAAAAGAGAAGTAAAACACTGTACTTACCAGAAGTAAATTAGTAAGTAAATTCAAAGAAAATAAATATAAAAAAAATAGCAGTTAAAAAATGTAATCCAAATTTTGAGAAATTTTATTGATTAAGTCAGCTGTTAGAATTAATAGTGTAGAATTAAAAATATTGAAGATAAGAGATAATGCAAGCACATTTCCACTGAGAGATCAAGCAATTTGGGCTTTCATTTTCTCTTATTCCTTTTAATAGTGTAGAATAAGATTTTGGCTTTAAAAATTTATTTTCATAGGATAGATTTTGCAACTATTCACAGTATTAATGGTGGACCTTGGGATTGCTTTATCCTAACTCTATTTTTTGCTAGAATTATTTTCTCCCATAATTATCCGATCCTAACACCCACACACAGAGGCAACCAAACAGCTCCTAAGTGATATTATATTGATGTGGCTGTTCAAATTAATAGCCAAATTACTTGGGATCAAAATACTATGATCTTACTTTAGATTTAATCTCTTAAAATGTTTTCTAAAATTTAAATATACCTAAAAAATTTTAAAATTAAAAAAATTCAACATAATTATATTGGATAAAAATGAGTCAATACAATATGATTAATTGAATACTTAATAGTGTCATAATATTGGCTTGGATGTTGGGAGCTTTAAAATTGAAGGGAAATTTACAAAAGTAACCTAAAAAAATTTGTTATTTTCACAACTAACCCCTCAACTTTTTTCCTATCAACATTAGCCAATAATCATCCTTAGTACCGAAAATACCCCTCCCATAACTCTCCCTCTCCTTCCTCTCTCTCTCTCTCTCTCTCTCTCTCCCCCCCCCCCAACCGAATTCACTTCCAACTTGTTCACTCGTCGCCGGCGGCTTCCCGGAGTCATTCTCGGCAGCCAACACTTACTTAAATTCGGTCAAGAGTTGAAATTAAAGGTTAGGTAAAAAACCCTAAATTTCTATTTTCTATTCTTGTTCTATGTTGTGATTGTTGTGTTGTGTTTCTGATGGTGAGTGAAGATTAAAGGAGTTTGTGATGTTAAGTGCATGAGTGAAGTTGTTGGTGTGGTGCATGGGTGAAAAAATTGTCGTGAGGTGGAGGAGGGAAACTTACGCAAGCGACGGACAGGCGCCCAGCACGCGCGCCTCGCGCGATGTCACACGTGCGCTCGACGTGCGACAGGCGCGATGTCGCTCGCGCGCGCCTGTTGCACCTAATTACAGTGGTCTTTTTTTTTCGTGAAGTCAATTTCCTTTTTTTTCTGTTGTAAATGCAATGTAATAATGTTATAATATTACAGATACATGGCAAAATCAGAACTATCCAAAAACGAACTAGGTAGGATGTATTTTGCTTATGCCGATCACTTCCCGGGTCGAATTTCGAGCATGTGTAACTTATTTATAGTCGTAAAAGCCATCGAGCGAAAATTAACTAAGCGGCAATTACATATGTTCAAGAAGGATATATTTAGGCATTTCTTGGAGTGTCGAAGCTTTCCATTTAGTGATGTAATTTCGCACAATGTTTTGGTTAGGCAAGTGACCCATGGAGAAGACAACAAGGAAGATCAGTTATGGTTTCAAATTGGTGAGCATTTGATACGCTTGTCAATTACATAATGGTGCTTGGTTACTGGACTTTCCTATGGTGTAGATACCGCACTAAGAAATAAAAAAATGGTGCATAGGCTCCTAAATACGTATTTTGATGGTTTGCATCGCAACATAAATCTTAAGCAATTTGAGGCATTATTTGAGAAGTTGAAATTCGAGACAATGGACGACATTGAAGCATTAAAGACTGCGCTCTTTTATTTTGCGGACAAAGTTGTAAATGGAAGAAAAGACCATTGTCAAATCAATTTCTCATGGCTTAACGAAGTAGATGATATAGAGTACTTTCAAAATTGTCCATGGGGTCGTTTGTCGTGGGAAATGATATACGAGAGTCTTAACTATGTACTGTACGAGAAAGACGAGAAATTTAGGACGACTCGGTTGGAAAACCCATATCGTAAAATTGAAAAGTACAATATTTACGGCTTTACATCCGGGGTTCAGGTGCGTTGTTTTTTTGTTTATTAATAAGTTTTGTAGTATTAAATATTTGATGGTTGTTTTAATAGCTTTTTCACTTTGGTTGTTGTAGGCTTGGATTTACAAAGTGATTAGAGGTTTGCCATCAGCATGGGTCGTGAAAACAAAGAAGAATATTCCCCGCATCGTGCAATGGAAGCCCATGACTTCTTCGAAAATCAACTTTGCTAAGGTTTATTCGTTCTTCAATGACGAATCTCGTCTTGTAAGTAATATGTATTGTTTTTTTTTTAACATTACTAAATTCAAGTTCTGTATACTTATAATTTTGGGTTGAATTCATGGCAGGGGGACGTTTTACAAACCCTTGAGCCGAATGCAAAGAAGAGTAGCAAAAAATATTGGCTCACTCTGAAGGATTACATGTCACGCATTCCAGGTTAGGTTTATAAGGTCGGTCACCTATAAGTACTATTATTTATTTAATCGAAATTTTTGACTTTTCATTTCCTTATTTTAAATGCTACTTTATATAGCACCAACTCTCACCATTTCATCATCAAATATATCAATGGGCAATACACATATACGATATAATGTGTTACTAGACCTCAAAGTTGTCTTTATTATGATATTATATTCATTAGGATATTTGTAACACCCCGTATACTCTTGCCAAAAACTAATCAAACAGACAATTTTTCCCAACAAAAAAAAGTTCTATTTTTACCATTCACATACTCCATACGGCCATTCTCTAACATCTCCCACCAACCATCATAACACAACTGAATCCATTAAGCCTGAAATTATAAAAAAAAAAAATTAATTACGCACTATTAAATTAATAAAGAGTCTGTTGCAATGAATCTGCCTTTTGGTGCGACAGGCTGCCCGTTACACCAAAAGGCAGCTTGTCGCACCAAAAGGCAGAGTCGGTGAATCTACCTCACCCTGTCGCACAAAAAGGCAGATTGTCGGGGGAAAATTTCGTGCGACAGGCATGCGACAGGTGCATGCCGCAACAAGCAATCGCACTGAAACTCTCTCGCAAGTTCAGAAAATAATTCATACCACTTAGTGATGCAGATTAGTGTTGGATCCGGATAGATTATGATCGGATTTTACTTTTATCATTCGCCCTCGGCGTTTGCCGTTGCCAGTGATGATTCAAGAGTGTAAAGCTGCGTTTGGTTTGATAAAATGGGAGAAAGAAAGTTACTTTTAGTTTATAAATAAGGATAATTTGGGGAGAAAAGTTTGTATTTGACTAATGTTGATATAAAAAAGTTTAGCGAGTTAATTGTGAAAATAGTAAAAATTTTATGATTACTTTTATAAATTTTCCAAAATTGAATCTAATGCAATTACCATAATATTTGCTGGGTAAAAGAAATGTAGGAGGGCTCCAGTTTTCAATTTTTGGTGGGCTTGGCAGGCTTTACGTGGATAAGCCCAAGAAGCCCCTTTAAAGTAACTTTAATATTTGATAAAGAATTTAAAACTCTTCAATCGTTTCTTTTTATCAATATTTTCATGATTGAAAAAAAACTATTCGAAAAAAAAATAAATGGAATAATTGATTTTTTAGATTTAAAATTTGACATAAAAAATATTTATGTTAAAATGAGAAATGCTTTAAATGCAGGTTTCTTATGGGCAGGCCGGACTGCCAAATGAATTGAAACTCCAGGGGGCTTGCAGACCAATCGACTCATGGTCCATAAACTAATGCTAGCCTGAGCTCGCTCCAATGGGTCGGTCCACAAAGTTTACTTGAATTAATTTAATGTTTTAAAATAGTAAAAATAGAACATATTGTAATTCTTTCCTCTTATCTTAATACAAAAACATTATCTTGAAATCACCTTTTTACTTTTTAAAATCTAAATTTAACATCATTTTTGTTAAATGGATTTTAAAAAAAAATCATCAACACCACTGTCATTTTTGCCTTATCTTTTCAACGAAAATAAAGATAACTTGAGGTTACCAAAAGTAAAAGGATGATTTATAACTAGTCAATTCAGAAGGGGATAATTCGAAATTTACCCATCTAAATATCCAATTCATGCTTTAAAGCTACCACCAAACATGCCTTAGTGTATATAATGTAAAGGGAAATTATCAGCCATATACCCTTAAATGACACCAGTATCAAAAGTGCTACAACACTTTTCAAGTGTATCACTCGTATACCATAAGTTGACAAAATACTTTTGCCGTCCACCGATCTGTTAACTGCCATTTGCGTGCGTTGACATCATAAGGGTAATCTAGTCTTTTTTTAAAAACGACATGTCATCCATTTACCTAGTAAAAAACGACATGTCATATGCTATATTTTGATAAAAATGATATGTCATCCTATTTATCGGATAATTGTTAATAATTGCAAAAAAAAAAAAGTTACTTTACAACCAAATCTACTCCTCCAAAATTTAACCTAAATTATTGAAAATCTACTCCTCCAAGCTCCAACTTGAATTTTTTATGGTATAATATGTATAATTATAAATAATATGTTGTTAATAATTTTTTATGGTATAAGATGGATATTTTTTATGGATAATTATTAATAATATGTACCATTAATAATTCATATTTTTTTAATAAAAAAAATTGTTAATAACAAAATAAAAAAAAATTTTGTGTATTGAAAATTTACATTAATTTTCAAAGCAAATTTATTTTTTTACCTCATTTTGAGTTTAAAGAGTAAAATAATCATTTTGCTCAAATTCTATTAAGTTCTTAACGGTAGTAAACGGAAATGTAGACGCCAGAACTCTTTTGTCTACTTATGGTATACGAGTGATATAAGCGAAAAGTGTTGTAGTACGTTTGATACTAGTGACATTTAAAGGTATATCGGTGATAATTTCCCTAATGTAAAAGATGCAAATTGAACAAATTGAAATGAAATGAACAATACATTTCGTAAAAGCTCTTGTCTACTCCAATATTGAGGCAGCTTCAAAAACAATTAAAATCAACTCAACTCGACAATAAACCATCCATGCTATATACAGACACCATAAACTACTCCCACAGACTTCTTCGTCAACGCTTTCATCAAACTGATATGACGAACATAGTACATCAATATGTACGAGGCAAATAAAACATCTGTAGCATGAAGTGATTTGCAATGTCTCTGATCCTTGAGAGCCTTGAGTTTGAATCTGTCCAGACCTGATTATGGACAAAATGCACGAGGATTCAGTGGATTTAACAGAAGGAAGACCAATAATAAAATCATAAAAATGAAAGCTCATGCACCTATAAAATAGCGAGCGAATATTGAGTTGTCTAGTCTAGATGAAATCCACTTGATTCATATGGAAGCTAAATAGTAGTAAGAGTATTATGATCGAAATATAAAGAGAGATATATATAGTACACAACAGCAATTAGAGTAATGATAAAATATTAGATGCAGTTGCCAAAATTAAACAAATCGCAAACACAATAATGTCACAGAGCCTTTCAGAAAATACACAGGGCATAGCAGTACCTCCGAGGATCTGAAAGTCGTATTAACATAAGAAAAGCCAATTGATAATCTAAACGATAATATGATTCAGAAAAGGTATTGAAACTAAACAAGAGGTTGAAAGACAGAAGATGCATATTTTAAAACGTTTCTTCCTGATGCAGTCAGAAAGGTTTATAAATAAATAGAAGTTATTTTATATATGATTCACATGCAACTCTGCTAGTATGAGTGAGAGTGAGAACAATCAATTGATACAAAAGATTTCAGAAAATCAACTCAGCAAGTGTTCCTAATTTGGACATCCCATGATGAAGAAAATTTTTGTACCTATGCAATGGTACAAATTAAAAAAGAGGAGAAAGGTACCACCTTGTTGTATATGTCATGATAAGAATCCTTGACTTGTAAAATCCTTGGGATGAAGCGAAGAAGAAATTTACATCTCTGGAGAACTCTGCAACAAAGTGCTCAATCCGATTCTGAGGCATCATATGAAGGGTCAAACTGCATCAAAATAATTGTGCGACTGCAAGAAAATACAGCATCAAAACTGAACTGACAACATATATATATATTTTGTATTTCACTTTTTTTCATCTCCCTCAAATGGTGGGTAAGCATCATAAGAGGATGGGTGGAATATAAAATTTCTTTGGACTGAAGAAGAATTATGGAAAGATGAAATATTAGATAAAAAAGATAATAAATCATCATCAATGCCAAGACTGACAGAAATCAGATGAAAGGTAAAGATTTCCATTAAATCGACTTGCAAAAAAATGTTTCTGTACTAAACATCATCTTCTATATTTCTTAACATGCAAACCTCCCAAAAAGATTTTCTTTCGCCTGCTCTATTCCCTCATTACCAAAGAATGGGCCAGCCCTAAATCATAAATTACATTAAATGACCCATGGGTACAATTTTGAATAAATGTTGACCATGCAACAATAATAAGTAATCTGCCAAAAAGAATGCTAGAAAGAAAGAGATCTATTTTGGTTCCAAAATTGCATCTCAATTCTGTATGATTGTTAGAGTGATATCGTTATGATTTCTCAGACAAAATGATGAGTCGGATATTCCTGCTCATATCCATTATAATCATAGTATAGCCTCTCTCCCTTAGCAATATCACGAGTAGCAACCAAAAAGACCCTGCATTCACCATTTACACTGTATCTCACGCACTTACAGTTCTGCTTCTTCCTGCCTTCCCTGCACAAAATTGGAGATGTTTTAAGATCCCTGGACTTAAGTATACTGTCAATCCAAACTACAAAAAGAAACAAAGAATTGTACTGAGTACATTGGAGCTACACTAGTCAACTTGTTGAGGGATAACAACAGAATTCATGGCCTGGAACAAGTTTGTATAAGTATATAAACTAAACAAGTATATATATATCTTTGCTATAGTCAGAATACGGACAAACAATGAGATGAGTTACACAATCTTACAGAGTATAATTGTTTATGCCATTGATAAAGCGAGCAATGTTTCCACGTTTATCAGGACATATGACAAGACTTTTAGATGGGTCTGTTGCCAGAAGAAGGGTCATCATACTGTCACAATCATCATGTTCCCGATTTCTAATGAAATCCACATCGCCGATGTATTCTGCAATAAATGTCATATCCTTTATCTGGCCATCTGCCTCTACGGTAAAACTGCATCCCAAAATGAACATCATTTTACGTAATGTACTATTATCAAATACAAATGCTAGCACTATAAATTAGTTAAAGACAAAAATACCCTTCACATGAATCATAAACTACTACAAGGGGAGGGCATTCGCCTCTTTTACACATTGCTCTACACTGTTCCAACGTCTCCGTATCTTCTTTGGAAAGAACCTGATAAATAGAACAATATACTTAACTAATGTGCAATATCAATGCCTACAAGTTCTTCAGGGAAAGCAAATAGGAAAGTATAGTTACAACAGCAAACCTGCATGCCACCTTCTTCAAATTCAGCCTGGTTAGCAGATCTAGGAGCCATGCCGGGCATATAAGTTAAATCATCACTGAATTCCATTTGCAATGCTGTTAAAGCATGAGCAAGAGAGCCCATTTGACTTAGTCTTTGGGAACGATCTTCTGATGGTGTAAAAGGCAGTAATCTCCTTCTCTTCTTTTGCAACACCAATGATGCAGAACGTCTTCGACGCTTTCTAGTATCTGAGGATTGAGCCAGAAGTAACAAATAGAAAACACCAATTAGAGATAATCATTTCATCGAATGCAAAGGAGAAGCAATCTAAGCCCATAATTTTATTTACTTATATTCTGTGACAGGCAACCACTGCCTTCCAATTCTAGTGAATGAAAAAGAAAGGCTCTTTAAAGTCTGAACTCACAGAATATTTTTATTTATTGTAACAAGATTGCTGTTCATAATGTTCATTGCATGATTACTATAACATCCTGCTGGCCTTCACTTGTCATAACTTAGAGAATACCTAGCTACCTCAAGTGGAATCACGGGAGCATGACTATCAGTTAGGAAGTGACAAGTTCATCATTTGCTAAGCAGAATTACTGATGCACATTTTAAAGCATTCGTGTTTGCATATATCCACTGTGGCAGTAATCTTTTTGCTCACTATTAGATGACCATTCAACATTCGTATTCCTTTATCTAAATGGTTATCCTAAAACTTCACTTGTATTAAAATCTAAACTAATTGCTTTTACAATAAGTTTAAACAGATCATACAGTTCCATTAATTCATTAAGCTTACCATTTTCAAATTTGTCAAGAACCTAGCTGATGCGACCATGTATCTGACCAAAAGTAGGATCAACTACATGGATGAAGTTAATCTAAAACTTTCTATCTTAGGATTTAGTTTTCTGCAGATTCATATTTGCACTTCAGTTATTTTGTTCAATTCTTGGTTTTATATTGAATGAATTAGGCTTCAGTTGATTTTGTGGTAATCCAGAATATACTTGGGATCAATGGGGCTTTGGGTTCTTTATCTCATTGTTTTAGCTGAGACAACTCAAATGTTGACGATAATGAGTCTTATTCGTCTTTCCTCTTCCTTGAGGTGAATGCTGGAAACAAAGTATTTGACCAAAATGTAATCAAATGAAAAGGATGAAGCATTCCAAATGGAATCAATTTTTATAATAATAAAAGTTCATTAAGTACAATACTGCATGTGAAAACTCCTAGAGTAGAAATTTTCGGCGAACTAATGTAACAGTATTTATGATTGCCATCTCAGTTTGTGCGAGAATAGTTTCTATAGGGGGTTGAATATGTAATATAATTTATTGATTGATCCCAACTCTACATTGTTCAACAAGTTAATAAATACATTCCTGCATTGTGTCATTATTAGTAAGCCGACATCTTGTGATTCCATTACTAAACTCATGACTCCACTTGATAAACCTTGATTAACATGTAGGTCACACCTTTAAATCCCATAGAATTAATTACATAATCTTCACAAACCTTCATTCAAAATTTTAATTTGGTTCTCGTGTTCATGATAAATTTTACCCTTGTTATTGTTTTTAAATTTTTTTTAATAGGACAGACAGAGATGTACGTTCTTGAATAATCAAAATTGCACCTTGAGGAGAGTCACATTTCTCTTCTGGCAGATTAGGCTTCTTAATTTTGAAAAAATCAATTATCTTCCTCTGTGAAAAACCTGAAACACGCATAAAAACACAAGTTATTTTGCCACATTTTACGTTAGATAATTTAAAAACAACAAATAAAATATAAAAAATAACAAAAACGGAAAGAAAAATCCCCTACTTCTTACACGTCTCTGGCCAGAGCACTTGGGGCATAACCAGGTTCCAATGGGCACTCTAACGACGATCGGTCTGAGGCATTTCATATGGAAGCCTTTATCACATTTATCACACAACAACAGCTCCTCGGCTCGCTCGCCGGAGCCGCATTGCTCGCAGCCGACGTCGCCGTAGTCGCCTCGTTCCACCACCGCGTAGTGCGCCTTCGCAAGTATCTCCTCCATCGACTTCACCTTCTTCGGCGGCGGAGACGGAGACAGCATTCGTCGCGGCGCCTCCGTTCTCCGGCGCGAGCCGATGAGCCGCCTAGCCTCCGCCGATGAGGTGGTGGCCGGAGCCATTGTACGAAAAAATGAGGAAGGACTAATTTGAAATTTATGATGATTATCGAGGGCAGAAATTAAATTTTGAAAAAACTGATGGATTTTTGTAACAGAGCTGAAAACTTTGTATGTTTTGCAGGAAATGGAGGAGATTTTTTGCCTTGGTGTCTCGCGGGGAAAAGAGAGAGGCGCAAAGAGGGGGCCGAAGCTAACGTGCGCCGACTGCGCGCACGGAATTTGAGGTGCGCATCTTCGCAGGTATTACGCTGTCGTTGAGGCATTCCTTTCAGCTGATTTTTGTACTAGCCGTTTTGGGAAAACGAGTAAAACGACGAAAATAACCTCCGTAAAGTTTCTATTGCATGCCTTTCATGTGACGTTTGATTGAAATTAGCAATTTACAAATCAATAAAAAAAAATTTAAATCACACATACACTTAATAAAAAATTAATCAGAGTTCAGCGATAAAATTGATTACAATAAATAACAAAAAAAAAATTGAGATAATAAAATCTGTTGAGTTGTTTATTTGTTCTTGTTAATTAGTCAACGACTACAAATGTTGATTATGTGGTTTCTATATATGGCCAATTCTTAATAGTATGGTTTTCGACAGCAAAAATCCCCTTAAGAACGAGAGCTCATGGGAATTTAAAATGTTAGAATCGCATATTGAGCTTATTTTTTTAACAACGTTGGACACTCCGACATTGAAATTCTTTTCTAAACGGGCATAGAATGGACTCTTGTAAAGGAAAAAAAAAAAAAAAAAAGGTCGAATTACCCCCTTTTTGAAATGGTAATCTTCAAAATATTTTAAATTATTGTAAAATTTTAATTTACTCTATTTTTATTTAAAAAATAAAGAAAAAATCAGGGTGCAGTAATGAAATTTTTTTTTTTTTATCTTCTTTAAAAAAATAGAGATAAAATGAGGTTTATAATAATTTAAAAGTATTTTTAAGATAATAATTTTCTCGAGGGGTAATCTCTTACAATTTTACCTCTTGTTAAGAGAATTTTAAAATCAACACAGACTTGCGAGGCACCGCAGTGCAAGTCGTTCTTTGACTTATAAATTAGAGCAGGAATCACAGACCAAGACTTCACATAAGTCAATTTATACGCAACATTTTTCCGTGCATTCACAATTGGAAATTGAGTCAACTGATGAAGTTTTGTGTTTGAACACCACCGCTTTGTCAGACTTTCTTCACTAATGTATGGCCAAATGTCAACCCAAGCTTGTGTGTGAAGCATTGAATTGCAAGTGGTGATCAGAAGTTGCCAAGCAATTGCAAACTCGAGAGGAGAACAAGCTAAAGTTGAATTTTCTTTTTCATAAAAAACTTATAACATATACATGTGGCACTAATGAAATGAGAAAAAA
Organism: Citrus x clementina; assembly: GCF_000493195.1. Lineage (NCBI taxonomy): Eukaryota > Viridiplantae > Streptophyta > Magnoliopsida > Sapindales > Rutaceae > Citrus > Citrus x clementina. The sequence continues at coordinate 16,591,679 of NW_006262075.1, forward strand.
AAAATATTAGTATTCCTGAGGAAATGAAGCTTTTTCTTCTGATCATTATAATATTCATCTATCTATTCTCCACATCACAGGCTCAATCCCCACGATCCAATTACAATATAGCCCCAGGCTCCACTCTTTACACAAACTCATCTCCAAATTTCTGGCCTTCTCCTTCTGGCCATTTTGCTTTCGGATTTTACACCAGTGGCAATGGCTTCAAGGTTGGAATATGGCTCGTTGACGGCAGCAACCGAACAAATAAAACAATTGTATGGACTGCTCGACGAGAAGACCCCGTGGTCTCATCTGGTGCGGCTCTGCAGTTCTCTGTAGATGGCAGCAGAGTCCTGCTTCGCAACTCCAATGGCGAAGTCCAGTCTATAGCTGAGCCTACTCAAAGCAGTGCTGTAGCTGCTTCAATGCTTGATTCGGGTAACTTCGTGTTGTACGACTCAAGCTCTCGGATTGTTTGGGCTAGTTTTGATCGACCAACTGACACCCTTTTGGTAGGCCAAAAGCTAGCTCAAAATACTGCTCTCCGTTCGAGTACATCTTTAACGAATCAATCTGTTGGAAACTTTGAACTTTGGATGGAACGATGGGGAAGTCTCACTGCATTCCCAAAGATAAGTATTCAAGTGACGAAATATGCTTATTGGTCGTCATTTACTGATTCAGCTGCTGGACAAAATGTAACATTGAATTTAGGCCGAGATGGGCGTTTATATCTTGAAAATTCAACTGGGTATACTGTAAAGAATTTAACTGAAGGGGGTCTTTCAGTTAATAGGACAAATTTGTATCGAGCTACTCTTGATGTTGATGGCATTTTCAGGCTTTATCAGAATCAAGTTGGGACTAATGGTGGCTTGAGCTCCAAGATTGTTTGGGCGGCGATCAACGAAGAAGATCGTTGTCAAGTGAAAGTAACTTGTGGGTTGAATAGCTATTGCAGCCTTCGTGGTTCCGGAACTGCTTGCCTGTGTCCTCCTGGATTCATTTACAATGATCAGCAACGGCCCCAGGACGGCTGCAAGTTAAACTTTTCCACTGGAGATGATTGCCTTGAAGATCAGGGTAGCAACAGTTACAACATTTCTCATCTAGAAAACATCTATTGGGAGCCTGATGAATATGATCTTATCAATCATATACCTCATGAAGAAACTTGTTCAAACGCATGTTTGGGTGATTGTAATTGTGTTGTGGCAAAGTACAAAGACCCAGTGTGCTATAAACACAAGCTTCCATTGGGATTCGGAATGAAAAATGACTCAAGCGGAATCAAATCTCTGGTCAAAGTTAGAATTGGCGGCTTCCCTAAAGGTGGTGACAGGATTGTCAACAAGAAAACTGGCAAGGACTTTGTAATTATTGGTGTTTTCCTGACTGCCTTTTCATTGATTGTTTTCTTATCAGCTCTCTATCTTTTCTATGCTCATCAGATATGGAGCTACAAGGTAACCTCAAGGGGAGCAAGCCCACCTGATGTAGTTGAAGAAATCAATATGAGGTCATTTAGCTATGAGCAGCTTGTTGTGGCTACCAAAAATTTCGAGGAGGAGATAGGCAGGGGAGGATCAGGGCGGGTCTATAAGGGCTCTATTAATGGTGGAAAAGAGGTTGCAGTGAAGAAGCTAATAAAGATGGTAGAAGAAGGTGAGAGTGAGTTTCGAAACGAAATTAAGATAATTGGAAGAACTCATCACAAGAACTTGGTTCAATTGGTAGGCTTTTGTACGGAAGGATCAAACAGGCTTCTTGTATACGAGTTCATGAAGAATGGTTCTCTGGCAAATCTTCTTTTTACATCCGAGCAACGCCCAAGTTGGAACGAAAGGAGAAGGATTGCGTTAGAGATTGCCAAAGGGATACATTACTTACATGATGAATGCGAAACAAGAATCATCCACTGTGACATCAAACCGCAGAACATTCTCATGGATGAGTCATGGACGGCCAAGATATCGGATTTTGGACTCTCGAAGCTGTTGAAGCCTGATCAAACGAGAACATACACAATTTTGCGAGGGACAAGAGGGTACACGGCTCCAGAATGGCACAGCAACAACAGTCCAATTACGGTGAAATCAGACGTGTATAGCTTTGGAGTTATGTTGCTTGAAATTGTTTGCTGTAGAAAGAACATGGATGAGACATTGAGAGACCAAGAAGTGGTTCTCATTGATTGGGCTTATCATTACTATGAAGCTGGTGAGGTTCAAAATTTGGTTATTGAAGAAGATCATGTAGACATGGAGGAATTGGAGAAGATGGTGAAGATTGGACTTTGGTGTGTGGAGACTGAGTTTAGTTTAAGGCCTACAATGAAGCAAGTGATTTTGATGATGGAAGGATTTGTTGCTACACCACCTCCTCCTTCACCATATTCTTCTATTAGAGGCTAATTATTTATGTTTTAGAAACTAAGTAATCAGTACACATCATCCGTTAATCTTTGTTGTAAGTAAATTTTGACGGCAGGAATAACAATCCCATAACTTATGAAAATCATCATCAGTTCATAGTTTTTTTTTACAGCAAAACAAATCCAATATATACTATTAATTTGCTCCTCCAAACCCACCCCCAAAAAAAAAAGTGGATAATATATAACCTTAACATTCTGTTTGTGTTGTGGTGATGTAACTTAAAATCTATGGCTACTTTAAAATGGAGGCTGGAATTGTAGGGGAACAAAAGAGACAGAGCAAATTACAAATCAGTGTAAGACTACTCCGTTTCAATTATCCACCATTTCTTTGGCTTGTTGAAGATCCCAGGTCCATAAGTTGAATAAAAAATCTCAACAAGCAGAGGAAATTGGAGCAGAGCAAAAAGGGTCACAGGAAGACTGGCAAGCAGAATAATTGGAAAAGACACCCATGCTATCCTCGCTTTAAGAATAATCACAAGGGTCACTCCAAAAGTTACCATCATTGTTGCTATTGAGAAGAAAAGTGATGAGAGACCAATTATCAGTTTCCTCGGCAACGATTTGAGAAAATCTTCTTCTCCGTACCTTGATGTAAGGATTCCCAAGAACATGAGCACTGAAGTGCAAGAAGAGAAGAGTGACATTGCATCAGCTACTATGAACACCATGAAGGAATTTCTGTGCAAATAGAGAGGGATGCCTGTGTATTCATCATAGCCACCGGGGACAGTGAATGCTGCTGAAAACATAATAGTGGCAATAAGTGCAGCCACAACTGTGCATGATTCTGCTGTCTCCTTCATCCATTTCTCCCCTTGTTCCACTAGTTTCTTGTGCTGATCACTGAATAAAGCCCGAGGAGTTTTGTAATGTAGATTTACCATTTCCTTGTACTTGGGTTGTACTATACTCTCCACTTCCTATAGAAATAATAAAAAAAAAGATAAAGTTAGTTATCTTTTTCATTTCTATTTTGGACAAAAATATCTACTAAGCAACCTCCTCTTAGTATATAGTGGCAGAATTAGGATTTTGGTTTGATGGCATTGTAACTATAGAAATCATAAATTTGAGTGGGCTATAATATAAAATTAGTAAAACTAAAAGTGTCAACAAATGTAAAGTGAGGATTGTAATTGAGAAACCATGGATCTAAATAGGATCAAATATAAAAGCTATATATATACAATCAATTTCTGGAACGGACACTTTTTTTTTTTATGCAGACACATTAATAAATCATGCGATTTAATGGAGTCATTTTAATTAACTATTAAATTGGATGATTTAATAGTGTGTTTGAAAAAAAAATCAGGATGCCTACACCGGAATATGATTATATATATATATATATATATAAGAGCGATTAAACGTAAAAAAACGTATAGAAATTGATAAAATTTCAGTTCATGCTCTCATTTTTTCCCCTAAAAGATATCATTCTTTTGACAATACTAAGATTAAGAATTAACTAGATAGTACCATATGCGCAGTGTGGCATTGTCACACACTATAATTTCAAAAATATAGTTCATTAGCTCATTAAAATGTCAGTCTCCCTTTGTAAAGAGTCTTTAGACTACTAATGTCGAGAGTCTTTCTTATATGTACTCTAAGAGCTAATGCTTAACATAGTGAAACACTTACCTTAAACCATTGTAGCTCCCGCTGCATTTGTAGTGCTGCACCAGAGACTCGATCAAGCTGAGAAGATGGTGCTAGAAATGCAGCTTGATGTAAAATATTGTTGTGGGCTTTGTCCCAATTAGTTGCCACTGAGTTCTTCTTGGCACCCATTGTGTAAATAAGGTTGAAAATTTTTTCTTGGCGTTGCAATGTCGCGTACGAAAATATGTGGCGGTTATAATCATCATAGCACCATATAATATCAGGGTAATGTTTCATTATCTCAGTGATGAACTCAACAATGCCATGCTTCACAGCTATGAATACCACTTTCTTTATACCCACTTTCTCAAATTGTGACTCCCCTTGTGTCGAGATTTCTCGACAGACGCAGCTTAGCAGTTCTTGGGTTTGCACATGTGCTAACTTTACTTCATATATGTGCTTGATTGCCGGAACTGTGAAAAAGATTGAGCAGTTCATTAATGTTAGGGATGTTCTCTAATAACTTTGAACTTCAAAGTAATAATTTGCTGTAAATGGAGTAAAGTCGCTTACCAAAAAGATTCAGGCTTTTCCAGACCATGTGGAGCAATTTAGTCATTGCTGCAATTATGAAACACAAATTAACTTATAATTCATAAATTTGGTGTGTTTTAGGGATTTGAATCCGAGTAAGATTGATTGTTATTAATAAAAATTTATATGTAATTAAAATCTTACACCTACCCACAATCTTATAAATACGCGTGACATAAAATTTTTCAAAATTCAGTACAGCTAATATCATGATACGAAATTTATTTTTAATTATTTTTGTAGAATATTTTTTTTTTTTTTTTTTTTTGTCTAGAAAGAAAATATACCTGGGGTAAAGAAATTCTTGTGCTCAGCTGGTCCCAGATGTGGCCTCTCGATGTCTCCATGACTAATGTTGTTGGATGCATACGCACTATGTATGTAAATAGCTTCAAGAAGCAATGGCTCATTTAGTGATGTTTCCTTATTTATAAAAAACTAAGCCAAAGTGTTTTCATTTAGGATTTTTTTTTAATAATGTATAGTTTAACTATCATGCAGTTAATTAATGACAAGAAGTACATACATGAGTAAATCCATTTTTTCCAAAATGCAAGCTGAGTTCCACTGGGGAATGCAGAGGGCTTTTGAGCCAACATATCTATGGCTGTGTCACCATCGTTATCTTGAGCATAAGCCAATTTTCTGTAGCGTTGCAGCAGATCCAGGGGAATATCTATTGTAACAAATAACTATAAGAAGAAATAAAACCAAAATATATAATCATAAATAAAGGCACCTTCCAAAGTCTCATGCTGTCTGGTAAGAACCTCTAACAACAGTTAAAAAAGTTTTAGTGATCCCAAAGGTAAACCCGTGTAGATTAAACCCAAAGAAGATAAGACTAAAAAAAAAAGCGAAAATATGTGCATTTGGTAATTACAAAACGTAAAACTAAACAAGTTAATTCTTTTTTTTTTGGACACTGATCTATGAGATTAGTTTACATTTAATCTAATTAAGTATTGTCCAGATTTTGTAAGAGAAAAAACTGCCTCCACTCAATTAAATATCTATTCCACTCACATATTGTAAGGGAAAAGACTGCCTCCACTCAATTATACAATTCAATTGAGGATGTAATTATCCCATAATACTTTTGTGAGAATGTCTACTCCACTCTTTAAAGGAGAAATTACACCCACAATAATTCAATTGAGGAAGGAATTATCCTATAATGCTTTTGTGGGAATGTCTACTCCACTCTTTAAATGATGAATTACTCCCACAATATTTTTGTGGGGATTGAAATTGCTGCCCTCACAAATTGTGAGGAAGACAACCATAACCACTTGGATAAAGGGCGAGTGGTACTAACAAGTTAACTCTAAGGGCACAAAGATAATAGAAATTATAAAAATAAGATTTGAGGGTTACTATAGTATAGTTCCCCAATTCTTCATCAAAATTCCTGATATCTCGATACCACTTCTAAGCTTTTCGTCACCGATCCCCAAGTCATGAAAGTTATTTGGAGGTTGTTAACGAAAGACTTAGAGGCATAGCTGAGAATTTTGAGTTTTTTATTTTTTTAGAGGAGCCATTGACCTAATACGATTACACAACAAAAGATTTTCTCACCAAAGATGTCATCAATGATGCAACTTGTGAGAAGCATAGCGCCATTTGTGCCTTTATCAGGATCAAGCTCTTCAATTGGAGTCTCCCGATAGAGATATCTAACCATATCATCATGGCCATAAAGAGATGCTATAACAACTGGGATATTGCCATGCTGATTAGGAATTGTTAGTAACTCTCGGTTCTTTCTCACCAAATACTCAGCAATCTTTGTGACTCCACCTGTGGCTGCAAAATTCAGTGCTGTGGCACCATTTTTGTTCTTGATCGCCAAGTCCTTTTCGTCTATCCGTTTCACCAGCTCTCCGACAACCTTCACGCGTCCGGCAAGAACAGCAATGTGAAGAGCTGTGTCTCCATCCGCAGAAAGGCTCGCGGTTAGTGCATCGGGATGAAGATCTAAGAAGCTTTTTGTAGTTTCCAAATCCCCACTGTCTACAGCTCTATATAGCGTCAGGTTGTGGATGTAATCAGTGTCCTTTGCTTCTACCAAAACTGTAAGGAGACATGAAATTGTTCCGATTATATATACTATTAATGGGATCTCAAGAAGATATGAAAGCAAATAAAAGAATGTAAGATTCTTTTTAGCATAGACATCAGCATGTATTAAAAAATCTGATTCGATAAAATTATCTATACCTGAGAAAATGAGAACTCTTAAGAGAATAAGGAAAATTATATTAATGTACCACATATAGTGGGATTCATATGCTCTGAAACATTTGTCCAATTAGCCTTTAAAATTTTTTTGGTTAGTCCTTAAGTGACATGTATAACACATAGAGCAAAATTTCCAACCAGAAGTTTCATGGATGAATTGCTAATTAATCTTAGTTTCTAACCACCTCCGTTGCTTGGTAAGTGGTTTTCAATCAGTTTTTTATTTGCTAGTTAGCCTTTACCTGAATTCGAATCCTATGGGAGATTAAAAAAAAAAATACCCTTTATCTTTGAAAAAGAGAAAAAAAAATAAATAAAACATAATCTTAAGTTCTATCCAAAAAAATTTCAAATGTTTTTGGCAAATAAATGCAGCAAGGATAGATAGATTTACCTTGGTCATCGCCAGAGGTTTCTCGTGATCCTGGTGGCAGTTCTTGTGGTAGATTTGCTAGCCAGACATTAAGGTCAAATTCGCTTGAAGCATTCGGCTCAGACATTGTTTTCTTATGAGAAACAACATAAAAGTTTCTCAGTAATAATTGTGAATACAAATATATGTTATGTACTAACAAAAGAGGAAATATAACAAGAAGCTGGCATTTTTCTAGTGTTCTTTTATTTAAAGAAGGTAAATATGAGAACCTCTAGGAGGGGGCCAAAAAAAAAAAAATTATAAGTGAAGCAAGAAATATCTGCTGAAGAAACCAGAAGGCAAATTAACAAAAGCAATTAAACTTACATATAATTAAGTTCCCAGATGCTTGGGGCAACTTTGGGCTGTATCTTATGTGAGCCAAAATATTGAGAGTGATTTTGGAGGGTTCACCTACCAATTTCAAGCACTACTATTTAAATAAAACTTTGACAAAGGGGGGAAAATTAAATTCCTTACGGGCCGCCAAAAAAAGGTAAAGTTTTTTTTTTTTAAATTTAAAAAAAAAAAATTTTTAAAATTTGTTTTCGGTGTATTTTTCCCACTCTTTTTGTTGGGAAATTAGATAAAGGGACGAAAATTATCGGTCCAAAAATATGGGGGGGGGGGGGGGGAGAAGAAGAAAAAGTAAAAGGAGATTGATGATCTTTAAGATTAGTCGGAAAATGTTATTGAATAGTGGAAAAGATCAGTGTGTTATCATTTTCTCTTTTTTTTTTTTTCTTTTTTTTAACTTTATCGTGATATGGCATCTGATTTTAAACTCTATGCAATGCGTAAAGCTTAAATGAACGCAACAAAAAGATAGTTCTTCTAATTTTCTTTTTCTCTCCTCAAGCAATGTGAAGCTCAAGGAAGCACACTTTACTGCCAACGGAGGATCGAATAACACAATCAGAAATCACGGGTTAGTTCTTGCTGATGACTAAAGATGTTACTTTTTTTTTTTTCCTTGTATTGATTATTCTCTTTACAGCTATGAAATGAGCAAGGGTGGAGTTTATTTTCTTGTGAAGAATGTTTAAAGTCCAAAGAGAAGTCACTCTACTTTTTTCCTTTTTTCATTATAATTTGTCAAAATGTGCTCTCTCAATACTTGAATGGCAGGCCAATTAAATGACATTTTACTTTACTCTTCATGTACATGAAATTCTTTAGACTGAGCACAATCTCAAAGAATCATAAATGCTCCAACTGCATACGCAGACGGTAACAAGTTAGCCGAGGGGGAGGCAGTCGCGGACCCAGAAAAATGATTTATCGGAAAATTAAATTACATAAAAACAAGACTTGAAAATTAAAATTTTATGGGTTAACGACTTAATAGATTTTATTTTGATATGTTTAATGGTGGTTATGTTAAATAATAGTAAAATCACTTATATGAGTTACCGTAGACTTTTATATTTTAATTAAAATGTGAGCTTTTATATCTTAAAGTTAAAGTTTAAATTTTATGAATTTATGAGTTTATAAAATTATTTTTATAAATTTAACAGGATTACTTTAATAAATTTAATGAGAGTTAATTAATAACTTAAATAATTTTTCTTAATTTTTTAAAAGTATTTTCTATGACAGAAACTTGAGCCCTCATTGATCATGAGATGGATTCGCCTTTGAGAGAAAGTAAGACTCTGAAAGTACTTAAGAGAGTTTTTGTATTAGGGTTGGTAATGGGACGAGATTTGTCATTCTCAGTCCTGTCTCGTATGTGCAAATGAGATTAAAAAAAAAACCTCCATTCCCTTCCCTTTATTTTTTTAGGACAAAAATTTGTCTTGGTCATGTCCCATTAAATATTTCGTCCCACCCCATTATCATGAATAGTTCCAATGTAAATAAATAAATTCAGACTTTTTTCTTTTAAAGATCATCATAATTCGATACAGCAAAAATCATGAATAAATATAAAGTAGAATAATTAAATAATAGTTTTATTTTAACTACATGTATGTTCGAATATAATTTTATGCTAACATTTTAAAATTATCTATTTGCTTCCATTGCACATTAATACTAAGACTTACGCTTCAAAGATTTTAGATTTGAACAACAGCCAACTTCAGCCATATTAAGATATCCAATAATTCAATAATACAATAATAAACTAAACTAACAGAGTTGGCAATGTGGTGGGATGAGATGTGATATGCTAATCCCAGTCTTGTCTCGTTTATGAAAGTGGGATAAAAAAAAAATCTCAATCGCATCCCAAATGCGGGATCCCATCATAATAAAAAAAAATTGTCATCTCTACTTTGTATTAGAGAAAATAACCACTACTTTATGATGTTAGTATTCACACTTTTCTTTTTATTAATAGAAGTATTCAAAATAAAAGAAATAAGTATTAACACCCGGTAATATAATGAAGGGAAAAAACTCTTTTTATCCCTAAAGTTTGAAGTAATAGCTCATTTTATCCTTACTATTTAAATAGTAGTCCATTTAATCGTTGCTTTTTAAATAATAGCCTAAAACACCCTTCTATAAATTTATCATTAGTATACTATATAATTCATTGAGGGAAAAATATGATTTTTCAATTAAAGATATACAAGCCATTTTAAAATAAAATTGTAAAAAATAATTAAATAATATTTGATTTTTTGCATAAATTTAAAATTTAAGAATAACTTAATAAATAAATAATAATAACACTGAATAATATATATAATATATAACTAGGACAAAAAGAAACATAGATTTCAGAGGCATTAGATTTTTTTTTTTTATCTTTTAGCTTGTTTGGTCAAGATAAATAATTAAATAAATAATCAATCAGTACCATTATTTTATCAAAAGTAAACACAGCCTCTTTCATTTACTTAAAAAGAAACACAGCAAAGATATAAGAATACAAATTTAATCTATTACAGAATAAAAAACATTGAATCAAAGCGTGCGTCTTTTTATCTTTTAACTTGTTCCTGATTTTAGTATAGTCAATGATTCTATACCATTTTGAATCTATTTAATCCAAGATCGTTCGATATTTAAAGTGATGGGAGTCTTTAAAGTTAAAATTGTTATGAAAAAAATAATTGTAAAATAAAAGTTAATTGTGTTTGGTAAATTTAAGTACCATAAAATATGATCACTTACACCACATCGTATGTAGTAAGGTTGGCAAAATCAGATTTAGATATGAATGTAAGTGCATTCGGGTCCGGATATGCATTTACATTTCTATATCCATAATATATATATATATATATATATATATATATATATATATATATATATATACATACATACAAATTCGAATGCGGATAATATCCACAACGGATGCGGGCGGATATTCCGGATCTGTAAAAATAAAAATCAAATAATTTAAAAATTCAACAATTCAAATAATCATATCAAATAAAATTCAATTATAATCCAACAATTAACAATTAAACATAAATAACATACAGCAACATCATAAATCCACAAATAAATATATCATAACATAAATTTGAAAATCTGAAATTGATTTGTTGGAAACTCGCGTGCTCACCTTTTGTATGTATTAACAACGGCTAATGACAGAAAGAATGGACAAAGCAGCCGTGTGCGCGCAGTGTGCTTTGCGAGCCAATGATGCATCGGGTTGCCAGTGTTTGATGACAACGAAGTGTGCTGAACGAGGAGAGGCAAGGCAGTCGGCATTCGATGCCAGCAACGCATGCTCAGCTCAGGCGAGCCATTCGGCGTTCAACGACAGCGATTGCGGGGCGGATGACATTCAACGGTTAGGGATTTGGGGTGGTTTCTAATTTTAGCCGCTTGTGAGTGGTGCGGACTGCGGAGTAGGGGAGGCGTGAGGCATGAATGGTTTAGGGTTACTAGATTTGTTTTGTTTTGTTTTTTTTTTTTAGCTTATGTATTTTTGAATACAAATTTGATTAAGTCAATATATAATTAAAATTAATTTGAATTTGATATCCGGCTAGTGCGTCCAGATACATATCTCGATCTGCACGGATCGTAATTCTTAGAATTCGAATCCGCATTTTTAATATGTGGGTCCGAATTTTTTTAAATCCAAATCTTCCTGATCTTTGTGGATCTAGGTGGGACTTGGATTTTTTTGTCATCCTATCAGTTGCAGATTTTTTTTTTTGAATACTGATTAATCATCATATTACTGCATTACACAGATATTTACAACTGCTATTATAGCAGATATATTACACTGATATTTACAATTAGAAATACATGATTGGGACTTATATTATTATATTGAATTCTGTGAAGTACATGCCTAGATAAATAATCCCTTACAAAAGAGGGATGTCCATACTCCACTCGTATTGCACGAGGGAGAGGAAATTTTTTGAAATATTAAACAAATAAGCACGTTAGCCCCCACAAATGTGCCGAAGTGGCTATCAGTTGCAGATTTAAAGACTCCAAATGTGCTCACTGTGCAATAAGAATAAAAAGAGAAATCTCAAAAAGAAAAGGCATGTGAGTCACATGATAGATAAATAAATAGAAAAGACCAGATTAAATAAAGAGAAGAAAGACTGAGATTAGATCTAGAACAATCTAATCACTCATAGTTGAAAATTTCTATAAATAGAAATGTTGAACTACTTGAAAAGGATCGCGACATAGAGTCTCAAGGGAGAATTAACAGATTCTCTCTCATGAATGGAAATAGAAAACATTTTCTAAATTCAAACTCCTTGATTTTCTTATATTTTCTAAAGAATCAAACACTAACTTCACTTTCGGGTGCCTTTTGCAAGTATCGAATAGTTTCTTAAAGCTTTGGAAGCTTAGAAGCTTGAAGATGAAGGACATAATCTTCATTTTTAAGTATTGAAAAGAAATTGGCTCTTTTAGTAAATATGATTCTTAAATGACATTTTTGATAAAATTAGTATATGTATTATAATTTTTTTTAATCAAAAACAAATTTCAAATAAAATCACATCACCTTAAAAACCGTTTACGGTTATGATTTCTTTAAGCTACTTCCCAACAGCATAACCAAATGAACCCTTAAAGGGCCAAGCTTGTTAATGGTCTATCCCAAATGCATAATACAAATTCAGGCCCACCATGAAAACATTTTACATGGACCTAATGCTTGTTATCGATCCAATAAAGTAGTACCATTAAATGGTAGAATTGGACTATCGACACCCATGTTTTCTCAACCACTTTTCTAAACACACCCTATTAAATTATTTAAATTATCATATAATTTCTATTAACACCCTCATTTATCTCTTTTAGCTACTGATACTGAACTTTTTCATTTGTGTTGTATGTGAGTGTGGGTGCGATGGAGTAATTATAGTTAGGCTAAAAATTATAAATAAGAGTAAGTGGAGGGTTTGAAGAGGTTATTAGAGTTGTGCCAATAGCACCACATTGTGGCGGCATGACTAAGAGCAATTGAGCAAAGATTTTTTTAAGTCCGGTCCGGTTGTCCAATAAACATGCTCCGGCCGGGTCTAGGCATTGTCACACTCACATCGAACTCTGGCCCCCCGTTTGACTACTATTGTGTACAATGTTTTGGGTCACAAATTTCAAAATTAATATTTGAGGTTGAAAATTTAATGAGCTCAATTGCATATCTCACGTATATTTTTAGAGGGAACACCAAGAAAAATTCCTAAAAAGAGAAGGAGAATTTAGTTCAAAGATGATTAGGAGATTGGCAATTATGAGTGGGGTTATTTGAACTTATTAATATCTTTTTAATACATATTATTTTTAATTAAAATAATTATTCAATTATAACTTATTATTTTAATTTACTAATTCTCAAAATCCAAGCCTGGCCTCTGGTTTGACTATTATTGTGTACTATGTTTTGGGTTACAAATTTCAAAATTAATATTTGAGCTCGAAAATCTAGTGAGCTTAACTGCATATCTCACATATATTTTTAGAGGGGGCATGATTAAGAGATTGCCAGTTATGGGTAGGGTTATCATGAACATATATTGCCACAAAATAATGACAAGTATCACCAAACCTAGTGCACATATCACAGAACGTACTGTAGCATAAGTTAAATCACAAATTGCGTATAGAAAACCTAAAACCCTTGGTAACATTCAAAGGGTTCTTGCCAGCAACAACGACACCTCTAACTTTTTATGAATCTTGCAAGAAATTCATTGAAAGGTGATCATATCAAGCTACAGGATGGAGTTGCCCATTCACTGAAGAAGAATTCATCGCAGTCTAAGCTGACGTTTATTTTTTTATCTAAAATTTATAATAGATTTAAATTTTATTAAAGTCTAAATACGTTTGAATGCATATATATGAATAACATGTTTGTTTTTTTTTTCAATATCTAAATATATGACTAAGTAGTTTGTTTTTTAAGAATAAAACATCTGAAATATTTAAGAGCACAAAAAACAATATAGTAAGAGAAAGAGAGAGAGCAAATAAGATGTTCAACAATATTAGTTTAGAGACAACTTTTGTTCAATCTCAAGTGTATACAATGAAGGAGATGAACCATACAAATGAAGTAAATAATTAGTAAATGAATACATCATTAGTCATAATTTCATATAAGATAGTGTGAATTATAGGAGATAAAGAGTTGTTTGATGAAGAGATAAAGAGTTGCTCTAATGAACATTCATATAATTATAATTATTTCATAGCACTCCCCATTTGATGTTCATCCAATAAAAAAATTGTCTCATTAAAACCTTTGTTAGTAAAATCTCGTTCGGAAAAAGACTAGCTAAAGGAAAATAGTATATCATTTATCTATATTTTATGGAGGTGCAAACTACCTTATTAAAACCTTATTAGTAAAAACCTAGTGGGACAAGAGACTAGTGAAGAAAAAAGAGTACAATGCATGTAATCCTCCATATCAATAATTCTCTTTGTTAAATACGATCCCCCTCGAAATGACATGGGTGCTTCAATGATCAATCCTTTTTTTTTTTTGTTGGTCATACTTTGGTAAAAAATCTACAGGATCAACCTCATCCTTTGAAAGCTTGAAAACATAAAATAAATTACAGATACTATCATTTTAAATTTGAAAAATATTGCCATGCATATACCTTCATAATTTTTGTTGATCTTCTTTAGCTTGATATATCAAGGAAATAGTGTAATATACTTTTCACACTATTTTGGCATTTTCAAGTTTATGCTAAACATATTTTAAATTGAAATTATGCAATTTTCCAATGTCTCTATAGGCAAAATTTGGAATAAAAATAGGGAAATTTGTAACCTACCCCCAAATAAATTGACATTTTGCACCGCGTCCCCAACAAATTTGACTTGTTGCACTGCGCACCCAAAAAAATTGACATTTTTGCACCACGCCCCCAATTCCGTTATTTTCTCAGTTAAGTTTAACGGCTCCGTTTAACTTTTGATTGAATGACAAAAATGCCCCTCTATGTAAAAAAACAAAATTTTTAGCTCATTTAATTTTTTAAGGTTTTTTTTTCAATTGCAATAAAAAAAAAAAAACAATTCTTCTTACATGTTCATTGTCACCACTATTATTTTTTCTTTAATTTTTTAAAGATTTTTTTTCAATTTTAATAAAAAAAATTCTTCTTACATGTACATTTGTCACCACTATTATTTTCCTTTAATTTTTTTAAAGATCTTTATTTCAATTGCAATAAAAAAATTTCTTATTACATGTACATTGTCACCACTATTATTTTTTCTTTAATTTCTTAAAGATTTTTATTTCGATTTTAATAAAAAAAATTCTTGTTACATGTACATTTATCACCACTATTATTTTCCTTTAATTTTTTAAAGATTTTTATTTTAATTGTAATAAAAAATTTCTTGTTACATGTACATTGTCACCACTATTATTTTTCCTTTAATTTTTTAAAGATTTTTATTTTAATTACAATAAAGAGAATTCCCATTAAAATTAATTTAAGGAATAAACTTCCAATCTTACCCCTCCACCGTTAAACTTAACTGAGAAAATAACGGAATTGGGGGCGTGGTGCAAAAATGTCAATTTTTTTGGGTGCGCAGTGCAACAAGTCAAATTTGTTGGGGACGCGATGCAAAATGTCAATTTATTTGGGGGTAGGTTACAAATTTCCCATAAAAATATGGTTCTTCAGGAACAAGACATATGCAATATATTTTAAAGTAGAATAATTTTGAATATGAAATACTTCTAGTATTTCTATAATATTAGTATTTCACCTGATAAATTCCAATCCGTAAATTGAAATTCTTTCATTTCAAGATCTTTCATCTTGAATTCCATTATTAAAAGAAATAAAATCGTAAGCTCTTTAAGAGTCTTTTCCATTTTGATATCATCAACATATTTTGCAACGTTTGCATATTTAATTTCTAGTTTTTAATAAAATCACATAGCAAAGTGGATAATGACAAATCCCACTTATAATAAATTTAGTCTATTAATTATACTTTATAAGTTTAGATTGCTATAATATACACAACTATGGTTATAGGCTTATAGTTTTATCAAGAACATATAAGGTGTAAGCTTTTTTATTTAGTATTTTAACTACTTGTTTCAAGCATTTTATCCTTCGGGGATAAGTTCGTAGATTCTTCAATTTAATTTTACATGCTGCAGCTCAAATTCCCATTTTAATAATAAATTTTATAACTTCAGGTGTATGAGCTACAAATCTAAAATTCCTCAAATTTGACTAATCAATTTTATGTCCTCTAACATATGGACTACAGGTCCAAATATTTTACAATTTTGGCCAATTATATAATCTAATGATCTTCACTTTTTTTTTTTTTGCTTTAGGATCCTAAAAATTTTATCATAATAACTAAATTTTTATTGACAAAAATCTTATGTCAATTTTAATTTTTCTATTGCACCAAGTACCGACATATCGTTAATCAAATACTTTTTACTTTTCAATAAATATGCCCAACGAGATCTTTCAAAACTTCTAATAAATATATCGTTGCAAGAGCTAAAGATTTCTTTTTCTTAATTTGCACGCTTGCCTTTTATAGGGCAATTTGAATCTCTCTTTATTTCTCATAATTACGCTCTTTAAGGGTATTTA
>NW_006262075.1:16611668-16613004 GCF_000493195.1 Citrus x clementina
ATCATATCAACCAACAATCATATTTTGTTTGTGATTTTCCACTTTCAATATCAATAAACTCGTTCAATAATTGATCAATAATGCACATTGTACAATAATCTTGTTGAACTTCAAGTTCAAATAAATTAACTTATATAAAGATCAAAATGGGATAAAGGTGAAACAAACCATTTGCGTTGTCCATCAAATGTATATCATTTTACTTTCCTTAATCGTAGGAGAACTTTTAAAAAATATTTAAGCTTGTATAGCAAATTTACTAAGCCAATTAGTGAAGATTTTGGATTTGAACTTCTTGTCCATCACCAATATTGATTCAATTTTAGACCACTTCTAGTGGTATAATATTCACATGTTAATTTCTTATGATAAGATCTATAACAATTATAATTTTAAAAAAAGTTATTTGATAATGGTTACATCCATTACTACTCCCACAAGAATAAGAATTCATTAAGGATTTGAATTAATCATGATTTTCTTTTTACTCAAAAACTCATTTTTTTCTTTTAATAAAAGAAAACACAACATTGATTTATATTAGCATTTTTTTATTTGCTACTATAGAAGCATATTTGTGCTATACAATCATGTGTCGTCTAATATTTTTTTAATATTACTCTCTCTACATAATTTCAAATGAGAGAATCAATCGAGCTTTTGAAATTATCATCAAGCTTATATAGATGAACTTTTAACTCCTTCAGGAACATGATCATAAAAGAAAATCATAATCTTCTACAATCCTTCAGGGATTGATTTCTTCCACAAAATTATTTAAGTACTATTCACGATCTTAAATATGTGAATATTAATTAGACTTTAATAATTCAAGATAATCATAAAAGAATCATTCATCAAGAATTCAATAAAAATATATAGATCAATTAAAAGGGTTAAGTGCATAAATATGCTACTTACAACTTATTTCTATATTTTATCATATCAAACTCGTCTTGAAAATTATCTAATATAAATAAACATGTATAAATCTATCACTAAAAGTTTAGGAGATTGAAAATAAAACAACAAGTGAACAAAGTCAATAAACTATTCAAACCAGAGACGAACAATTTTTCTTTTTTTAATGACTGCATTTACTCAATCACTTTTGACTGTCTTATTTTTCTTTCAAAATTGTTTCAAAAAAATAATTATACCTTATTTAATATTCACTTGTAACTCCTTATAGGAGATATGGAGAAGGAAATTTGTATAGTTTTGCATGATATACATGAACTCATAATATTTGTATAGTCCTTCAAGGACATGTAAAATATGCACTTATATAGTGAATCCTCTATGAACAAGATGTTGGTGAATACTATCACAATTT
>NW_006262075.1:16613202-16618024 GCF_000493195.1 Citrus x clementina
TGTGAAATTGAGATATATATTAATGGAAGTTTAATTAAATTATACTTTTGGAGGAAAAACTCTAGTATTGAAAAACGGCTACAATTTTGCTTAATGTCACGTGATGAGTGTTTTGCGCAACGAATCTATGCAGCACTTAGACAACCTTTGCCGAATGTTGCTAAGGAAGCCTTGAACTTCTCGACTAGCTAAGTCTAGAGGTTTTTGGAGAGTTAGAGAGAAGAGAGCAATGGAGCCGAATAAGAGAAATTATATTACTCAAAGAGTGCTTACACGAATGCTTGAGTTGCTTGCTCTAAGTTTGTTGCTCAAATGCCAAATGCCATGCCCTATTTATAGGGGAGGCTTGCCAAGCTCTACAATTCTAGAGAATTCTACCACTTGCTTAGAATTCTAGATATTTACATGAGCTAGAAATGTGTAGAGAATTATATATATGTACAAGCTCAAATGTGCTAGAATTGCCTAGAAATTTCTGAAATGGGGCCAAGCTAGCACTTTTGGCCTGGAATTGTGGGCAATTGGGCTAACAACTTGGGCGGTCCGCAACATTAAGCTATACAAGTGGTTGCATCTTAAATAGAGGCGATGGAGAACGACCAAATAAACTCATGTCTCCAGTGCTAATTATTTATCAATTAAGAGCACAACAATATAGTAAGAGAAAGAGAGAAAGCAAATAAGAGGCTCAATGATAGTTTAGTGATAACTTATATTAAATCTCAAATGTATACAATGAAGGAGTAAAATGAAGGAGATGAACCCCCCATTATAGTTTTATAACCATACAAATAAAGTAAATGATTAGAAAATGGATACATCATTAGTCATAAATTCTTATGAAATAGTAGAAATTATAGGAGATAAAGAGTTGTTTGGTGAAGAGATGAAGAGCTGCTCTGATAAATATCCATATTGTTATAACTATTTCGTAACAATTTTGACATATATAGACAATATGTTTTATTGTCTATGATTTTTATAAATTATAATGTGATTCCACTTTATATCATAGACAATATGTTTTATTGTCTATGATTTTTATAAATTAGTCTAAAACTTCACTCACTAGCGATTCAAAATATTATATATGCCATTTCATTAATACCCTTATTACATATATTTATTTTTTATCATATAAATTTTTTTTATTATTTTATTATTTATCCATTTTCTTTATCCTATACTTATTCAACTATCAATTTTTTTTAGTGAATGAGAATTTTAAATATAAGAAAACTTTAGATGAGAGTGTTTTATAATAACTTCACCTCTTTGTGCTTAAAATTATAATTTTTCTAATAAATTTTAAATATTGTTTAATACATTAAATTTTAATTCAAATAGTTCTTAGTTGGCTTAAGTTTTAGACACACATAGCTATGTGTGTCCAAAGACTGCTAATAAACAAGTGACCCACATGAAGATATTGAAAATCATTATTCTTAGAAAAAATTTTGAGGTCAAAGTCAATTATATGAAGCCCCGTTCCAATGAATATATGGTGTTTTTTTGAAAATCATCTCTTTCGTCAAACCATTCATTTCTGGAGCGGTAGAGATTTTTTTTTTTTCCCCATCTTAGCTCTCTCTCAAGTCTCAAATCTCAATCATTTTTCATCTGTAAAATCACACCCCTGCACTTTTATATTTTCTCGATTTTGACCATATGGACTCGTCAAACTTGCCCAGCGCGGGCCAGAGGAGACAGGATCAGCTGCAAATCCAAGGCCCCCGGCCTCCGCCGCTAAGCATCCACAGAGACTCCCACAAGATCAAGAAACCACCAAAGCCACCGCTGCCGCCGACGGAGCAGCAACCCCACCACCACAGCGAACGACAGCAGCCGGTGATCATCTACTCCATCTCTCCCAAAGTCATCAACGTCACAGTCGCCGACTTCATGACCACTGTCCAGCGCCTGACCGGTGCCTCTTCTTCTTCTTCCGGCGACGGAGACGTTTCTCCAGCTGCGAGAATAGCGGTGGTGGAGAAAGTCATGGACAGTCCCAGGGATAAGGCCAGTTCCGCTGCTGTAATAAATAATGATTACGTGGTGGAAGAAACAGAAGATCAAGGAAGAGGAGAAGGGGCTGAATTTGAAGTGGGTCGAGTTCCGGGGATACTGTCCCCGTCGACGTTGCCGCCGCTGGTTCAAGAAATGTACTTCTCTCCAACGGCGGCGTCGGCATCGGCGGGGGCTGACCCATTTGGGTTATCTACGCATGGGAATTATGGGTTCTTGAATAACAGTCCATCTGCTTCGGGTTTGTTCTCATCAGGTTTTTTGGGTTCTCCTGTTTTATCTCCTGATTTTTTTGGTCAAATTTGGAATTTTTAGTAATTTCAAGTCCTTCCAGTACCATTTAACATTTCATGGTAGCTGTAATCATTGTCGTTGTTGATTGAAAAAAAAAAAAAAGAGAAGAAAGAGATTAGTAGTTCTGGATTCAAGAGTCTTGAATGTAATTCTTCTTGGATGTCCGATATATAGGATGTTGTGTGTGTGTGTATTAAAAGGGATTGGTGGTAGATAGGATTTTGAAATGTGTAGGGGACTAATTGTGATTAGTAGTAGTGGGTAAAATTTCTTCAATTTTGCAAAAACGGTTGGTGGGAGATGGATGTAACTTGTAACGATGTTTGTAACATGTATCACTTGATCATTTATTGAGGTTGTTGTAAATTTAATGCAGCTGGTATCTAACTCATAACTTTTAGCCAATCTGATAATATCAGTTCAACCATCAAGAGTCTGATCTAACTATTGTTTTGTTAACTTCTCTAATCCCTTTTAGTTGTTAGTTTAAATAGTAATCTTATAGGACTTTTTTTTTTTTTTTTTTGGAAGGGATATTGTTGTTTCATAGCTGTGGCTTTTTACCAAGCACTATCATACTGTACAAATATCTAGAAGTAGTAACCAAACATTGCCAATTCGTGTCCCCATTTTGCGGCTCATTTCATCGCATTGAAAATTCCAAAACCAGGTAATGGCGAATAAACACTTCAATAAGAATTAGTTTCGATAGTGCAAAAACTCTATGCAACTTCCCAGAAGCCCTAGAGGCAAAATAAATAATTATGTACAAAAAAGTCATATTTAATTGCGTTCAAAAAGTCAATTTAGAGGGATTCAAAACCAGCACGCTTTAGGTCGTGCATTCCCCCGGTTGCTTCCTGAGTGCTGAAGAAGAAAATCACTTTTGCTTCTGCAATAAATGAGCCGCCTCCAATGGGGTAAAGAAGATCATCCTAGTGTCTTTGACACTGTTGAATTCCATGTACCTCCGATCAATGTTCCAACCCTCTCTCCCTGTATGGCTTTTGCGATGTTACCAGGCTGGTTTAGGTTGAAGACAACAACTGCATCAAGGAAACAAGCTCATTGCAATTATATGACAATGTCACCAACCCACAAGAGCCAACAGCAGTTAAGTTAAAGATGATCTCAATATACCCGGAATGTTGTTTTCTTGGCACAAAGTAATGGCCGTCATGTCCATTACTGAAAGATCTTTTGATGTCACCTCCTGATATGTTAGAGTATCAAGAAGACGGGCATTTGGGTTACGCCTAGGATTATCATCATAAACCCCATCAACATTTGTAGCTTTCAGAACAACCTCTGCATTAACTGACTCAACAATTGGATGTTGATTAGATTCTTGGAACAGCAAAACTAAATTGGTATAAAAGTCCAGCAATGTATCACAGTTATCTTATTCATAAGTTCATATGCTCAGAACAGTGCGAGTAAGCATGCCAAGAAGTACCCACATTACAGCAGGTACCATCAAGTTTCAATGTGCCAATAAATCAAAGACTTACTTTCAGCACATCGAAGTGCGGCAGCTGTATCTGTGGTGAAGAATGGATTTCCTGTTCCAGCGGCAAAAATAACAACCCTACCCTTCTCCAAATGCCTCACAGCTCTTCGCCTAATATATGGCTCTGCAACCTCTGACATACGAAAAGCAGTCTGCACCCTGGTGGGAATGCCGATACTCTCCATGGTTGCTTGAAGAAATATAGCATTCATGACAGTCGCCAACATTCTACAACATTGAGTTGATCAGTAGTAGGGAAGTAAAATCAGAAAACTGTGCTTATTAAAATAATTCTCTTTCACTGACAGATGGTGAAACACCATTATTTTTTAGGAGCAAAAAATGAGTTAATAAACAATAATTCAATATTATAGGTTGTAAGCACATGTACAAGCTTGTAATAAAAGAAAAGAACCAAAAATGTATATAGTTTTTAAACCCAACTAGCATCTTTGTTACAACGCAAGACTTCAACTAAGAGTATTCTACTTCTACAGTGTGATAATTCTCCTGTGCACCAGATTCTAACATGCTTCAATAGGATCCAATACAGCATGCTTAATTACAATATTTCGTTGAGCCATTCTCATTCTCATCCACAAAAAGGGCAGGCACGAAAAAGCTTAGTTATCTTTCCATGGACAAAGTCAATTCCAAATCAGTTTGCTATAACCATAAACTGTCCTAGATGGAAACTGAACTTCTATGTGGGAACAGAGGCACTCCTTCGTGAAATTAAAATGCACTCAATCAATCAAGATTAAAAGGAAATACCCAATGTAATCAGCGGATGAGCGGTCAAGGCCACTATTTCCTGCTGCTGATGCCCCACGGAATATGTTTCCCCCTCCAACCACAATAGCAACCTGAAACATTCCCCAAAAATGTTTTAGACGATAGACAGTGGAATGGAAACGGACTATGAACCTACTTTGGAATTCACAATCCCTTTGATCGCGGCGTTCGACATAATTGTGGGCGTGATCGTTTGCC
>NW_006262075.1:16618124-16637006 GCF_000493195.1 Citrus x clementina
GAGCAGAACCCATATCAGAAGAAGAGCAACAGTTGACCACCAGCCGTCCATTTGAGGTCTGCTGATGATTATGGAAACTCATAAGACTGCTCCGATGGATTCTAGAAGAACCCAAGGTAGAAGAAAACGATAGCAAATTTGACGATGATACAGTAGAAGTGGAGATTGCCATCCAACAGTCCAATTACAAAGTTTCTTCAAATTCCTGCCGCCAAATTGATAAAAGATTTGAGCTTCTTGCACTCCGTTTAAGTGTCTTTTGTTCCACTAACGGATAATGCCTTTCAATAATAAATTAATAATTTTTTTTTTGGGGCCAAAAACCCAAAAAAAAAAAAAACAAAATGAATCAAATGTGAAATGCATGTTGTGCTTGTTGTCAGTGTTGTTGGAATTTGGCTAAAAAAAGTTATTCGAGTCAATTACGTTAGAAAATATCTTCTTGTTTTTTTTATTTTGTATTAATAGAAAAAAAATTATCTGTGGACCACCTCAATTTCATTGAAATTTTATACACTCACTCAAGAGTTCTAAAAATATCTTCACGGCACTTAACTTTCAGTTTTTTATTAACAAGACATTTTAAGTAACTAAAAAGTAGTCGGGCTTTTTATTTATTTATTTAATTCCAACAGTTACTTTTGCGGGCATGTTTGTCATTATATTTTTTAATGCAAGGGTAATTGGTAATTTACTGTCTTCATAATTTTTTTACATTTCATTGGTAAAATCATATCCATAAAATTCCAGTGGCAAATTAGCCTTTCACCATAAATTCTTTAAAATTAAATTTTCTGTAATGACGAAGTGGCTAAATAATAGAAAAAAAAAAGTTAGATGCTGCATAGACATTGTTATAATTCTTTAATAGTTACATCAACAGAATTGAAGTAGTGCAGAGACAATTTTCTTAGAAAAAAAAATTTTTTTTTAAATTTATTTTATAAGTACGTGATATTTAAGATATAAAATTTTTTTAAAAAAAATTGCAAGTTTTTATGCTACATATCAGTTATAGCGTCCAACATTTAGAATTGATGGCACTGATTGGAGTGATGCACAAACAAGCATTGTTTTACAACTGATATGGGAATCAAAAGCCATGAATTAGCCCTGTATTGGTGGTCTCCATGCATGCGCTACTTGGAGACCAAGAATGATCTGAAAAGAAAACAAATGCATCTGTAAAACCGAGGTAACAATACTTAATGCTCCTGTCGAAATGAAGTAATACGAAATGTATTGGAGCTCATTATGTCTAACTAAGGTCATACAAGAATGCCTGCATTTCATCGCCATCAAAATCAGGCTGTTTACTTATTTAGGCTCAGGCCTCCAATACAAGGCGAGTACTACTGCTGCGAGATTGACAGCTTTTGTAATCATGTAAAAAAGATTTAATCCCAGAAGTGTTTGTTTGTACAGAAAAGGGAAAGAAAAGAATGATGTAACAGCAAAATTGTTCATACAACCTATAGGAGGAACAGGAGAAAGGAAACAGGATATTTTCTAACTCTTAACTGGAAAAATTTCGCAATCAAGACATCCCAGCATCATGCATAAATTGGTTAAAAGAAGGGATCTACATGCTTTAAAACTTATGGATGAAAGATAGAACCTCTTGGGTCTGATGTGTAACTACATAGGCTCAAAGGACTATGAGGACTCTGACAGTTCCCGAGCTTATTAAGATCATTTTGCTCTTGCCTGCTCAAATTGTGTGTGAGTTCGGTAGTTGTGGCACACTTGGTATCTCCACTTCGGACAATATGATTAATTGGCTCAAACACACCCCACCAATAGTACTTCCTACAGATTCCTGCATAAAAATACATCGGGAAATGATTAAACTCCATGCTTTTGTTCAATTGCAAATTACATTGAAGTTACGAAGCACAAATGGTTATTTAACTTACGCCAATGATCAGGTGGCAATTCACGAGATGAGAAGACCAAGAGCTGCTGATCCTTTATCACTGCCTTAAGAGCGAGGTTGTGGTCGATCATGTCATCCAGGATGCTATCAAAAGCTCTTTCATCACTGTAAGAACATG
Source organism: Citrus x clementina (assembly GCF_000493195.1). Taxonomy (NCBI): domain Eukaryota; kingdom Viridiplantae; phylum Streptophyta; class Magnoliopsida; order Sapindales; family Rutaceae; genus Citrus; species Citrus x clementina. The sequence continues at coordinate 16,620,179 of NW_006262075.1, forward strand.
AAGTGATGAATAATAAAGGCAAAAACTTTAAACAATAATGAAAAACTTCCTTCATAAATATGTTACAATCCAGAAGTAGCTACCTTTCATACTCTGGAAAGAAGTAAAGAGCAGCACCATCCACAGTCGGTGGTGATATCTGAAATCTTTGAGGCCACACATCAGACTTAGACAGGATTTCAACAGGAACCCACAGTGGAAGCACAGATGCCGCATACACCAGTTTTGGACAAGCTCTGACTGTCAAGCGAGCTACAAGTCCAACAGATGTTTGAACCTTGCCACCATTGACTTTGAAGCATCCCCTGTCAAAAATGTGACAGGTTTTTCAAATACAAAACAACCTTTCCTCATGTCGAAATCACAAAGCTAGCAAAACAGAAAGTTCTTAAATGTTTAGTAGCTAAAACACTGATGCTACTGCAGTAAAACAACTAAAGAGGACAACCACTACCTCCAAATAGGATCAACAGTCGATCGAGAATGGACATTGTTGCTGGATTCTAAAGGTAGAAAATTGCATGATGAGTTCGACAGACCATCAAAGATAGTGGGGACTGACTGAGAAGCTTCAGATTTAATTTCTTTGGATTCTCCATCTGAGGCATCGCTGTCTTCCTGTATCAATCTCCTCCTTTTCTTTCTAAGCTCTTGATTACAAACTGTTTCATCAGAATATGGCAGCCTTTTAAACTCCTCATTAGAGACTGAACAATCCCCTTTGGGCTGCTTTGTCTCAGGTGACCTGCCCACATGAACATTAGTCCTGCATCTTGAGAAACTGGTCTGCTTTCGTAGCTCCTTCCTACTCAATCTAACTTCAGCAGCTTCAGTGATGCGATCACTTTTTCTGGATGGAACTGGACCAATCTTGGTATCCTTTGGATTACATTCCTCACATTTCCAAACAACCTTTTCCTTTTTGCTTTTCGGCATTACATCCAGACAGTAACTAACATGCACAAGAATGAAGTATGAGAGGCAGGGGAAGAAAAAGAAAAACAATATCATCAATTATCATGCAAACAATTAGCACAGAGATGAATTGGTATGAGTAGATGATGGTAATGCGAGATAAAGCATTAAATTACAAGAATGCTGTCATTGAATTCAACTCCGATCAAACTGGTATTTCAGACCGAGTAGGAAACCAAAAAAATGTTCGATCCTAAGTACTGCAGAAGTAAGAATGGAGGTCTACTCATTTAACATACCGATGCTCTGCAGAAACCTTACAGTCGACACAGTAAATAAGGTCGTTTAAGACACCTTTATCACCACACTTCTGACAAATATTCATCTGCAAGGAAGCTCAAAAGACTACCAATCACAATTAGAGAAGATCTTATTGTTAAATGGATACATAGAATAGGCTAATCTCATCCCTTCACATAAGAGCAAAGCAATCGATTATCATCTATGTCAATACATTTTAGTCCATTCCCAAGTACTCGTTCACTTAACATTGAAAAGATCTAGTTAGACTCTCGTGAAGCACCGATCTTAATGGATAACACTAAAGACTAATAACAAGAAGAATCCCGACAATCTTGGCTCACAGTAAGAGTCTAATATCTATCTCTCTAATAAGTAGATATTTCAAATAACAGTTAATGAGAGAATAAAATAAAAATCAAGATAATAGAAACGTAAAGGACGATATCAGAAATTTACCTTTCAAATTTAAGTGAAAATGGAGTTAAAATCTACCTTCCAATTATCTATCAAAGATTAAAACCCTTAGCCTCAAAGCAACTCACGCCACTGCCTCATTTTCTCTCACTTTCGCCCTTTCGTTCTTTCAACGTACCGGCCACCTCTTTTTGTTTCTTTATATGTTAAGATTATTTGGCATTGGCTTGAGATAATTTCTTCCCATTAATTCTTCTAAACCAAATTCCAAGACTGAACAGAAAGGTTAAAAACAGAAAAGTTGATCCATCAACTCATTTATTTCTCCTCCACTGAGAATAACTAACCTAGACTGTTTTACATTTTGAATAAACACAAGATTATGGAGCATTTACAGCTATCAGTTTGTATGTAACACTTCCTTTTCTTGCTATCTCGTCACTCCGTATCCCATTTTACCTATTCTGCTAGAGGTGGCCAAAAAGCCGTCGCCCCTTAAAAAACCAAACCATCGGCTCAGTTAGGTTTTTAAAATTAAGGCAAAGGAATTAAGGGGTGGGCATTTTTCGGTTCGGTTCGATTCGAGTTCAGAATTGAACCGAACCAAACCGAAACCGATCGGTTTTAAAAAACTCAAACCGAACACAAATTGAATTTTAGTTCTAAAATTCGGTTCGGTTTGGTTTGTTCGGTTCGCACATATTCCTGTATTTTACAGTTTTAACCAAATCTTACTGTATTTTACAATTTTCACCTGCATTTTACAAATTATAAATTCATAACAAGAAAAATAAAACACAAATAGTCTACAATACACAAGCAACAACATCAAATACAAAGCCTTCAAGTAAAAAATAAAATAACAAAAGTCCTAATACAAAATAGTCACAATTCAAAAACAAACCTAAATTTAAAATCTATTACAAATTATAAGTTCATAACAAGAAAAATAAAACACAAGTCTACAAAACACAAGCAACAACTTCAAATACAAAGCCATCAAGTAAAAAACAAAATAAGAGAAAAAACAATTTCATCCGCCACCCACATCGCCTACATCAAAATCCCATGCTCTAAACAAAATAAGAGAAGCCTTCAACTTCAATACACAAGCAACAATTTCATCTACCACCCACATCACCTACATCAAAATTCAAACTTTCAAAGTGAGCCAAAGCACTCAATAATTAAACTAAATAAAATAAAGTGATTTAATAATTAACAAATAAATATATATCAATTTAATTACCTAAAACTGGTTTATTTCAACTGCAATTTTCATGTTGACCTACAAAGTTGGTCGGCCGTTGTTGATTTGCGAAGTTCTACATAAAAAAATTGGACAAATTGAACAAGTTTAGAAATACTTAAAAAATAAACTTAAATTAAAATTAAACAAATTATATAAGGTTGATAATACTTAAAAAGTAAATTTAAATTAAAGTTTTACAAAATATACCTTCCGCAAGTTGATCCATAAACTCATTGTCTTGAACTAATTTATTTAGGTCCGATGTTGTATCCACGAAAAGAGAAGTCCGCAACCAATTTTGTAACAATACCAATGCTTCCACCATGTCTGGAGTCAAAGAGCTTCTATACTGATCTAGTATACGACCTCCAGTACTAAAGGCAGACTCAGAGGCAACAGTAGACACCAGAATAGCAAGAACATATTATTATATATCAAAAATTAAAAAAAATTAATAAAGATTTGATGTTACCTTCAAAGATGAAGAAAACTGCAAAGTCGCATCATGAAAAGTTTTTAAAAACTTGACTATGCGTCGAGTATTTTCCCAATCACTGTACAATGGCGGGCCCTTCCTTTTTTTCTTCCCACCCTCTTTTTCATTGAAATAAGCATCATAAAGCTTATCTTCAAGTGTCATTCGGTCAAATGCCGACTTAAATCTCAATGTCGTATTCAACATGGAATATGTAGAATTCCACTTGGTGGGACAATAAAAAATCACACTTCCTTGACAATTAATCTTCTCTTATTGCACATGAATTTGAAATGCTTGCATCCTGACAATAGAAGATCTCACATACTTCACCTCATTCCGAACACTAACTATATTCTGCTCTAATTCCTTCAACCCTTCAGTAACGATCAAATTCAATATGTGTGCATAGCAACGAACATGCAAATAATCTCCATTCAACACTAAGCCATCATCCCTCCAAGTCTTCACTCTATCAATCAAGTACCTAAGAGCACCTTCATTTGGACTTGCATTGTCAACAGTTACAGTAAACACTCGCTCAATACCCCAGTTAATTAAACATTTTTCAAGTTGCTTACCAATTGTCTCCGATGAATGATCATGAACAGTGTTAAAACTGATAATCTTCTTATGTAAGTTTCAATCTCTATCAATAAAGTGAGTTGTAATGACCATGTTGTAATAAAAGTCCAAATATCCGTGGTCAAAGATACTCTTTACTTATTCCCTGCCAATAAACTCTTCAACTTAGTCTTTTCCTCTAAATACATCTCAAGAGTATCCCTACAATGGTTCTTCGTGATGGGAGAAGATATCTCAGAGCTGCAACACTACAAAAATGCCTAAAATCTGGATTCTCCACAACAGAAAAAAGCAATTAATCAAGAACAATCGTTTTCACGGTGGCCCGTCTGCAAGCGTTTTGACTAAATCCCTTGCTACAACTTCATCACTACCAACATCTTGAGTAAATATTGTTTGGTCTTTTTGCAAGTCCTTGAACTTTTGACATCTTTCACGGTTATGAGTTCTCAAAGTGCTAGTCCCACATTCAAATTCTTCACCACAGTAGTTGCATTTACACTTTGTATCATTATTTGGAAGTCTAGTAAAATGTTGCCACAATGTTGATCTTGGAGCCATTTTTTTCCTTGGTAGTGGTGGTTTGGATGACGATGACTTTTTCCGCTTGTTTCCACCGGTGACAATTGTTGCCGAATCATTTTCATTATCATCAACTTCAACTTTATGCTCAAAATCATTGGCTACACAATCAAGGTTGTCTTGAACTCTTGAATAATTAGACATCTGAAATAAAAAAATTAAAAAAAAAGCAATCTTGATTTATTTAATAATTTGATTTACTTTCAATGAAAAAAATTGAAACAACAACTTTAATTTACTTCACAATTATGCTAACTAATTATAAATTTATTCTTGAATTTTCTTTTCTATGCGGCAATATTTGTTTACAATTGCATAATTATGGCATTGGCAATTCAAATTCAACTAGTTAACATGATAATAATGGGATATTTAAGTAACTTCAAGTCTTCAACCACCAAACAATATCTACTTTTTCTCATCCATTTTCAAACTAAATAGAAGTTACAGGACCACAAATATTCTTTGTATCCAAATTCCGAAAGCAATGAAGGGTGTTGATAATTTAATATTTACTTATCAATATTCTCACAATATACAATTATACAACTATTTCACTTGCAATGGCCATATCTAATTACCCATTATATTTGCTCATTGTACAATTCCAGACTTCCAACAACCGATATACACCAACACCAGCACAAATTTAACCCCATATAAGCTTCAATTTAAACAAAAAGAAAACAAACACAAAGGCCACAACATAAATTAAAAAAAAAAAAAGAACCTACAGCAATGAAGATTAAAGATGTGGGCTGATGGCAGGAGGTTTGGACCAGTGAGAGGGAGACTGTGAGGTGTGAGACTGTGAGTGATAAGAGAAGACGAGTGGCAGTTAGAACAGTGAGGCTCGAAGACGAGCGGCAATCGCTGACCGTGAGCGTGAGGGATAGAGCTAGTGAACGCGTGAAACCGTGAGAGACCGAGGGCTTTGACGGCGTCACCATGCTTGAAGGGATGTGCCACCGCTGACCGTGGGGCGAGGGACTTAGGGAGAGGCGGCGAGTCACCGATCCGGTGAGGGAGACACCAATGATAGCTGGATTTTGGACTTTAGGTTTAGGAATTAGGGTTACGAAATTAGGATATCAAAAAAGGGAATTTGGGATTTAGCTTTTATATTTTTTAATTTTGATTAAAATAATTTGTAAATAATTGGACTAAACTGATCGGTTCTTCGATTCTATTCGGTTTTGAAACGAATAGAATGTAAACCAATCGGTTCTTATAATTTCAAATCATTCGGTTTTTTGCCTTAGAATCGAACTGAACCGAATTAAGTTTTTTCGATTCAGTTCGGTTCTGAAAAAACCGAACCATTTGCCCAGCCCTAGTTTAAAACCAAAAAAACCCAATTCAACCAATTAAATTTGGCTTCTATTTTGTAAAAAATACCAATTGATTCAGTTTATTTCGAAACCGGATCGAACCGACATGCACCTATATATATATATAACAAAATAAATGTATATATCTTTTAAATGCTGACCATATAGTGTATATAGCAAATTGGTATTTTAAAAGATGCAAACATCTTCACCAAAAAATAATTGTATGTATATACATTAATACATATATATAATCCCTCTATAGTAAGCACATCTCCATTTTATTAAAAGGACGATGCACATTAAAATATTAAAAATTATATATTTTAATACATTAAAACAATATATTTTTATTTGTCAGTGACATTCTCACTAGAGAATTATTATTATTATTATTATTATTACGTGTGGATCCCCACTTTAATATGACTACGGGGCAAAATAAATGTATATATATCTTTTAAAATGCTTGTCATATGGTACATATAACAAATCGGTATTTATTAAAATACAAACATTTGCACCGAAGAAAATATATATATGTGGGTGTATATGTATGTGTATTTATGTGTGTGTAAAATTTGATAACAAAACAAAGGTGGTGATATTTGATATATACTCAAGACACCAAAACCATCGCTCAAGGAAACAGACGGGGATTGGCTCTAAAAATGTAATTGTATCCCGTTTTCTTTCGTTTGGTCCTATAATTATTATTCACAAGAAAAATAAATATAGATAAAGCCACCTTAATGAGCTGATCAGCCACTAAAGCCTCGTGACATGAAGATTTGTCAAGATAAACTAACTTACAAAACATGTCAGAGTACTTCACCTACTGAGATCTGAGCAACCTAAAATATATACAGTGAGTTCGGCACAATGCATTTTTCTGAATCTTCATGCCATCTTAAGCCTGCTTCTAATTTTACTAGCATATCATTTGTGTTGAGTTATGATCTGTGCCAGCTCCTAGAGCCTAATTGGCAACCCATAGTTGTGGAATGTCTTGATCATACCATCACATCCGGCTGTCACAATTACAAGACCCCATGTTGCAGAAATTGCTCTGACATCATCGACATTGTTCAGGCATTGTTGTTGCAGCCGCTGCTGTTGAGGATCCTGGCAATATCCGTCACCATCGATTGTTACATCCCATAGAGGAAGTTTCTCCGCAGGCCACGTTGCGGAGCCCCTGCAAGGACCGTCATTAGAGAACCAACTACCAAGAGAAAAACGTTCCGAATCTCTGATCCAGGGCGCAGTCTCTAGATTGTCCCATTTCTGTGAGCAATCCCGAAGACTACTACTACATAGACTCTTCTGTTCTGTTCCGATGCCTGGCCATTGTACTGCAACAGACACGCCCTCAGAAAAGAAATGCTCACAAGAACGTACAGAGTTTTTCTGTTTCGATGATGGGAAGCATAACTCATCATAGTTCCAGACATAAACACGACAATCATCTCCAATTGAGATTATGTGTTTCCCCGTTGTGGTAAATGAAGCCGACATTTGGCTTCCAGACTTTGGAAGACCTGCATTATTAAATAATTGCTTTAGGAAGACAGCAACATATTGCTCCAATATTAAATAATATAAAGAATTGGATGATTCCCACAAGATAAATGCTATTAATTCAACTTCAGCTAATGTGAACATAATAAAAATTAAAAACCTTGTTAACTGTGCCTACATTCACTGTTTGTGTAAAATGCTTGCAATTTTGAAAAGTATTACTAGAAAACCAAGAATGACAACTCCATTAAAAAAGATAACTACTAACAAAATACAAGCACTAGTACAGCTGTAAAGCTTAATGGGAAAAGGCGATCAACTTTGTAAGGTTTTAATACAATGAAGCTGATTCTCCTTTTCTTAAACTCATCAAAGTATAGATGCAATGTATGAGTAAGATGTCAAGGCTAGATAGAATATTTATGGGAAACGATACGAATATGCATAGAAACTTCAAGAAAATACAAGTTTCTTATCACTATGTAATAAAAAGAAGGGAAGTAATATATTCTTTTCCTTAATGTATTGGTAGTAAGAAGCTTGTAATAGTACACATGGATGTGATTGACTAACAAAATATGATTTATAAGGTTCACGGTGTAGCTGTAATGAGATTTCAAGCTGAACCAAAGATTTACAGCTTTCTGGAGTTGGATTGGAAAAAGCAATCTTGAAACAATATAAAAATTTTGTTTGTCTTGACGTGGAAGTTGATTGGAATAATCCTGTGAATATAATTTATAAGGATAAACAAAAACACTGAGTAATAAAACAAATGTCTTTTAAAAATGCACCTTCTGGAAAACAGTTACACAACAGCTTGTTTGAAAGGAGATAAAAGCAAACACAAAACAAAAAAAGCATTATCGATTTCCATTTTTCCGAAACATGCTCAGTGAACTTCCAAGTCTGATGCTTTGTTCTTTAACTATTATGCATTGACTCTATGTGGGTGGTTAAGTTTCACTTGGTTGAAAATTGAAATGAAAATCAAAGTAAAAATGTTTCAAAGTATGCTATATTTCAAACATTTACCTTTAAATTTATGAATGACATCAACTCCATCAAGTATACGGAGTTTGGAATCTTCTGAAGTTATCATAATTCTTTGAGATTCGTCCCTGGAAAACTGCAATGTGAGATGATATGGGATGTCAATAATGAACAAGATTATGGTCTGTGTAATATAAATGCTAGTTAGAGCTGCTAGTGCAAACCTGAATCCCAGTTATTTTGTTGCCAGAGGTTTTCTTCCTATCGTGGAAATGTACCTTTTCTAGCTTGAGATCATTACCTGCATAGTCACAAAAGCAGTTTAGGCATGCCTCAAGAAAAAATGATCAACTCAGATTCACATTTTAATAAGTAAAATCCCAAATAGATGGAAGAAGAAGTACCTGATGCTTTATAAAAGTGACAAATGCCTGTAATGGAACCAACTATGAACCCCTGCTTGTATAAGAGTTAACAAAAGTACTTCAATAGCAATCTTACAAACTGGAGTATAAATTTGCGGAAAGATTGTGCTCTCAGATAATACCTTTCCATCAGGAATGTAACAAATTGCAGATATTACATCGCGTACATCAGCCCAATCAACAACTCGTTTCTCACAAACCCCCCAAATCCGAACTTTCCCATCTATGGAGCCGCTGATGAAGTAATTGTCATCAATGGGATTGAATTGAACGCACGTCACTGTTTCCAATTTAAGACAAGGGAATTAAATTTTGCATCATATTATGGAAAATTTGAATGGAAATGAAACTATAATCATACTCACCATAGTTATGATGATCAAAAACATTTAGACATTGATTGCAGCCCACTTGCCACATACGAACTGTTTTATCCATTGAGCATGAAAGAAGATACTGCAACCAGAAGCTTGAATTAGTATTAACTCAGCGGCTACCCCAATGGAAAATATTAAACATGCTAGAAAGTTTCAATAAAAAGAAAAATTCTTTGCAGGGGTACTCACATTCGAATTAGACCAAGCAAGGTCTAAAACATCACCCTTATGGCCATGAAGCTCTTGCAGCGGTGATTCTTCTATCTGAAAAACCTCATCTGGTATGACAACTGGCACATGACTAGACTTCTTTTTCCCAAACTTAATCTTGCCTTCTTTGGCATTGCTGCCAAAACCACCGTCATCAGTGAAAGATTTGCAAGAGGCAGCCACCGACGTGACATGCCAAATTCTTACAACTCCATCTTCCCCTCCACTTGCCAAATACCGGCCATCTGGGCTAAACTTCAGTGTCCAAATGCAGCCCTTGTGAGCTTGAATTTCTTGACTTGTGTAAAGAGCTGTGAACTCCATACACTTCTTTTTGTTCTGCTTCACCTCCATTTTATTTGCTTTAGGTTTTTCAGAATTTGGTTTTCTTTTCTCAGACATACAGGTCTCTACATTTCTCTTTTTCATGCTAACAATACGTTTCCACAATTTCTTCACTTTCTTTATATTTACACCCTTGCATTCTGGAAAAGGATTTTCAAATTTATCAACTGATTGTGAAAGTCCATTGCTCTCACCTTCGAGAGTAACGACGCATTCATTCATCTGATCTTGCTCCAATTCATCAACCATACAATTGGCCTCACTATCCATTTCTCTATCAAAACAATTCAGATTTTCATCCACCGTGTTCATCGAAGAACCTGAAACAGCTCCACTACATTCAATAATCCTATCCAATCCCATCATCTGCGATGAATCATCAAAAGTAATCTCATTCTTTGAAGAAAACTCAACAAGACCCATTTTACATAAAAAATTCTTACGTCTTTCCTTCACACTTCGTGGCTCACTCATCCAAATATCATAATCTAATTTCCCGGGCCCCAATTCTTCTTCTGATACAACTGATTCTTCGAATGACAAACAATCAGTGGAGTCAAAGAACACATCATCTACACCCTCATCAGAGCTCAGCATGTCTTGTAATCGAGACCAAAATTCCACATTAAAGACCACTTCTCTCAAGCACTCCTCCTATGCATCTAAACAAAAAGCTCACAGACCCCTTAAATAACCCACCGAAACCTCAAATCACGGACCGAGTTTTCCTCTCTAGACTATGTAAATTAATAAGACTAAACAGCTAGTAATAAGTAATTCAACAGAATATACAATTTACTAACATGGGTAAGTACGAGGAACCAGCTTCTAACCCCTCAAAACACCAATGGCAAGTTGCCAATTTTTCGTTTAGCATGTTCTAAACCACCTTTGCTCATTAATCCCAATATAAAATTTGCCTAAAACCCGGAAAATATACAATAATCAAATACAAGCAACACAAACCAAAGCATCAATCAACAAGGTTCTTAGGACTAATATCTTGGTTTCAATGCAAAGCAACAAACAAAAGAAGTCCAAAACAATTACCGACCCACCTAAGATCAAGGCTTGAGCAACACCTCAAAGGTCAATTTTCCCACCTTTGAGCACAATATAAAAAAAGAGCCAAAACTCCTCAAAAGTGCTTTGTATTGAACCCAACAAAAGCACTTCCAAAGGTTGGCAGCACTTTGGCTTGGCAGGCGTAAATTATAAAGCGTTAATGGTGGAGAAAGTAAAGTACTTTTAAAACCTCGAAATTGAAACCAAATCGCCAATGGTGGCTTCTCGAGATCTGGATTTTGATGCGCACGAGCTACAACGACAACAACAAACACAAGCGGCGCTAGCCCGGGAAACAAGAAGCTACAAGCTAGAGTTGTGCTTTCTCTGCTACTATAAATATAATCTCTCTGCAAGAACAAAAAGCAAGCCCACAATTAGTACTACACACAATTAAGCAAATTTAATATTACAAAAAATTAAATTAAATTTTTAACAGATCCCCAGTTGAAAAAATTGGAAATCTAAGTGACCCACATGAGGAAAAATTCAAATTGAGTAGTGAGAGTAATAAATAAAAATCATTAAAACGACTGTACAGAAAACAGTTGCTTAATGGTTATGTAATATGTAGAGATGTAATAATTAGGAGTGTTTCTTTTGAGAGTTTCTAAAAAGGGGCATTAAATGGAGCTAAAAGAATTTACAACATCAACATAATAATGATAATAGTAAAGAAGAAAACGAACCATCCCAAAAATTAACTAACAATCCGGCCTGTGAGAGAGAGAGCGAGAGACAAATGACAATTGGGTTTCATTTTTAACAAATGAACAACAATTTTCTTGGGTGTTGTGTCTTGCAGTTTGATGTATCTTTTGGTGCCCATTAATGTAAATGAAACCAAACCAAAGTTAAAGGTAAAGCTATGATATAGCTTCTGTAGTATTATTAGCAGCAGCCAAGGCCAGCGGCAGCAGCAGAACTCTGTATCTTTTTGCTTTTTAAAAACAGTTTTCCGTGTTTTCTGGGACTCTTGTTTGCTATTACTACAGAAATTTAAAATAACAATAATAATAATGCTGAATTAATTTTAAAAAACAGACCTTTTTGCTTTCTTTACTCCTGTGTTTCCATTTTCAATCATCAATCCCTTTCATTTCTTAAGGTGCTCCTAAATTTAGAACAACTTTTGATCTCTTTTTTTGGGCAAAACAAGTTTTTTCAGAGAGAAGGAAGCAAATTGTTTGTTTTCCAGAAAAGGGTTTTGTTTTTTAAAACTGATTTTACTTGTTTGGGACTGACTGAGCTTGCTTGCATGCATGCAAGCAAATGCAGTAAAACAGAGAAACAAAAGAAACTCACGTGAAATTATTTTCATTTTTTTTTTCTTTTTCTCTTTCAAATCATAACCGATGATGAAAGAAATCAGATCGGAGCATCTATCTGAGCTCACGAAGATCTTCACTTACAGAAAGATATTGTACGGACGGCGTAGGAGAGAGAGATCTGGTGTTGTACGGACGGGAAAGAGAGGTGATAAGATAGATTATGGTCTACTGGAATATAACTTCTACATCCCTACTTGTTTCTTATTCTCTCAAATGGCCCATAGCTTCTATATTCGCATCAAGCAGGTCCTAAACAGTGGTCCTAGATCCCACGGTTTCTTTTTAAGAATATTATTAGATTCACAAAACTCCTAAATCAACCTACATTTCCTTTTTTTATTTTTTCTATATTTTCTCAAATAAGCAAATAGTTTCCATGCCTGCATCAAATAAGTCCTAAAATATAGTACTAAATCCCACAAAGTATTTTTAAGAATATTCTTATATTCACAAAACTCTTATATTAATTTTGTGATAAATCCCACAAAGTATTTTTAAGAATATTCTTATATTCACAAAACTCTTATATTAATGTTGTGATATGACAATTTAGATATCTAAATCTAAAATAATCTATTTCTACTTTTAAATATTTAGAAGAATTTTAATTTTGTGATATGACAGCCTGAATACTTGAGTTTGAAAGAAATTATATTTACTTTTAAAGATTAGGAAGAAAGTCGATTTTTATAATATATACGAAAAATCTCACAATCTAATAAATAAGGAAATTAAATATCCACCACTTAATTGAATAATAGTTGTGCGATATGATAGTCCAAATATTTGAGTTCAAATCAAGTTGTATTTATTTTTAAATATTTGGAAAAAAAATTAATATGCTCAATACATACGAAATTACTTGTATTTAAAAAATAAGGTGAGAAAAAACCCATCACTCAATTAAAGAGTAGTTTACAGACTAAATCCTAATTAAACAAATCAAATTACCTTTATAAGCTAAAGACTACGTAACTTAAAACTTAAGGAGTATTGGTCATTAAGTTAAAAAAGTAAAGGTTTGTTTTGTTATGAATGAACAAGGTTGATCCTTTTGTTCAGAAATTTTGAAACCTTAGGGAGGTACATGTTATTACACATAAATTGATTAATGGGGCAAGCATACAAAACCAAGTGTCCCTACATTTTGATTTGAGTGGGACCCCAGAGTCGCGACCACTCATTTTTTGCCGTTGATTTTGGCAGGAAATCATGATTGGTGTCTCGAGGGTCCCATGCACTTAAAATATCAATCAATTATGACCTCACCCTCCTTCGGAAAAAGAAGGGGAAATAGCCTTATCTTATGTTATCACAGATCAACAATGGCAAATTGATGAAAGGGGGGTTGGGGTAAACGTATTTGGTAAATACAACAAATACTTTTGTGAAAAAAAAAAAAAGACAGAGAGAGTTGATGCAAATGCCAAGATATGATACATTTTTAGTGTGTATCTATCTACATGAGGAAATAATCTTTTCTCATCCTATTATTCTAAATTTGTTGTAGGTTGATTTCATAATTTTTTTCTTAAGATTTTTTTAATTTATATTTGTGATCGTATCTGAGTTCGATTTTTAGGAGAAATAAAGATTAAAAATTAATTTTTATTTTTGTACATCCTTCTATTTTTTTTAAAAAAAATACATTTTTAAAGGTTCGACATAACAATTGTGAAAATTAAAATTAAATGTTTACGTCATTCACAATTTTTAAAACTCGACACGTAATTAAAATGTAACCCAAAATTTGAGAAATCTCATTGGAAAAAAAAAACTTGAAAATTCAATTGCTGAACTATACAAAACTACTATCATGATTGTAGTTTTGCGCTTATGTATTACTTGGATCTATTAAGAATTATAATTTTTTTATCATTTATTAAAAAAGAAGAAAAAAGAGAAAGAAATATGAATGTCTGTACAAAAAAAAGATAAGATAAACAAAGAATGGTTCAAATTATTCATGTAACTGCACATAGATTTAGATTAAATGTTTCTATTCAAATAATTGCAACTTTCTAGCCACTTGTCATTTGTGATATGCATGTACCACTATACATGTCAGGGTAAAGTGAAGAAACAATTTTCAAAGAAAATGGACCATAAATGTGCTGTTTTTGCCTGGCAAAATGATGATATCTCTTTATTTTGTATATAAAAATATATATTTTATTTAATAAATTAATTTCTAATATTTCTTTTTCAAAGCTTTGGATTGATTATGAAATATTGAGACAATAGCTCTATCCGGTAATGGCATCTGTTTTGCTCTGTCCGAGAGATTATGATCCGCACGTGCATTTGCGAGATCTCTTGAGTCATCGCATTAGCACTTATTATTAATTTGTTTAGCTTTTTATGACAAATGAGCCAAGTGATGATCTTTTTCATGTCTTACGTGTTTAATTATTTAATAAAGCATGATTATATAAGAAAAAACAGGTGGTGGAACAATCAAGAAACCCATTTTCTCATTAACTAATTATGCTAACTTTTGACCCCATGTAGTAGGTTATGGGTGAAATATGGATATCTATACAGGGGTACATATGTTACCTAGTTCATTGGTTCATTTAGATTTTTTTAAGGGAGATTTACCAGTATTTTTTTCAACTAAAATTAATATATACTACTTATTTTCTTACTGTTTTTATAATAATATCATAATTTTACACTATTATTTTTATTTTTAAATACGCATATTCATTATTTATTAAATGAATTATATAAAATAAAAATAAAAATTTTAAATATTAAAAATAAGAAATACAAGTTTCCGTATAAATAAAAAAATTAATAATAAAATATTTTCTAACACTTTTTTGTTATTTTTAAACGTCTTTGCTTTATCATAAATACATATTTTATATTCTTAAGATAAAATATCAAGCAAATGACTCATTTACTCTTATTTTCCTTTAAATTTTTTTATGTAAGGTGAGTTATTGATTGTTATTGAAACAGTAAAAGGGTAAGTGATGTATGGAATAAAGATAAATTTATCTCCAATGTTATTAGTGGAAGTTGATTTCTGAGCTAATCTAAATAGATTTATGAGTTGTACTATCTATATATATATATATTTGTAAGTTGCAAGCATTCAAAAATGAAATTACTTCCCGGCATCTCAAGTTTCGTGTGCCAAGAAACTTGGAGAGAAAATGAGAATTCCCAGGCTCCTCAACATAATGCTAAATGGCACTATCAAGACACCGACAAAGAGCAAATTTTAAAAAAATTAATGCAAATCCTATGCCTAAAGTCTAAACCTTTAACTAATACTAAAACAAACTATCTAATTATGGAAGTTATCTAGTAAAAGAGTTGAGAGTTTGGTAATGTTACCAAACTAATGGCTTCTCATGCCCATATATATTCTTTTTATTATTATTATTATTTTTAAAGCAATTATCGAAAACGAAAATACTCCTTTTTATTTACTCAGTCAAAAATGTAAACTGATATGAGCGGAAGATGAATGGTAAAGGAAGACTTCTAAAGAGAAAGAAAACGAGAGAGCGTATAGAATTATATAAGTGTTGCTTAAATGGAATAATTTTCAGGAGAATAAATGAAAATCACGTGAAAAATAATAGTTTTGACTTTGATTGTCAGATTAGTAGGCCAAAGACTAGTATTCAAGCAGCCACATGTGTTTGGACACCGCTATCATGTGATTTTTCTTTTACTCGTTTCTTTTCTTTTCCTTCATATTTTCTCAGCAAACAAACAGACTAGACAAAGAAATAAGAGAGAGAGAGAGAGAGAAATTATATTATCATATCGTAACATAGTTTCTGCAACCCTAAATCACACACACACACAAACACACATACTGTATATACATTACTCCTCCTATTACAAGGCTGAGCAAGCAAATCAAACGAGCCAAAAAAAAAAAAAAAAACTCACAAAAAAAAATCATTGGCACAGCAGAGAAAGCAAAAAAGAGAAAGCAGAAACAGTACTAACCTCGAAGCAAAAGGCAACAACAGTGGCTGAGTCCTCAACAGTAAAGAGCAAATGATCCCAAAATATATCGATGCTTTAATAGATAGAAAGAGAGAGCTAGCGACTACAAAATTATTAGAGGCATATATATATATATATATATATATATATATATATATATATATATATATATATATATATATGGCCAATAAATAAAAAATGATATGTGTATAAGATATTATGTTTTATTAATTGATACTATATATAATAAACATTTAACAAAGAAACTTATGAAGCTAGAGCCACGTAGTAAGCCAACTGGCCACCTAAGCAAACAACAATTATAGGGACAAATCTCCGCTCGATCTTCTCTCGATTTGCTCTCAATTTAAATGCAAAAAAGGTGAAACCACACGCTGAATTTAAAAAATAAATCCCATTTGCTAATTAAATATATATAGCCATTGCCCATTGGTTATTATTATAGCATGATAAATTTCTAATCTAATTAATCCCATTTGCTAATAATTAATTAGAACAGCCATTTGGTTATGACATACTTCACTCCTATATACCACTGCTGTTAAACTAATTTTTTGTTTGCTGGTATTAATTTGTGCTTTAGTATAAATATAATTTTGAGAAAATAAATTTTTATTTATGTGTAATTTTGAGAAATACATTTTTATAGGTAACAAGAACAAAAGTTCGTAGAATCAGATAACAATTTCTTGTCATATTTGTGGATAT
>NW_006262075.1:16637106-16639172 GCF_000493195.1 Citrus x clementina
TTTTATCCACATGTTTATGCCTTTGGGATATGCCCAAATGGTTTCTAGGTAGTTTTATTTAGTTAATAGTCGCTGAATTACAATATTAAAAATTAGAGGTAAAAAATCAATTTAGTTTTAGGGAAAATTATTTTTAACCCTAATACCCTTTGACTTTATTAACCTGAAAAAATCACTCCAATATTTTATAATAAAATAAATGCAATAATATGTACATTTTAAAATATTTTAATATATTACAATCTATTAGGCATATTTTATTATATTGAAGTAAATTTTATAATAAATAAAAACATTATACTAAAATAAAATTTTAAAAATTTAAATTATTTTGAATATTCCATAATTTTAACATTATTAGTACGTGAATTTTTTTAATTGTAAAATATATTTAATCCAAATATTTATTTTAATCTCTACAAAAAATACAAATATAGTAATTTACATATTTAAATTTATTTAAAATTAAAATATTATATTTGTTCAATATTGTTAGTCTACTGACACATTACATTATTTATATTTACTAAAAATTTTAAAATTAATTTGTTAATTACTATAATTAAAAGGTATTATGGTAAAAAAAAAAGTCTTACTATCCCTTTTTTAAAATTTTGAGGTGTACATAAACATTTTTCCAAATCTTGAGGGTGTTGATGTCATTTTCCCTTAATTTTGCCCACAATTACGCACAATGAATATTCACAAATATTGGAGTATATGATTTGTTTATATTCTTCCATAAATGTTCTACAATTTTTTTTAATGAAATTAAAGAAATTAAATCCATTATCAAAACAAAATATTTTGCTAAGTGAAATAACTTCCTAATCTCGATTTTTCAAAGTTTTCATTCTTTCTTATTTTGAATTTTGAATTTTTAAATGCATTACTTTTTGAAAATAATATTGATGGAAACAGTTGTTTTCTTTTATAAAATCGTCAATAATTTTTTGATAATCTTGTCAAATATTCATGGTAAAGAAGGCTCCAGTATCAATTAATTTACGGTGATAATTACTATCCACATCACATGAGTAGTTATTACCGGGCAAATCTTCAGCAAAAATCTTGCATTGATTTATTTCCATGCCCAGCAAAAAGGTGTTCTCTTGATTTATTCGCACACCAATTGAGACCGATAGATATTGAAGAATAATAATTCGGGTCAATTCATGATTTCATATTAAAGATGATCGCACGAGGAATTTTATTTATTCTAATAAAATCCAAAATTAATAATTGAAATCTTCAGCGCAGAAAAAAGATACAAATTAAAATCAATAACTGAAATTTTGAAGACCTAATTAATTCAACAAATTCATTTAAAAATCATATTCATTTTATTCTTCTTTTTTCTTATACTGCAGCAGTTCAATTTTGAAGACCTAATCAAATCAACAAATTCATTTTATTCTTCTCTTATGTATATAAGGCAAAGGAATAAAAACGCAAGAATGCTCTCAAAGAGATAATTTTTATGATATCACAACTAGGTTTTATCCCTTTCTAATCCTAATACCCAAATTTACCGAAAGAGGTAAATTTAAATTATTTCAACTTAATAGCCATTTAATATCAAGAAAAAAAAATTCTTAAAACCAACTTCTAGGGGAAAAAAAGACAAAATCTGGAAAGAATTCCAAAAATTAAAAAAAGTATTCTAACTGCAATTGAGACTCACAAAAAAAAAATTGATGATAATCTGCTGATCCACTATAGAGAATTTATAATAAATCATGTTCTTCTTTTCGAGAGCTTCAAAAAAATATATAATGATTTCAAACAAAACAAATAAATGTAACTCAAATTATAATCCCAAAAAGATATAAAGGTCATATCCTATACATCAGTAATAGTAATAAATTTTAAGTTTAATATTTAAACAAATAAAACACAATCCAAATTATATATAAATTACTCAATCAAACAGCTCAGCATCAATTCCTCACTGGCATACCAAATCTAGCTAGGGTTTTGTAAAGTTCAATATATTTTGATTTGAAACAGTACCCCACTCACATGATTTGCTGTTGTCCTTTCTTTGTGGACTCTCACGGTCGTCC
>NW_006262075.1:16639276-16642669 GCF_000493195.1 Citrus x clementina
TGTGAGATGGAGCGCATGTTAAGAACTAATTGACAAGATTATAGGGCTTACGAAACAATCCGATCAATGAAATCTTGACATGCATTTTATCGCACAATAACTTATCAGATTTTAAAACATATAAGTTGAGATATGTAATATTTATAATTTAAAATTTATGAAGAAAAGTAAGATAAACTGCAGTACACAAATAGTGCTGTAACCTTACTGTCATTTTCATATTCATTTTCTTGAATTTGCTCTACTGGCACACTCAAAGTTATTAGTGGAGATGTCATTAATCAGATTTAGATTGCTCATATTCAATTTAATTAAGAGATTAATGGCGATTGTAATAAATGATTAGAGAGAGTAATCTTCTGTCCTCGAGATGCGAAGATCCTATATTAGTTATATTATTCAGTAGGAAATTAAAAGGAAGATCTGATATTGCATGTGCTCATATATTTAGCTTTACCTACTTGATAATTAAATTAAAATTTCTAAATTATCCAATAATTGCCCCACCCATTTCTCATTTTACTTGGCTTGAGATCCCTCATTCATGTATTCGATCAAGAAATTCTCTTTAGAGATTAATGGGGTTTCCCAATATAGGTTTTTCGAGGAATACTCATCTCCAACCTCTTAACCCTTTAATTATTAATAATTTTCTTAGCTTAGTCGATAGTTTAAAAAAAATATATATATATACAGTAATATGATTTTAAAAGTGTTGTAAGGTTTTTTTATTAAAAAATAAAATAAAAATCCACCCATTTATCCAATCGATTATCAACCATTAAAAGTACACTTACATATCTCCTTCATAATGGAATTAAAAGTTGACTTCTTAATCATAATTCGACAAAAATTCATAGGAAAGTTGACATCCCATCAACCCAATATCTAGCAAAATTCATTTTTCAAGCACTTCAAATTGACATACAAATATACATATGTAGCTAAGGGCATTTATTTAAGGATTTCGTTTTTTTCCTTTCAAATTACATCACATTATAACTGTTGTATGTATTCATACAAATAAAAATTTTTTTTCATTAAACATTTCAAATTGACTACTTATTTGTTAATGAAAAGTTTGAAACTTATAACAGAAGGTATCAAAACTAAATCTAATTAATTATTTAAAGCACTATATTAACGGTTGCAATAGGTAATGTTACTTGTCGGCACTCTAGATTTTTAAATAGATACAATGTATGTTAATTGGTGTATTACCTAACCTACCCATGCAATTTTTTTTTTATTTTTTTGTTTTTTAAATCTAGGAATTTCACACTACATGTGGCCTAAAATTTTGAGGACTAAGCGACACATCAAAAAGAAATATTTGTACACGAAAAGTAACAAAGAGATGTGGATGTGTCAAGCCGATAATTGTTGCTCAAGAGTCCCCACTTGAAGATTACAAAATAATTTGCAGGCTCTTCATTGACCTTGTATTTTAGAAAAAAATAAATCATAATTGATCGTAGTGTGCGTGGCTCACCTTGGTTCATATTTTCTTTCATGTCATGGTTGCCGCTAGAAATATTTATTAATTGTATTATAATTTATAATGATATGATTGGTCTTTTTTTTCTTTTCCTATAGGCTGCCAATTCTTACTTTAACACTTTTCTACATGATAGGCGCAAGTGGTTGGTTGACTCAAAAAGTTCCTGCGAAATTTAGGTGCTTCTGCAATTGTGGTTTGAGATTTCTTTGATTTCTTCCATACAGATTCAAATGCATGGGCAAATTTTCACCACTAAGAGTGAGGATGTGAAATTTTTGTTAGTGAGAAGAAGAAATTTTGGTTTTCATGATGTGGTGGGTGCAAATGTGAGTACAAAAATCTTGTCATAGGAATAGAAAGCAAAAGTTGAAATATACTTCACATTAATGTTGCTTTCCTCCTTTCATCTTTTAGTTTTATTTGGATAATTGAATGGATAATTGGTAACCACAAGAGAGAATTTGTTTCTCATGTTTCGTGATGGATGAACCATATCAAGATATGAACCCTCTAAATCGGCTTTTATTTTTTTAACAAACAAATACAAATCTCTTTTCATAATTATAACATCTAACAGTACACTGGGATATTCACATGATATATTGCCAGAAATATTCCTTTGCTGTTTTAATAAGTTGCGCCTCCACTTTTAGCTTCACCAAAAAATAGTGACAGACCTCCTACAACAACTGATTTATAATTTATTTTTTTTAAATCTGAAATTTAGGGGGTTTTTTTTTGGAGAACTATTGCTCAGAATATTTATACTATACAAATTACTGGGACCAGTTTACATAAATTCTGATATGACATCGCTCAGATTTTTTAATCCTCTCAAATATTCGAGGGATGTCAAACTCTCCTCCTGGAAGAAAGACTGCATTCACTCATGTTCTGGGATTCCAAGAAAGGAAATTTAAATTAAACCTATGCAATGCGTCTGTTTTATTAAACCCAGCTCAAGTGGTTAAATTTAGGGGTTATTTGTTAAATGTATGAAATCTGAAATTTTATTAATCTAAGATTGTTTTTAAAAACTTTGCTTGTTTTTTTTTTTAAATACTTACATCTAAATAGAGAAATTGAACGTTTATAATTTTTATCTAAATAAAAAAAGATGTAAATGGAAAATGAATATTATATTCTAAAATTAACTTTATTAAAAAAATACTTATTTCTTAAACCATAAAACTTAATCTCCTTTTTTTATAAGGACATAATTGTCAAATAATTATATTTAAGATTTTTTATTTACGTAAACAAAAAAAAAACAAACAGGTTGTTCAAGATATTTTTATTCAGATCTATAAAGATTTTAGATTAAAAAAATACTATCTTAGAATCTTTAAATCTATACAAAATACACATTGAAAGCTAAAAACAACTAAGAAAAATTCAGAAGATCACTACATATCCAACTATGGAGGGAAATAAAAAAATATAGATTTAAATCTATGGCATTAAGAGCTTTGAAAAAAAAAATCAAAATATGAAAACTAGTTGATTTTTTTTTTTTAATTCTTATAAGAATTGATTTTCATTTTACTCGCTCTCCGGTGGAATTTTCTTGTTTTGTGGAGTTGAAAATGAGAAAAAGTGGGGGAAGAGGGGCTAACCAACTAGCTGGGCTGGGGGTTGTAATTAGAAACAATGTAGGGAAAGCTATTGCTTCTGCTGTAAAGACTGTGAAAAGCACTGGGGGATGTGGAAAAGGATAAAGCAAAAGCTGTTTTGTGGGGATTGCAAGGAGCTATTAAGGCAGGGGCAGATTCAGTAATTATAGAGTCCAATTCTAGAGGAGTGACAGAGCTAATTAACAACAAGAGAGGTACTCTGACAGAAATCTTTTGGGTGATCTTTGACATTTTGGAGGCCAAGAGGAATTTCTGAAT
>NW_006262075.1:16642908-16645167 GCF_000493195.1 Citrus x clementina
GGCCTTCAGCGGAAGCTGGTAGGATACATTTGGGTAATGAAAGGTGTGCTTCTTTTCAAATAAAAAAAAAAAAAAAGTAGGGGAGAGGGTCTCGAAATAATTTTAGAAAAAATGATAAACACACCCCCAACATTTAGGTAAAGGGACAAAAATTCTCTAAATATTTTAAAAAAAGATATTTACACCATAATTTATTATAATTTTACCATTATACCTTCTAGCATATAAAAAAAATTATTAGATTATCTAATTTATCTATATATTGTTAATAAAATTATAAATATACCCTCATTGCCTCATTCCTCTATTTAAATTTTTATTAATAAGTAATTTTTAAAAAAGACATCTACACACTTAAAAAAAATTGTAAATAAATTATAATTTTAAAAATAAAATTGGCTATTAATACAATAATAAATAACATAGAAAATTGGTTATCTACAAGTTTAAATGATTGACATGTGGAGAATTGTTAAATATACAAGTTTAAAGTTTAAATAAAATTGGTTATTAATAACTAATTTTATTTTTAAAATTATAATTTATTTACAATTTTTTTAGGTGCATAGATGTCTTTTTTGAAAATTGGTTATTGATAAAAATTTAAATAGAGGAATTGGGCAATGAGCGTATATTTATAATTTTTTTTATAATATCAAATTTGTCTATTTATAATTTTATTAACAAAATATAGACAAATTGGATAATCTAATAATTATTTTTTATATGCTAGAAAGGTATAATGGTAAAATTATAATAAATTGGGGTGTAAATGTCTTTTTTGAAACATTATGAGGGTTTTTGTCCCTTTGCCTAAACGTTAGGGGTGTGTTTGTCATTTTCTCATAATTTTATAACACAAATTTAACTTTATTTGTCAAAGTAATTAACACTAATGGACTACAATGTTTCCAATTAAGAAATATTTAATATACAAAGCTCGCATATGAATTTTTAAATGATGCATCTCTAGAGAATAGTTCAATTGAATTGATTGTTGCCATGGAAGCAAGAGGTCACATAAAAAAAGAAAAAGAAAAAAAAAAGGTAAGCAATGTAGCACTTATTTAAAATCTAAATTTTATATCTCAAGATAACAAAATCATTTATTACCAGATGATGTGATATTGTGATTTTCCTTGATTGCGTTAAATTAACCATCGTACTATTTGAGATTCAAAATTAAAGATCTCAAGGATGTTATTGTAAATGCAATGTTAATTTCAATATTATGTTGAAATAAATAATACCGATTACTCTTTACAAAAACAACTATTCATAATGATAATAGCATAAATTAATGAACAAAAATTATTTCAACTAAATATGATATGACAATCTCTAAGTTACATTGAGTTTAACTAACAATCAACAAAAAAATAAATAAATATAAGTAACAAGCAAGCGGTTGGAATAGTCTCATATTTTTTCCTTACTTTTAATGGTTGTAAGTTACACTAAAGGTAACTTAATGTAACCTACAACCATTAAAGGGAGATCTTTAATGTAAGTTACAACCACTAAAAATAAGAAAAAATATGAGACTGTCCCAACCGTTTGCTTGTTATTTGTTTATATTTTTTTTATTGATTGTCAGCTAAATTCAATGTAACTTAGAAATTGCCATATCATATTTGGTTGAAATAATTTTTGTTCAATGGTTTATACTATTATCATTATGAAGGAGTTGTTTTGTAAAGAGTAATCAATATTATTTATACGGGCAAAAACTCATTTAGCCCTTGTATTATTGTATTATGATGTTAGTTCCTATTTAGTCCATATATTTTTAAAAATATCTCAAAACATTTCTATCGTTAAATTATTGACATCCATGTCGTTATTTTTTTTTTCATTTTGCTTATTTTACAATATTACCCTCTTACAATAACGCTTCTCTTTTTGGATATTAATAAAAAAATAAATCACCAATTTAACCAAAAAATAAAATTATATTTTTTTTGTGGACACTCACATATGTCCAAAACAATTAATATTGTAAAAATAATTTAATTACTAATTTTTTTGGACATTAATAAAAAATTAATATATTAACTTCTTGGAAGAGTGTTCCATAAAAATTAAAATAGATTCTCTTTGTTTCTATTTTATTTTTTGAGGTTAAATTTATAATTTAATTTTTTTTTCTTTTATTAACGTCCAAAAAAAGAAACATTATTGTACGAGTGTAATATTGTAAAAGTAAGTCAAAAGTAACATAAAAGTAATGAGAGGGATTGTTAATAGTTTATTGGCAGG
>NW_006262075.1:16648228-16654275 GCF_000493195.1 Citrus x clementina
CGTCATAGATTTGCTTGGATCTGTATGGTATTTTGACATAATGTCGACACATTAATATAGTTGTGGCACATTAGGTAGTTAATTCCATATTTATCCACACACATAATTAGTTAAAAATTAAATGACATAATAATTAACTGGTAAAAGTAAGAAAAAATATAAAAATGAGAGAGTATTTAAACTATACTTTGAATACTAAGAGTGAATCTTGTAACCTTAGTATATTTTAAAATTGATTTTCAGTGATTTCTTTTCCCGCAATTAATTTTCTTTATTTAACAAATTGACTACCAGATTTTAAATTTTTTGTGGTTCGACACCGGACTCACCGGATTATATTATAACTAGACACTCTTATACTTGGGAGTAATAACATTTTTGAATGGTGTCAAATTTTTGGCATCGTTATCAAAGAAATTTTCTAAATTTAGTGTCAGTTTATCTTTATTTTATTATTATTTTTTTGTTGTTAGTTTCTTTCTTCGTCATCCTATTTCATTCTCTTTGTACAAAACTTCAGTTAGCACCCCTATTCTCTTGAAATTTTAACATTATCTATAACATTTGTGAGAAACTTCATTATAGCCCAGAAACTTTGCAAATCAATCCCTAAAACCAAATTGGAACTTAGATCTTTGGACTTTTGGACTTGGTAGACATAACGAACATGGATATGAACTTTTAAAATAGTCATTAAGGTCCAATAATTGAAATTTAATTAGCTGGTAAATTTTAAAAATTAAAAAAACCGCATTTTTTTCTTTCTTTAAATTTCTGTAATTTATTTTTAATAGTCGGTTCTACAGCCTGAATTGTTATTTAAATTTTGTTAATTTATTTTTTATGATCAGTTCTACCGCCTATCATTTTTATTTCAGTTTAATTCTCCTTGTGCATTAATTTGTGTAATTTTTATTTTATGTTTTATAGCTGATTCTAAAATAACGCCTAATATTTCTTTAATTACTTTATTTTTATGGCTGGTTTAACCACCTAATTTTTTTTTTAATTTCAGTTTGTTTATTTTTATTTCACATTTTTTTTCTTATTTAATTTTCAGTTTGTTTTTATTTCTTTAATTTTCATTAGTGTTTTATGCATCATTAATTTGTTTAGCACACATCATTAGAATTGGATGCACTGTTGGTTAGATTAATTAGGAAATTATCTTCACCACCCTTAGATATGGCTGGTATCAGAGCTGATAATTTTTCAAAGTACGAAGATAACCAAGGCTTGCAAAACTCTCATGAAACCCCACTTATTATATATGTAACTCTTATTTAAAAAAAAATTATATATGTAACTCTTAATTTAATACTTTTCTACCTCAAAATTATTTTTTATTTTAAAGTAATTATTTATATCATTTAAAGATGGAAGGGTTCATGATTTGTAAGTATAAAGTATTCTAATTTAGTTAAAATCATATTGGTCCTTTCATATAATTTCTTATAATAATAGAACTATGATTACAAATATGGGCTTTTATAAGCATGTTAAATGGGTGTACAAAGCGCTGCTCAATGTGAGTGGGGTGTACTCCCACAAAACCTTTGGGGGTATACTCTGTCCTTAGTAATAGCCCATCAAAGGCAAGGTTAGTGGCCGAATGTGAAGGCTACAAATACTGTGTGCTTACAGAAATATGAGATAGAAGTTCCCACTCATTAATCATATAATTACATTAAGGTCCTTATTATTTCAAAGGAGAAATTCTTGAAGAATATCATATTGATTTTGAGATTCGGAATTATTTTTATTTTTTTCAAAAGGTAAAGCCAATAAAGTCAAAATATATTTTTTAGCACTTTACCTCTCACAGGATTTGAATTTAAGTTGCCAACTATATAAAGTTATATAAAAACCACTCGACCAAACTTCTGGAGTCAATATTCAAAATGCTAAAAATTATTACGAAAGTTAAATATTTCAAAAAACATTCGTATGCACTTAATTGAAAGCTTCTCAAGTCTCGTGACAAAGGAATTTGTGAGAAAATACTCTTAACATGAATGCTTGCATCTATAACTTTTTTATGCAATACCTTTGCCTCTAGAATACGCTTTCTCCCTTTGACCCAAATGTTATTGAAGAATGGATAAGTCCTTCATTATTCTCTTTTGTGTTTGCTTGCTAAGAAAAAGGAGAGGAATAATATGTAGGCATGAGCATTTGATCCCAACTTAATTTTACAAATCTCTCAAAAGATTTGACACATATGATCATTGTACACATTTAGGTTCCTTTAGCTATAACAAATACTATTATTCTCACCATTTCTTTCACTATTTTTTTTTCTGTTTCTCAGTCTTTCTTTCTTAGATAAATGCAAACCCTAAAAAGAAAAAAAAAAGTACAAAATGATATAAAAACCCACCACAAAAATGAAGGAGATTGTTAGAGAAAGAATGAATAAAAGTGGGCTAACAGGTCCCAATAATTCAATGGAGTAACTGATAAGGACCATATAATAAATCCATTTTAAGAGCCCACAAGTCTATGCCTTCAAAATCAGATAAAACTAGGCTTGACAAATATAATTTTAAAAAGTCTAGGCCCTCCCAAAACTCATCCAGAATTGCCCTTGGGTCGGGCTTTGTCAAGACCAGGCCCAAGCCCATATAATTTGTAAAACCAAAACTCATCCAGAATTGGTCGGGCTTGGGCTTTCACCAATTTTAAAATAATTTTTTAATAAAACTATGAATTTTAAAAAAATAATTATCCAATACATAGTACTACAATAGACTAAAAACCTTAAAGATGATTATCTAATACATGATTATCCAATAAACTTATACACAAATACTAACACCACAAGTACACAACATAATAAACCACAACTACCAATATCGAAAACAAGCTAATCCAATATTTATGGGCCATCGTCTTCCTCATCCTTCAATTCCTCTCTAGTAAAAAGTTCTTTTTCAAGAACTCCACCTAACAAAGATAATTAGTAATTGATTTTGTAAAGAATATTATTATACCTCGACCTCTAGTAGCCCATAACCAATGCTGAGAGCACATGATCACTTCTAACGTGTCCGGATGTAGTCTGCTATGATGTAGACTCAATGTTCTAACACGTGTACTAAAAGCAAACTCCGAGGCAACAATTGTCACAGGTATGGCTAACAAATCTTTGTCCATCTCAGCCAAAATAGGATATTTGCCTTTGTTCATCTTCCACCATTATAAAACATCAAAAGCTGGGGTTGTTTTGACTAAAGGATCCTTCAAATACCTATCTAAGTTAGACTTCAAACTAATGGGTTGACAATTTTGGGTTGTATATACATCAAAATCACCTATATCATCTATATCATCAAAATCAATATGAGATTGATCGGAGGGAACAATAATTAAGGTAGAAGACTCACCAATAACACCGTATCTCGTAGTTGCGGATTTTGGCCTCATAATAATTCATCATTTCATCACAAAGTTCACGCACTCTCTTAAGCTGATTTTCAATACCAACTACATAAATCTTTGGATAATAGTAATTAACCAACATCATCTTTTATCTCGGATCAAGAATAATAGTCATGACCAATATCCCACTAATCTCATCCCAATACTTCAAAAATTTTTCAATCATGTTATCTTTCATGTTCTTAATTGCATTCAGTGTTGTTGGGTTCGAGTGGCTACTGCTGCGTTCAATGCTATTAGGTTCGCGTCGCGTACTGCTATGCTAGGCTTGCGTGGTGTCGTGCTGACTGCTAAACGAAGTGCCTACAACTGTTTAGTCTTGGGTGGGTGTGGGTGTGACGGTGAGGCAACGACCAACAATACAAAGCCGGAAGGTGCAGCTATAATAGCTGTTGGCTGGGTTCACTTGTTTTTGGCATGAGTGTGTGAGAGCATTAGGGATTTAGGTTTCAAATGTTCAATCATCAATGTTATCCATTTTAATTTAAAATTTTTTATTTATATATTATAAAGGCTCGGGCTTTTTTGTGTAAGACCATTAACCAGGTCCGTTATCTAAGGACTTTACATTTTTAGAGGCATTGCCCATGATTTTATCCCGCGAGCCTGGGTTGGCCGGAGTTTTTGGCCAAGCCTAGATAAAACTATACGAGTATGCCATTGTTGCTATTCAAAACATTAAATTTTTAATCTCATATTCTTATATTTGATATTAATATTAATGTTGTATCCTTGATTAAGAGCTAAAGTTTTTGTGTTAAAGAGCTTAAATAACATATTATAAGACTCAAGATATTAGGTTCGAACTACGCATCTTTGTTTTATTTCAGTAAGTTTACATAAATTATCATCTCAATTAATCTAAATCTTTAATTTTGTTCTCAATCGGTCCTTATCTTACTATGCTCTAAATATTTGTTAGACTTGATTTCAAGTACAACTATTGAACTCTTACCTAATAGTTTAATTTTTTTTTTTTTGGGATTAACTAAAAGTACGTACTGCAAATTCATGCTCCAAGTTTCAAATTCTATAAATGATGTAATTGTATCAATGTCATATTTCTTGAGATAATACATGAAATGAAAAGTTTTAATTTCGCTGCCACCAAAAATTAGATCTGCATTAAGCAAAACGATTTAAGTCAATATTCTCATGGATTAGTGCAAAAGCTCATGACATAAGGATAAGATGTGCAGCTATCTATTCATGTGAGCAGTGTCATTTAATGATTATTATAATAATTATTATTATTTTGATAGGACGTGAGTAGTGGCATTTCACGCTCACTGAAGGTGACAAAAAATGCTTTGTTCTTTTGTTGTTGTTGCAAATTTCCAAGTAATTTGGCAAGGTCCAAATGGACAACTTCAAAAGGGCACAATCATGTGAAACATATATAACTGATGGATAAGTGGGCTTTTGTCTAATCAAAGTGATGTAATTTACCAACTAATTAAGCGATGAAATGTCTCTTCAAATGGGATTAAGTATGCCATCTTTCAAGCAAAAAAATAGTTAATTAAACAAAAAGTGGGAATAATAAAGGTTTAATTATTGGACAGCCAGTCATTTCACTCAAAGCACCTAATTCCTCTTCGCTCTTAAAAAGTTGAAAAGAAAATGAGTTTGAAATACACCATCCCAGTCCTAGATCCACATTGGTTCTCTTGTCAATTCTGAATAATTATTAAAATAAAATTTACTTAAGGATAATAATAATTTATAGCAAGTGATCGATGATGGGTCATTGGAAAATAGGGAAAATCTTGACGGGTGTCTTGTTTACATGTGTTCGGTGAAGTACTTTTTTTTTTTTTGTTATTATTCATTTGAATATTATGATACTGTTTTTACTGTTTATATAAAGAGTAATAATATATATAGTCACAAATTTTTATATAAATTTATTTTGTACAAATTGAGGTGGCATGATAAAATTGATTGAATTAAATATTTTTTGATCCACATGATCTATTTTTATTGTTTTGTATTTGTATTCAATTAATAAATTAATGCTAAATCAGTTTGTACAAAAGTTTGTAATTGTATCATCACTCTTATATAAATACACATTAGCATCACTTAATGTTTTGTATCATCACTTTTAAAAGTATCATAGAGTTGCATAATTCTTTCCATAATTACTTTTGTTTTTCAATTAATTCATTATAGCAACACAGGCTGTCAACTCGATTGTACAAAAAAATTTCTAAATTATTTCTTGTTGTATTATTATTCTTTTTATTTTTTTGAACTTTTAAATTATTTGGACACAATACAAGTAGTTTTCAACGACGATACAAACTTGACTTGTATTAGCAATAATTTAATACTTGAAGGACATATATTTCAGGATAACAATATAATAGAAGATTGTTTTTTTTCCGAATAAGTTAGTGCATATATTTCGGGACAATGATAGTCAAGAGTACGATATTAAACATAACAAAAAAGATAGTTAGGAAAACCCTCCCTTTATACGTTAGTTTCTATGTGGATAAAAGTAAAATGCTGCTACTTAAGTCAAAATTCCTAGAAATATGACAAATCTAAAAATGTTGTTTCAATAATAACGTGTTAAAATTTCTGAGACGATCTAATAG
>NW_006262075.1:16655261-16673600 GCF_000493195.1 Citrus x clementina
GACATTGGCTAGAAATAAACAACAAGAACAAAACAACACACAAAGAACAATCAGCAGCCAAGTCGATTCAATCCCATCAACTTCAAATTGATTTTGTTTATTTAAATTTAATTTAGCCACTCATCAATTCAATCAATCATGATATTGGTCATGAAGATGATGTAAAGATGAAAAAGTCCCCACATACACATATCATTTGAGATGTGTCCATTTTCTAGGCAACAGCAAGGTTACTCGATGAATAATGCGATGACACATCCACTAAAAACAACTAACAATTTGCAAAACCTTTTAACCCAACGAAACCAACTTGTAATATATATATCAATAAATTACAATGATAGTGATTATCAACCGCACATGAACCTTTTTTTTTTTTTTTAAAGATTTATAATGGAAAAAAAAAAGAATGAGAACATTCACAAAAAAGAAAAAGTAAAAGAACCCTATTAGAGAGAGTGCTTGGAGAACCCATTTATTGTAACTTTTGATATGCATGTTGGTTGTTGCAATCTTTTTCCAATTGCTAAAATCCAATTGAAAACAAAACAAAATCAAACCCATTTCCTCGAAGAGAGATTTTCATCCCAACTTTTGAGAGTCGTTAAAACATCAAATTTTTGAAGAAAGATTTGAAAATTATCACCGATACACCGAATATTTTGTGATTTTTTCCCCTCTAATTTCGTGTTTGGACTTGATGAAAATCTCTACTTGAAATATTATTAATTTTTGTTAATAAACTCGTAATTTTTATTTTTATTTTCTTTTGAAGAACACTCGTAAATTTTGGAGACCGTACCTTTACATTAAACAGTACTATTTTTCTCGAGCGTTAATATTTCTAGTTTCCTATTAAATAGCTCTAGAGGTTGGAATGGTCAAACCCATCTTTCTTTTTATATCTTTTAACACAATTCTTTTTAGGGATTGTGATTCCAATCACTTTCATTGCTTTCCCCTAGAAAACCAACCAACAAGAAGCAATTAAAAATTGAAAGAGAAAGCTTACACTAGTTATATTAACAATACATTTCAGCAACTACAAAGCTAACCCACTTCAGCATTTGTGGCACTTTGTCTTACTCTCAAAGAAAAAGAAAAAGAAAAACTCAAAGAGAAAATTAAAAAATAAAAAATAAACCTTGTTTTGAATAATGCTTTCTTTCAAATTAATTGAGGCTCTTGCTCCTGGCAAAACACAGCCAAGGAATCTTTTGGTCAATGTTATGACTTAAAAATATGGAATTCAACTCATTTCCAATTCATTGCCAGCTCATAGATTACATTGTTTATACAATTGATGCATGTTTCGTTCTTCATTAATGCTTTTCCATTTTGCATCTCAATACAAAGCATCAAGTAAACTATTTAAAAAAAGAAAAAAAAAAAAGAACCTCACCCTAGTTATTAGTTAAAAATACAAAGAGAATTTTACGTTGTATGATCAACAATGACGCATAAGTTAAATAATTTTACATTCGTAGTAAATCTTCTCTGAAACTTTTTAAAATTGGCAAAAATTTCTTCGAAAATTCTCTTAAAATCTTTTGAAAGAGAGTTTTTTTTTTTTTTTTCAATGAAATATAGAATCACTGGCATCTGTTCTAGACACGGTCCAAATTTTATCTTCAAATTGCAAAGAGTTGCTTACAAATACGCATATGTTGACATATAACGAAGCTTGTGGGTTCTGTCTATCTAGCCCTAGGAGATGGGATTTCGAGTTAATGTTCGGCAGATCTCCGATGCATACAAAATGTGTGCATCAACCATCCACCGATGATAAGGCCATGGCTATATTAGAGCGATTTTAAGATAAAGTGTGAATCACAATTACACACGTAAAGTGATAAATAATAAAAAACATGTTATATTTTTAATCATATGGTTATGAAAATATACTTTATCTTAGAGCGGTTCCAATACAACCGTTCCAATATAGCCAGTCCCCCGAATGATTATTATCTTAAGATGTCCGCAACAAATTATGATTAATTGACCCTAATTATTAGATGCATTGTTTCGCTCTTCTTCATGCCTTTTGGCACACATCTCAACATTGGATCATCTCTTCTCTGGTTCTGAAAAATCGAACTCTTGAAACTACAAGGCCAACATTCGACAAATTCTAATGGAATAAAAAATAAACAAGAGACGTACGTGCTAATTGAAATGAAATGAATTCTGTGCTTGTATCCATTTGATAACTAACAAAATTTCCTTTGATTTACAAAAACATTTCCCTTTGAAACTACCATCTACACAATTTTTTTTTCCATATTTTTTTTAACACCCAAAAGATATTTATAATTTTCATGATGATGATGATGATGAGGATGATGATCAAAAGGGCATAATATGAGTTGTTTTAGTATCATAGCTAGCCAGACACGACTTGTAATTAACCCTGAAAATCTTCAACAAATCGGCGCTCATTTGGCGCACGGCAGGCGTGCAGTTGCTCTGCATCAGCAGCAATATCTTTGTCAGCACATTGCTGCTCGACACCGCCTCCTGTGCCGTCTGATCCCGAAACAAATAGCACACGGTCCACAGTATCGTCACCGCATGCTCCGTAGCCGCAGCCGAAACTTTCAGCATCTTCTGCACGACCCCGTTTAACAGTGCCGCGTCCTGGCATATCTCCATTCTCCCTTGCTTGGTCGTACTCAATATCTCCACCAGCCTCAACGCCTTCTCCGTTATCAAAACGGTACCGCTTCTGCTTCCGTTACCGTTACCGTTACCGTTACCGTTACCGTTACCGTTACCGTTACCGTTACCGTTATGGCCGTCTGTTATCAATTTTCCCAGCTCCGTGATCAGCTTGTGATTAATCAACTTCGTTTTCGCGCGTTTCGACGATGAAATAGTGATTAGGCAAGACAAGCTCGCCTCGATTAGTCTCCGATCGGAATCTAAGCTCAGTGACTTCACGGTTTCGGCTAATAATCCGTCTCTTTCGGCGATTTTTACTTTCGAGTCGGCGTCGACGGCGATGAATTCCAAGAGTCTAAGAGATTCAATTCTTGAATCGACGCTTTCTTGTTGCTTCAAAACAAGAAGCAGCGAATTCAAGCAATCTTGATCGCGTTTCAATATCAGGTTCATCAAGTGTTGTTGATCTTCAATTTTGTTCAAAATCAAATCCAAAACTCTAATTACTTGCTTTAACATATTCACATCATTAACATTACTCAAGATTTCGACGAGCATCACGACTAACCCGTCGAATTTCGCCAGAAACGTCTTGTTCTCATCGGATTCTTTAGCAAACGCAACGATTTTGGTCAAATTCTCCGAAAAATCCTCAGTCTTGGAAATTGCAACCCTGATGATGTCTTTGACTTCGTCTTGAGAGAGGACGACCGGGCGGCCGGTAGCCGACTCGGACGAGTCGACCCGGTGCTGGACCGAGTCGGACCAGATCTGGATGAGGCGTTGTAAGGTGCGATTCGGAACAAATTCCTTGCTTTGCAGAACCTGCATCGTGGCCGGACACGTGTTGTTGCCGCTGTCCAGCCACCGTTGGATGCTGGCTCGGTCGTAGGTGACGCCGGTGCAGAGACTCACGGGTGATTTCATCACGTCTAGTGATATTGGACACCTGAAGAAACTCGGAACTGTAATGTACAAATCATCCCTTACCATTTTCTGTTTGGGAAGCGAGAAAATTCGGCGAGAATGTGAGGGAAAAATTGAAAGGCTTAGCAAAGAGGAAAATCAGACAGTGGGGAGAGGAGAGAGTGGAAAGGGGTGGGTTTAAAGAAGAGAGAGAAATGGGTCAAAGGTACGCTAACGTCATCAATCTCTTTTTTTAATACAGTTAATTTCTTTATTTTTTATTTTACTTTAATTATATTCTCTCTCTCTCTTTTTGGGGTCTTTGGTCAAACTGTGGACTTTCTTTACTTAGGTATAGGCATCACCTCTGCTCGCATAGTTTTTTATTTCACGTAATCAAGATCAGGACCGTAGGATTGCTGCTAGAGCGTGGGGGGCGATGGGAAACGGAGGGCTGGGATAGGGAGGAGATGAAGTGGAAACACGTTTGAAAATAATAAATGCGCATAATGAGGAGTGGGAGTGGGGCCCAGTTAGCAATGAGAGAAAAAGGTGGGATGGTGGGGACCAGCGATGGTTCGGTTGGTCGGTTTTATTACCTCACTTGTACGTTGAAGAGAAAGACCTTTGAATTTTGATTTGCGGAACCGGAAGGGGGACTTTATTTACTTTATTTTATATTTTAATATAAATGGTTCGAAATTTATATTTATTGAAAAGAAAAAATAAAAAAAATTATTTTATATTGGATATACTTTATAATTATTTCATTTTTATTGGGATTGAGAGTGGACCAGGCGTATTCGCAGTCTCACTTTTTGATAAATCCGCTCCATTTCTGTCTGTTTCCTCTTTTTCGTTTATTTTTTTTGGGTTTTTTGCATTATGGTAATTAATCTATTATTTAATTTGATTTAATTTCTTGAATACAAATAAAATTTTACTTTTACCAAATCGACAGTAATACTATACTTTCCAAAAAATTTCACACCATCTAACATTTACCACTTAATTAATACTGTCAAGAAAACATATTATTTTTTGTTATTGCAATTTGATGGGCATCAAAATTTTATTTTTCTTGAGAAAATAATCACGAATAACTTACCTCCTTAGGAATACAAACTCGGCTAGTTAATTATAAAAAAGTTGTTGAAAACAATAACCGTGAATGTTCAGCAATAATAATAGAATTATAAACAATTGTACATGTAATTTGAATTAGCAACTTACGTGGCACGAAAAGATTGATTAATTAAAAAGTAAAAAGTTACTAATTAAAATATAATGTGAGTCTCACGATAACTTCATTTAATTAATTGATTTCAATTTAGAGTAGATTAAAAGTTAGAATTTTATTCAATTTGTATCTTAAAAGTTACAGTATCTCAATTCCCAAACGCATCCGTAATTATAATATTTTTGAAAGAGTATACAGATTTAAAAATTTAAGTATTTCGATTGAACGCTTCAGTAGTGGAGAAGAAAATTATGATGAGAAATGTGTCAATAATTGCGGAGCACGTGTGGAACCCAGGAGTGTGTACGTGTGTGCCAAAATTAAAAAAGAAAATTAAAATAAATGATGATTGAAGTTGAAGATGCACGATAACGGACCTAGAGGGAAGCAAGCAAGCGTGCGTGCGAGCGTGGGGCTTTTGCTTCCTGAATCAGAAGCAAGGATGATTATGTGAGAATAAAGAGACATCATTGCAATTAGCGCACCGAAAGCATCTCCTAGATTCAAGGTTCATTTTACATTTCTTTTGCCTACTTTTGCTATTCTTCTACTAAGGCTGTTAGTTACTACTTTACTTATTCTCATCATCTTGCACTTAATTTCATCAATAATACCCATCTACATTTCCTTTTTCTTTACGCCAAATTG
Source organism: Citrus x clementina (assembly GCF_000493195.1). Taxonomy (NCBI): domain Eukaryota; kingdom Viridiplantae; phylum Streptophyta; class Magnoliopsida; order Sapindales; family Rutaceae; genus Citrus; species Citrus x clementina. Next base: position 16,660,717 of record NW_006262075.1, read on the forward strand.
ATTTGCTTAATGAGCTTAATTTACTATTGAAACATAAAAAGGGTAAGAAAGAAAGAAAGTGGTTTATTACACGAGCGTATTCGAATAATAAACAAGGGTAAGTGGTAATGGTGAGGGAGTGTGTTTGAATCTATTAAGTAACAATAAAAATTCTTACTCGATTATTTCCTTCTCATAATTAGGTAGAAGTTGATAATCTTTCTACAAATGTAAGTGAGATATGTAGATATACATGTCCTTTTGAATATTAGTGAGGGTTGATATATTTCTAATATAACAAATAGAAATATGGATTGTGTTACTATATAAATGACCTTGGCTCTATTTAATTGAATCCTTATTTTATATATACCAACAATCTTCTGATTGTAAGCATATCAATAATATTAAAAAAAATTCTATAACTAATAAATAATATTAAGTAATTAAGACAAAAAATTCATAAAAATATTTTCTTTTTATGACTTTTCGATATCATTTTCAATCAAATCTAACATATAGAAAATAGAAAAACAAAAACATGTTATTATTATTTAAAAAAAAAAGAATTTACTTATAAACTTTCAAAAGTGTATAACGCATTAATCCAATTATACGACTTAGCTTAAACTTAGGTTTCACTCTTAATACATACATGTTGCTTCCTATTAATGAAAATGATGGCATCAATTCAAAAGCCCATATCTATTTGCAATCATTTTTTTTTCACATTATTATCTTCTATTTATTCTTTCAATTTTTGATTTTTCACAAATTGTCATATCATGTCAAAAGAGACAGAAAAAAAAAAAAAGAAGAAGGAATGAAATAGCTAAAAAGAGTCAAAGAATATCTAACCATCAAATTGAGTACGTAGATTTGGCATGATAAAGACACGAGTGTATTTTAAGTTTACGGCGTACGTGCGTGTGTGCTTTGATTGTGTAATTGTTTATTTACAATCATTTGTAAGTCAATTTCCATACCTAACACTAAAGTCCAATTTGGTGGTTGTGTTCTATACGGCTGTTTAATTACTATTTTCAAAGTCAAATTTGGAAATTTTTTCTAACTTCACAACTAAGTTTCCTTAGAATTAGAAGACTCGGAAATACGCATATAAGATTTATTTCAATTTAGTGGGTTTCAAGGTTAACGATTCGGCTTTCAAGATTAACACAAAATAGCACTCACCAAGATTGATGTGTAATGCTTCAAATCTGTTATAAATGAATATATATATATATATATACATATATATATATTTAATGGTTCAAGAGATCATCATAAAAGAAAATCTTTCACGTTAGTTGGGAAGTCACTGTTGCTCTCTCCTTATAAATATTAAAAAAATAAAACAAAAATGGAAATACAATATTAATGCAACTTGATGTTCAATGAACTTTTTGCAGTCAGTCAACAAATTTGAAAATGAATTAAGCTTAGATGCGGAGTAGTTCTCAAAATCAAATTGAATAGTATTACCATAGCATAGAAGGATCAAATTGTTGACTTCTCTTCCTTATCATCTTGCCCAACATGACCAAAACATTTTAAAATGACCGAGAAAATTAGGGTTGCAAATCTAGTAAGTTTGACTATATAAGATTATATTGAATGTGTTTATCATGAAATGCATTATCACATCTCTTTGATATTATATTATCATACAATTTATACCGCCATACCAATAATCTGATATGTTTAATTCGATGAACACGTGAAAGTTTGAAAGCCATATATCATTTTAATACTATATAAATTAAACCGCCATTGGACACCAGATACAATATAGTATTAAAGATAAGTCATAAAATTTAGGTAATGGAAAGTTGGTATTCTAAAAAAGTATAACTTTTAGGACATCTTTGCTTCCACGGCCACTTGTTTGAAAGCATTAATTGTGAACATGATGAAAATGTAGCTTACAAGACACTAGCTAAAATTAAAGGGAAAAAAAAAACGTGAGATGATTAACTACAAGCATTATACCACCCACATGGTAGATGCTTTTCAAATGAATGTTGTTCAATCAACCATCGATTGCTTGTATTAAATGGAGATGGTTGTAGAAAACAGAAATGAAAATTGGACAATCAAGCACTATATTTTGTACGTATTTTGGTATATGGGAGAGACTATTATTACATGACTAAAGTTCGTAATCAATTTTTTTTTAAAGATAAAATTAATCATGTATTGGGTAATTAGTTTGAAAGAGATCAAATATATGTGTTTTGAAGTTTTTTTAAAATTCTATTATTAAGATTTCAGCTCAAGTAGATAGTAAAATAAAATTACTTAAAAACCACTGATAGAATCTTCGGTCCACTTTAATGTTGATTTGATAATAAATATTTTTCCTAAGCTCAAATTTATTAGAACATAACGTATATATATGTTTTTAATACACAAGATATATAGATGTAAAATATAAAAATTCATTTAATATGCATTATTAGCCAAAAAAAATTGGGTGGTGTCAAAGCTTTTATCTTACAAAACAGGTTGTATTGTGTATTTATTTTCTTCGGGAACCTCTTTCATTTAGAGCAAGTGGGTTTATGTAAGTGGGCTTGTTCTTTTAAATGGGGTCAATGTAAGTGGGCTCAACATCGAAAAATTATCTGATGTGATCAAGTCTAACTTCACTCAAGTGGACCTGAGGGTCTAGCCCTTTAACTTAAGAATGATAATAGCAGATGGTCGCACGAGTCAACGGTCAGGCCAGCAAAGGCGAAGCTGTAAAGGCTAACAGCTTTACCTCCATTGTACCGCACCGTACCAATCCGGAATTCCGGATAATCATTTATGATGCCCGCACCCCCTCGATTTTCCTTTAAACCATATATTTTAAAATATATTTCAAATCGCATATGTAGATTTTTTTTTTAATATTGATATATTACAATTAAAACTCTACTGATATTTATAAATAATCCGAACAAAAACATTCACTTAATACTGGAAGAAAATTTATTCTACCCCGAAACAGGGGGCTAAATAAATCTTTATCAAAATGAGAGGTTGAGTCCAACCATTAGTAGAACTCGAACTCATGCGCCCAAGCCCATTGGCCGCATAAGTAGGGTTAATTACAAAAAAAATTGTCGACTTCGACTTGTTTAGTCATAATTTGAATAACATCACTTGATAAATTATTACTTATAACACATTATATGTTGATTAATTTTTGTGGAGATCTTACAAACTTAATTGAAGCTCTGCGTCTAACTTATTTGGTTTTATTTTCTAAGCATAATAACCGAATTGGTTTGTTTCATCATAAATGACTTCACACTCCAAAATCTAATAAGGAACATAAAAATATTTATGGGTCTGGCTTGATTTACCCCACATTCCTTCTTATTGGTAAAATGATATTCAAATTAGAAAGAACCAAAATATATATATATATATCAGAGTGCTGCGCTAAACAACACAAAACGTGAAAAACACCAAACAGAATAAAAGATAATAATAATAAAAAAATCATCTTAAAAAAAAAACATAAAAAATGAAGCCACATAATCATGTTCACTTGACCTTCAAGGGTCCAACTCGTTTGAAGGTAAGTCGTCTCTACCATCAACTAAATGGTTCATTTTTTTTTTCAATAGTTAATTTACAAAATTACTTGTATGTTATTACTTATTAATCTAGTCTTAAAGATCTCTTCAATAATGAATAAACCTTATTAGGTGGGATGTTAATGCGTAATTTTATAGTTGCTATATAGTAATAATTAGGCAGTTAATACTCAACTTAAATACAACAATTATTATTTGGAAGCAATAATTGTAGCTTAATGAGTGTTTATGATCAATTCTGATCACCTCAATGTTGGTTGTCATAATTCTATATAGATAATATAATAATGTGGCAATTAATGTATCAATACCAAAATAAGTTTTAGGTTTTATGTAGGAAATCTAATTTGTAAGTTTTTTATTTTATTTTTAAGGTTATAATTTATAAATATATGTGTGTACACATATATACATACATATATACATACACACGTATTCATGTGTATGTACATATACATACATATACACATTTCTATTTTATCTTGTAGTATATAGAAATGTGTACATTTCTATCTTTTACCTTATCTCTTGCCATATTAAAGTAAATAATATCTTTTATCGTATGATAATATAAAATCATTTTCTCACTTACTAGATAAAGACTTTTTATATAATACATATATATTACAATTAGTAATGTGTGTGTGTAATTATTTTTTAATGCGGATGTCTATACGTCTGCACTTCATAAAATACAGATTCGATATTTTATAGTATTAGAAAACTTTTGTTACTATGTTGGAACACAATGAATCTGCATTTTATAAATTGTAAACCTAATTACATGAATGAGAATGATTATATATATTTGGAGGCAAATTGTCCTTTTTTTTCCTATAATTATGGTCAATTACTAAACTAGTATATGCACTTTTAAAATTTATCTAAAACACTCGTGTTGTTATTTTGTAACCATTAGATATGACATTCTAAGGGTAAAGTAATGTTTTTGGCCTTCAAAATTTAAAATTCAAAGAAATCTAAAATGAAAATAAGTGAAAAATTAATGAGAATGAAATAGATTTTACCAAAAACAATTATATGATGCAAATCTTTTGAGTAATTTTAAAATTGGAGAATATATGTTTCATCCTTGACTTGATAGATGTCATTTTTACCATATACATCCCTATGAAGATTTCTAATTATCTGTTTCATCCCTCTCGTTAATAAATAATAAATAAAATTAACATTCTTTTTTTTTTGTTCTCTTACTATTCTACCTTTCCTTATAGGATTTTATGTCATCTCTAAACAGGTCAGCACTAAAATTAAAGGGAAGGTGAAAATGGTTAACCCTTGTATTTTGCATTTGTTTTATAGTCTCAATGATTAATGTCAGATTTCAATTTAAATTTTAAAGTATCACACTTCGAATAACTATTTTACCCTTATTTGCACAATTAGTTCTGTTTAGGGATGTCAAATAAATATGGATTTGGCCTGAATCTGCAAAGAACTGGAAGATTCAAATCCGGAAAAATCTGGATTCGCATATTAAAAAATGCGGATCCGGATGTGGAAGATGGTGATCCGCACGGATTCCCATCCAAATCTGGATCATGTTGAATTATTAATTGTTGGATTATGATTGAATTTTATTTGATATTCTTATGTAAATTATTGAATTTTATTTTAAATTAAAAATATACATTACAAATAAAAAAATGAAAAAATTTATTTTATTTGTAGATTTATGAGATTATTTGTGTGTTATTCATGTTAAATTATTAATTGTTAAACTATGATTAAATTTTATTTGATATTATTAGGTAAATTATTAAAATTTTAAATTATATATTAAAATTATTAAAATTTAATTTTTACGGATCCGGATATTCAGAATATCTGCCCGCATCCGTTACGGATATTACCCGCATCCGGATCCGTATTTTTTTTTACGGATCCGGATACGGATCCGGATATAAAACTATTAATCTAGATCCGAATCCGGATTTAGCCAACCCTAGTGCTGTTTATCTCTTAACAGAACGAATGAAATAGATAATTAAAAATATAGCAAGAACGTAAGTGATAAATATAATATTTATAAGAGATGAAATTCTTTTAATAAATATAGAAAATAATTGGATAATTAACTCAAATTGAAGAAGAGAAAATCGCAATTACCCTTTATTATTAATTTGTCTAGGAGTAGGAAGATCAAGTTGCAGGGTTGCACAGTGTAATCAATGGCTTTTTGGTATGATGTAACATCAAAATCAGATTATACAGTGTCATATCAAAAGGCTGCAAGTTAACTGTTTACAAAACTTGGGGCGGGGGTGGGGGTCTATTACAACATCATATCAAATAATTTAGCTCTGCAACTGCAAGACTCTGTCAAATGAGCACCAAATCAATACGACAGCTTGTCCTTTTCTTTTTTATTGCCATTTTAGCTGTACAACAACCATGTACACGTTCAGAGACAGTCATTCTCTCCTTTTAATATTAGTAAAATATAAAAAATATAAATTTTAATATATTAAAAATTTTATCTTTATGTATAAGTATATTAAAATTTATATATTTTAAATTTTTTTAACATCCTCACTTTAATAAAATAAAAATTTTCTTATGAGAGAATAATATTATATATGTATGTATGTATATAGACACACATATATACATATTCTAGTAAGGATATCTTCATTTTTTAAGTTAGAATATATATTAAAATATAAAAAAATATAGATTTCAATACATTGGTGTTGTGTTTTGTATTTGTTATTATACTATAATTTAATTTTTTTTAATTTATCAATGATATCTTTACTTTATTAAAATAAAAAAATGTACATATATATATGAAGAAAAGGGTCATAGACTTTCAAAGGAAGTTACTTGGCCTAATTTCTCTATTATTAACTATTCGATTTCAATGACTAATTTCTTGACGTATTTATGGCTTGTCTCTTGGCCCATTTGACATTTGTAGTCTCTTTTAGGCTTCTGTCTTGATCTATTTATATATACTAATTAGAGCTTAGAATCATATTTTTAGTTTTTAGTTTTTTTTGCAAGGGATAATAATCAAATTGTCTTTTACATTATTATCGATCTTATTAGTTTAAATTTTTAGGTGAAGTGATGTTCGGTTGAAATAATTTTGAGGAAAGAAGAGGAATGGAAACAAGAGATGAGAAGAGAAAATAGGAAAAAAGAGAGAGTTAATCTCAACTTTATTATTTGGTTTAATATGAAATTTTTTTATTTTTCCCTCATTTACTTATAAAGTTACTGTTAAATAATAGTTTCAATAGAACTTGAGATAGATGGGTAGAACTACAAGAGCTCGAAAGTGGGTCAAGAATTAAAATAATATTTGAAATTGAATTTGCAAATTGTTGATATCGAACTTTACATATTGGCTCTTGTACCAAATAAGTGAAACAACTTGACCCAAAAACTTAAATTAATAGGTATTAACTGATAATAATATTATAGAAGCTGGTTTTACTATTACCTTTAAGGTGTGGTCTTGCAAATCTAACTATAAGGTGTGGTTGTAGGGATGTCTTCCTTTTTGGATAGAATTAATTGTGATTTTATCTTATAAATTTGAGTTAAGTAAAATGGACTAAACTCATAAAGTATCTAATGTGTGAAAAAAAATTTCTTTTAGTAAAGAAAGAAAAATCTATAATAAAACAGCCTTAAGTCTTAAATTATCATACAGATTATGGTTATGTTGGAGTAGATCTTCTGTGAAATAAGAATCTTAACTACACACGTAAAATAATAAATAATAAAAAATTTATTATAATTTTAATCGTATGGTTATGAAAAGATGCTCAACCTTAGAGCAACTCCTTCGTATCCAAACCCTATCATATATAATGTGTTTGAGCATATTAATTATATGACTTTCTTTTCCTCTTTTTGTAGCGGTGTGCTATTAGTTAGGTTTACTTTCTTGTTTAAAAAAAAAAAGAATTAACGTTGATGAAAATTTTCCTCTCTCATACTTCTTTTGCTGTTAATCTTCAAAGCAATAGATCAAATCTCGTCAACCGCTCCTCGGCTCAAATCTATCGATGTGACTGTGAGATTATAATTCCTCTTTATTTAGGTTTCAATTAACCCTTTTCATTTTCACTTTCTTGACAGCCTGCCCTGTCAAAGATTAATGGCCTTTCCGTGTAAGTAGAAAAAGTGGATTTATCAAGAAATTCATGATGGATTTACCACAAACAAAGAATTGGGGTCCAATCTAAAAAGCCTATTATCACAACTTTCAAGTCACTAGTACAATCTTTCAAGACCTTTTAGCCACCTCACATCTTCAAACATCTTATATTTATTTATTTATTCATTAATATTGACTACTTCAATAACATGAATATAATTTCTCAAGTTAGCTTTCAAACCCTTATTTCAAAATACAAGAATTTGCATCTCAAGAGGAGTGGACAATCTCAATAGATAACTAAATAAATTTATTTAAAAATTATTCTGTCAAATTTTGAGGAGCTTCTTATTAAAATAAAGAATGACAAAGAGAATAGAGTTCGATCAGCTTTTAAACTGTTGGAAATTTCCTTGTCAAACTCATCAACTTTTCTGCATACATTAATCAGTTTCGAAGCCTTTGACATGCACTAATTGAAGTAAATTTTTTCTTCAGTATCTTTTGCTGTACTCAATGAAGCAACTGTAACAAATTATCCATAAAAGGCTAAACAATTTAAATGAAAACACAGAGTAGCATTAGAATTTAGAAATTTCAGGCTCTCAGTTCAATTAATATTATGAAAAGTTATCTATTACTTCCGCTAGCAAAACGGTTGAGTAATAATAAATCAGGCCAAAACCCAAAAGGGCTTGAGTGGTCTGCACGATTCAACAAGTACAAGAATTAACAAAGGGGGCCGGCCAAGCCTAGGTACAGCAAGATTGTTGATTAGGGAACCTCAGAAGATCTTTAGAGGCATGGGTCTTCTTTACAGTTGATTTTATGTCTCTTCTGTTTGGAAGCTGGGAAAGTTGTTGCCAGTGTGATGAAAATTAATTAATTTTTTATTTCCAAGTGCAGTTTTCCATACACCATCAAAAAGAAGAAAGAAAATAGGATATAGCTTTATTTTATCGCCTTCAAGTTATGACATACTTATCATTAAGAATATTATCGCATCCCCACAACTAGCTAAAGGGTAAAATGAATTTCTCCCATAAGAAATTTTTTCCCAATAATAGAAGAAAGGATTTGGCCATTTGAGTTCAAATTTTCGACTTATATCCTATGGACTCTTTAGCTCTATCATTATTACATGAATTTTGACTCTGTGTGTCGAAAAGAACCACCTATTGATTAGATGATTCTCACTTTTGAGAGAGTTTTAATTTTAACTTTTTTTTTTATGGATCATGTGGGATAGAAAATCATTCAACCGAAAAGAAATTTAAGTTGCAGCTTAGTTGAACTTAATTTAGGGGAAAAAACCCCTCTCATTCATAGGGTTTCATGCAATAACTAATTTCATCCTTACTTTTTAAACAATAGTCTAAAACATCATTCCGTTAATTCACCGTTAGTTGAATGCCGTTTGTTAGTAATTCATTAAGGGTAAAAAAAGATTTTTCATCAAATAGAAAATTAGAAAAATAAATAAAAGTTTACATATAACTAAAAATGATTTTATCTAATCCCACTAAATATGAGATACCGAAAAAGATGAAAACTTCTATTTCAAGCAATTCATTTTTCACTTCTTTCTATTTTGATGGTATAAAAGCCTTATAAACCCTATATCTAAGTACCAAAAATATCACAATTTTCTTATTCATATAAGTATACTCTCTAATTGTACGGTAAAATGACTTGAATTGAGTTGAAGATAAAAAAGATATTCAGCACATGCAAGCACATAAAAATTGGTGGTATTTTTGAATTTTTCTTCTAATGATTTAAAGATATTGTGTTAATTACAGTTTGTTCCTTATGACAATTATTTAATAGCTATATCAAACTATATCATCGTTGATTTCATTTAAAAAAAAGTTAATGAATTTTGCATTTTGTAGTGTTATTTAATTGTGTAAAAAAATTATTTTAACATAATTTATATCACTATAATAAAAAATCTTATTTTGCCCTCAATGAATTACTAGTTAACGGCTTTACACCAATTGTGAGTTAACAGAAGGATATTTTAGGTTATTATTTGAAAGTATGGATGAAATGAGCTATTGCATTAAACGAAAAAGGCTTTTTCCCCTTAATTTATATAGTGCTTTTCTATATTCTGAAAATTTAGATATACACTAAAATTTTGATAAATTGATAGTACTGGGACTTATGAAAGATCCATTAATTTAGCCAAAATAAATATATCGATAGATTAATTATTATTATTATTATTATTATTATTATTATTATTATTATTATTATTATTATTATTAATAAATTGATAAATTAATAATTAGATTAAATTATAAAAGATAATATTACATTCATAGTAAGAATTTTTTTTTTATAAAGTATAGAGGTAACATAAGTAAAGAATATTATGATTTTTTCAAACCGTATGATATGATTCTAAATTAACCTTAATTGAGTGTAGTAGTCACTTAATAATCATTTGCTGAATCACGATTACATGATAATTCATCAAAAAAGATTCTTTGGAGGCAATATATTAAGTCGATTTCTCTCTTATATATATATTTTTAACGTAGCACATAGAATACAGTAATTGATTTCTCATATAAAATGTGTTAAAAAAAGCAAAATGACTGATAAAATGCGTAAAGCATTATGCTAGTAACAAAAAAATCATAGACATATCATATGTATTTAGTTTCAAATTAGTTAATTATTAATTTATATATTATTTAGTCCTATAGAAAAATAGATTTTTTTAAAAAAAATTACTTAATGATAAATTTATCAAATTATTAATTTATCACGTTGGCTCGAAGTTGGGATTGATAAAAAGTTATTATTTAATCGAGAGTATTAATTTATCGATTATTAACATAACGAGATTATACTATATAATATAGTCCACAAATAAAATATATCTCTATTCCATATTTTATGGAAACCAAAATGAGCCGTTTTGGATATAAATATTGATAAAAAAATTTCAAGGGAAAAAAAGAGAGGAAATTTTAGCTAACTAAATTAAAAAACTTCAAGGAAAGGGGGGGGGGGGGAAGAGAGGAAATTTTAGCTAATTAAATTGATGGAAATATTTGAGCAATTAAAATAAGGGAAATTATTAGCCATATATCTTTAAATGACACTCGTATCAAATGTGTGTGAATACTTTTCAAGTGTATCACTCGTATACCCTAAGTTGACAAAATACTTCTGCCGTCCACCAATCCGTTAACTTCTGTTTGCAAGCGCTGACATCATAAGGGTAATCTAGTCTTTTAAGATTGACGAAACTTTGATTTAAAAAAACGACATGTCATCTCATTTACCTAGTAAAAAATGACATGTCATCTCATTTACCTAGTAAAACATGACATGTCATATGATATATATTGATAAAAATGACATGTCATCCAATTTATCAGATAATTGTTAATAATTGCTAAAAAAAAATTACTTTACAACTGGAAATTTAACCTAAATTTTTAAAGATCTACTCTTCCAAGCTCCAACTGGAAATTTTTATGGTATAATATATATAATTGTAAATAATATGTTGTTAATAATTTTTATGGTATAATATTGATTTTTTTATGGATAATTGTTAATAATATGTACCATTAATAATTTATTTTGTAATCAAAAAAATATATTGTTAATAACAAAATAAAAAAAATTGTGTATTGAAAATTTACATTAATTTTTGGGATAAATTTAGTTTTTTACATCATTTTGAGTTTCAAGTGTAAAATAATTTATTTGTCACAATTCAGATAACTTTCTAACGGAAGTTAACAGATTTGTGGACGACAGAAATATTTTGTCAACTTAAGGTATACGAGTGATACACTTAAAAAGTATTCACACACGTTTGATACGGATGTCGTTTAAAGATATGTAGTTGATAATTTACTTTAAAATAATTATAGAAAACTCAATAAAATATAGTAAAAATCGAGGGACAAAACAGTATTAATTTGGCAACTCTGAGTCAGACACGGAACATATCTCATTCCGTTCAACAGAAGACCAATAAATGGAGAATATGGAAGTGACTAGGCCTTGCCTAGCCATGAAATCATCTCCTGCTATCTCGTGAAAAGAGAATCCGTAACACTGTGGAGGGTGATGGAGATTGAATCATTGAAATAGATTTGAGGTCCGTCCTAAGTTGAAGTTGGGTAAGTACTGGCTCGTGATGTCAAGTTTTTTTTTGATAAAGCTCGTGATCTCAAGTTAAAATGTAGTGGGGGGATTGTTTATTTACTGTTCATGCACATTCATTGAGCCGGCCACTATGATACAATATCCCTTGAATTAGGGCATGAAGTAAGGTTCTTTTATTTATTTATTTATTCTACAAGAGATGTAGTATTGTACATGTTTTTATATAAATATAAAAAACATGGGAGAGGCTATGGTACATTGGTACTTGCGAGTATTGGCATAAATATGTGTGTGATTGCAGATTTAAAATATGAGTTGTTAGAATTTAAATAGCCCCATTAATGATAAACTAGTATCTTAAACCTTTTGACTTGAATGAAATATGAGTATTTTATACTTAAATCATTAATAGAGTTAACTTAGGTTACTTGTTAATGTCGTTTTCACTAACGTCTATATAAAAAGCTCTATTTACAAAGAAATATACAGACTATTTTTTTTTAAGAAGTAGGATAGGTAAAATTTTTGTCTCTTATCTTACCTATTATTCGAACTTATACGGGTAGCTCAAGAAAACTAATATTGAAAATCCACTCAGGCAAGCTTTTCTCGGACAATATACAAATAATTTAGCTACATAGTATCGGAGTCTCCCAATTCCTTCTACATGTAAATTCTTTCTATCTTGGTTTTTATTTCAATTTCTTAGCAATTTATGGGCTCTTGCCTCTCTGCCCATCTCTCTCTCTCTCTCTCTCTCTCTCTCTTTGTCCTTTTCTCTTTTTTCCCTTTCACAATCTCTATAAATCTACCTAATCTTAATTAAAATCAAATTATCCACATTTTTACTTTGAAGGACAATCAACAAGTGCATAGATCAGTTAACATGAGATTGTTCTAACTTAACTAAGGTATTGGTTCGAGATTTAGGAATGCAGTTGTGTTAAATAATTTTTGGCAGAGTTTTGTCGCTCTAGTGTCCAACCTGACTCGAATCTAAACTAGTCGAAGTCCAATGTGATTTTTGGATATCATATGATTTA
>NW_006262075.1:16674530-16676755 GCF_000493195.1 Citrus x clementina
GACTTCTCCAACTAATAAACTAGTTTTTTGAGTTGGATACCTTAACATTCTAGATTTAATCCCTTAAAATTAGTATGAGAGCCAAACCTCAATGCTTGAAATATAGTGAAATAACTCAAGCGTGTCGGATGAAAGAGTTAGAGATCCGACAGTGATTTCATCTAAGAGGAGTATTGTCGAGTTATATCCTACTTTAGTTAGTAAAATAGAGACACTTAGACTTATTATTATTATTTTAAAGGTAAGGGGGGTGGGTAAGCCTAAATACATTTTTTTTACCCTCCTTACCACCCCCAGGAATCGAACCCGGATTTTAATAGAGGTTATAGCTGCGCTGCAACAAACCCGACCACGTCCTTAGAGGCCACTTAGACTTATTATTATTATTAGTCCTTCTATTCAGTAGATTAGTCTTTTGAGTTAGATATCTTAACATCATAAACCCAACCTTCAACAATTTCTTTATCATTAAAGTAAATTATCAGTCTGGCAAATGTGTTGGTTGATAAAATAATAAGTGAATAGGTGGTGTAGAGACATTGGTAGAATTCTACGTAATAGCTAGGTCTATGAACTTTCAAACAAAAGTAAGGTGACTGATAGATAATTTCCCAACGTAAAATCATATTGAACTTTGTTTTCCTAACACCATACCTTATTGAACTTACAACATTGTTGAATAATAATTAGACTTAGAAATATGGAACACTCGTGATGTGGCCAAATCTCACAAAGTCATACCAATTACCAAACAGTATGCCCAAAAATACACACAACAATACATGGAGGGGTACACTGAGTGAACGTCAAATCAAACCCAAAAGAAGGGTGGAAAGGGACAAGTGATCCTGTTTTCCGCTCTCTAAAACAACTGTTGCAATTCCCTTCCCGTGTAGCTGCCTCTCGGCTATTAAATTTCTAGTGGGTCCATATACAAACACTTACCTAACAATAAACAAAAGGTGACATTACAATTCCTTCCCCTCCCCTTCACTTTATTTTTCTCTCCCTTTTGCCCTCTCTTCACTTTTAAATTTCTCAAAACACAAAAAATAAATAAATAAAAACAAGAACCTTTTCTCTTCTTACCTCATATTTTAGACCCATTCAAATACAGCTTTTGTTCAAAGCTTTCCAACTTTCTCACTTTCTGCTTCCATTAATATTACGACTACTGCTTGTAGAAGCATCTAATTTCTCTGTCATTAAACCTTCTCTCTTCCTCTTCTTCTTCTTCTCCCTCTCTCTCTCTCTCTCTCTCTCTTTCTCTCTTTCCCTCTTATGTCCATTAAATTACTACACAGCTTAAAAAAATCAAAAACCAAAGACTCAGTCCAATCAATAATATACACACAAGATTTTGCATTGAAGTGCCCTTGTTTTTAGCTCTCACCAACTTTTGCTCTTCAAAATCAAAACCCTCAAAAGCAGGAGCCACCCTTTGAAACGTTCACTTGATCAGAAGTTCTTGGATGGGTAATTCATGTAGAAGAGTACCTCTAATGATTCTACTTCTATGGTTCATCTTCATCTTCATAACTATTAGCCATTGCCATGGCTCAAGAAGTACTAATGTTTTCAACTTGACGCCAAACTCTCCTCATCAGCAAACAGGCCACTTCTTGGGGTTCTTGCCTAGGCATTTTCCAATACCATCCTCTGGTCCCTCAAGGAAACACAATGACATTGGCTTACAAAATTGGAGATCCCCTTGATGAAGTTTTTTTTTTTTTAACAAAAAGGTGACTTGTTTTTTTTTTTTAAATTTTTTTCTTTTTTACTTTTTCCTTTTAATGTTAAAACAAAAATGATGATGAGGAGTTGGTTGGTATTGTAAATGGGGTTTGTTGGTGATGATAATCAAATTCATTTTTGGAGGTTTTATATATATATATATATATATATATATGACAATGCTTGTACTAGAGAAAATGTAATGTGTACTTGTGGCTAGTTTAATTTGAAACCTTTGGTGTGTAAGGTAGCAACTGTAGAGTGATTAATCACTAATAGCTTCGAAAATTTTAATTATACTTGCTCTATTAATTGTTTAATTTTTGTGTGTGTATATATATATGTTCATACTCAGCTTTTGAGTGTACATAAATCTTGTGTGTAAAATGTAAAGATTATATTTTACTTGCAGCAAGTCTGGTTGTTCTTTTGAATTTCACGCTTCAGACTTTTCGGATAATATATATTGTCATAAATTATTAGTTAATTTA
>NW_006262075.1:16677076-16720325 GCF_000493195.1 Citrus x clementina
GCATAGAGTTGATGAAACTGTTTACTAACATACAATATAAATTATGAATGACCTTTAGTCAACTACCAGTTGTACAATGAACAGACATGTAAACTACTTTCTGAATTAGTAAAATTGCCCAATTAACACGCGAAAGTTTTTTTCTTTCTTTCTTTTTTTTTTTTCATAATGGGGGTCATATTTATCAAATCATAGCAAATAATACAAAGGATTTTGATATGATCACTCCTATCAACTCAATTAGCTGCAGCTTTCATTGCCCACCGAAGGGGGTCTCAATTTCTGAACAGTTCTTTCATTGGATTCGCTCGAAAAAGAAATTTCGGAATAATGAATATGTAATGATTCTTATTTAAAATGGTGCATTGCATCAAATATCATGCATTTTTCCCTTTTTTTTTTTCTTGGGCGTTTATGGTTTGTATTATTTTAATTATTGCACTAGTCATTTCCAGATGTGTGGCTCATTCTATGTCACCTTTAATCGATTATTTACGTTCCATTATTTTCATACGTGCCAATGTCACATTACTATCATTAGGATTATTAAGGATATTTGAAACACTGAAAATTATTAGATGCAGACATCCTGCGTTTTAAAATATAAATTTTAAATTGGTTTCAGCTGTCTAGTTTTAATTTAGAACTTAGTTTTAAGTTGGTTCCATATGTCTAGTTTTAATTTAAAACTTAGTTACAATCGGACCTATGAAAATATCTTTGTTTTTTTATAAAAAAATACTATATGCGTCCCTTCTTAAGTACTAAGGATATCTAAGAAGCAAATGGAGATAACAACCCATTTTAAGATCAGATTTACTGTAAGAATTGGTAATATGATAGCTCATAATTTAGCTAAATTAGCCTTTGATTTTTAGAATTATATATATAATTTGGTTGGAGGGTCTTCCTTTGCAACATATATTTATGAGAAACACTCTAATTATTAAATATGTATGTCCTCCAAATATTAAAATCATATTCTGTTTCACTTAAATTAACCACCAAAAATAGACAAAAAATAAATATCTCCGCTGATCGAAAGGTAACTATTGACTTCGAAAGCACTTTTAAATACATCATAATATATTGTAAAGTTTGTTGAAATCCCATACCAAAGTTATTGTAAAGTTTAATACAAAAAATAGCAAAGTGGGTAGTTCAGTTATAAATTGAAATCCAATATCCAACGATGTTACAAGTTAAAGTCAAATTCAGCACAAAAGTCTTAATCAATGCCATTAAAATTGAATTTAAAAAAAAAAATTCTTCCTTTGAATTTCTGGGTTCTATTGCACTGAATTAAAAGTTTGCTGTTTGCTGGTTTCTTACGTGAAGGGCTTGTTTGGTTGTCGGCTAGTAGAAGAAGTATAAATTAATTTCACATCTTATTCGAACCAAAATCTAATCTGCCATAGTCAACATGATGTATTCTCTTTTTCTTGTACACCATGTGATGTTACTGACTTTTTCATCAGCCTGATTTAAGATTTATCAAATCAAGGGGCCCTTTGTTGAAATTAATTTTTCCTAGAATTAATCGTTTAAAATTAATTTAGGGTTTCTTCTTTGACCAGAGCCCAGAATTGTACAATCCTGAAGATTTTCTTTTCCCGGAAAATAGAATTCAATTCGTTCCCTGTTTCATGGCAAAAGCTAACATAAAAGAAACCCAAATGTCGCCCAGATTGATTAAAGAATTACAGGTACAATGATGAGCAAATGCACTAGAATTGAAGTGGGTCCAAATTTATATATTACTTACAAATTTAAAGCTTTATAATATGGGCTGCTATATTATAAAATCTTTTTCATCATAATTTTGAAACATAAGGGGCATACTTTAGTCACGTTTGTCGATTAAAGAACTAGAATCATGAACTTCTTTTCTATATATATATTTTTGTTTATTTTAAATGCTAAGGTAATGTAAATCTCACCCTTTTCCCTTCTAATAGAGGTTTAATTGGGGGATTAATTCAAATTCATTAGAAAATATATAGCTTTTCGCCGCAATTAAGGATAAGACTGAAAAAAGCTGATGCAATTGAAGGCTTGTTTAATTAATTTAAGAGGATATAAGAAATTATATTATGTCAACAACAATTGACAACAAGGTTGATTTTTTCAATGAATTTATTAGGAGGGGTAAGCAAAACTAGAAATTTATTTTAACCTGGAATAAATTAAAATAATATTCTAATAAACACTACTATTCACTGGGGTTAATATGAATTTTTCTAGTTGTATATGAATTTTTTAGAGGGGATATTTCCACCTATTTTTTGTGTAAACCTAACCCACTTCTAAAAAATATTTACAATCAATACACATTTTTTCTAATAAATACATATCAATAAAAAAATTATGTAATTAATCAATTAAATCATTCTTATATTTTTTTCTTACTTAGTTTTTTATTTTTTTACTATTAAAGTAGCTTTAATATAAATTCTATAAAATGATCCACTTGTCCCAAAAAATGTGTTCTTATATCTAATACTTTAGGTACTTAATTTTGTGGCTTATAATCTAACTTCTTAAATGAAGACTAATAATTTTTAATATTGTACATGTAAATGACATAAATTTGACAGCCTACTAATTTAATAAATATTTTTTCATAAAGACATTATGCTAGTTTAATTAAAAAATTAATAATCATGCCAATAAAGTAGAATTAACTATTTAGAAACAATGAATTTTGTATAAAATTAAAAAAATTGTTGAAGTTAAATTAAATTTTTGATATTTTTAACCTTTAAGGATAAAATAGTCAATTTAAATTTAGGTTAAAGTAATCTTATTAGTCAAATATAATAAAAAAAATCTAAGTTACAACAAAATAAATTAAGATAGGCTTAATTGATTAATTCTTCTGAATTCTTCTTTATTTGAAAATTTTAAAAATAATGAGAATATTTAGTAATTATTTTTTAAAAGTGGGGTGGATTTACATAATTTATGGTGGAAATATCACCACCTTTTTTAGATACTAAAAATATTATTATTTTCTTATGATTTACAAAGAACCTTTTCTTTAAACAATTATTGGGTCTTAAAGAAATTTTCCAAGGACTAGCCCAGACTAGCCAGGCTTACCCTCCCCGTAGTTTCACATCTGCCTCTATGAACAATGGAGAAAACTATGGTGCAACGGTGGTACCGTGCCACCATTGCACCCAGCCGTTGGATTCCAATAGATTCATCTATCTAAGTGGATCTAACGGCTGGATGCTACGGTGGCACGGTACCACCATTGCACTGTAGCCAGACCCGTAAACAATAAGTTGAATAAAATTTTAGAGTAACTAAAGAAAGTTTTATTTTTATTTTAAAATGTATCTTAATTAATAAATTGATTAAAAAAATTTTAGTGGTCAATGCTCAGATTAGATTTAACCTTTTATATATATATATATATATGGGTATATACTTTTTTGGAATTTCTTTTGGGATACTAATTCTAAATGTTTGATACATTTGGATTTTTTTTTTGGTTATCCCTTAAATACACTCAAGAAATAGTATCTACTATCTAATGATGATGTAAATGATGTGCTTATAGAGTGCGTATGTGTGTGTGTAATTCATAAGAATGATGTATTTAATAGGAAGTCCTAGCATCATAGCATAAATGAATATATTAGGGCTTCTAATATGTACAAAAAGAGTGGGTATATGAGATAATCATAAATTAATTACAGGAGGAATAGATATGATTTTTATTGATTACTGATTGAGAGATGATTTCCGATATTTGTTTGGGATTGAAACCCAGACTTGTTTACCTAACTTGAAATCATGAACCATAAATGGAATGAAATATTAAATTTATTGATTAGTTTTAAATGTTAAATTGTTGAAGCCTTTCAACCCATGCATAGTCCTTGCTACCTAATTGTAAGGGCAAACCTTCAAGGCAAAAGTGCATCCGGGCGTTCAAAATTTATCCTAATTTAAACATATATAAATTTCAAACGCCTCAAGAATCGACATATACTTCCTTCTGTTGATATATATATATTTGAATGGAGATCATGTTGTCATCATATTGAGTAGGGTGACATGTGTAACTATTGGTGCGATGATTTTTCTAAGTGTTGATTAGATATAGATAAAATGTCACTAGCAAATCAGTAGGCGGCATGTGTTAAATAATTAAAAATAATTTTTTTTGAAATTTAGTTTTTAGCTTTTGTATTTGTAGTTATTATATGTTAAATTAATAGTTGCATTTATTGATTTATAAAACTTTGATCTAATTTAGGGTGTGTTTCAAACGCCTCAAGAATGGACATATACTTCCTTATGTTGATATATATATACACACACACATATACATATACACAGTATAACCTCTATAAATTAATAATGTCGGGACCATAGAAATTTGTTAATTTAGAGAGATATTAATTAATTGATAAATTAATAATTTATTAATTTATAGAGTGTGTTCACAGGATATATGACTTATCTAAATTATGTAAATACATGAATACTCTTTTAGATGCAATAAGAAAAATTAGAGATGAGATTCAACTAAATTTAAACTTCAAGAAAAAACAAGTTACAATAGACTCATATTTTAATAAATTGACATAGTAAGTTACATTTGTAATTTCACAGTATTTGTAATTTCTATAATTATTAATTTATAATATAAATGAGACCACAAAGCTATATAGGAATTCTCAAAAAAATAATTATCTTATTAATTTATCAAAATTATTAATTTAGCTTCAGGGCCCAAGTCGGGACCGCAAAAAATTATTATATTAGAGAGATTATTAATTTATCGAGTATTAATTTATAGATGTTATATTGTAGTCTATTTGAATGGAGATATATAAGGCATGTTGTCATCATTTTGAGTAGGGTGACATGTGTAACTATTGGTGTGATGAATTTTTTAAGTGTTGATTAGATACAAATAAAATGTCACTAGCAAATCAGTAGGCGCCATGTGTTAAATAATTAAACATAATTTTTTTGAAATTTAGTTTTTAGCTTTTGTATTTGTAGTTATTATATGTTAAATAAATAGTTGCATTTATTGATTTATAAAACTTTAATCTAATTTAAAGTCAGTTTTGGTGTGCACTATGGTTAAAATGCATAGTAGTAATTATAACAATTAAAATAATTTTTTCTCAATTTTTCAGTCAATTTGAATGGAGATATATAATGCATGACAGTCTGTGTGTGTGTCTATTCTTGCAACATTTGGGCGGGTCTACGTGTACATCAGGGCAAAATCTTGAGGTCTGGATATTATTTTCTCAAATTTTAAAATAAGCGTAACATTAAATCAAATAAAATTTAGGTAATGATCACAAAATGATTTAAATTATGGCTTCTGTTCAAGTAATTACTCAAAAGTCTTTTTAATATAATCCTTGATATATCCAAATTTTTATTTGGAAATAATCACCAAAAATGTGAGCTACACAGAAGAAAAAAAAATTGGCTTCACTAAAGAAACTAGTATCCTGTTAATGAAAAAATATCATAAAAAAAATAATTTTACATTGTTCTTAAAGAGAAAAAAGTAAAATAGAATGGAAATTGGTTGTGTACATGTGCTAGGTAGTGATAATCAAAGTTATATGAGTAACCACAAGCAGGTCCATGATGTATTTAAATACTTTTGGTGTGAATCCCAAATTATTAAAGTGAAACGAATATTACTTTCATGTTAATAATGAAATTTGAGCCAATAATTAACCATAATTAGATAAGATTATGCAAATAATTTCAAATTTTGTTTTGAATCAATAGTACAGTTCTTATTGTGCATGACACCCCATCTTTCAATCAATTGCTTTTAATGATGGCTAATTACGTGTACACAAAAATGATTAGCGAAAAATATATATCTCGTACAATCATAAATTGCTAAATGGTAAATACGTTTATATTTTGCGGATCGTTACTTTATACAAACAGTGTGACATTATTATACGTACAAAGTGAAAGCACATTTGGGATTATTACAACTTCATTTCCCATTAGAGAAAAATGGATGATGCATCATTAGAATACAATGAAATGAATAATCACTTTATCCACCCATAAATTACTTTCATAAATCACGCGGATCCAAAGATTCACTTTTTTTTTTTCTCTTTAATTATTTCTAACATATTTAAAACTTTATATGTGGCACTTATATGGATATGACATTTCATTTTACCAATTCAATTATTATAAATGATGATCCATTTTATGTGTATGGGGCTGGTGAAAATGTTGAGCGTAACATCATTTACCATATTATATAATCATGGTCTGTACACGTTGTCACATTATTATGTGCAAATATATTCAAGATATAAAGTAAGCTAATGTATGTGAATTATGAAATTACTGTGGTAGCACTATTGAGACAATT
The DNA here is from genome assembly GCF_000493195.1 of Citrus x clementina. Classification (NCBI taxonomy): domain Eukaryota; kingdom Viridiplantae; phylum Streptophyta; class Magnoliopsida; order Sapindales; family Rutaceae; genus Citrus; species Citrus x clementina. Next base: position 16,683,471 of record NW_006262075.1, read on the forward strand.
ATTGCTTAATTTCATCCGCATGAAATGAATTATCACCTGGGAAAGAAAAAAAGAAAAAAAAATATTTATATATGCAGACGCACACCCCATCCTTCATCCATCCAAATATAATTTGCACTCGATTAAAAGAGGGAAAATAATTCTAAAGTTGCAAAATTATGTTCAATTATTATTTTTGATGATTCATCTTATAACATGTGAGGCTATGTACAAACGTTGTGACATGACTAGAGAGTAGAAAATTGTTTTACTATTGCAAGGAATTGAGTGAAAATGTGTGTAGGAATTATTGATTTTAGTGTCAAAAACTAGAGGAATGAGTACGCTTAAATTAAAATTTCCACTACATAGATATAAATGGATTGTCAATATTTATTAATTAATTCTACTTTGTGTAGTGGTGATATCATGGCCTAGTACTCATGAAGAAAGGGCATGACACCAGGAATTACTAAATATATTTAATCTTAAATTAGCTAATAATGAAATTTAATGTTAAAAATGATATTAATTGACTATATTTGTCTTCTTCTTCTAAAATCTAAATGATAAAAATACTTTTAAGTGCGATTTTTATGGAAAGAAAAAGTGGGAAGTGTTTTAAAAATACTTATTTTATTTTATATTATATTTTTACTATTTTGCTTATCAACAACTTTATCTACTCTGCATCTTAGGATTCAAATCTCAAGTTTCTTATTTTTAACACAAAACACTTTATCAAAAAAACACAAAACATTTTATCAACTCAACTAATTGACACCCAACAATAAAATATTTTATCAACTCAACTAATTGGCACCCAAAAAGAAAAAAATATTTCCATTGAGCCTATAACCCATTGGTAAATTGTTGTTTGAACCCGAACTGCAACCCTCACTACAATGAAAGTAGGAATTTACCAATGGACTGTAAGCCCAATAGCATTTTAGAAATATTTATAATTCTTAACAATTAACACAATTTTCCGAGGGAGTGAATAATAATACCACCAAGTTTCATGATGAGATCAAGATCTTTCTTGATTTTGTCGTATAAATAACAACATGATTTTTGTAAATACTATATAATAGATTGTAAGTGTATAAAATATAGCATCCACAGTCAACAATTCCCCAAGAAATAAAATAAAATAAAATAAAATAAATGGTGATGATTACACAAAGTTATGTCTTTTTTCATGGCAAAAGTATTTTATAGCCAAACGTGTCCCTAATAAGTTGATTTTCTTTAGATGTGTAATGGGGATAATTTGAATCGAATTTGGGCCAAAATATAATTTAGATATGATGTTAATCACATAATCATATGGTTTTATATTCAATTTGTATGTATTGTTCTTAAATTTGACTAAGATTCCTTCTTGGTTATTCAATTCAATCATACTCATCAAAATGTATAAAATCGTATAGTTTAATAAATTTTAAAAATATTATCCTTGAGAACACACTAGCAGATATGTATGGGCCACTGAGCCTATATTATGTTAAATATTTACAAATCCCCCCCCCCCCCCCCACCCCCCAACACAATTTTAAAATCAATAAAATGGAAAAAATAACAAGGAAAATGGTAAAGAGTTTCCGGTTCCGAGGGGTGACAGAGGGGGAACAAAAATTTATATTCAACTAAATTTAGGTATATTCGACTAAATTTACGTGTTTTATTTTTTAATTTGAAGTTTGAATTTAATTTTTTTTTACCTTTAATTATTCTAGGCTGTTTTTTTCTTAATTTATTACTCGTCAGATAATTTTATTTGAATAGAAAAAATTAAAAAAATCTATATTTAAGATTTAACTGAAGCTTGAAATTTTAAATAAAAAACTTTTAATCTTAAATCTCAAAAATACCCTTAATAATTCATGTATTTCCTACACTATGTGTAAACCTAATATTTTTGTATTATCCTTGAGTTTTTTTTAATTGCTTTAAATTTTTATTCACATAATAACATTAACTAAACCAAAATATTGAATAATTAGATTAATTTTGTGATGAATTAAAACTAAAACTAATATTGATTTTATAATGAAAGTTGATGTTATAATTATATTTTTATTATAAAATTAAATTAAAAATAATGATAGTGTTATTTTTTTAATGTTATCAGAACTAATCTCGTTGAATTTTCAAGTTGTGAAGAATATATATATGCACCACTTGAAACGATATTTATTTTAAACTACTAGTTTTAAAATTTTTCTATTCAAATGCTGAAAAAAAAAACGTCATTCAAATATTTTTATTCAAACCTATTCAAACTTTATAACTAAATTCAAACATATTTAACTTTCAAATATACGAACAAACGCAAAGTGTTAATTGAAAAACTCCGGTTCACAAATCATTGCTAAAAAAATCATCAAACGATTCATTGTTCTTAACAATTCACCATTGACAGCTTGCATACAAGTTTCATCTTAACTTTTTTTTCTTTACATGACCTGAATGCTAACTCTGTACATCTCCTTTAGTTTGATGCTTTGAATGGATACTATTTATTACTTCAGTAAACAGTAAGTAAATTATGATTAGAACACGACTAACGGTTGCAAAATTATACGGATGGATCCTTCTCCTCCCAGAGTATCCGACCTCTGCTTCAGAACCGCACAAAAGATTAAGAATAGCATCAATTCTTTCTACAGCAAGGTTTCACTCGGCAACACTTGTTTCCCTCAACTGAAAAATGGATTATCTGTTCCTTAATATGCTTCCATGCCGGACCAGCTCCTGATCTAGATGACCATGCACAATACAATGTTTTGACAGCTTGTGTTGAGAAACCGTTGTTGCTAAGATCTAATAGTTGCAACGGCTTTGCCATGCCAATGGCAGATGAAAGCTCTTGGACGAATTGGCATTCAAAAGATGAGTTCTTTTGACATGAGCTTGTGCAACTATTGTCAAACCCTGATGCAGCACTTTCTACCCTGATTTTGTCATCTTCACTATCAGCGACTTCAAGATCATTGCAGTCAGTGTTCATGGCAAATAAACCGTGTTGATCAGTGTCAACTTCTTTGGATACACAGTCAGATGTTTTGAGCGCGGGCTGTAAATTTTCTGAATTCACACTTGATAAGTTCTGCTGTAAAGTTAACTCTTTACTGGCATTATCAGCAAGATTGAGTTCCTCCAGAGTGTCATTCTCTGCTTGATAACAAAACCAACGTCAAAATGATTAGCTTGAAAGGAGCAATAACAAAAATTGGATTGTGCTGTGTCTCAAACCTGATAATGCTTTGATTAGTTGAAGAACTCCAGCAAGCCCCAGCTGACACTTGCTTAGTACCAAAACTTTTAAACAACATTGAGGATTCATAAGCAGTGACGCTAATGCATTTGCACCCTGGCATTCATAGTTCCAGTCACATCCCTTAGATATGAATAAAGAAATCAGCAATAACCAACGTACCATAAACTGATGTAGAACAAACCTCTTTCATAATAGGATTTCCTCCTAGGTTCAGTTCAAGAATGCCATGTACTAGACTAACACTGGCAGTAAATTTGTGAATGCAAGTAGATTCTAATCCACAATATGACAGGTCAAGTTTCACAGATTCTTGAGCTCTGCTGAATAGTGACTCAACTAATTGTAATGACCCATCCTGCATATAATGTCAATACCACGTCACACAAAGGGAAAGAAAATTTCTTAAGAGTGCATTTTAAACTCTAGAGGAAATAGAAGAAGTAAAATGACTAAAGGTTCACTCACACTTCCTAAATTAGTGCACCCAAGCATTAGATGTGTTAAACATGAGGTCTTAGCAAGTTGGCAAAGGCGATCCACGACAGGCTTGCTTAGCTTTAAACCATTGAGATTCAGCTCTGAAAAGCTGCATAGAATTAAATACAAATTTAGATTAGGTAATTCGCAGGAGCCTTTCATTCACAAACATTGTAAGAATAAGGAATTCTCATCTTTATTCTAACCTTTTCAAAGTATCAAGCTTGACCAATAAATTAGTGATAGCATTCCCAGTCACTGGGCTGTTGTATCCTGTCAAAGTAGTGAGATTTATTACTTTCCAAGCAGCAAATAAGTACCTGGAAGATTGTAATTGACCAATTTGTTAAATGTACCTATGCAAAGTTGGGCTAGTGTAGATTCAGCACCCAGAGCATCAGCAACCTTTTGGATCGTTCTAGATGTGATTGAACAGTTTTCTATATTTAAGCTGTAAAGGACTACAAAAAGAAGAGAACTTGTTATTATTAGTACAGGGAGACGAATAGTGAAGCAAATGCAACAAATATTGGGTTGATATTCGAAATTCTCAACCCAGAAAAAACTGTTTACTCAACTTTTTGTAAAACAGCATTGGACAAAAAAAGCAAAACAATAATGATAATCGTTAACAAAAGATACAATAACTGACATCCAACCTTGAAAATAAAATGAAACATTGAATCAATTGAAAACCAGTAAAAGTTATTTACCTTTGCAGTTTTTCAAGATTGTTGAGAGGTAAGAACCACATGCATCGGTGAGACGATTTCCAGAGAGATTAAGCACTCCCAGTCGGGTGAATAGCACAGGACATTCACAAATCTGATGATCAGGTATAGAAGAAGCAGATTAAGAAGTCAAATGAGGGATTAATCATCTTTGATTTTGATAATAATGAAAATAATACATTCAAATCTTAGAAAAGACATCTATCAAGGATTTATGGATTACATGATATATTAATTACATAAACTGCTTTTAAAATCTCTGCCTGGTACATATTCCAATTACTTGGAAATTCTTTACATCATATCTTGATGCAGGCTTGCATTTAGAAGAAAGTACAACCCTACTTCTTGCCAAGGAGTTCAATAGTAACCAAGCTATGTCACTTTTGAGGCATTACAAACTATAGTGCAATTCAATAGAAACCAAGCTATGCCACTTTTAAGGCATTACAAACTAATTAATATAGTTGGGCTGGCCCCTTAGCTATTACATAAAACTTTTAGGTTAAATGGTGACTTCAATGGTATCATATTCAGTCTGACGAAGTAGTCTTGTGTTGAAATTGGTGCATTATAGTGATTAAACTAGTATAAAATGTGCTTATTTTAGTTGTTGTATTTGTGGCTGTGTTTGATCCTTCTACCATACACGTGATTCGGCATGTTAGAGCATAAATACAACTTTAGCGTGCTTTTATTAGTTTAAGCATTTAAATAAGTAAATATCTGGCATTGTGTTTGTATCTATTATGCTTGTGCCTGCAGTTACATTAATCCACAAGCCTTGTGTGTGAAAGCATGTGTTAAAAGTCAAGAAACTCTCTAATAGTTTGAGTTTTTAGACCAAGTGACAACTTAAACAGAAGTGCAATTCAAATCGAAAAAAGGTTGTTCCCTAAAACAAATAATTATTGTCTCGCCCAGCATATGGAAGATTCATGAAGGAAGATTGAAATGGAAGAATTCAGTAAAAGGAGGTTGAATGCTTCACAATAATCATGACAGTACAAGGATGACTAAGAAATTGTGAAGCTTTGGATATGCAAAAGTGAAAATGGTTTTTGCAACTTGAGTTTACAAACCTGAAACAAAGTAGTTGGACCAAATCGATTGCAATGTAAATCCAAAGTTAAGTCAACATAGTTTTGGCATGAAGATATGAAAAATTGTTGAAGTTTCTCCATAGTTCCGTTTCCTACAGACAGCAAGACATCAGACAGCTAATGTCATCTAAAAGATTGCAGCACACTATCATCATTTGAAATATAACAATTGATGCCAACTGAAGTTGAATATTTCAGTTAAAGTATGTTAAAAAATTGGCAAGTACAGAATACACAGGACATAGAAAACTGAGAAAGAAATAAATAAATAATGAACTAATTAACAGACAGTGTCACCTAACAAATTGTGAGAAAGGTCTAGCATGGCAACTGTTTTGTGTGTTTGAAGGGCATTCAACAAAGGAGTTACTGAGATATCTTGCAATTCACATTCAGAGACGACAACTTCATCCTCTACCTGTTTTAAAAACGATGAAACAATTTGAACATCCTCGTGTGAAAATGCAATAACATAACACAACAAGATGATATAGTTCTTAATAAACTATACCTATTAAACCACATCTTACCTCTGAAATGTATAATTTTTTAAGCAACTTCATATTTGGTGCCTCAGATAACTCCTTGCAGCATTCAATATACAGCTTCATCAAGCGCTTTTGGACCCATCCTGAAAGTTCACATCAAACTGGAATTTATAACCTCTTGAATAAAGAAACTGGAAACTGAGATGTACCAAACACATCCCAACCTAGAGTCTAAACTATAGAGATCTGGTTAGGTTGCTGTCTTAGGACCAGTTCTTATCCATGTTCATGTTTCCCTAAACCAAAACAATATGAATTTCCTAATTAAGCTAAGTAGGAGAAAAAAGAAAAGAAAAAGAGCATGCCCGTTAGGCCCTGCTTGACCAAAAAGTGGCATGACGTAAAAAATTGTAATCTTTTTAACGTCTAGACATTGCCTGTTTAATGGTTATAAGTGTAATGAGGTAGTTTTGTATGTGGAAACCATTGTTTTTAGTTGGTATAAGATAAGACTAAAAGCCTTATCTCTGTTAAGTATAGATTTTCTATTCAGATGTCTTATACTAATATTAATGCTACAGGATCAAGAGAATCCAAAGTGCACATTTGAAATTTTCCGATTCAGTTTTGATTAAGATTTCTCACATTGATATTCTCTGAAACCAGACCACATTCAGGTATGAGATAACAGTGCCAAATCTAAGACAAATCATTAGACTATTTTTCCCATGATACTGCACCAATCCACAATATTTAGTTAATCACAATACTGGTTGACTGCAAACTTAAATTCGAGAGGGGGGGGGGGGGGAGAATAGGGCTATTATATGATAGATTCACTCAATAGAAAAGAATTCATAATAAATACCATCAATAGAAACTTCAATTATATCTTTTCCCAGCTGATCCTTGAAAGTGTCAAAGGATTCTAGAGACCTTCCACCATAATTCATATGCTGAATTATGGGCAACAGACCTAGTGAGACAAAATTTGCAGAATATTAGAATTTTAGTTCACTCTGAGGTCAACTAACCCTTGAAACAAGAACAAAAGAGAGAATAGAAGAATATGCAAGCATAATAAAGCATGCTGCAATATCAAGACCTGGTACCCACCAACTTTCCTTTCTGTAAACAAGATCCACGTCACATGAAACAAGGAACAGACAAAATACTCTCGCGCAAATCAAAAGCTTATGTTTCCATTGTGCATAAATTGCATGTCCAGCAAAGGTAGACAACTCCTAATGTATTCAAAACCTAGTTGAAGTGCGATAAAATGGAAATTACATGTGACCTATTGTTGGAAACAAGGCAGTCAATCGTTTAGCCATCCCTGCCAGGACATCAGTATGACATTTCTTTGCTTATCACTTTGGGATACCATGCATGTCAAACAATTATTAGAACACAGCACAGCAGATCAGATAGATAAGTGCATCATGCAATATTTTTTGAGTCAATCTCTAAACCGAGGCATTGTTGAGAAGTTGAGAAGTACAAACTCAGAATTGCCTGGAAGTTCCTACCCTTTGATATCTTCTCTTTAGGAAGCTGCAGGTAATATAAGCAAGCCAGTTCAACCTTCAAAGACTCAATATCCAACTTATCATCACAAATGCATGAATGTACTTCTAACTGTATCAGGTCGTCATCAATTCTGAACATTACACATTGCTGCAATTGGTGCAACAAATCAAACATTAGTGAAACATAACAACAATAATTGTCACAATAATTCTTTCAAGAGTAGATACAGGGTGCGCACAATTCTTGCTGACTTTTCCCATGACATATTATTACATGAGCATGCATTTTGGCCAACAACACATGAAAGTAGTATAATAGCTGCTTAAAGACAGAAGCATCAAAATCAGGCACAAAACAAATCAGAGCCACTGATCTGATAACTGCACCAATGATCATGATGTAATTTTGGACTTTTTCCGCCTTAAACTGAGGGATCAGCCAAGGCATCTGAGAAATAAGAAAATTGTATACATTTAATGCTAGATGAAAAGGGAAAGTTGAACTATGCGAAACATACTTCCTGATCTTCATGCAAACATTATATTTTCCATAACAATCATGAAAACAATACCATAGCACAAACAGATGCAAGTATCATGATACTTTTTGTAGGTGCTCAATAATAACACTCACATCATCATTGACGTCAGATGCAATAAAGACTTTCCCAGTGCATCTAATAGCATTCCCATATTGATTGGTTGGATTAGAAGATGTGAATTTGTGTGAACATGTGCTTTCTTCGACATTAATTGGATTTTCAGAACTGTTGGTACATTTGAAATCCGCGGCTGGGACATCCTGCCAGACCAAAAGAATAAACCACCTGGGAACAAACTTCAATGGAAAAACATAATTAAAGGATTGATCCAATTCCTCCCCAACCTGAAATTTATGAGCTGGACTAGCTGAACCACTTTTACTATTAACTGCAATCAGGCAAAGAAAACACATCTCACAACTAAGTTGTAGTAGCAATGAAAATATAAGATCAAACAGTAAATCATTAACAAAACCTACTTGCATCAAAAGTAGCAACACCTTCAACAGGACATTTGTGAAGCCTACCTTTCAAGCCCACTTCATTATCGATATCACCTTCATCGTCTGAAAGGACCACACGAATTCGTTTACGACCACCACCTGTCTGCTGACTATTTGTTGATTTAGGTAATGTTTTGGGGGAAGGTTCTCTCGGCTCAGTGGGAATACTCTGTTTTTCCACATAAGCGCTTTTCAATTTTGGCAATCTTTCACTGGATCGAAGAAATGAAATTAAAGGTTCATCGTCTTCTACGTCTTCTAGACCAGCTAAAGTCTTTGATCGACCAGAATCAGATTTACTCATCTCAGCTGAGAAGCAAGCACTAGACCTAACATCTGGCAAATGATCATTCCCTTCTGTGTCTGTCTCTGAACAGCAATCCTTTGCCACATCATGTGCTTCAAGATCCTCACTTTTAGTCTCCTTCAACTTGTCAATTTCATGCTGCAACCTCCTGCAGGGAAGTGGGTTTATTAAAGCAATAATAAATACTCTTTTTCAGGAAGACTGTTCAAACATCAGAAAGTAATAAATCTTTATATTACAGTCTTAAGTCAAAATTTTACAAGATATTACAATTAAGCTTCAGCTTTTATTTTCACAATTCCACTTCCTTAATCACAAATTTAGATAGCATAATTAACCTAAACAAATAAGAAGGTTCACATTAATTGCATTTACCTGGCCTCTTCAATATTGTCAAACCTTATCATGTGACTGTAGTGCATATTCTCTAGTGCAGAAAGCTGAACAGAAGGAAGATTAGCTTCAACGGCAATCCTGTAATTCAAAATGACAAAACCAAGAAAATCTCACATAAATTGAAAACAACTACAAGGGTGCATTTGCATGCAAACCCCTGGAAAAATGGTATCATACCTGTAAATTATTTGTATAGGCTCAATAGTAAAAACAATAATAAAATAAATTATCTTAGTTTTTCTCTACTTTATTTTCCTGGCTGAACACTTGCAATAACTGATATGGTAACAACTTTCTTCCAGAAAATGTATATCTTCCGGAGAAAATAAGTAGCATCAGCTCTACTAAATATGGCTATTAGATAGCAAGGCTATAACTCTCCAGAAAAATCAAGATGATGGCTATGACAATGATGATGATGAAATTAGTCATCATTACAATAAACAAAAAGAAAAAAAAAATGATTCCATTTACTGCAAAGAAAACAAAATGAATCTATTATTGAGTAAATTGCTCAAGTAAAAGTATCTCTACATCCACCAAAAAGCAGGCAGAATCTGGTTGCTTTTTGGGAGCAGTACTGCAGTACCATTTAAACAACTGTTCTAAAGCATCAACTTCTTGAGTAAAGAAAAATGAGTAAATTTGTCAAGATGAAGTGAGCGCTTGGGTAGACATGTCATACTACCTCTATTTCTATTGAAAAGCAGGCTGAATCTGGTTTCTTAACAATCAGTATAGAAGCCTTGTTTAAACAAACTGCACAACTAAGTGGTCAAATTAGCATCGAGCACAAAGCATAAAATTAGGCAGCCAATACATGACATCAATTTGCACCGGTGTCATGATTGGATTTTGATACTATAAAATGGCAATACATTTACACATTATATTTTGTTGTTAATGTATTACTTTATAAAATCTGCATGCTATAACTGTGGCTAGTATATAAATGTCATATTTATCATTAACTAACAGCAGTTCACTAATGTCTGCAATGTATTCTGAACCACATTAATTGCTTATCAGGCACATAAAAGAATAAAAAAGAATTTATTTATTACTATCCCAGATGCACCTAAGTCATCTAAGAGGAGTGTCAAGATGTCATGAGGATACCCCCACATCAAAGAAATATGCAACTTGTGAAGCCATTCCTAGTTCCAGATATTCTGAAATTTTCCAATTCATAAAGAAAATCATGAACACATGTGATTACCTATAGCCCTCTTGAAATGCATCAAGTGCTCCTGCCCAATCGCCATTACTGTCCAACACATTTCCCATATTAACTTTTGCCAGTGCTTGACCCTGAAACCGATAGCCTTTCATCTTAGGAATTTACCAACCACCAAGTACAGTGAATCCAAAGATATAATAGAAAACATAAAATCATGTGTTCTTGCAAAACAATGCAATCCTAAATCCTAGAACTCATTCTAAGCAAGTGCATAAATTGTCAAGGTCATCTGAACGTACAGCATAAGAAGGATCCTTTTATGCTACTTCTATATGGACATCAACAAATATAAAACTTGCATTGAGTATCATGGTGCGATCACTGAACTTACCTCCAAATTGCCAATTGACTTGTACGTTTCCCAACTCTTTGTGTACCATTTAATGGCTTTGTTGAATTTTCTAAGCTTTTGGTATGATTCTCCAATAACTAAAAATGAATCACTTAGCTTTCCCTTGTCACAAAGTTCACTTGCTATCCTCTTCTTTCTCTTTGCATACTCACAATGCTAAACCCAAAAAAATTAACAAAATGAATAAAATGTTTTAAATACATAAGAATAAATCAAGTAATAACAGGTTAGAATCAATTCCTTCTTTAGGCCTCAGCAAGAGCCTCAAGCAAGGTATATCCCATTTTAATTGCATCATTACTATTCTGAGTTCCAAATTTTTGAGCATTAATCAAAAGCCAGATTACATGGAAACTGAGTGCAATATACACAAAACAAACTTCAAAAAGCTGATGTGTGCATACAAGAGGTTCAAATAAGCTTAAAAAAGAAAACTAAAATATGGTTTTTGTCTGGTGAGGACACCATTGAGAATTTTCCAAGCCACTTAGTTATGAAGTTTCCAAATTACTAAGTCATGTTCAAGATCGTTATCAATCTTTTGAATTTTACCAGGCAGGAACTAACTAGCAAATACACTAGACACCCTAGCCATAGGCTGTAGTTCTGGCCCATTTGTCATATTTTGGGTTAAGCCACTATGTTAGACCAGTTCTAAGCAATCAATAAATTAATTTTATTAGTCAAACCTTTATAATGTCCATTAGTTCTTCTTCTAGCCTTCAGAATTCTACATAATCTGTCAACTTATATAATAGTTTTTCTTTTTAGAAGAGGGGGAAAAAAGTTATCGGCTATAATTGCTTTAGAAACCTAGGATGTAGGGGGATGAGTCACAATTTGATGCCTAAAACAGAATAAATCAGGATATTCAAATAAACAATGAAAGAGCCTTATTCTCTTTTCCCTCAAAAGCCACTTCATACATAACTGCACCACCTATGATGCAAAGATACAAATTCAAGATGAAAGCAGGCATTCAGCCATGCTGGTTTAATTCATTTAACTATGATACATAGCCCATCAACCGCAAAACATACCTTGAGCCATGCAAATATCATGCTTGATTTCTCAATGAGACGGTCAAGAGATGCATTCTGCTGCAGCAGATACTTCCGTTCCTGTGACGTGCCTTTGGCAATGATCATATTTCTTGTTAGTTTCTTAAGATTTTGCTCTTCTTTCTTCAATTCATCCATTACTTCAATAGCCTTCTTCACAGTTTCAATATTTTGATCAATTTGACTAGCTAAAGCATCTTCATCTTCCATGGATTGTGCCAAATTAAGTGCCTTCTGGTAGCATAGAATGGCCTCGTCATACTTCTGAACTCTATAATGCAGTTCGCCAAGATTGATATACCCTTTTGCCTCACCTTGACGGTGCTCAATTTTCTTACAAATTATGATATCCTGTTCAATGTGCTCCCGAGATTTATCCCACATTCTCAGCTCCATGTAAACATTTCCAAGGTTGTGATGAAGCCTGCTGCGCCCATCATCATCCTCACTCACCTCTTCTTCATTGCAAATCTCTAATCCTCTAATAAGAAATTTCTTGGCTTCTTCCAGATTATCAAGCTCCATTTGAAGCATCCCAATGTTGTTATGTGCATCAATATATTCTTTGAGGAAAGAAGATCTACTAGTTGCTGGATTCTCCTTCAGCGTCTGAGCAAGCTTCATAGCAGACTTGAAATACTTTTTGGCATTGCGAATTGAGTAGTGATCATCATCAGATCTCAAGAACATTTCATAGTATGTACGACCAAGCTGTGTGCAAGCTCTTTGCTGCTCAACAAGATCACTTGCATCCTTGGCTAGCTCTAGATGTTTTTTCTATAAACGAAAAATAATCACTAATAACATATACAAAATTCATTCACTTACGAGGCCTATATCGCACCAGAACAGTAACTGCTAATGATACAAAACGGGAGTGCAATACCAACAATTAAACTTTTATCAAATCACAAAAATTATCAAGATACTTAACCTTTGTTGTTGTCTTTCAGATATCATTATATCAAACAAACTACAACCACCATTTCTAATAGGCTGGTGCTACAAGAGCATTCAAACAGCTAAATGTGCTTCTTTATCTATTTTTATTATCCTTATTTTTCTTGGCAGTGTTTGGGTATGCATAAAAGTGAATTGTCGGATCACTTGCAGTACTCTTTCAAGAAGCACTTAATGAGTCCCATTGTAAAACTCGTTTTGAATAAGCAGGCATTTGAGAAGTGCTGTTACTTTTACAAACAGCTCTTTAAAACTTCCATACAAGTTAAAAATCATAGAGCCTGTAACTTAATACGTGCCTGACAACAAATGAGCACCTAATAAACATTAAATTAAACCCCAAGCAATTAAAATTATACAAATATCACAAAAAATTAAATAAGAAAAAGGAAGAAAGAAACCCAGGTAGCAACTACCTGATAAATCAAGGCGTCTTTGAAGTGCTCGAGGCGTAAATAGACTTCACCGAGAGACTGACAAGTGGGTAACAAGTGCTTTTCCGGCAAGTACTTGACGGAAACGTCGTAATCGATACGGAACCACTTGAGAGCTTCCACGTACTCGCCTCTGTTCTTCAGAATGTCTCCGATCACATTCGCCCATCGCGCCTCCTCCTGTCTGTTGCCCTCCTCCTTGGCGCTTCGATACGCTCGCTTCGCCTCGCTCATTTGCATCTCATCTCGTCCCATCGCAATCGCAGAGTTTGATTCTGATTCTGCTCTAGGGATTCAATTTCTTTGTTTCGGGGAAAAGAGGGTTTTGTTTTGTCTTTTTTTTTTTTTTCAAAAATTAATTTTAGTACCAAAAAATTTCAATTCTCCCGCCAAATGAGTTACGAGCCCTAATTGTTTGTTCACATTGGCCCAGCTCTATAGGCTCAGCCATCTGTACGGCCCGGCCCAGTAGAGCAAGCTTTGTTTAATAAAGCAAGTTTTGTTTGATTATAGCAAATTGTTAAATAATTGAGGAAACAACGAGAATAGTTCTATAAAGAAAAAAAAAAAAATCAACTAGTTGAGTTGGTGACATGACAAGTAATGCCGAACTTCCCAACTAGTATCTTTCAATCCGATTAGAATGTAGTTCTAACTTGTATTTTTATGAGTATTGAATCAATAGTTAGAATTATTCTAAATTTTATTTTTTAATTTCTCTTACCTAAAATCTATTAATTCAGTAATTAGTAAAAACTCAATTTGATACTGAATCCTTATCCGATCAATCACATTCACCCTCACCCTGACTGAAATGATATTCACCCATCGGCTTGACAACTATGTATAGATAATAGTTTTTTTTTTTTTATATTATCATGAATGTAGTAATTATGAGGACTAGTTAATACTAAGTGACATGAAGTATCATTCATTTTATTCGAGATACAAAATTTGTACCTATATTTTTAAGACCCATTTCGGATTGCAATTGCAAAATTTTGAGAAGTTAAAAAACTAATTTTGTTTTATATATAATTTTTTATGTCTTTTTAATAAAATTACCTCATGGTATAATTAACAGATTTTGAAAAAACGAATAAGAATAGCTTTCAAAATCAAATTTTGCTTGATAATGGATTTTATCTTTACAAGTAAATATGCTCGTTACAGTTATAAGAGAGAGAGAGAGAAAACTCAAGGCGCTTGATACGGTTTTCAATAGAAAACATCATTTAGAATGATATTTAGAATAAAAAATCTGGAATGTCTATCATTATTTTTTTCAATAATCATTTTCATTTATAATGAAGAGATGACAAAAAAATAACATTTTTGAATTGTATTATATATATAAAAATAACTTGTTTGAATTGTATTATATATATATATATATATATATATATATGAAGATCCTTCCGAAAAATGGCTTTTGTAATATTACTACAGTTTTTGTCTTGTAACTTTTAAGAAAATATCCTCTTTTCAAATATTAATTCTACCAAAAACATTCTCTCTATTTCCATTTTTATAAATTAAAAAAATTTTAAGAATCCAAAACATCAAGTTTATTTTTATAAACAAGTTCATATAGTGTTGGAAGACAATTAATAATTGACTAGAGCTTGGGGAATTCTATACATTTTCTGATCATATATGTTTGTGATTCATGATGTTGATGAATTCGCTTAAAATCATAAGCGATGATTGAAATTTTAATCTTTGGCAGGAGTGTGATTCTTTACTGGTCATCAATTTGTTGAGGAGTCGGCGTTTGGCCCTCCTCATGCGTCGAAGTTAATTTCATAAAGGAAAAAAATAAAAAGATTCAACAACATATTCATATAAGACAAAATTTTCATCTTTCATGGCAATCACGTTAACAGTTGGACTGTTTAAGTTTGATTTATGAACTATATTTTCATGGTTCCCAAGCATATTTATCAGGAGGGTAACTCCATTGTTGATTGTTTAGCTAACTTGAGTTTCGAAAAATGATTTTGTCTAGCAGGATGAGCCACTTCTTGTTCTTATTGGGGAGCATTTACTTGAAAATTCTTGGGATATTCTAAAATATCGGTTTAAGTAACCCGAACTTTTGATTCTTTTCTTAATAAATTTTTATTCTCATTCGTAAACTACATATTGGACTTCTAACATATTAATTATAACAAAATAGTTATACAATCTCTAAACCAACATAATTATATGTAAAACACTTCATCACAAGAACACTGGTGGCAGCCAACTCTTAAAATCTCAACCGACTAATTATTCATCTGTTTTATGAACAACATATAGTTCACACAAAAACACTCGAGCAACATCTTTCTATAACACTTGACATTAAAGGAAATTACACCAATAAAGGAGAAAGAAAACCCAATACTTCAAAATCATCAAGATCAAAATGAACCACACCCATCTTCAAAATCATAAGAGAATAAACCACACCCATCTTCAAAATCTTCAAGATGATCAAATGAATTGTACCCACTTAAATAACCATCATGATCATCAAACGAAAAGCACCCACTTTCAAAATCATCACGATCATCAGACGGATTGTATCCACCTTCAGAATCATCGTGATCATATGCATTAATGTACCCTCTTTCAAAATCATAGCGACCATCTAAAGAACTGTACCTACCTTCAAAATCACTAAACGAATCATACTCATCTTGTAAATCTTCAAAATAAGGTAAAGTATATCCATCTTCAGAATCGTAATAAAACAAACCATATCCATCATCAGAATTGTCCTAGAATGAACAACGTCCATCTTCCGAACCATCAAGATCAGATGTGCCATAAACATAATCAAATATTGTAGTTAGATCCATCTTTCGATCGCTTGCCTGGATCTTCAAGGTGTAGCATTTCACACATTTACTTATATACGGGTATATATGTCAGCAGCTATTAATTAATTTTCTAGAAAATCTAAGTACTTAATTAATAGTTTTCTTTTCGGGTATCTCAAACGTTTTTCAAAGATTTTTATTATTGAAGGCATTATCTACAAGATAAGACTACAACTCTAATTTTCATTTCTTGATTAATGTTCCAATGTTCAAACTCCTTCAAGTTCCAATGTTCAAAGGACCGAATTTTGTTGAAGGCTTAGGGTATTTTAATTTAATTTTTTAACAAAAAGTTTTGACACAATCTTGAGTCATTAATTTCAAGAAATCTCAATAAACATAATTAATTAAATGTTAATTTGATTTTCAATATTTTATCATTAGATTGTTTAAAATTAATAGTTTAAAATTTGTGGTAAGATTTTAAATAAAAAAATTTAGTTTGAAATCTGTAATGTACTAAAATTATTTCATAAAAATTTTTGACCAACAAGTAATGTAATTACAAATTTTTTTTGGGGGGGGGGGAGGGGTGAGGGAAAAGACCATTTGATTGGCTATGTGACAGCTGGCAGATAGTTCAGTCTAGAAATGAGGGCGAAATTTAATGAAGTAGGGGACCAAGACTTAATTTTCAGTTACTTCAATAGACCCCCTTTTGTTGAACAAAATGATGTTTGAGTTTTATTTTTTATTTTTTTATTTTTCATTAGTTTATTATTTGTTTTCAACCATTCAGTGTCCGATGCTCTTGCTTTTTTCTTGTTCTTGTTCAATAATCTTAATTCAATTCAATACCGTGAACATAAAATATCGCAGCACGTAAAATTGTACTTGAGCCTTGGGTGAAGTCGGACATTAATTTTTGAGGTCATACGAAAATAAGAAAATGAAAATGGTGATCAGAATCAGCTTTTACTTTAAGAAAATCAAATTCTTTTCAGAACTTGAAATTGAATAGCTTAGTTTGGCTCTAACATAAAATTGCGATTGAAATTGAATCGACTTTAGCCTACTGATCATTTTACTTTCCTCCATTGACACTGATGCATTCAAAGTTCAATGATATTATGATTAAAATTACAGCACCAATGTCATGATAAACATAAATTTTGTAAATTACACTTAAAATTAATAAATGAATGGTAAATAAGTAAATTAATATAAAGTGGTAAATTAATATTTTAAAATTGTAAATAAAAATATTTGTAAAAATAACATAAAACTTGTAAATTAATATTAAACTTTAATTTAAAAATAATTTATTTATTTAGGAAAAAAAATTACTCATCAATTGAAAGTAAAAAATTTGTATTGAAAACAATTAGAATAAATTATATTAAATTAGCTTAACCATAAATTCTATATTCTTACTAGCACATTTATAAATTTTTATTTTTCATTTTCTATCATAGTATTTGTTTACTATACAAGTTAATTAAGCAAAATTATTTTTCTTAATATAGATCAAGCTTAAACAAAATACAAAGATATTCTTTTATTACTAAGCATATACGAAATATCCAAAATGTGGATCTAATTTTTAGCTTTATACATATTTCATGTAGTTTTAAACTAGAAAATAGAACCGCGCTTCACGCGGCTTTAAAAAAAGAATTTAGTATTATTCTTTTTTCTTACTTTACACTTGATGAAACTGATAAAAAATATGAATTGACTTTTTTTAAAGATGAGGCAGCCTTATAAAAAAAAAAAAAAGCTATTAGCCAGCAATACAAATAAAGAAGCAACGCAAGATAAAGAATAAAATGAGAGAATAAATTATAGAATGATTTTATTCATTCCAATTGTGTGTGTACAAAACAAAAAGATGAGCTCTCATTTTATAGTTATATAATCACTCCATGAAATTAATGAAAAATTATGGATAATAATTCCTTGTGAGATAGTGGAAGTTATAGGGAAGCTAAAGGTTGCTAATGGGAGATAGTGGGGAGACTAAGAGAAATATGTTATGAACATCTACATTTATTTTAATAAATTCATAACACTCCCCCTTGGATGTTGATTACAAAGAATATGGCTCATTAAAATCTTTACATAATTGTTATTATGTAATAACAATCAAATTAATTATGAGAAGATGAAAAGCCAAATCTAAAAAAAAAATTCTTTATTTATTAGATAATAGAGAATATACAAAGATGAGAAATGGTGATGCCACATCACCTTCTTAAGTCCCAGCTTTATATATATATATTAGAAAATAGAATCACGTTTCACGCAGCTTTGAAAAAAGAATTTAATATTATCTTTTTTTTCTTAATTTATACTTGATGAAACCGATAAAAAATATGAATTGATTTTTTTTTAAGATGAGGCAGCCTTATAAAAAAAAAAAAGCTATTAGCCAGTAATACAAATAAAGAAGCAATGCAAAATAAAGAAGCAATGCAAGATAAAGAATAAAATGAGATAATATATTATAAAGTGATTTATTTATTCCAATTGTGTGTGTACAAAACAATAAAATGAGCTCTCATTTTATAGTTACGTAATCACTCCATGAAATTAATGAAAAATTATGGATCATAATTTCTTGTAAGATAGTGGGAGTTATAGGGAAGGTAAAGGTTGCTAATGGAAGATAGTGAGGGGACTAAAAGATAAATGTTATGAACATCTACATTTATTTTAATAAATTCATAACACACCCTCTTGGATGTTTGTTACAAAGAATACGCCTCATTAAAATCTTTACATAATTGTTATTGTGTAATAACAATCAAATTAATTATGAGAAGATGAAAAACCAAATCTAAAAGAAAATTTCTCTATTTATTAGATAATAGAGAATATACAAAGATGAGAAATGGTGATGCCACATCACCTCCTCAAGTCCCAACTTTATATATATACTAGTGGCATTGTTGAGGGAAGATGAAAGAACCTCTCTTCCTATGTTAATTAATTCATGTATTTTAAGCCACTAAAGTTTAATTGCTAGCATAATAAAATAAATGAATGTTTCAAAAGACTTATAATTAATTATTATTAATGGTTACATATTGTTGGATTTAAATAGAAAGAGGAAGAAATATGTACAAAGAATATCCACCAATATTTTAGATATTTTAGATAATAGAGAATATAAAAAGATGAGGTTGAGGGAAGATGAAAAAATCTCTCTTCCAATGTTAATTAGGTAATGTATTTTAAGGCACTAAAGTTTAATTGATAGTATAATAAATTTTGAAGAAGCCAAAAGACACTCAACAAAAGGTTGCATAATTAAATATGAAATTATGGCATTAAAATTAAGCCTTAGTGGCATTGTTGAGGGAAAATGAAAGAACCTCTCTTCTTATGTTAATTAATTCATGTATTTTATGCCACTAAAGTTTAATTGCTAGTATAATAAAATAAATAAATGTTTCAAAAGACTTATAATTAATTATTATTAATGATTACATATTGTTGAATTCAAATAGAAAGAGAAAAAAAGTACAAATAATATCCACCAATATTTTAGATAATAGAAAATATAAAAAGATGAGGAATGATATATATTAATAAAGTTACTATTTATTAAATGAATTAAATACAATCAAATTAATTATGAGAAGATGAAAAGCCAAATCTAAAAAAAATAACTATTTATTAGATAATAGAGAATATACAAAGAAGCAAAATAGTGATGCCACATCACCTCATCAAGTCCTAACTTTATATATATATATATATAGATTTTACTTTTTACTTATACTAAAAGATCATTTGGAGTTGCTGTCCAAGAGATTTATAAGGAGGACAAAACTATCTTGCAATAGTGGAAATATATTAGACTTATAGGCTTAAATTTCAAAACTTTTAATTATTTTTTTATTTTTCAACAAATAAGAGGGACTGAAAAGTAATTTATCAAAAACCAGGGGTACCTGGTAGCCGGGGCACCATAGCTTTTTACCACAATAATGCTTTATTACACAATAGTCCTTCTTGTTTTATGAAATAATAAAAATTGTAGGTTTTGAAATTTTAACATATAAGCTGTAATTTAAAAATGATTTATTATTTTCTCTCTCTTATTTTCCATGGTTTAATATTAATCATGGTTTATTTTTTTCTCCTCCACACTTCTTTTTTTTTTAATAAAAAAAACTAGTTTCTTCTTCTCTTTCTTTGTTTTTTTTTTTATAGAATTTCGTAGATAATTTTTATATTTTTGAATTTTCAAAGACAATAAGTGGATTTATTAAAAAAGAAAATAAAATCAAAATCAATCAATTGGATTTGATCTAATAGTGGTTGTGTTTGGTCTCTTGTTTTTAAGTTGATTTTATCATAGTTATTGGGTGGTCTTCTCTCAAAGATAATAAGCTTATTTGGTTAATTTTTAATACAATCAATTGGTTTAGTGATCAAATTTTGCCAACTGAATCTAACTTATCCTAGTATTCTAAAAATCTCTTGACACTTGTCCTTTAGTGTTAGTATATGATTAGAATATAATTATCTTTATTTTTTAATTCATTAACTACCAATTACTTAGTATTTTTTTCTGGGAAAATATTAGATCATGAAAGAATCCTGATTTAACTACCTTTAATCACAAAGTTTCAATCATTAACATTAGAAAGAAAATCTTGTTAAAAATCTTGTTAGGATTTAATTACATTTATTTAAAATTAATTGAATACGTGCAAACACTAAAACAACTTACTCATCTCAACTTGTATTATTATAATTATTATTAAAAACTTAAACCATAGATTTTTTGCCTAATATGAAAGAAGTTTAACTAAACACTGAATAACTTTTTTAAATTTTGACTAATCAAACAAACTTTACTTTATTTATTTCTATCCCTTTTACCCAAAAAAAAAAAAACTTTTTCAATTTTCATTTTGGTTCATAAAAATTAAATCGATAAAGCTATTAGAAATCTTTACATGAATTTTATCTTTATTAAACTCATTATAAGTCTCTACAAATTTTACCAAATAAAAAAAAAAGCTAGCAAGATTATACGATCAAATAAACATGATAAAGGTCGTATGAAAAGGGAGAATTAGGTTAATCTATTGAACACATTTCTAGTTACCAACGCCACCACTTAGCATTTAATTGCATGAACAAATTGTCAAATAAATTTTCCTATTTCATCTTCACGCTTTTGCTATGCAATTACTTCGCCGAATTCTCTTTAATATTTTTTCACGTTCAGGTCAAATTTCCAATACATACTTACAAAAATTATTGGAATATAATTGATTGTCCAGGACAGTCAATTACTCGAATGATTGTCCTTTTCTTTTTCTTTCTTTCTTTTGAAGTAGATTATACGGCTTACTTGACTGGAAATGATTTTTTATTATCTTTTTTTGTAATTTTTATTATTAATAAAATTCCCCTGCCTCAGCCAAGGTTTGCGAAAAGAAAAAAAATTGTTTTTCTTGGTTGACCGTTAAATTGTATTGACGAGTCCTATTAAAAGCAACAAAGAATGTAGGGAAGTGCATGTCGTAGCGATAATAATGCTTGTTATTTTCCTGGCGTGTTCAAAAAGCAAAGTGCATTTATATTTTCGTATCTTTTTAAAACTAATTATTCTAACAATTGACTTTTCAACTTAGAAAACTTTTATAACTTATGATCAAACAATCTAACTTGGCATGTTTTGTTATACTAACGTATTAAACATATTTAAATTTAAATTATTTTGAATATTATGTAAAATAATAATTTTAATATATAACATTTAATATTCCACGTATACTAGAAAATGATTTATTAACAAACAAAAACTTTTTTGACTAATGATGAAACAATCAACTTTTTTTTTTATTTAAAAATGTTAGAAAAGATTCTACCAATAAAAATATTTTTGGTGAGTTAAGATTGTTTTAAAATTATTGATTAGCTTATTTTTCACTTAGCGGTGCTCTTCCTAGTGCCCCCTTATTAAGGGCCCTTTTTGAGATTGTTATTAGGAGGCCTAAAAATTGTTTTTGAAAATTTAAAAGCTAATTTTAGTTTTTGGTTAAAAAAATAAAAATCACTTTTATTAAAATCAATTTCTCCTACAGCTGATTTTGAAAAGTATGGAAGAAGCAACTTTTAGAGTCTGATGTTGAGAATCAATTTTATCCTTTAATACAATTCCAAAAATATCCTTAAAATTATTAGGTGAATATCCTTATTCAAATTGTAAACAAAATAAATATTTTAATAAACTTTTATTATAATTCATCAATATAAATTTATTAATATTAATTTGTTGGTTGAATTATTTTTAAATTTGTTTCACTATATTATTAATTTAATTATCAATTTTTAAGATAAAAAAGTAAAATCAATATATTATAAATTTTATTTTTAGTAAAAATTATTATAATACACAATTAAAAATATTTTATGTACATGTTTTTATAAGTAAATTTTATCTTAAATTATGTATATTTTAGTAATTTATTTCTCTTAGCAGTTTAACAGTAAAATTTACCAAATGTTCATAATTGTTTTTAAAACTCACAGTACTTCTGAAAATAAAATTTACCAAATATTCAACTGATTCTCTTCACAGTTGATTATTTATACAGTACAGCTAACAACAATTATTTTAAAAGGTACAACATTCCCAAACTGGCCCTAAGATCGATGTTTAAGTTTTTGTATCTTTGAATATGTGTTGTGGCAATATATTTTCTTCTTTATAATGTGTATATTTTCAAATTTACCAGCTTCTACTTGGATGCATCATAATAGTGAGATTCAGAGAGATTTATAATGCATCGATGAGTTATATAGCCCAATACTTTTGCATGAACCAATGATATTCTCGCAACTATATTAGAATCATTTGCTTATTCTATAATTGGAGAAATTGTAGAATACATCAGAGGTAACATGTCAGTCATTCAACAAACAAATGATGCTATGACATATATACATTTATTTTAAAAAATCATCATACAAGTGATGATTGTATTAAATTCAATTATACATGTCATGCATGCATCAATTGGTTGTCGTAAATTAGAAGTACTCTATAATTTCTCCTATAACTGATATGGTACTTTAGACGTATTATAAAATTTCTCAGCAACTTGATTGCCGTCAATAGATGCATTTGCTATTGGCTTCGTTCTACCCCACGCAAACATCTATCAATGAAGAAAAATCTACATTTTTGTGCTTGAACAACCCTCGATAGGAAATTGAAACAATCATCCACACGTTTTGAGAGAAGAGCCTCAAACGTCAAACATGCTAAATTTCATTTCCATTACCTACCTTGCCACTTCCGTTTGGTGCTTCGTCTTGTTTTTGCTTGATTCTCATAGTTGTTTTGGCCTTCATTCAAACGAGACAGACCGCCTCGCTTATCTAGCCATAAAGTCACAGCTTCAGGATCCACTTGGGGTTACAAAGTCATGGAATAATTCTATAAGCTTGTGCCAATGGACAGGCGTGACTTGCGGTCATCGACACCGACGAGTAACCAAGTTAGTTCTGAGAAACCAAAGCATAGGAGGTTTCTTATCTCCTTACGTTGGGAATCTCAGTTTTCTCAGGTTCGTTAACCTGGCAAGCAACAATCTCCACGGTGAAATTCCCTATGAACATGGTCGTCTTTCCATGCTTGAAACTCTGGAGCTGGAAAATAATTAATTTTCAGGTAAAATTCCAACAAATTTGTCCCATTGCTCGAACCTCATTGATTTTTGGGTGCGTAGAAACAAGCTTGTTGGGAAATTCCAGCTTATATTGGCTCCTATTGGTTATAGCTTGAGAACTTAGTCCCTGAATACAATCAGTTAACAGGACAGCTCCCGCCTTCCATCGGGAATCTTTCGGCTCTTCAGAATATTGATATTGCTGGGAATAGATTACACAGTAGAGTTCCTGAGAGTCTTGGGCAACTAAGAAGCTTAAGCTTTTTAGACATATCTGAAAATGCTTTCTCTGGTATGTTTCATAGTTCCATTTTCAACATCTCTTCCCTCGAGTTAATCTATCCTCTAGAAAATAGATTAGAAGGAAGTCTTCCGGTAAACATCGGTTTCAGTCTTCCGAACCTTGAAGATCTTAGTGTTCGTCAAAACAATTACACAGGTTCTCTCCCACACTCATTATCCAATGCTTCAAATCTTCAATTGCTTGACCTTTCTCTGAATCATTTCAGTGGACAAGTAAAAATTGATTTTAACCGTCTCCCGAATCTGTTTAGGCTTAATTTTGGTAAAAATAATTTAGGAACTGGGGCAATTGGTGATCTTGATTTTATAGCCCATCTCACCAACTGTAGTAAATTGGAAGCGTTTGGTCTAGATACGAATATATTTGGAGGAGTGCTGCCACTTTCTATAGCCAATCTCTCTTCAACAATAATCTTATTCACAATGGGACTAAACCAAATATATGGCACCATACCTCCTGAAGTAAAAAATCTTGTCAATTTAAATGGATTTGGATTGGAGTATAACCAATTAACAGGGCCTATTCCTCATGCCATTGGCGAACTCAGAAACCTACAAGTTCTCTTCCTGCATGACAACAATTTTAGACGGTAATATCCCTGTGTCTCTTGGCAACTTAACAATACTGAATTCCCTTCACTTAGGATACAATAAGTTGCGAGGCAACGTACCCTCATCCCTTGGCAATTGTCAGAATCTGATGTTATTGAGTGTCTCAAACAATAAACTCACTGGTGCCTTGCCCCCACAAATTCTTGGGATATTGACCCTTTCAATTCTACTAGATTTGTCTGGTAACCTTCTTACTGGATCTATTCCCACAGAAGTGGGCAACTTGAAAAATCTCGTACAATTGGATTTATCTGAAAATCATTTTTCCATTGAGATTCCTGTTTCTCTAAGTGCTTGTACAACCTTAGAGTATCTTTATATGGAGGGCAATTCAGTCACCGGAAGCATTCCTCTCGCTCTGAATACCTTGAAAAGCATTAAAGAGCTAGATCTCTCACGCAACAATTTGTCTGGACATATCCCAGAATTTCTTGAGAATCTATCATTCAAGTTTTTGCATCTTTGAATATGTGTTGTGGAATAGATCTTCTTCTTTATAATGTGTACATTTTCAAATTTATCAACTTCTACTTGGATGCATCATAATAGTTAGGTTCAGAGAGATTTATAATGCACCTGAGTTATATTGCCCAATACTTTTGCAAGAACCAATGATACTCTCCCAACTATCTTAAAATCATTTGCTTATTCTATAACTGATATGGTACTTCAAATATATTTTAAAATTTCTCAGCAACTTGATTGCGGTCAACAAATGCACTTGATACCGGCTTCCTTCTACCCCACGCAAACGTCTATCAATGAAGAAAAATCTACATTTTTGTGCTTTAAAAACCGTCGACAGGAAGTTGAAACAATCATCCACACGCTCTGAGAGAACAACCTCAATTGTCACCACAGCAAAATGAATGAGACAATTAATGATTTCTGCCACCACAAACCAAAAGTCTTTGCAAAAGTCATTGGCAAAATAATCTTTAATTGCAAAAGTCTTCAATTTCGTCCAATGAGCCAAAACGTTTTCATGGTTTTTGATTTTAACAGCTACTAGTTTCCTTCTACTCCACACAAACATCTATTAACGAAGAAAAATCTACATTTTTGTGCTTTAAAAACCTTTGATAGGAAGTTGAAACAATCATCCACACGTTCTGAAAGAGCAACCTCAAAGCTCAAACATGCTGAATTCCGTTTCCATTAGCTACCTTGCCACCTTGGTTTGGTGCTTCAGCTTGTTTTTGCTTCATTCTCATAGTTGTTTCGCTCTTCATTCAAATGAGACAGACCGCCTCGCATTGCTTGCCATAAAGTCGCAGCTTCAGGATCCACTTGGTGTTACAAAGTCATGGAACAATTCTATAAGCTTATGCCAATGGACAGGCATGACCTGTGGTCATCGGCATCAAAGAGTGACTGTGTTAGATCTGAGTAACCGAAGCATAGAAGGTATTTTATCTCCTTATGTTGGAAACCTCAGCTTCCTCAGATTCATAAACTTCGCAAACAACGGCTTCTCTGGTGAAATTCCTGGTGAAATTGGTCGTTTGTTCAGGCTTGAAACTCTAATACTGGCAAATAATTCATTTTCAGGTAAAATACCATCCAATTTGTCTCGTTGCTCTAACCTTATCAATTTTCATGCACGTGGAAACAATCTTGTGGGACAAATTCCGCCAGATATCGGCTACAGCTGGTTGAAGCTTGAGTTCTTAAGCTTGAGAGACAATTTGTTAGCAGGACAGCTCGCTCCTTCCATTGGAAATATTTCAAATCTACAGGTATTAAGTATTGGAGAGAATAGATTAAGCGGGAGACTTCCTGATAGTCTTGGTCAACTAAGAAGCTTATACTATTTAAGCATATCAGAAAATGCTTTCTCTGGTATGTTTCCTAGTTCCATTTTCAACATCTCTTCCCTCGAGTCAATCTCTCTTCTAGGAAATAGATTAGAAGGAAGTCTTCCGGTTAACATCGGTTTTAGTCTTCCGAACCTTGAAAATCTTAGTGTACGTCAAAACAATTACACAGGTTCTCTCCCACACTCATTATCCAATGCTTCAAATCTTCGATTGCTTGACTTTTCTTTGAATCATTTCAGTGGACAAGTAAAAATTGATTTTAACCGTCTCCCAAATCTGTTTAGGCTTAGTTTTAGTAAAAATAATTTAGGAACTGGGGCAATTGGTGATCTTGATTTTATAGCCCATCTCACAAACTGTAGTAAATTGGAAGCGCTTGGTCTAGATACGAATATATTTGGAGGAGTCCTGCCACTTTCTATAGCCAATCTCTCTTCAACAATAATCTTATTCTCAATGGGACTAAACCAAATATATGGCACCATACCTCCTTAAGTAAAAAATCTTGTCAATTTAAATGGATTTGGATTGGAGTATAACCAATTAACAGGGCCTATTCCTCATGCCATTGGCGAACTCAGAAACCTACAAGTTCTCGACTTGCATCACAACAATTTAGACGGTCATATCCCTGAGTCTCTTGGCAACCTAACAATACTGAATTCCCTTGACTTAGGATTCAATAAGTTGCGAGGCCACGTGCCCTCATCCCTTGGCAATTGTCAGAATCTGATGTTATTGAGTGTCTCAAACAATAAACTCACTGGTGCCTTGCCCCCACAAATTCTTGGGATAGTGACCCTTTCAATTCTACTAGATCTGTCTGGTAACCTTCTTACTGGATCTATTCCCGCAGAAGTGGGCAACTTGAAAAATCTCGTACAACTGGGTTTATCTGAAAATCGTTTTTCCAATGAGATTCCTGTTTCTCTAAGTGCTTGTACAACCTTAGAGTATCTTTATATGGAGGGCAATTCACTCACCGGAAGCATTCCTCTCGCTCTGAAAACCTTGAAAAGTATTAAAGAGCTAGATCTCTCACGCAACAATTTATCTGGCCAGATCCCAGAATTTCTTGAGAATCTATCATTCTTAGAATACTTGAACCTGTCTTACAATCACTTGGAGGGCGAGGTACCGAGAAGAGGAGTTTTCAGCAACAAAACAAGATTTTATTTCACTGGGAATAAAAGACTTTGTGGGGGTTTAGATGAACTGCATTTACCAGTCTGCCACTCTGCTGGACCAAGAAAAACAAGAATCGCTCTTCTCAAAGTCGTGGTTCCAGTGACGGTAATATTGACGATCATAGTAGCATGTTTGATTGTTCTCTATACTCGAAGAAGGAAACACAAACATAAATCATCTAGTATGTTGCTGATGGAACAACAGTTTCCAATGGTTTCCTATGCTGACTTGAGTAAAGCAACAAATGATTTTTCATCATCAAACATGATCGGTCAGGGAAGCTTTGGTTTTGTGTACAGAGGAAATCTGGGTGAAAATGAAATGGCAGTGGCAGTCAAGGTAATGAATCTTAAACAAAGAGGTGCAACCAAGAGTTTTGTTGCTGAATGTGAAGCACTGAGAAATATTCGCCATCGGAATCTCATCAAAATCATCACCGTTTGCTCAAGTATTGATTTTGAAGAGGTTGACTTCAAGGCTATTGTTTACGAATACATGGAATGCGGAAGTTTAGAGGATTGGCTGCACCAGAGTAATGATCAGCTCGAAGTGGGAAATTTCAATGTCATTCAAAGACTAAACTTAGTCATTGATGTGGCTTTTGCAATCGAATATCTTCACCATCACTGCCATCCACCAATTGTTCATGGTGATCTAAAGCCAAGCAATGTTTTGCTTGATCACGACATGGTTGCCCATGTGGGTGATTTTGGGTTAGCAAGATTTCTTCCTCCTTGTTCACCTGCTACAATTCTTGAAACTCCTTCGAGTTCAACTGGGATTAAAGGAACTGTTGGTTATGTTGCTCCTGGTAATTATTTTTCAAATTTGATACTTTGTTCTTTTAAATAATACGAATATTAATGTCTAATGCAGATAATCTGACAATGTCTTTTTTCTTTTTTTTCAAAGAATATGGAATGGGCGGGGATATGTCCGCGACAGGAGATGTTTACAGCTTCGGAATACTGTTGCTAGAGATGTTTACAAGAAGACGGCCAACCGATAACATGTTCAATGATGGTCTGACACTCCATGAATTTGCCAAGATGGCTCTACCAGAAAAAGTGATGGAAATTGTTGATCCTTTGTTGTTGTTGGACTTGGAAGCGAGGGCGAGCAACTGTGGGAGTCATAGAACTGAAATAGCCAAAATTGAGGAGTGCTTGGTTGCCATAGTGAGAATTGGAGTTCTCTGCTCAATGGAATCTCCATCCGAGCGAATACAAATGACAGATGTTGTGGCAAAATTATGTTCTGCTCGGAAAATCTTTCTCAGTAATCGAGGTTGAAGCATTCGAAGTAGGAGGGCATGTGCTTATTGTTCACCATCATCGATCGATTTTAACCTTTTATTAAGATTGCAAATTTGCAATTATGTTCATGTTTTGCATGCTCTATATGCACGAATTTTGTTTTTTTATCCAATTAATCATTTCGCGAGACTCCAATTTGTACGGAAAAAATGGTATCTGAAAAAAGTTTAAAAAAGGGGCTCTATCATTGCTCTCTTTCTATTATCTTTTTTTTTTTGTTTCAATTTACGAGAACTTCTAGAAATCATGTCTGAAAATTGTTTTTGGAAACACCTGATCCTCGTTAATTCTTCTGAATCTTACACGATTCCTATAACACCATTTTCAATGTCTTGTTGAACTCTTTCTTTAAATTATGATATGATTTTTTCGTGTTGCACGATTTTCAAAGAAGTACGTCGCCTCTGGGTTTTGGGCTTTTGGCGTCTAAATAATTAATTGAGTTTTGTAAACCTAAGTTTGGAGTGACATGGTCCCGTGTTGCTTTTTCCAATTTCGAAGACATACCACCTAAATTAAAAAAAGAACGAAGATAGTGAAGAAATTCATTATTCTAGGGGTAAGTTTGGCATCAGTTAGATGTATTTTATTATTGGAATTGATTGTCCACAACAGTCAATTACTCGAATGACTTTTTTTTTTTTTTTTCCGTTTTGTACTTATTTTTGGAAGTAGATAGAGGATGGCAAAAAAGTTCAGGTAAGCCTAGCTCATTTCCATGGGTTTTGGCCCTAGTTTCGTACATGAGAGTCTGGATAAAGGTGTAGAAAAAAAAGTCGGGGCAACCCAAGTCCTCTATTTAAAAAAAAATTATAAATTAGAATAATAAATTCAAATTTAAAAAATAATAGAAAAATATAAAAAAGTAAGCTTAAATTCCTGATTTATATATCAATAATGAATAAAAAAAACTTAAAATTATAATACTAAACGGCCTTTTAAGTGTTAATTAGTTAAGAGAGTGCTTGAATTAGATAATCCAATACTAAAAAATTAAATTTCTAAATTTTTATTTACTTTAATTCTTTATTTATTATTTTATTTTAAAATATTTATTTTCTTTAATTCATTGTTAATTATAAGAATTTAATTATTATTAATTCTTTTCAAGTTTACAAAAATTTAAAAAAAATTAAAAAAATAAGTAAAAGCCCAAACCTGGCCTAAGTCCAAGCCTAGCCTAGGCCCGCCTTACACTTATTATCTAATGGGCTTGGGCATGGACTTGAAAAAGCCCAACCTAAGCCCTTAATTTACCAATCCTAAGACAGACTCTATGACTTACTTGACTATAAATATATTTTTTATTATCTTTTTCATAATTTTTATTATTAATAAAATTCCCTTAATCCAACTCGTATCTTTTCCAATCCTAATTGTAAGCAAAAAGCCGTTTATTTTGTTTTTGTTATGTCTCAATCACATTAAGCCATTAGGTCCCAAAAAAGGACAGAGAGAGAGAGAGAGAAAAAAAAAAAAGCTAGCAAGATTATACAATCAAATAAACTTGATAAAGCTTGTATGAAAAGAGAGAATTAGGTTAATCTATTGAATACATTTCGAGTTGGACTATTGGCACTCCTCCAAAATTCTTTTAAAACCCCCTTTTCAATTATACTAAACCTAATGCCAAAATTACCCTTATTTCTAAATAAACACATTTAATTTGTGAATTTTTTAATATTTTTTTCTCGCTCCTCACAAATAATTTTTATCGGTGATAAACTTCTTGATAAAAATCAATGAATCAAATAAATTATCTCAAGATTATGATGTAAAAAGTTAGATAATTTTATCAGAATGTGTTTTATTTATTATCAATAGATTGTCTTATTAATTGAAGAAAAATTATAGAGATTTTGAGAAAAAAAATTACATGTGTGAGTGTGATAGCCGAGAAAATACAAAATTTTTTTTAAAGAGAAAAAATACAAAAATTTGAAGTAAAATAAAATAGATATGAGATGTATTAGAGTATTTGTCTTAAAATGTAATTATAATAAAAGATAGGTTTTAAAAGAATTGTGGAGGTGTGCCAGTAGTCCAACTCATACATTTCTAGTTACCAACGTCACCACTTAACATTTAATTGCATGAAAAAATTGTCCAACAAATTTTCCTATTTCAACTCTCCCGCTTTTTCTATATGCAATTACTTCGCCGAATTCTCTTTAATGTTTTCTCACGTTCGAGTCAAATTTCCAACACATACTTACAAAACTTATTGGAATATAATTGATTGTCCAGAACAGTCAACTACTCGAATGACTGTCCTTTTCTTTTTCCACATAATTTTTGAAGTAGACTCTACGGCTTGCTTGACCGGAAATAAGTTTTTATTATCTTTTTCGTAATTTTTATTATGCATAAAATTCCCTTTCATCAGCCACATTTTGCGAAAAGAAAAAATTGTTTTTCTTGGTTGACCGTTAAATTGTATTGACGAGTCCTATTAAAAACGACAAAGAATGTAGGGAAGTGCATGTGGTAGCGATAATAATGCTTGTTATTTTCCTGGCGTGTTCAAGATGCAAAGTGCAAGTATATTTTCGTTTTTTTTTTTAACTAATTATTCTGGCAATTGACTTATCTTAGAAAACTTTTATAACTTATGATCAAACAATCTAACTTGGCATATTTTATTATACAAACGTAATAAATATATTTAAATTTAGATTATTTTGAACATTATGTAAAATAATAATTTTAATACTATTAGCACGTGAGATATTTTGTTAATAGTAAAATTTATTTAAACCAAAGATTTATATAAAATCTTTATAATAATATATTATTAAAATAGATATAATAATTTACATATTTTAAATTATTTTAAATTTTAAAAAATATTTTAATGTTATTAGTTTACTAGACAGATTATATTATTTCTATTATATTCTTATTTATTAAAAAAATTAAAATCAAATTTTTAGTTAATATTTTTAAAGGGTAGCATGGTTAAAAAAAAATAAAATCTTAGTGTCTTTTCAAAAAATTGGAAATCTATATAAATATTTCCTTAAATCTAGGGGTGTAACTATCCCTTTTCATATATATATATATACACTATACAAACGAGATAATGTTTTAATTGGTTATTGGATATTGATCCAGGTTCAATGATTCTTTGGGTTCAAAATACATGCATCCAGGAGCGAAGATTTATTTTCCAAGTAGAAATTTCCACAAACACACAAAAATAATTGGATTGATGATCAAAATTTCAAATTGTTTACAAGGAGAAAGATGTGAGTATTGCTGACCTTATGGGTCCGAACAATTAAGGACAAGCCGTCGGTGGGTTCTCGGTGGGATGCACTTATTTTTTATACTAAATCAATAGATTTTACATTAGTGGGTTACATAAATCTCAAATCTTATTTATATTGATTGGCCATGCTACGTTGTCATTCTGACATGGTACATTCCACTCACATTATTATTTCTTATTTATTGGAGGTTGAGGACCACCATATACGCACAAAAATAATTGTAACTGATCCTTACCTACAAAAGTCAGTAACTTATGAGCCACCTTTTAGTTTTCATGGAAAGTTTGAACGACTTGTTGTCCGTTAGCTTCAGTAACAAATGAATTATCGTTTCTATTTTCTCATTATCGACTGGTTCTGCTTTTATCAAGAATGATTCTCACCGCATTATTAATTCCACATGTCCGCATTATTGATTGGTCGTACTAGGTCGTCGTTTAGAGATGGTACGTTTCAATCACATTAATATCTCTTGTTTATTGGAGGTCGAGGGATCATCCTTATACACACACAATAGTTGGAAATTGATTGGTCGGCTACAAAACTTAGCACTTTATGAGCCCACCTATTAGTTTTCACAGAAAGTTTGAATGACTTGCTGTCCGTTAGCTTCAGAAACAAATGAATCGTCGTTTCTATCTTCTCATTTTCGATATATAATGTAAAACCCACATGATACTAATTAGAGAACTAGATTGACTTTAGACATCAATCAGTGAATTGTTAATAGGAGATTATTCATAAAACCATCCCGATTAGTTCATTTAGAGCTTACCCCCATTGCTAATTTTGGAAGAGAAGCTATGAGAAGACGGAGAGTGTCTTCTTTGAAGAATTCACGAGTCAATTGTTCACAAGCATCTGCATTTGGCTCCGACTGATCAGAGCCAAAAAGAACTGTCCTCATCTCCAATAATAGTTTACTTAGCTCACACATCTGTACCACAAATTCCAAACTAAATACATATTTCCACATAAGTTAAACAATAAATAAAAAAGTAAAACTTTCTCGCATTAGTATCCATAGCAGCTCCAGGGAAAAAGGAGCCCAAAAAAAAAAAAAAAATCCATTTACTTATTAGATAGAAAAAAAAATCGTTTCTCTATTCTCATTTTTGATGGTTTAGCTAACTTGAGTTTCCAAAAATGATTTTGTCTAGCAGGATGAGCCACTACTTGTTCTTATTAGGGAGCATTTACTTGAAAATTCTTGGGGTATTCTAAAATATCGGTTTTAGTAACTCGAACTTATGATTCTTTTCTTAATAAATTTTTATTCCCATTCATAAACTACATATTGGACTTCTGACATATTCATTATAACAAAATAGTTATATAATCTCTAAACCAACATAATTATATGTAAAACACTTCATCACAAGAACACAGGTTCCAGCCAACTCTTAAAATCTCCATCGATTAATTCTTCATGTGTTTTATGAACAACATATAGTTCACACACAAACACTCAAGCAACATTTTTCTATAACACTTAGCATTAAAGGAAATTACACCAATAAAGGAGAAAGAAAACCCAATACTTCAAAATCATCAAGATCAAAATGAACCATACCCATCTTCAAAATCATAAGAGAATAAACCACACCCATCTTCAAAATCTTCAAGATCATCAAATGAATTGTACCCACTTAAATAACCATCATGATCATCAAATGAAAAGCACCCACTTTCAAAATCATCACGATCATCAGACGGATTGTATCCACCTTCAGAATCATCGTGATCATGTGCATTAATGTACCCTCTTTCAAAATCATCGTGACCATCTAAAGAACTGTACCCACCTTCAAAATCACTAAACGAATCATACTCATCTTGTAAATCATCAAAATAAGGTAAAGTATATCCATCTTCAGAATCGTAATAAAACAAACCATGTCCATCATCAGAATTGTTATAAAATGAACCACATCCATCTTCCGAATCATCAAGATCAGATGTGCCATAAACATAATCAAATATTGTAGTTAGATCCATCTTTCTATCGTTTGCCTTGATCTTCAAGGTGTAGCATTTCACACATTTACTTATATAAGGGTATATATGCCAGCAGCTATTAATTAATTTTCTAGAAAATCTAAGTACTTAATTAATAGTTTTCTTTTCGGGTATCTCAAACGTTTTTCAAATATTTTTATTATTGAAGGCATTATCTACAAGATAAGACTACAACTCCAATTTTCATTTCTTGATTAATGTAACTACATTCATTTTCAAACTCCTTTAAGTTCCAGTGTTCAAAGGACCGAATTATGTTGAAGGCTTAGGGTATTTTAATTTAATTTTTTAACAAAAAGTTTTGATGCAATCTTGAGTCATTAATTTCAAAAAATCTGAATAAACATAATTAATTAAATATTAATTTAATTTTCAATATTTATCATTAGATTGTTTAAAATTAACAGCCCAAAATTTATGGTAAGATTTTAAATAAAAAATTTAATTTGAAATCTGTAATGTACTAAAATTATTTCATAAAAATTTTAAGCTTTGACCAACAAGTAATGTAATTACAATTTGGGGGGGGGGGTGAGGGGAAAGACCATTTGATTGGCTATGTGACAGCTGGCAGATAGTTCAGTCTAGAAATGAGGGCAAAATTTAATGAAGTAGGGCAAAAATTTTTTCTCCTCCACGCTTCTTTTTTTTTAATTTCTTTGTTTTTTTTATAGAATTTCGTAGATAATTTTTATATTTTTGAATTTTCAAAGACAATAAGAGGATTTATTAAAAAAGAAAAGAAAATCAAAATCAATCAATTGGATTTGATCTAATAGTGGCTGTGTTTGGTCTCTCGTTTTTAAGTTGATTTTATTATAGTTATTAGGTGGTCTTTTCTTAAAGATAATAAGCTTATTTGGTTAATTTTTAATACAATCAATTGGTTTCTGATCAAATTTTGCCAACTGAATCTAAGTTATCCTAGTATTCTAAAAATCTCATGACACTTTGTCCTTTAGTGTTAGTATATGATTAGAATATAATTATCTTTATTTTTTAATTCATTAACTACCAATTACTTAGTATTTTTTTTCTGGGAAAATATTAGATCATGAAAGAATCCTGATTTAACTACCTTTAATCACAAAGTTTCAATTATTAACATTAGAAAGAAAATCTTGTTAAAAATCTTGTTAGGATTTAATTACATTTATTTAAATTTGATTGAATACATGCAAACACTAAAACAACTTACCCATATAAGCTTGTATTATTATAATTATTATTAAAAACTTAAATCATAAATTTTTTGCCTAATATGAAAGAAGTTTAACTAAGTACTGAGTAACTCTTTTAAGTTTTGACTAATCAAACAAATTTTACTTTATTTATTTCTATCCCTTTTACCCAAAAAAAAAACTTTTTCAATTTTCATTTTGGTTCATAAAAATTAAATCGATAAAGCTATTAGAAATCTTTACATGAATTTTATCTTTATTAAACTCATTATAAGTCTCTACAAATTTTACCAAATAAAAAAAAAAGCTAGCAAGATTATACGATCAAATAAACATGATAAAGGTCGTATGAAAAGGGAGAATTAGGTTAATCTATTGAATACATTTCTAGTTACCAACGCCACCACTTAGCATTTAATTGCATGAACAAATTGTCAAATTAATTTTCCTATTTCATCTTCACGCTTTTGCTATGCAATTACTTCGCCGAATTCTCTTTAATGTTTTTTCACGTTCAGGTCAAATTTCCAATACATACTTACAAAAATTATTGGAATATAATTGATTGTCCAGAACAGTCAATTACTCGAATGACTGTCCTTTTCTTTTTCTTTCTTTCTTTTGAAGTAGATTCTACGGCTTACTTGACTGGAAATGATTTTTTATTATCTTTTTTGTAATTTGTATTATTAATAAAATTCCCCTGCCTCAGCCAAGGTTTGCGAAAAGAAAAAAATTGTTTTTCTTGGTTGACCGTTAAATTGTATTGACAAGTCCCATTAAAAGCAACAAAGAATGTAGGGAAGTGCATGTCGTAGCGATAATAATGCTTGTTATTTTCCTGGCGTGTTCAAAAAGCAAAGTGCATTTATATTTGGGGAAAGGACATAAAGATCCCCAACGTTTGAATATGAGACATAAAACTCTCTAATATTTTAAAAAAGACACTCAAACCCCCATTTGTTAACAGAAATTATAATTTTAAAGTGCAATTACCATTATACCCTTATGACATATTAAAAAATAATTGTTCATTGTCTAATTTATTCCTATATTATTAATAAAATTACGAATATAACTTAATTACCCAATTTTTCCATTTAAGTTTTGTCAAATTTTCTCTTCAAACTAAATAAATTTAATCCATTGCTCAAGAATAAAAATAAATTAAATTGATTATTAATATAATAAAAATAACAATTCTCCATATGTCAATCTATTGGATATGTTATTTAGTACAATTAAGATTTTG
>NW_006262075.1:16720443-16726870 GCF_000493195.1 Citrus x clementina
TAAACAATAGTTAGTAAGAAGAGAAAATTTGACAAAAATTAAATGGAAAAATTGGGTAATGAAGTTATATTCGTAATTTTATTAATAATATAGGAATAAATTGGATAATGAACAATTATTTTTTAATATGCTATAAGGGTATAATGGTAATTACACTTTAAAATTATAATTTCTGTTAACAAATGGGGGTCTGAGTGTCTTTTTTGAAACATTAGGGGGTTTTGTGTCCCTTATTCAAACGTTGGGGGTCTCTGTGTCCTTTTCCCTTTATATTTTCGTATCTTTTTAAAAATAATTATTCTAACAATTGACTTTTCAACTCAGAAAACTTTTATAACTTATGATCAAACAATCTAACTTGGCATGTTTTGTTATACTAACGTATTAAACATATTTAAATTTAAATTATTTTGAATATTATGTAAAATAATAATTTTAATATATAACATTTAGTATTCCACGTAGACTAGAAAATGATTTATTAACAAACAAAAACTTTTATGACTAATGATGAAACAATCAACGTTTTTTTTTTAAAAAAAATGTTAGAAAAGATTCTACCAATAAAAATATTTTTGGTGGGTTAAGATTGTTTTAAAATTATTGATTAGCTAATTTTCAACTTAGCGGTGCGCTTCTAGTTGCCTCATTATTAAGGGCCCTTTTGGGATTGTTATTAGGAGGCCTAAAAGTGTTTTTGAAAATTTAAAAGCTAATTTTAGTGTTTGGTTAAAAATAAATAAAAATAAAAATCAATTCTTCCTACAACTGATTTTGAAAAGTATGGAATAGATTTTAAGATAAGCCCCTCATTTGAAATGTGAATAAGAGTTAGAGTAATGATAAGTATTCTAAATGTTTTATCCAAATAGCCATTCTAAATAATGTGGTATTTA
The DNA here is from genome assembly GCF_000493195.1 of Citrus x clementina. Taxonomy (NCBI): domain Eukaryota; kingdom Viridiplantae; phylum Streptophyta; class Magnoliopsida; order Sapindales; family Rutaceae; genus Citrus; species Citrus x clementina. The sequence continues at coordinate 16,721,340 of NW_006262075.1, forward strand.
TTAATTAGTTGATAATTCTTTACAAAATCTCTAAATGAATTAATTGTATTATACCACCAATCAATTAATTAATGCTACATCATTTGAGATAGTTATTTGGGATATAAAATTTAGGATATGTAGCACTAGTTTTAAGATTTAAGATAGAAGCTTATAAAAGGTTAATATGATGAGCAACATGGAGGATGATTAAAACTTGAGACCATGACACAGTGGTATCATGTTAAATAAACTACTTAACCGTTAAACTAATAGTGAAGACCTAATTATACTATTTAAAACAAGTATTAACTAATAGTTTAATTAGTTATGTAGTATAATTAGGTTTTCACGATTAGTTTATGTTTTTCGGTTAGGTCTTCGCGGGTAGAGCTTTTGATTTCGACTTTCACGCAATCATGGACTTGGCAGTTGGCAACTTGTCATATGGAAACTAAGAAAACGCCGTGTTAAATAAAACAAAGAACAAGACTTAACAGCGGTAATTTACACCTCATTTTTTTTCCCACATCCATTATTGAGTAGATAAGAGATCTTGAAAGAAAAATGGAAGGTGCAGAAAACTCCATGATCTTCATTATAAAACCTCACTCTTATTGGCAAAAAAATAAACTAACTACCAAAATAATAACTCAATCGAATGGCAAAAAGAATCTATATTTTTCTCTTAATCGTCTATCTGCTCTCAAAATCGAAAGCTCAATCCCCACAGTCAAATAAAAACATAACCCCTGGCTCCATTCTTTACACAAACTCAATTCCAATTTCTGGCTTTCTGCTTCTGGCCGTTTTGCTTTCGGATTTTACCCGAGTGGCAATGGTTTCAGGGTTGGAATATGGATTGTTGGCAGCAGCAGCCCAACAAATAACACCATTGTTGTATGGACTGCTCGACGCGAAGACCCCGTGGTCTCATCCGGTGCGGCTCTGCAGTTCTCTGTAGATGGCAGCAGAGTCCTGCTTCGCAACTTCAATGACGAAGTCCAGTCTATTGCTGAGCCTAATAAAAGTGCTGTAGCTGTTAGATTTATTTCTCACATTATGTGGACTGACATAAATCATTCTAATTATTTTCTATATCTTACAGAATTAATACGTGACTAAAGTCAAATATTGTTGAGCAATTTTGACAGACTCATTTATTAAGTGATCAAATATGGTGTTAATGAGTCTAATTTTGACATACCCTGTACAGTAGTATATTATGGACAAATATATCCTTAATTGTGTTATTTTAGCCCATAATGGGATGGGCAATTTTGTACTAACACATGAGGGGTCCCTGCGCTCAACCGCTGTATTTAAGTAACTTCAGCCCATTGGAAGTTAACTGTTGAAAAATCAGTGGCATGTGTGCAGTGCACCTCTCTCTCTCTCCCTCTCCTTCTCCCTCTCGTCTCCCGTGTGTGTATGTACAGTAAATTTTGAAGCAAGCCGATCCTTGAGCTGAAGCAAGGGAAACTGAATTCAGAAGCTAGATTAAGCTTGTAACAACTCGGTAAAGCTCCATAACAAGCTTCCAAGGTCGGATTCATGGGAGATCATGGTAAAATTTGAAATTACCTAAAATATGTGTTTACTTGGAAATGCACGATTAAGGGCATAAAGTTTGTTATTGTTTCAACAATTGGTATCAGAGCCCATGGTTATGCATTTCCTTGTAAACCATAGTTGATTTTTGGTGAAATCTCACTCATGAAATTTTTCCTTTAAATTCGGATTTTTCGAATTTTTTGAATTTGGGCATATTCGATCAAATCGTTGTTAAATAATGCATGAGTAATGATTTTGGAGCAAAGATATAATTTTTCCGTAATTTTTGGTGGCCAAAATTGGGATGGTATGAATGAGGTTACTGTAGCTTACTGTAGCTACTGTTGAGACATCCTGAGGTTGAAGATGACATTGTGGGACAATTTCGTTTGGATCCCTAAACTTTACGAAATGTCATTATGGCCCAAATTATTTGCAAAATTTTCGTAATGGTCCTTGATCGAAGGTCAACGTGGTCAAACATCATTTGGTGTTTTGCAATTAGATGCCCATTTGTCATTATTGATTATGAATTTTGCAATGAATTGTTATTGTTGTTACCATTATCCATACGGGTGATGATACTGCCCTGTCGGCAAATCACTACTTGGTAGGATACTTGGGAAGATAAAGAGATTTGTTGAGTATTTTCTACTAAGTGGCTTGATTACCCTGTCGGTAATAGGTCAATGTTGGTGTTATATTCAACTTGTCTGCTTTATCTTTAGGTTAGTGCACTCCTATATTGTTAAAGGATGCCTAACATATTGTGTTGCTATTGGAGAAACTTAGAATGAGTAGTAATTGAGTATAGCATGATTTTAATTTTTTGCATGCTTGATAATTCTTTTTTATTGCTTCCTCAGCTCTAGATATTCTTTTATTTCTCCAAGTAGCCTCCCTCAAGAATTTAACTGGGACAAATTTTAAGGACTGGTGTGAGTCCATTTTGTTTTATCTGTCTACATTGAATAGAGACTTGGCATTAAGAGTTGATGAACCAGCCAAGCCCACAGATAAGAGCATTGCTGCTGAAAAAGCAGAGTGGGCAGCTTGGGATGAATCCAATAGACACTGTCTGGATACAATGAAATACACCATTGATAGAACACTAGAGATAGCATTCCTGCATGTGATAAGGCCAAAGATTACTTGGCAGCTGTTGGAAGAACTTTTAAGAAGGTAGATAAGGCAAAAAGGGTAACTATCTGAGGCTGCTTGCTAATACCCAGTATGATGGTGTTTCTGGGGTCAGAGAGCACATCCTTAAGATGACCAATTACCATAAGAAGTTAAAGGACATGGATGTCAATCTGCCTGATGACTACCTGGTCTTCCAAATCCTTGAATCCCTTCCACTACAATTTGGCAATTTGAGAAGCCAATACAATACTCAGAGAGACACTTGGAATATCACTGAGTTGACTACTTATGTGGTTCAAGAAGAGGAATCATTGAAGAAGGGGAAATCTCACACTGTCATGGTGGCAACTACTCAAGAGAGTGGGAGTGTGAAGAAAGGCTCTTCAAAGGGCAGCAATAAGTTTTTCAAGAAGAAAAAGTTTGGAAAGAAAACTTCACATGGTAATTCTTCTACCACTTCTGGTTCCACTTCCGATAACTTTAAGGGAAAGTGTCATTTTTGTAAGAAACCTGGGCACAAGAGAGCTGAATGCAGGGGATTCAAAGCATGGTTGGAAAAGAAAGGTATTCCTGTAGCCTTTGTAGGCTTTGAATCTAATTTAGTTGATGTTCCTTCTGATACTTGGTGGTTGGATACTGGTGCAACCATTAATATAACGAATTCCTTACAGGAATTCAAAAGCAGAAGGGAGCCCAATGAAGGGGAGTTGATAGTTCACATGGGCAATGGAGTGACAACCAAAGTTGAAAGTATAGGAGTTGTCAGACTACATCTAGCCACATGCTATGTTTTGGATCTGTTAGATAGGGTTTATATTCCTTCTATTAGGAGAAACTTGATATCTGTATCTATTTTGGATAGATATGGCTATACTTTTCATTTTGGCGATAGAAAAGTTTACTTATTCCGTAATTCAGAGTTAGTTGGTTCTGACACTCTATATGATGGCTTATATATGATTGATTTATTTTCTCGTGCTGTTGAATCATCATCCAATGCCCATGTTATGCATGTTGTTAGCTCTACTCGTGCCAGGGTTGATGAAAATTCCTCTATGTTGTGGCATAAACGGTTAGGTCACATTTCTAAACAGAGGATGGAAAGACTCATTAAAGATGACATTCTTCATAATTTAGATTTCTCTGATTTTGGCACTTGTGTTGATTGTATCAAAGGCAAACTTACTGCCAAAGTCAGAAAAGAGAGAACTCGGAGGAGTCAACAGGTGCTAGAGTTGGTACATACATACATCTGTGGGCCATTTACTCTTATTGCTATTGGAGGTTATAAGTACTTCATCACGTTCATCGATGACTTTTCTCGTTATGGTCAAGTTGAACTTCTTACTGAAAAGTCTGAATCTTTATCTGTGTTTCAGGCCTTTAAGGCTAATGTTGAACTCCAAAAGGGCAAGAAAATTAAAGCAGTAAGATCAGACAGATGTGGTGAGTACTATGGGCGATATGATGAAACTGGGCGTAATCCTGGACCTTTTGCTAAATTTCTTCAGGAATGTGGAATAGAAGCCCAATATACAATGCCTGGAACTCCTGAACAGAATGGAATTGCAGAAAGGAGAAATCGTACCCTTCTTGACATGGTGCGGTGTATGCTGAGTAACTCCACCTTACCAGATTTTCTGTGGGGTGAAGCCTTAAGAACTGCAGCTTACATTTTGAATCAGGTACCTAGTAAGTCGGTGCCCAAAACTCCTTATGAGTTGTGGTCAGGGAAGAGACCGAGTCTTCGTCATTTCCATGTCTGGGGATGCAGAGCAGAAGTGAGGCCCTATAATCCATAATCGAGGAAACTTGATCCGAAAACCATTAGTGGTCATTTTATTGGCTATTGTATAGGCTCAAGGGGTTCTAGATTTTATTGTCCTTCCCACACTACTAGAATCATTGAGTCTGATCGTGCCATTTATTTTGAGGATGATCACAATAGTGTGAGTTTTGAGCCTCGCAGTCTTACATTAAGAGAAGAACGTGTGGTTTTGCCTATTCCATCTTTTCCGACTTCTGCAACGGGATTACCGCATATTGATGATTCTTCTGTTGATCCTGAACTTCATCATGATATGGAGCCTATGATTATAGAGGATGATGGTACTGATGTGCCATTGAGGAGATCAGAGAGGATCAGGAGACCTGCAATTTCTGATGATTATGTTGTTTACTTGCAGGAGCATGATTTTGATGCTGACTCTTCATATGATCCTATTACCTTTCAAGAGGCCATCAGTTGTTCAGAATCCTTATCTTGGCTACATGCGATGCATGATGAGATGGCTGTTGTGCAAATTTTAATGTACTCGCAAGCGCACGAATCTATTGTAGTATAGATCTATGGTGACGAGTGTCGATCCCACGAGGAGGTGGATTTTAATTGTGTAGAATTAATTTTGTAAATGGGTGATTGGATTTATGGTGGAAATGATTTGGAATATGCTAAAACTTAAATTAAAATGGCGAGAATAAATTCTAAAACTGGAATTGAAATGGCGAGAATGAATTGAAGAGAATTCTATTGAAATGACGTACTTGGGTATCTGGATCCGTATCAACATGCATCATGGGCTAAATAATCCGTATTAATGCCAATTAAATCATGAGGGGGGAATCCACACCTCATGAACCACGCTCTAATCAATATGGTGCTAAGGGCTTATCGTGCCAAATAATAATAACCTTATACTAGAGAGCCGGTGTAACCAAGGCGGTATCTAGACAAGACTATTATTATTTGTCGACGAGAAGTCAAAACATCCACAAAAATTAGAGGGGAAGAGAAAATAAATTTACCAAATTAAGCCCATGACACATGTTGAGACTTCACCTTCAACCCAAGCTTG
>NW_006262075.1:16737479-16829466 GCF_000493195.1 Citrus x clementina
GCGCCAAAAACTTGTTGTGCAAATTTTAATGTACTCGCAAGCGCACGAATCTATTGTAGTATAGATCTATGGTGACGAGTGTCGATCCCACGAGGAGGTGGATTTTAATTGTGTAGAATTAATTTTGTAAATGGGTGATTGGATTTATGGTGGAAATGATTTGGAATATGCTAAAACTTAAATTAAAATGGCGAGAATAAATTCTAAAACTGGAATTGAAATGGCGAGAATGAATTGAAGAGAATTCTATTGAAATGACGTACTTGGGTATCTGGATCCGTATCAACATGCATCATGGGCTAAATAATCCGTATTAATGCCAATTAAATCATGAGGGGGGAATCCACACCTCATGAACCACGCTCTAATCAATATGGTGCTAAGGGCTTATCGTGCCAAATAATAATAACCTTATACTAGAGAGCCGGTGTAACCAAGGCGGTATCTAGACAAGACTATTATTATTTGTCGACGAGAAGTCAAAACATCCACAAAAATTAGAGGGGAAGAGAAAATAAATTTACCAAATTAAGCCCATGACACATGTTGAGACTTCACCTTCAACCCAAGCTTGAAAGAAAATTAGCCACTCATAATTGAACTAGGGGCAAAATGGAAATTTATTAAAATACGAAGAAAATACAAGATGGAGAAGGAATTACAGAAAATGGATCCCAAAAATGGATTCAGAGATATCAAATTAGGGGGGGGAGGCCCCCTTTTTATAGATACATGGAGTAAATCATGGCCATCGGATTAAAAATAGTTTGGACGCTCAGGATTGCGCCACGTCATCAGTCAACAGTCCACGGTTTGACCACGCGGATGAACAGTAACACGGTTTGACCCGACTTTGAACAGTAACGCGGTTTGACCCGGATGAACAGTAACGCGGTTTGGTTGAAAATAATCCTGTGTGATGCATGCACCGTACGCGAGATTTTTCGTCCACTGATATGCTGCCACGTCACCATCAACAGTACATAAGAATTTTAGTCCAACAGGATCGTGACACCTCATCAGTCAATGCCACATCATCGGTCAATGCCACGTCATCATCCGTCTATGTGAACAGTGTCGTGAACAGTAACGTATACAGTACCGTACACGTGAATAGTACCGTACATGTGAATAGTGTCATTTTTCCTTTTATGCTCCTCCTAAGGTTTTCGACCGTCCTGAGTTCAAAAGTGATGTCCGTTTTGCCGTCTGATCTCTCCTTTATTGTGAAATGACTATAATGCCCCTAAAATACATAAAATACTTAATTAAAATAAAACACATGTAATTAAATCACAAGAAGGTTAAATATATAAAAGTAAGGGTTGTTAGTAAGACTTAAAATGTAAAATAACGGTTTTCTCCTTTATAAATATGCATTTTCTAATACTCAACAATGGCATCTATGTATCATAATGGGTTTTGGGATTTAGTTGAGTTACCAGATGGATGCAGGCCAATTGGTTGCAAATGAGTTTTCAAAACCAAGAGAGATGCCAGAGGTCAGGTAGAGAGGTACAAGGCCAGGCTTGTGGCTAAGGGTTTCAGTCAAAGGGAAGGCAGTGATTACACTGAAACCTACTCTCCTGTTTTTACCAAAGACTCTTTTCGTATTATCATGGCATTGGTAGTTCATTTCAATTTAAAATTGCATCAGATGGATGTGAAGACAACTTTTCTCAATGGGAGCTTGTCTGAAGATGTGTACATGGTGCAACCTGATGGTTTTGTTGAGACTGGTAGAGAAAACATGGTGTGTAAGCTTAAAAGGTCCATTTATGGACTTAAACAAGCATCCAGACAGTGGTATTTGAAATTTCACGATATTGTCACCTCTTATGGGTTCCAGGAGAATGCCGTTGATCAGTGTATATACTTGAGAGTCAGTGGGAGCAAGTATATCATTTTGGTGCTTTATGTGGATGATATCTTGCTCGCTACTAATGACACTAATTTGTTACTTGAGACAAAGCAAATGTTGTCATACAGCTTTGATATGAAGGATCTTGGTGAAGCCCATTATGTATTAGGGATAGAGATTCTTCGTGATAGATCTAGAGGAATTCTAGGATTGTCTCAAAAGACTTCCATTGATCGCATTTTGAAAAGGTTCAATTTGCAGTCTTGTGCTCCTGGGAAAGCTCCAATTTCGAAAGGTGACAAAATTTCCAAGTCTCAGTGTCCCGATAATGATGTAGACAAAGCTAGAATGCAAACAGTCCTGTATGCATCCGTTGTGGGTAGCTTGATGTATGCTCAAGTCTGTACTCGCCCTGATATTGCTTTTCCAATGGGAGTACTTGGAAGATACCTAAGCAATCCTGGATTTGAACACTGGAAGGCTGCAAAGAAAGTACTTAGATATTTGCAAGCCACTAAAGATTTTGTATTGACATATCAGCAATCTAACCATTTGAATATAGTTGGATATTCTGATGCTGATTTCGCAGGGTGCTTAGAAGACAAGAAATCCACATCAAGTTACATCTTTATGATGGCAGGAGGAGCTATATCATGGAAAAGTGTCAAGCAGACACTCATAGCTTCTTCAACAATGGAAGCAGAATATGTAGCCTGTTTTGAGGCTACGCGTCATGCTTTATGGATGCAGAATTTTATCACAGGGCTAGATTGTATATTGGCCGTTCCGAGGTCATTAAAGATATACTGTGATAATTCTGCGGCTATTTCTTTTTCTCACAACACAGGGAGTTCCTCACGTTCCAAGCACATTGATATTAAATATTTGTTTGTGAGAGAGAAAATTGCTCTATCTTGTGTATCAGTAGAGTATATCCCTACAGAACTCATGTTAGCCGATCCACTTACGAAAGCTTTAGCTCCAAAAGTATTTAGGGAGCATGTGACGCATATGGGATTATTTGAATCCACTTATATATGCTGAGTCAGTAGGAGTTCTGGTTTGTATTATGAGTTGCAACTTAAATGAGCTTATGTATTACTCATTTTGTTATCATGCATGCATATTGTTATGTGATATGGATATGCCATATATTGTGTACACATTTGGTTGCGTATGGCATTATGTATAGAATGAGGATACGATGGTCCGAGACATTTTGCTTAGTCTCAATATGGACATTAAAGACTGAAGCATTATGACTTAGCTTCAGTGTGCTTTCTGGAGACATTTTGATTCAGTCTCATTATGATCATAAGAAAGCACGAATTCCATGAGATATCTTGGTATTAGTCTCATTATGATGAAAATGGAAACTCGCTTCTCGAGACATTTTGCTAGACTCTCATTATGGTTATAACGAAGCGATGGTCTAGGAGACATATTATTTTCGTCTCATTTTGCTAGACATGTGGACTTTATGGAAATGAGCATGTTGATCACATTGTCATGTTATTTCCATAATTATACTTGTATACTACTACATAGTCACGTGTTTATAGGTGTCTTGTTATATGGAGCATCCTGTCGGTGCACATATGATTTGATATTTATAGCACATTTTAGACTTATTTATGTTTTGGGTGATTGCTTGTATTTGACCTTTTGTTATAGTCACATATTGATTAATTCGGTTGTTTTCAAAATATTATTTTATTTTAAATTTATCATTAGAGTGATTTCTATCGTCCAAGTGGGAGATTGTTAGATTTATTTCTCACATTATGTGGACTGACATAAATCATTCTAATTATTTTCTATATTTTACCGAATTAATACGTGACTAAAGTCAAATATTGTTGAGCAATTTTGACAGACTCATTTATTAAGTGATCAAATATGGTGTTAATGAGTCTAATTTTGACATACCCTGTACAGTAGTATATTATGGACAAGTATATCCTTAATTGTGTTATTTTAGCCTATAATGGGATGGGCAATTTTGTATAAACACATGAGGGGTCCCTGCGCTCAACTGCTGTATTTAAGTAACTTCAGCCCATTGGAAGTTAACTGTTGAAAAATCAGTGGCATGGGTGCAGTGCACCTCTCTCTCTCCCTCTCCCTCTCCCTCTCGTCTCCCGTGTGTGTATGTACAGTAAATTTTGAAGCAAGCCGATCCTTGAGCTGAAGCAAGGGAAACTGAATTTAGAAGCTAGATCAAGCTTGTAACAACTCGGTAAAGCTCCATAACAAGCTTCCAAGGTCGGATTCATGGGAGATCATGGTAAATTTCGAAATTACCTAAAATATGTGTTTACTTGGAAATGCATGATTAAGGGCATAAAGTTTGTTATTGTTTCAACAGTAGCTGCTTCAATGCTTGATTCAGGTAACTTTGTGTTGTACGACTCAGGCCCTCGGATTGTTTGGGCTAGTTTTGATCAACCAACAGACACCCTTTTGGTAGGCCAAAAGCTATCTCAAAATACTGCTCTCCGTTCGAGTACATCTTTAACGAATCAATCTGTTGGAAACTTTGAACTTTGGATGGAACCATGGGGAAGTCTCACTGCATTCCCAAAGAAAAGTATTCCAGTGACGAAATATGCTTATTGGTCGTCATTTACTGATTCAGCTACTGGACAAAATGTAACATTGAATTTAGGCGGAGACGGGCGTTTATATCTTGAAAATTCAACTGGGTATACTGTAAAGAATTTAACTGAAGGGGGTCTTTCAGTTAATAGGACAAATTTGTATCGAGCTACTCTTGATGTTGATGGCATTTTCAGGCTTTATCAGCATCAAGTTGGGACTAATGGTAGCTTGAGTTCCAAGATTGTTTGGGCGGCGATCAACGAAGAAGATCGTTGTCAAGTGAAAGGAACGTGTGGGTTGAATAGCTATTGCAGCCTTCGTGCTTCCGGAACTGCTTGCCTGTGTGCTCCTGGATTCATTTACAATGATCAGCAACGGCCCCAGGACGGCTGCAAGTTAAACTTTCCCACTGGAGATGATTGCCTTGAAGATCAGGGTAGCAACATTTACAACATTTCTCATCTAGAAAACATCTATTGGGAGCCTGATGAATATGAACTTATCAATCTTACACCTGATGAAGAAGCTTGTTCAAACGCATGTTTGGGTGATTGTAATTGTGTTGTGGCAAAGTACAAAGACCCAGTGTGCTGTAAACTCAAGCTTCCATTGAGATTTGGAATGAAAAATGACTCAAGCGGAATCAAATCTCTGGTCAAAGTTAGAATTGGCGGCTTTCCTAAAGCGAGGGATAGGATTGTCAACAAGAAAGTTGGCAAGGAATTTCTAGTAGTTGGTATTGTTCTAATTGCCTTTTCTTTGATTGTGTTAACGTTTGCTCTCTATATTCTTTGTGCTCATCACAAATGGAGCTACGGCATCATCCCATGGCTAGCAAGTCCCCCGGATGTAGTTCAAGAAATCAGTTTGAGGTCATTTAGCTATGAGCAGCTGGTTTCGGCTACCGAAAATTTCAAGGAAGAGATAGGCAGGGGAGGATCAGGGAGGGTCTTCAAGGGTTATATAAATGGTGGGAAAGAAATTGTGGTGAAGAAGCTGATAAAGTTGGTAGAAGAAGGAGAAATGGAGTTTCGAAACGAAATGAAGATAATCGGAAGAACCCATCACAAGAACTTGGTTCATTTGGTGGGTTTTGCAGTGAAGGATCAAACAGGCTTCTTGCATACGAGTTCATGAAAAATGGTTCTTTGGGAGATCTTCTTTTCAAATCCGAGGAACGTGTGAATTGGAGTGAAAGAAGAAGGATCGCGTTAGAGATTGCGAAAGGGCTACATTATTTACATGATGAATGCGACACCAGAATCATCCATTGTGACATCAAGCCGCAGAACATCTTGATGGATGAATCTCGGACGGCTAAGATATCAGATTTTGGACTTTCCAAGCTGTTGAAGCCTGATCAAACAAGAACATACACGATGGCAAGAGGGACAAGAGGCTATGCAGCTCCGGAATGGTACAACAACAACGCTCCAATCACTTCAAAAGCAGATGTGTATAGCTTTGGAGTTATGTTGCTTGAAATTATTTGTTGCAGAAAGAAGGTGGATGCTTCTCTGAGAGATGAGGAAGTCGTACTAGTTGATTGGGTTTATCAATGCTATAGAGCTGGTGAGCTTCAACTTTTGAAGAGTGAAGAATTAGATGCTAGCATGGAAGAATTTGAGAAAATGGTAAAGATTGGACTTTGGTGCGTGGAGCCTGAGTTGAGTTTAAGGCCTGCAATGAAACAAGTGATTTCGATGATGGAAGGAATTGTCGTTACTCCACCTCCCCTTTCATATTCTTTTGTTCGAGGCTAATTATATATTTGTGCATATAAATTAGATAATTAAGTAGCTTTTGATTATGTCCGTTAGGCAATCTATATATGTAACACATGTGCTTGAGATTAGCCACTAACCTGCATGCTTCATCAATTTCAGCTACCTACTTCACTTAAACTATAGTCCTGCTTGCTTCATCTATTTCACATGCCTGCTGCATTGTTTTAGCCACTATCCTGCATAATTTGATGATATTTAAAATGAAAAATTGAAAGCGAATATAGTTAAGAAATCGAATTGCAGTTTTAGGTAAACGATCTCTTGTTCCAGATCTACTAAAAAAAATACTCAATTGTGTAATGATGAGACTTGAAAAAAAAAAGAAGTACTTACCTAATATATGATCCTTTATCAATTTTAATAATACATATCAATTACATAATTCTAGCCCATTCCCCTATTTTAGTTAAATTTAATAAAAATAAATAATTTTTCTAAGAAACTAATTTTATCTCAATTGCATATTCTTTTAACGTTTATATTTATATAACATGCAAGAGGTTTAGAGTTGAACTTTGCCCGCATGGATAATTAAAGAGTTGATTTGCTAATGCTGTACCTAAAGAAATATATATTAATTACAATTTTAAATTTTAAAAATATTAATTGTAAATTTGTATTTCTTTATTATCACCTGAGTTATATCGAAATTGCTGTGGATGTCGAGTTTTTCATCTGTATCAAATCACCATTATCATTTTTATTTGTAAAGTGGTGCCATTTTGACCAAATGGACCCGGCAGATTGTGGTAATACCTAAAGTGCCCCTACGATGCTAGTGTATATTTAACGGTGTTTTCGGCGTGCTGGTAAATTGATACAAAATAAAAAAAACTACGGTGATTCAAGTTATCTTCAGAAATCTTTAATAACAAATTGAACTTTCAACGGTGATAAATTGATAGTGTAATGATATACTGAAAAAAGGGATTTCCCTTACTACTAATGTTATGAAATTACATTAATAGTGTAATGATATACTGAAAAAAAGGATCCAATTGTATAATGCTCATCCTGAACTATGCATTACATTACTCTTTTATTAGTTTTTTTTCCGGGTGATGTATTTAAGAGAAGAAGACAACATCACTCCTTTAGTTCGAAGAAATGGTCCTGGAGAGCATTTTTTATTAGAGAGCCCCTATGTTACAATTAATGTAACATACACACTCAACAACAACCACACAAATGATGGACCCACTCAATTTGTGTGGTTGTTGGTGAGTGTGTATGTTACATTAATTGTAACATAGCATTTGCCTTTTTATTATTATTATTTAGAAATAATCAAGCAGACCTCCTTTTTAAGATTCACAACTCCTTTTTAAGAAATAGGTAGATGCAGTTCTATGCTTAAAGCTCGGTGTAGCCTTGAGAAATTCCTCTTATACCCCTTTTTAAAAAAATTTACATAAGGTAATATAAGTTTTATTTTATTTTCAAGCATGTCCCAAATTCATTTTTTTAAACATTAGAGTTAGAGAATTAGGAAGAGTTTGTTTTTTTATTAAAAAATTATATAAACCTAAATTCATCTAAAATATAAATATCCTGAATGTTTGAATTTAAATAATATGTTTGTTTTTTATCTGAATCTCTGAAAATAAGTATTAAGTTGTTTGTTTTTTAACTTTAAAAACTAAAAACATATACTTTTACATTTATATTCTTATTAAATTTGAATGTCAAATAAAAAAAGATTATATATATATATATATATATATATATATATATATATATATATATATATACCATAATATTTTACCATATATAAGCAAAACCACGTCCAAGTGAATACATAATTATTTTGAAATTATAATATATAATTTTGTTAATTAAAAATATTATTTAATTACATAAAAAAGCTTAAGAATAATACCTTTGATTACTGATAATGGGAAATTCAAGAACTTGATGAGAGAAACAAGGTTAGGAGGAATTCCACGACAGCTAAAAAAAAAATAAAGTCAAGATTATTGGTGAGTAAATGTGTATGAATGGGTTTTGGGATAGACATGAAAAGTACATAATAAAGTAAGGATGTTTTTGACATTACAAATTTTTTGGCTTATTCAAATTTATCTATTTAGTAAAAAGCTAAAAACATTAGCTTATTTTGTTAAGTCAAAATTATGAAAAATCCCGTTAAGTTATAAAGCAAACATCTCTAATTAACTTAAGTCACTCTAAATCATTATGTTAGAAAACAAATACCCTCTTATTTTATAAAATGATTTAATTATATTTTATAATAAGGGAATCTTTTACTTAACTAAAGCAACAATTCTAGAGACCCTTTATATTTGAGTCCCCAACTTGAGTTCTAATACTATGTGTCACTTATTTATTAGATGATGAAAGTAAAATTATTTATTACTCTATTTCACCATTCAAGTAATAAATGCAACAACAAATTTGATTCAGATTTTGGAACCACTAGCTTTACTCAGTGATATAGTAACAATTAATAACACTATCATAATTTCATTATTTATTTCCTTCATAGTCATCCTTGCCCTTTTTTCTTTTCATTAAATCAAATTATTTAAACATATCATATTATTTATCACTAAAATAAAAAAATAATTTTATAAATATTCTTTAACTTATAATTTTAATAATATCTATTATAAGTTTTTTCTATTGTTGTTATTCTTTTATTAAATATATGCTTTTTTACAAAGAGTTTTGATGTGACATTACTTGATATATATATATTTTTTACCCCTTCATATAGATCGACATTCACATAAATATTTACAATAAATTTATTAATTAGCCTGAGGTAATAAAAAGCCCTAGGTCAGCCCTAGGACCTTGGGTTTCTTCTTGTTCTCTGTGTTGCTGTTTCTCTGATACAAAATAAATATGTCTTCTTCTTCACATCTTCAATGTGTGAAATAATTCTCTTTATATAGGAGTAGTATTTCACCCATATCTTAGTAGAGGAGTACTATGATACACTTTCTTAAAAGTCAAATATTCTATAAATACTTAATATACTTACCATTGTAGTAGTCATCTTTATTTGGAACTCTTTGATATATATAAGGGAAAATATCCACCGTCCAGCCGTTTTTTCTAACTTTTTCAAAAATACACAATTTTTTTTTTTGGCTGGAATCCACCTAAAGTTACATTTTGTTTCACTTTTCCACTTCCGTTTGGAATCTGTAAAGGAAACTAACGGAGACTTAAAAAAACAAATCATTTTACCCCCAAACAAAATTTACAATTTCACTCTAAAAAAATAATAATAAGATTTAATAATGAATATTGTATAATAATTGAGCAGGGTCGTGTCCACATAGATCGATAATTATTTAAATCATTTTAAATTGTAAAATGCAAAATGGCGGGATTGACGTGAATGGGCTACACACATCAATATGAATAAGTTAGAGTGACTTCTAAGCTCTTGAGTTTGATGCCTTTAGAAAGCTCTTTCTAAACTACTTGCCAAGTAAACATCCTTTATAAATTTGATTGGGATGATTGATTGAAGGTAAGCCTTTCACCATGTTCTTCTTTGATAGTAGTTGTAGTTAACCAAAGTTGAGATGCCTAAATTAAAAATGCCAAATCCAGGTTATATCTTTGTGACAAGTCTTGAGACACTTTACAACATTATTTTGAATATTTAATGGAAACATTTTATTCTTTGACATTTTTACCTTCGTAATTAGGTTTTCTTTGTCATCTCTTAGAAAACGATTATAATTTTTTAAGTGAATATTATAGTATTTTTCCAATAGTTGACCTAAACCGAAGATATTGCTTTCCATACTGGGCGCATAGTAAACTTTGGAAATTAGTTAGTGGCTACTATCTTTTACGTGAAAAAAATGTTACTTTTGTCCTTTACTGGTACTTTTGAATCATCTCCAAAAGTGACATTGCCATTCACCGATTTATTTAGTTCCATGAACATGCTTCTATTTTCGCTCATGTGATTGTTAGCACCTGTGTCAAGATACCATGTATTTTTTTAACCTCCACTAGTGTGCTAGTAAAAGTGTACCATTTTCACCATTCTTCTCTTTAACATAATTCACTCTCATCAATTCTGGTATTCAGAGCTCTACATTCTGAAGTATAATACTCAAACTGTATTTAGGATTTGTCGTACCTCGATCTTGGATTGCCTTTGCCTCGTCCTCTAATTGAGATTTCTTTATAACATCCTCTTTAGGGACTCAAGACCCTTGGTGAGGTTTGCCCCACCATCGCTCAAGAGGACACGCAGAGTTGCTCTGATATCATTTGTCATGACCTAACCTAAACTTGGCAAGATATTTTCTACTTTGGGCCTCAACAAAGCCTGCACAATTTTGTTTCTAGGGGGCCCATACACCCCAAAATGCGTTTTGCCAATTAAGGTGTGGATCACCTCTTATAAACCCAGTATTTCTTCCATGCTTTGTCGATGTGGGATTCGCCTAGGTTGTTACATTCTTCTTTTTCATAATTGGAGTTGTTGTTGTTGAAATTCTAATTTCGTCTATGACCATGACCTCTACCTTGGACATTATGCTTTCTCCCGTTGTTGGACCTTTCTTTTCTATTCTTTCGATTGACTTCCATCTTGAGAAGTTGTTCTTCAATTCCTTACTTCTTTTTCAATTTTTCTTAATAGGTTTACAACCTTCCTTGAAGTTACTTGATCGTCGTAGCCTCCAGATCTTTTGTTTTCTCAATTGTCATAATAATATGGTCAAACTTCGAGTCTACTGATCGAAATATCTTTTCAATGATCCTTATCTCTTTTAACTCCTCACCATTTTTTTTAATTCATTATAAATGGTCAAAACCTGAGTAAAATAGTTAGAAATCGACTCGAATGCCTTTATGTGTTCATAATGTTTAGAGAGGAACCTTCTTAACTTACTCCGCTCTTTTGTAAGAGGTCTCTAGCTTTTCCCTTGATTTTTTTAAGGAGGTTACACCAGCAATCTTTTCAAAAGCATCTTCATCTAATGATTGAAAGATGAGATACTTTGTTTTATTCTTTTTCTTCTTCAAGTTTTTCAAATTCTTCTTTTGTGTCGTAGTTAAAGTAGCTTCATTTTCTAGCACAGTAAATTCTTTTTCCACAACTTCCCATACATTGTGTGCACCTAATAGAGCTTTCATTTTAATACTCTAGTTGTCAAACTTGCTTCCTTTCAATTGTTAAGCTTGGAATGACATCATACCACCATTTGCCATAATTCACAAATTGAGCGAGAATTTGGAGATTTTGAATGGACAGATGAATCCAGAATGTCAAAAACCCTTGGGAGGAACTCGGGTCAACTTTCTATCAATGGTCAATGGTCAACATTGGTCGACAGTCAAGTCTGCTTAATAGTCAACTTTGGTCAACTTATATCTGGCTTGGTTCGATTTAGTTCGGATCAGTGAGTCGACTTAGTTTGAGGACAATAAATTTCCGAAGGCAATTGCAGGCACGTCCGAAATTGGATCTTTATGATTTTTGTGGCGCCGTGTTCCTCTCATCGATCTCTTCGATTTGATATGCTACACGGCTATGTGGACCACTGATTATTAGCTCTGATACCACTTTGTTAGAGAATGAACAAATTAAACACTCAAAATAAATATTATTTTATTTATTCAATTAACACTTTTCAAATACTACAACTCTTATTTTTTCACTTTCTGCAACTTAGAAATTTTGTTGCTTCACTTGATGCTAAAACTGAATACATGAGAGGGTATTTATACATATTACAAATCAATCACAATCATTTATTTATTCAATTACCACACAAATCCTAACCATTCCTTAAAACCTACCACTCATTACTTCACCAACCATATCTACCACAAGAAACTCCTATGGAATGGGCTTGGTTTTCTTCAAATTGGATCAATTTTATGGTCCAACAATATCATGCGGCTAATAAATTATTGTTTTATTCATTTTGCTCCATTTTGATGATCACCAACTTGAACATTTTTAGACAATTCTGCTTGATCAATGCTCCCTCTCTTTCTCAATGGAGTTAAAACAAAAAAAACAAGATAATGTGATCCATTTTCAAAATCATCAAGACCAAATGAAGATGAACCATAGCCATCATCAAAATCTGCACTAAAATAAAAATCCATTTGTTGCTTTCTATAATAACGTCAAAAATTTCTTAATTACGTCTATTTATATACAGATAAAAATGCCAGCAAAGCATCAATAAATCTTAGTGTGAAATTCTAAGAGTTTTTGATATTCGTAATCGTTTTTCAAAGAGTACTATTGATCGTTGTTGCATTCATTAATTATAAACGGGTTTGACATTTAATATTCCACTTATAAAAGTCTTGTGATTTATTTTATCATTAAATTAATTTCATAAATTTCGGAAGTTCAACTTGAGAATTGAGTTCCTTTTTCATGAAAAAAAAGAAACATTAATGAAATTGAATTAGACCCGTTGAATACGGACTCACTAAAAGTTTATGCAACTCTTTCAATCTAATAATTTTTTTACAATATCATAGGTGCAAAAAAAGATAAATATTTTTTTCAATCACTTTTTATTACTTGATCATGATATTAGATGTAATGGTTTAAGAGAGGACAATTCAACAAAAAACTCTGATGAGAAATTAAAAATATATCATTATCTTTTATTAATTTAATCGATTTATAATGCAAGCCACTCCCTAGTTTTGTGATGTCCACGTTTTCGTCGAGTTCTGAGGATTCGAGTCTCTCTGTATTTATTGCAATGATAGGTTTTCTCATGCGTTCATCAACAGTAAGTCACATTTACTCTAGATTTTCTCCATGTAAGTTGTAACCTCAGATAGTCACCCTACTGCGTCATGCCCATCAACCGTACGTGCGTGTCAATTGGTTTTGAAATATGCACAAATTTCAAACATTTCTGTATATTTAAAAATGTAGTCCTAAAAATTGTTCTAATTTTGTTTTTAATCTAAAATGATACGGTAACCAGTAAGTATATTTATCATTACAGTCTGTGATATTCCAGCCAACAAAATGAAAAGAGAAATGGCCTCTTTCAATGAACCTCCGTAGAGAGGAAACAAAGAAATTATATTAAAAATCAGTTAATAATTACAGTGAGAAGTATTCCATACCACGCAAATTCTACGTCTCACTATTATTGGTTTACTAGATAGTGGATGATCCGCGATTTGTTTTTCAAGTAAAAATTTCCACAAGTGTATGTATGTTTCCCTGCACCTAACACATTTACATACGTTTACTTGAAATGAACCCAAAAAAAAAACAAATATGTAATACACGTGGCGTGTATTTATTGAACGGTCTGAATAGACATTTACTTCTACATCCTTAAAAGTTGATTTTTGATTACTTATCCAAAGTCACGTCAAGTGACAGTCAATTGTATCCACTACTATAAATATAATTTGGTCGGTTAGGTTAGGTAGTGGATGACGCACCATTTGGTTTCCATTTACAAATTTCCACAACATAAAATTAATCAATTGTTTATACATTACATTTTTTCGGCTTTAAATACAGTTCATGAGGTTGAAACTATCATCCGCACATTACGTACCCTCAAACTCAATCAAACATGGTAAATTCAATGTTCATGAGCTGCCTTGCCTCGTTGGTATGGTGCTTCAGCCTGTTGTTGCTTAATTCTCATAGTTATTTCGCCTATCGTTCAAACGAGACAGACCGCCTGGCATTGCTTGCCATAAAGTCGCAGCTTCAGGATCCACTTGGAGTTACAAGTTCATGGAACAATTCTATGAACTTGTGCCAATGGACAGGCGTGACCTGCGGTCATCGGCATCCAAGAGTGACTGCATTAGATCTGAGTAACCGAAGCATAGGAGGTACTTTATCTCCTTTTGTTGGGAACCTCAGCTTCCTCAGAGTCATCAACCTCACAGACAACGATTTCTATGGCAAAATTCCTAATGAAGTTGGTCGTGTGCTCAGGCTTGAGATTCTATTACTGACCAATAATTCTTTTTCAGGTAAAAAATACCATCCAATTTGTCTCATTGCTCTAACCTCATTAATCTTTTTTTGCGTAAGAACAAGCTAGTTGGAGAAATTTCAGCATTTATTGGCAACTGGTTAATGTTGGGAAAATATGCTCTTTAAAAGCATATGTGTTTATTTAATTGTAATAAATAATTTTTCTGATTAATAAAATAAATGAGGTATTTTATTCAAATATCTTAATTGCATTAATATTTGTATTAAAGTCCATTTAATCATATTATATGTATTTATGTGATCACCATGTGGATTCACAGAAGACATAAATACAAGTTATCTTATGATTAAATAAATTTAGTTCGCAGTTGATAAATAAAGTTAGGCACTTTATTTAGGTATAGACTGTAATAAATTCATTGAATGATTTGTCTTAATCATGTATGAATTTATTTATGTAGTACAACTACATTGAACAGGATCACATATGAGATTTAATTAACTTTGTAATAACTGTCAGACTTATTAAATCTCATAGGCGTTGATTTTACTGTAATCTTAATCTTGAGTTAATTATGATTTCATGATTGTGATTGTTATTTCATTTGAGTTATCAATGGGCACGACACATCCTTGTGGTCAAGATTACCCGGTATCTTGGTGGGAGCAATTATGAGTATTGGAGTTATGGATTAACAATATAGAATTTGTACAACACATCTCTTGATAGGTTTTCGGTACTTGATCATAGAATTCTCTGGCCAGAGTGTGTCAACATATTTAGTATGTTGAAAATGATCATTAGAGAAAACCAGTAAGGATCAAGGAATAAGATGTTATTAAGTTGATTGGACAGTTGAGATATCAATTTAATTAACGATGTGGTACAAAGGATTGTGCAGTAAAGAAATCAATGTGGCTTGGGACGAATTATTATTCGAGCATACAATTATGGAAGTCAGTTCCAATCTTTTAGTGGAGTAGATTTGGAATTAAATAATTGGGCTAGTTTAATTACATGCCTAATTATTGTAGCCACTATTGTATGTTCCCAAATGATCCCCGGGTTAGCTCATTTAATTGACTGCACCACTACTGGACTAATAAGTAAGATAACTAGCTATTTGGGTCAAAAGCCTAAATATATCATTTAGTGGGAGGCTCCATTTAATTAGCTTTTGTGTAAGGGACCTTATGTTATTTTACAAGGTGGGTCCCTTATTGAAAAGGCAAATAACGTGGGTTTTATTTTTTGAATTATTTGGAGCCTAGAGTTTTCACTAAAGGGTGATATAAAAGGCTTATTTTCTCTAAAGAAAAGAGGGAAGCCACTTTATACAAATCAAAGAATAAGATTTTTCTCTCCATGATTGAGAGAAAAATTTTCTCGTGCTAGTTGCTTTGGTAGTGATAAAGGTGCCCACACGTCAAGTGCAGATCGAACCTGAGTCATAACCTGGAAGATCATTGGTGACAGTTCGTGATCTAACAAGCGTGGTGGTGACAGATCGTGATCTAACAGGAGTGGTGGTGGCAGATCGTGATCTAGAAGCCTAAATCACTTCAGTGGAAAAGCCAACTCGGATTTTCAAGGTACGATTTCTAGAATACGAATTCTTATATATTATATGAGAGCGATCTTCAAAAGGTTTTATAAAAATTTAAAAACCTGATTTTTTCCCAACAATCGGTATCAGAGCCTCCTCATATTAATATATAAGAATTTCGTATGAAATTAATCTTGAAATTTATGTATTAGAGTGGCATAATTTATTCAGATATATATTATTTGTTTAATATATGAATAAAGCATGTTTTGGTTTGTCTTAATTTATGGTTAGATTTTCCGTTGTATTTTTTCTTTAGATCTGTAACAAGAGGGGTGGTTTTTTATCATCATGTTTCCCTCTTGATTTATTTTACAGTTATAGAATTTTTGTAAGCCAAAATTTGGCCTAGGAAATTTGTAAATTAATCTCGGATGTCAGATCAGAGGAAACGGAGGTCGGAAATTTCAGAAACATGCTGCCAGCAGCCACGAGCAACAGCAGCGCGCGCGGCCCGCGTGGGCAGCAGCGCACGCTGCACGCCCAGCAGTTGCCGCATGCGCGCTGCAAGCGCGCTGTGTGCGCAGTGGCTGGCAGCTGCAGCACGCGACCAGCAGTTGCAGAGTGCAACCAGCAGCGTGAGCAAGGGCTTCCAGTTGCACGCGCGTCGGTTGATGTTTTCCGGTGTGACGGCGGCAGCAAATCGGCGTCGGAGAGGCATGAACAGTCGCTGCCCTTTGTGGAGATGGCGGCTGGGGAAGATGAAAGAAAGAAAAATATGATTTTAGGGTTTCATGGTTTTTATCATGGAGATCCCTATAGTTTCATAAGTTTTCTTTTGGGCAGAAATGTTTCAATTTTTTGCGTTTAAATCCAAAAATAGTTTTGGGCTTAAAGAATCTTAGTTTTAGGCCTAATTAAAATTTGGGCTTAATGGATTAAAATGCATAGATAAAATTGAACACATTAAATTTATATTTGGTCCAAAAGTTTTATTTTAATAAAAACAAAATTTAATTATTTATTTATTTTCTTTCAAAATTAAAATTGGACCAATTATAAATTTAAAAACCTAATTTTTCCTAATCCATTAACAAAGATAAGATTATGGAAGATGGACATTGACAAGAAGCCCAATGAAGATTAGGCTTAGGGTTAATGTATTTTTCATTATTAGGAAAGCCATGAATTAAGATTATTTAATTGTTTTTCTATATGTTATGTTTTGGATGATAACATGCCTTGATAACATGCCATGATAACATGTCATATAGAATAGGTAGTGCCACTCTATGCATAATGATACATGTCATTCATTAATAATGAATTTCATTATATTGTTTGAAATTTGCATATGCTTAATAATATTGGATATCATCTAGATAATATTATAGGAAGCATGCAATTAACAATATGTATGTTTTAAAAAGAAAAAACCAATTTTAAAATATTGAGTGGGAGAGGGAAAATTTAAGATAATTTTCCCACATGCTCCATTGTTAGTTCAATAATAAAATTATATATATACCTCGACTTCATGATACGGTGATGCTCCCTTCGGAGGGTATATATATTAGATATTTTATTTGATGAACTTCTTCAAAGATAAAATTGAAATATTTTTCAATCGATTGTTCACCCCAACGGTGACTATTGAAATGAAAAATATCTAAATTGAAACAATGGTTATACACTCAACTAAAATTTGTTATTAACCTTCCCAACGAAGCTCTGTTAACAAATTTAGGCCCAAAAGGATAACGATAATTATTTATCATGTCTCTACATGAAAGTAAATAATCCAATGGGTAATTGGGTCTAGTAAGTATAGACATGACTTTCCCACTGGATAGCTTGTCAAAGCGGAACTAGATTATCGTTACAATAAATTAAAATGCATTTATGGTTTTATGCATTTTTGTCATTTATTGTCAATATTGTTTCAAATTATTTATGCATGGATGTTTTATTTTTCAGAAAATGTCTTCCCTGAGCCCACTTACTATTATTCTGAGTCAAAACAAACTCACTGGAGAGAACTATATAGATTGGAAAAGAAATCTATTCATTGTCCTGACTGCTGAAAATTATAAATATGTCTTAACCCAGCCATGCCCTCCAATTCCAGCGGATGATGCTCATAGAAATCAGAGGAGGCTTTATGAGAAATGGCAAAAGGCCAATGAAATGGCAAAGTGCTACATTTTAGCCTCGATTTCTAATATTCTGCAGACCAAACATCAAAACTTGGAGACTGCTACTGAAATAATGGATAGTCTCCAACAGATGTTCGGGCAGAGTACTCGCTCAGTGAGACAAGCAGCGCTGAAAGGAATTATGAACAGTAAAATGAGGAAGGGCACAAGAGTTCGTGATCATGTCCTCAAAATGATGGACTATTTGAATGAGGCTGAGATTCAGGGAGCACAAATCGATGATAACTCAAAGATTGACATGGTGCTAGAATCTCTACCAGAAACATTCAAGGAGTTTAAGGTCAATTATAACATGAACAAAAGAAACATGACCTTAACTGAATTGATGAACGAACTCCATTCTGCTGAAGAGATCTATCGTACTGAGAAATCTCTGGGAAGCATAAATATTACTGAAAAAAGTTCATCTTCTAGGCCTAAGCCGAAAGGCAAAGGTAAGAAGAAAGCTGAGAAAAAGAGACCGTCTACCAAGCAAGATGGCAAGCCGAAAGGCAAATGCTTCAAGTGTGGACATAAAGGTCACTGGAAAAAGGATTGCCCTAAGATTGTGAAATCAGGTATGGGAAATCTTTTTGTAATTGAGGCCTGTTTAGTTCAGAATCCTATTGACACTTGGGTGTTGGATTTAGGAGCAACTAATCATATTTGTAATTCACTTTATTGGTTTCAGGAAACCAGGAAAATAAGTGAAGGAAGCGTCAAGCTGCAGTTAGGGACAGGACAGTTCATGTCAGCAGTGAAGATTGGATCTGTTTTATTATTTTTTAATAATGAGACTTTAGTTTTGAATAATTGTCTTTATGTTCCAGACATTAAGAGGAATTTAATTTCAGTAGCTTGTTTGTCAAAGCAAGGGTACACTGTAAATTTTGGATCCTCTGTTTCTATTTTTCATAATAAGAGACTAATTTGTTCTGGTACATTGGAGGATAATTTATATCATTCAAGTCCAATGATCCATTCTATGCATGACACAGTGATAAATAATGATGAGCATACACATTTATCTGAGAAAAGAAATATTTCTTCCAACCAATGTTACCTCTGGCATTTACGCTTGGGTCATATAAATCAAAATAGGATATAGAGAATGATCAAAGATGGGCTCTTGGGTCCATTAGAAAATGAATCGTTGCCACTCTGTGAATCCTGTTTAGAAGGAAAAATGACCAAAAGGCCATTCTCGGCCAAAGGAGTATATGCAACAGTACCACTTGAATTGGTACATACAGATGTATGTGGACCAATCAATGTACAAGCTCGAGGAGGTTATGAATATTTCATCACTTTCACTGATGATTACTCAAGATACGGTTATGTTTATTTGATGCGTCATAAGTCTGAAGCTCTTGAGAAATTCAAAGAGTATAGGGCTGAGACAGAAAAGCAATTAGATAAGAACATAAACAAACTTCGATCTGATCGAGGTGGTGAATTTCTCTCAGGAGATTTCAAAGAGTATCTGGTTGAAAATGGGATTATATCTCATTTGACTGCCCCGGGAACACCACAACAAAATGGGGTAGCTGAAAGAAGAAATAGAACTCTTTTGGATATGGTGAGATCTATGCTTAATTATTCTTCATTACCAATCTCTTTTTGGGGACTAGCACTGGAAACTGCAGTTTACCTTTTGAACTTAGTTCCATCTAAGTCAGTGCCTAAAACCCCAATAGAATTATGGTCAGGTCGCAAACCAAGTTTACGACATGTCCGTATTTGGGGATCACCAGCACATGTGCTGAAACCAAAGGTAGACAAAATGGATTCACGTTCTGAGGTTTGTATGTTTGTGAGGTATCCCAAAGGAACAAGGGGAGGTTTATTTTATAGTCCTCAAGATAGGAAAGTGATCGTGAGCACACATTTCACTTCCCTTGAGGAAGACTATATGAATAACTTTAAACCTAAGAGTAAGGTAATACTTGAAGAACTGTCAGGTGATCAGGTTGATGCTCAGCTTTCAGTGCCTGTTACAGAACAGGAAGAACATCAACAACCAGATGATCAACACAGGATTAACCCTGAACAACCATCACTTTTAGAACCTCGTCGTAGTGGGAGGGTAACTAGGTTACCTACGAGATACATGCTTTTGGGAGAAACCTATACAGCTATCTCAGATGAACATGTACAAGATCCCACTAGTTACAACGAAGCTCTAATAGATAGAGATGTTGAATTTTGGAAAAAGGCCATGAATCAAGAAATGGAATCTATGTATTCCAATAAAGTCTAGGAACTTGTAGAGGCACCAAATGGGGTAAAACCTATAGGATGCAAGTGGATCTACAAGAGAAAAAGAGGAGTAGACAGAAGGGTGGAAACATTTAAAGCAAGATTAGTAGCCAAAGGGTTTACTCAGAAAGAGGGAATCGATTATGAGGAAACTTTTTCTCCGGTTGCTATGCTTAAATCCATCAGGATTCTGCTCTCCATTGCTGTAGTGCTAGATTATGAAATTTGGCAAATGGATGTCAAGACTGCCTTTCTTAACGGGCATCTTGAAGAAAACATTTACATGACGCAACCAGATGGATTTATACAAAAAAGCCAAGAACACATGGTATGTAAGTTGCAGAGATCCATTTATGGATTGAAGTAAGCATCCCGGTCATGGAACATCAGATTTGATCAAGCGATTAAATCGTTTGGATTCATTCAGAACATTGATAAACCATGTGTGTACAAGAAAATTCAAGAAAAATCTGTAGCCTTTCTAATTCTTTATGTAGACGATATTCTCCTAATTGGAAACGATATAGGAGTATTGACTACAATAAAGAGTTGGTTAGCAAAACAATTTGATATGAAAGATCTGGGAGAGGCAAGTTATATTCTTGGTATCAAGTTACTACGAGACCGGAAGAATAAAACTTTAGCCTTGTCTCAAGCGGTTTATATCGATAAGATATTGGCTAGATTTAGCATGAAAAATTCCAAGACTGGTTTATTACCATTCAGACATGGAATTACATTCTCTAAGGATCAATCACCTAAAACATCTGAAGAGATAGAGAGAATGAGACGAGTTCCCTATGCAGAAGCTGTGGGAAGTCTCATGTATGCCATGCTTTGCACTAGGCCAGACATATGTTTTGCGGTAGGGATGGTTAGTAGATATCAATCTAATCCTGGACCTGAACACTGGACTGCGGTCAAGCATATAATGAAGTATCTGAAAAGAACTAAAAATTATATGCTTGTGTATTCTGGTGATGAACTCATTCCAGTGGGTTATACTGATTCTGACTTTATGTCAGATAAGGATTTTAGAAAATCAACTTCCGGCTATGTGTTTACATTGGGAAGTGGAGCTATTAGTTGGAGGAGTGTGAAACAATCTTGTATCGCAGACTCCACAACTGAAGCTGAATATGTGGCTGCATCCGAAGCTGCAAAAGAAGCTGTATGGCTCCTCAAGTTCCTACAAGATCTTGAGGTGGTACCTGCTGTAACTGCACCCCTTAAACTATTTTGCGATAATAGTGGTGCGGTAGCTCAATCTAAGGAACCAAGGAACCACAAGAAACAAAAACATATTGAGAGGAAGTATCATCTTATAAGGGATATAGTGCAGAGAGGTGATGTGGAGGTTACTCAGATTGCGTCACAGCAAAACTTGGCAGATCCTTTTACAAAGGCCATACCTGGAAAACCTTTTAACTTGCACTTAGAATCCATGGGCATGCGTGAGATGCCAAATATGCTTTGAGAGCTAGTGGGAGATTGTTGGGAAAATATGCTCTTTAAAAGCATATGTGTTTATTTAATTGTAATAAATAATTTTTCTGATTAATAAAATAAATGAGGTATTTTATTCAAATATCTTAATTGCATTAATATTTGTATTAAAGTCCATTTAATCATATTATATGTATTTATGTGATCACCATGTGGATTCACAGAAGACATAAATACAAGTTATCTTATGATTAAATAAATTTAGTTCGCAGTTGATAAATAAAGTTAGGCACTTTATTTAGGTATAGACTGTAATAAATTCATTGAATGATTTGTCTTAATCATGTATGAATTTATTTATGTAGTACAACTACATTGAACAGGATCACATATGAGATTTAATTAACTTTGTAATAACTGTTAGACTTATTAAATCTCATAGGCGTTGATTTTACTGTAATCTTAATCTTGAGTTAATTATGATTTCATGATTGTGATTGTTATTTCATTTGAGTTATCAATGGGCACGACACATCCTTGTGGTCAAGATTACCCGGTATCTTGGTGGGAGCAATTATGAGTATTGGAGTTATGGATTAACAATATAGAATTTGTACAACACATCTCTTGATAGGTTTTCGGTACTTGATCATAGAATTCTCTGGCCAGAGTGTGTCAACATATTTAGTATGTTGAAAATGATCATTAGAGAAAACCAGTAAGGATCAAGGAATAAGATGTTATTAAGTTGATTGGACAGTTGAGATATCAATTTAATTAACGATGTGGTACAAAGGATTGTGCAGTAAAGAAATCAATGTGGCTTGGGACGAATTATTATTCGAGCATACAATTATGGAAGTAAGTTCCAATCTTTTAGTGGAGTAGATTTGGAATTAAATAATTGGGCTAGTTTAATTACAGGCCTAATTATTGTAGCCACTATTGTATGTTCCCAAATGATCCCCGGGTTAGCTCATTTAATTGACTGCACAACTACTGGACTAATAAGTAAGATAACTAGCTATTTGGGTCAAAAGCCTAAATATATCATTTAGTGGGAGGCTCCATTTAATTAGCTTTTGTGTAAGGGGCCTTATGTTATTTTACAAGGTGGGTCCCTTATTGAAAAATCAAATAACGTGGGTTTTGTTTTTTGAATTATTTGGAGCCTAGGGTTTTCACTAAAGGGTGATATAAAAGGCTTATTTTCTCTAAAGAAAAGAGGGAAGCCACTTTATACAAATCAAAGAATAAGATTTTTCTCTCCATGATTGAGAGAAAAATTTTCTCGTGCTAGTTGCTTTGGTAGTGATAAAGGCGCCCACACGTCAAGTGCAGATCGAACCTGAGTCATAACCTGGAAGATCATTGGTGACAGTTCGTGATCTAACAAGCGTGGTGGTGACAGATCGTGATCTAACAGGAGTGGTGGTGGCAGATCGTGATCTAGAAGCCTAAATCACTTCAATGGAAAAGCCAACTCGAATTTTCAAGGTACGATTTCTAGAATACGAATTCTTATATATTATATGAGAGCGATCTTCAAAAGGTTTTATAAAAATTTAAAAACCTGATTTTTCCCCAACAGTTAAAGCTTGAGATGATAGACGTTGGAGACAATCAGTTAATAGGAAAGTTCCCAGATTTCATCGCAAATTTTTCAGCTCTCGAGGCAATTGATATTTCCGCGAATATGTTAGGCGGGAGAATTCCCGATAGTCTTTGTCAACTAAGAAGCTTAAACTACTTAAGCATAAGTGAAAATAATTTCTCCTGTAAGCTTCCTCTTTCAATTTGGAACATCTCTTCCCTTGAGATAATTTCTCTACATTCAAACAGATTCGAAGGAAGTCTTCCACTTAACATAGGTTTTAATATTCCAAACGTGAATTTTCTTAGTGTAGGTCAAAACAATTTCACAGGTTCTCTCCCACACTCATTTTCCAATGCTTCAAATCTTCAAGTGCTTGACGTTTATAAAAATCATTTCAGTGGACAAGTGAAAATTGATTTCAACCGTCTCTCGAATCTGTCCAGGCTTTTTTTAAGTAAAAATAATTTAGGAACTGAGTCAACTAGTGATCTTGATTTCCTAACTCTTCTCACAAACTGTAGCCAAATGGAAATGCTTTACTTAAATACAAACAAATTTGGGGGAGTATTTCTGCGTTCTATCGCCAACCTCTCGGCAAAAATAACCGTCATCGGCATGGGAGACAACCAAATATCTGGTACCATACCTTCTGAAATAAAAAATCTTGTCAACATAAATGCATTTGGTGTAGAGTATAACCAATTAACAGGAACGATTCCTCATGCCATTGGCGAACTCAAAAACCTACAAGGTTTAGCTTTGGTAAGAAACAGCTTACGGGGGACCATCCCTGACACACTTGGTAACTTAACACTATTGAATCGCCTTTTTTTAGGATTCAATAATCTGCAAGGCAATGTGCCCTCATCCCTTGGCAATTGTCAGAATTTGATGGTATTGAGTGTCTCGAATAATAAACTTATTGGCGGCTTGCCCCCACAAATTCTCGGGATATAGACCCTTTCAAGGCTCCTGGATCTGTCCGGCAACCTTCTTGGTGGTTCTATTCCACTAGAAGTGGGCAACTTGAGAAATCTGGCAGAATTTGATTTATCTGAAAATCATTTTTCCAATGAGATTCCTGTTACTCTGAGTGCTTGTACAACCTTAGAGTATCTTCATTTGCAGGGCAATTCATTCAGTGGAAGTCTTCCTCTCTCTTTGAAAACCTTGAAAAGCATTAAAGAGCTAGATCTCTCACGCAACAATTTGTCTGGCCAAATCCCAAAATATCTTGAGAATCTATTGTTTTTAGCGTACTTAAACCTGTCTTACAATCACTTCGAGGGTGAGGTTCCAAGAAAAGGAGTTTTCGGAAACAGAACAGGAATTCATTTGATTGGGAATGAAAGGCTTTGTGGGGGTTTAGAAGAATTGCATTTACCATCCTGCCATTTCGGTAGACCAAGAATAACAAGAATAACTCTTCTCAAGGTTGTGATTCCAGTGGCGGTAATATGATAGGTCCCAATCAAAGCTGTAAATTATATAGTAACGATAGTATTCTCTTAGGGTGAGAAAAAAGACCACAATAATTTTAATTGGATTCAGCCTCCTTTAATTAATGACTATCAAAGAATTTAAATACAAAAGAAATTAACAACTATTCCTAATTCCTAGATAATATCCCTAAGAAATAGAACATTATCCGGTAGTTAATGACAACAAAATTGCCAAAGATTATTCAAAATAAAATAATCACGACTCAACCTAATTTTAAGCTAACAAACTAGTGGACACGTAGTCAACAAACTACACTCAATAACATCCCAAAGTCCTTGCCATAATAATAGCTTTGCATGCCCCACGAATGACCAATCTCTTGGCTTAACATTGCCCCCTCCTTTGACAGGAACCTTGTCCTCAAGGTTCACATTCACAAACCTCGACTAAATTCCCATTTCGTCCCTCCAAGAGTAGTAGTTGTGGACTCGTACACCTATGACCAAGTGAGAATTTCTCCTCACAATTAAAGCAAGTGTGAATTTTGTTGATGAAGAGAAATCAACAACTGCTCGGTTGAAGGGTCTTGTGGTTTCCCTTTGGCGCATCAGCTGCTCAACTCTCATCCGGGCAAGCCTAATAGCTTCTTTCAATAATTTTGGCTTGAACATTCTAATGTCCTCAGCTAATTCAAGTTTGAGTCCTCCTATGAATGTCCCTACCAAAGCCTTTTGTGTCCAACCTTGTACCCGATTTCTCAGCCGCTCAAATTCCTTTTGATAATCACGTAAGGAGCCCACTTGTTCAACTTTTGACAATGCTTCATCAAAATCCTCACAATCAGTAGAACCAAATCTTGCCCACAGTTCATCATGAAAAATTTCCCATGTCACTTCCTTACCCTCTTCCTTATATGATCTCCGCAACCATTGCCACCATTGATTAGCCTCGCCTTCAAGGTGGAATGAGGCTAGAGATACTTTTTGCTCATTGTTGATACCCTGAAATTCAAAAAATTGATTAACACGATTAAACCATTCAGTTGGGTTGTCGTCGGAATACCGTGGAAATTCAAGTTTTGTCATCTTGGATGAAAAGTTTTGTCGCCCCCCTTCATGCTCCTCACGATTTGGGCGTGATAAGCCACTTTGATCATGGGCGATTTGAATTGATGCTCCTTTGGATGCCATAATTGTTTTCGTTAACTTGTTGAGTGTTTCTTCCAAGTGGTGTAGCCTGTCATTTATTCCAAGCTCCATTCGGTTCATGCCATCCTGCAAACTGCCAAGTCCAGCTTCCAAGAGCTCAATTCTCTCTTTGTTAGTTGCCATGGATAACGTAGCTCTGATACCAATTGATAGGTCCCAATCAAAGCCGTAAATTATATAGTAACGATAGTATTCTCTTAGGGTGAGAAAAAAGACCACAATAATTTTAATTGGATTCAGCCTCCTTTAATTAATGACTATCAAAGAATTTAAATACAAAAGAAATTAACAACTATTCCTAATTCCTAGATAATATCCCTAAGAAATAGAACATTATCCGGTAGTTAATGACAACAAAATTGCCAAAGATTATTCAAAATAAAATAATCACGACTCAACCTAATTTTAAGCTAACAAACTAGTGGACACGTAGTCAACAAACTGCACTCAATAACATCCCAAAGTCCTTGCCACAATAATAGCTTTGCATGCCCCACGAATGACCAATCTCTTGGCTTAACATAATATCGATGATCTTATTAGCATGTTTGATTATTGTTTATACTAGAAGAAGGAAACATACACAGAAATCATCTCGTACGTTGCCGATGGAACAACATTTTCCAATGGTTTCCTATCCTGAGTTGAATAAAGCAACAAATGATTTTTAAGCATCAAACATGATTGGTCAGGGAAGCTTTGGCTTTGTGTGTAAAGGAAAGCTAGGTGAAACTGGGACTACAGTAGCAGTGAAGGTAATGAATCTTAAGCAAAAAGGTGCAGCCAAAAGTTTTGTTACTGAATGTGAAGCATTAAGAAATGTTCGCCATCGAAATCTCATCAAAATTGTCACTGTTTGCTCAAGCATTGATTTTAAAGGGGTTGATTTCAAGGCTCTTATTTACGAGTACATGCAATGCGGAAGTTTAGAGGATTGGTTGCCCTAGAGCAATGATAAACTTGAAGCTGGCAATTTAGGTCTCATTCAAAGACTAAACTTAGTCATTGATGAGGCTTCTGCAATCGAATATCTTCACCATCATTGTCAACCACCAATTGTTCATGGTGATCTAAAGCCAAGCAATGTTTTGCTTGATCATGACATGATTGCCCATGTGGGTGATTTTGGGCTTGCAAGATTTCTTTCTGATTATTCTCCTAGTACAATTCTTGAAACTCCATCAAGTTCAATCGTGATAAAAGGAACCGTTGGCTATGTTGCCCCAGGTAATTACATGTTTTCATTTTTGATACTTCATTCTTTAGTTAATATCAATGTTATAATGCCTGACACAAAGAACTTGAAAATGTTCTTTTTTTTCCCAAGAATATGGCGTTGGCAGGGATGTGTCTATGATGGGAGATGTGTACAACTTCGGGATTTTGTTACTAGAGATGTTTACAAGAAAACGGCCAACCGATAAGATGTTTAATGATAGTCTGAATCTCCATAAATTTGCCAAGACGGTTCGGCCAAAAAAAGTAATGGTAATTGTTGATCCTTCGTTGTTGTTGGACTTGGAAGCAAGGGTGAGCATCCAGGAATCCTAAAAATGAAAGAGCGAAAATTGAGGACTGCTTGGTTGCCATAATGAGAGTTGGAGTTCTCTGCTCAGTGGAGTCTCCATTCGAGCGAATGCAAATGACAGATGTTGTGGCAAAATTATGTGCTGCTCGGAAAATCTTTCTCAATAACAGAGCTTAATGCATTAGAATTGGGATTGCGAAGCGAGAATGTTGGAGAGCTCTGAAAACCCTGAACTCTACGAAAACCCTAGCTTACTGAAAACGATTCCACCGCCGTTACCTGAAGATCGTTCCACCAAAAAGGCTCAGTTTCGTAGCCATGGAGCGGACGCAGATAATCCACCCCCCTCTCTTTCAAGGATGCGCTTGTGCCCCCCAACCAATACAGACAATCTGATGATATTGAGATGGAAGAAGAATGGGACTTTGAACCTGGCGATGTAACAGTAGGCGATGATGGCACCATGCCCACTATCAAATTCTCTAAACGACTCCAAGATAAATTGATTAAACCTTGGCAGAACTCTGTGGTGGTGAAACTGCTGGGGAGAAACATTGGATATAAAGTCTTGTGTAATCGGCTGAAGGTTATGTGGCATCAGATTCACGATTTTTAAGTGACTGATCTTGAAAATAATTATTTTCTAATTCGCCTCGAATCACCAGAGGATGCTGTCTATGCATTAACCGAGGGGCCATGGGTTATCTTTGGGCACTATTTAATAGTACAGCCTTGGACGCCTTAGTTTGATAGCAACATTACTGATCTTGACTCTGCCATTGTTTAGATTCGGCTACCCGGCATGGCTTTTTCACTTATATGATAAGAGAATTTTACGGAAGATTGGCCAGCTTGTGGGTATCGTTATCAAAATTGATTACCTTACTGAACTGCGGGAGAGGGGAAAGTTTGCAAGGATTGCTGTCTGCATCTCTCTTTCTCAGCCTCTGCTATCTCAGTTTAATCTAGACGGGAAGATCCAGAAGGTTGAATACGAAGGGTTGCCAATCATATGCTATCAATGTGGAAAATATGGCCATAATAGTATTGTTTGTCCTAGCAAGCAAAAAATGAATGAGGCTAATAATGTTACTTCTGAGAACACTATACCAGGTCGTACGGCAGGTGAAAAGGATGGTGCTTTAGCTATTAATACAAAAAATAGTGAGAGGTTTGGACTATGGATGATTGTGGCAAGGAAAGGGAAGCCTAAGTTTGTAGTGGAAAGGAGAACATTATTGCTGCAGAGAGGAATCAACGAAATGATATTCCTGTTACCTCTCGTTTTGATGCTTTATCTGAGGATTCAGATACAAATATTATGGTGGAGGTTGCTGTAAAGATCCCTAACCTTGAATCCCCACAACGACAACCTAAATCCATCACCGACCACTTCCACACTTGGAAGAACCTGACTCTGAAAACTCCTAGCATTCTAAAACCTAAAAACCAACTCTCTAAAGCCAAGCAAGTGGCCAAATCAGAGCACCCAATATTGAAACAGCAGAATCTCACAGTTTCCACTTCCAAGCATGCAAACCTACGTCCCCACAATACAAAAATTCTATCCCCCATTGCAAATGTTCCTATCCCGAATCCTGCAAACATTTTACCTAGCTTCCCCCAAGAACCTACTTTTACTTTAACAACCTTAGATCCTCAAAATCATACGGCAATAACCTTTTCCAAAAAAAGCCACGAGACCGTAGGCAACCCACCAGATTTCCCACGTAAACAAGCTTTGGTCAACTCTGAACAACAACCTCCCCCAACACAAATAAATGATCCTCCCGATGACAAGGAGAAAGGGAATATAAAATCAATGGCTGACTCTGCTGGTGATCCTCAACTTGCATTCAGTAATAAAGAGGATGACACTATGTCTGATGATGAAAACTCTTTCGTCAATGAAACCCTGTAAATGCATGGAGAAGCAGATCTGGAGCTTCGTGCGTAAGTCTCTCACGCTCACCCTCCTTATTATATGCTCTTCATGACGATTTCAATACTATTATGGAATGTACAAGGGGCAGGGTCCCTATCTTTTCGATGAGGTTTTGCTACCTTAGTTAAAAGCTACAACCCTACAATTGTTGTGATCCTAGAACCAAGAACAAGCGGTAAGAAAGCAGATGACTTCATAAAAAAAAATGGTTTTGACCGTTCTTACCATGTAGAGGCTACTGGTTTTTTGGGGGGTATTTGGATATTATGGAGGAATTTTTTTGATGTCAAGATTGCTTTCAATCATACTCAGTTTATTCACTTAAAAATCAGTGTCCAGAACGTCATCCAATCTTAGGTCATTGCAGTCTATGCGAGCCCAAATTCAGCTGGACATCGTGTTCTTTGGTATCATTTAAATAGCATTGCGGAGTCGATGCATGATCCCTGGATTGTAGGAGGAGATTTTAATTCAATCTTGTATGCTGAGGAAAAATGTGGGGGTTCGTCTTTGAGCACGGGTATTTGTCCTAACTTTAACTCATGGTTTCATGCTAATCACATTGTTGACTTGCAGTTCAGTGGACCTAGATACACATGGACTCGCGAGAATCTTTCAAAGCATCTGGACCGTGCTATGAGCAACAAGGAGTGGCTTCTAAAATTTGATAATTATTCGGTTACTCACTTACCACAAGTTGAATCTAATCACAGGCCGATTTTGGTCCGTTTTGAGCGTCAGAATGGTTTTATGGGGAGTGCTAAGCCTTTTTTATTTTTTGCTGCTTGGATGACTGATAACCATTTTGGGGAATTTATGTAATATAGTTGGCATAAAAATCTTCCTTACTCGCAAGCAGCTTCTATTTTTACTAGTAAAGTGGTTAACCGGAATAGAGAAGTTTTTGGCAACATATTCAAACGGAAAAAACAGTTGCTAGCTCGTCTTGGTAGGGTTCAGAAGGCCTTAGAGAGTCAACCCCTCCGTAGCTTGTACTGTCTCGAGGCAAAGTTGAAAAGAAGTTAGAAGAAATCCTATCTCAAGAGGAATTATTGTGGTATCAAAAATCTCACAGAGATTGGATCAATTATGGGGATTGGAATACCTCTTTTTTTCATCAGAAAACTATCACAAAGAGGGCTCGAAATCGTATAAATGCTATTAAGGATGATAAAGGTATTTGGCTTTATGACACCGATGACATTAAGTTCCATGCCGTGTCTTTTTTCTCCACTTTATACAAATTTGATCAAGACTTTCACCGGCTGTATCATGTGCAAGGGTGTTTTCCTCAAATTGATCACACTCATTTGTCAATTCTTGCTAGCTCGATTGACAACGAGGAAATTCGTCGGGCAGTCTTTCAGATGAGCCCATTCAAAGCGCTTGGAATTGATGGCTTCTCTGCCGGATTTTATCAAACCCAGTGGCATATAGTTGGAGATTCTTTCTGTTCTGGCATAAATGATATTTTCAACTCCCATGGTATTCCTAGTGAAGTAAATAAAACCCTCATTGTCCTCATTCCAAAGAATGAGCATCCCACTTCCTTTAAGATGTATCGCCCTATCAGCCTTTGCACCGTATTTTACAAAACAGTGACTAAGATTATTGTCAATAGACTGCAAACTATACTCCCTGATCTAATTGGCCCCCATCAGACAAGTTTTGTCCCTGGCCGGTATATCACTGAAAACATCATCATTGCTCAAGAAGTGGTCTATTCCATGCGACGAAAGATGGGCAAAAAAGGTTTCATGGCTATTAAGGTTGATATGGAAAAAGCTTATGATAGATTGAGCAGGAATTTTATCTATGAGACCTTAACGGAGCTAGCCTTGCGTTTGGATCTTGTTCGCTTAATAATAGAGTGTATTACTTCTAATAGTATGAATATTTTATGGCATGGTGAATTAACGGATGATTTCTCTCTCAGTAGAGGTGTAAGACAAGGTGATCCTTTGTCTCCATATATTTTTGTTCTCTGTATTGAAAGATTAAGTCATGGGATTTATCACTCAATTCAACAAGATCACTGGAAGCCTATCCGCTTATCTCGGCTGGGTACTCCCTTAAGCCACCTTTTTTTCGCGGATGATCTTCTTCTCTTTGCCGAGGCTACTTGTGGGCAAGCTCATTTGATCAATTCAGTCTTAGAAGATTTTTGTTTGAGCTCTGGCGCAAAGGTCAATCAATCTAAGACATATGTTTATTTTTCTAAAAATGTCCCAGATGCTGTTGCCAGCAGACTAGGCCGAGATTTGGGGTATACAGTCACGAAAGACTTGGGCATGCCTTTGTTGCACAGTCATGTTTCTAAGCAAACCTATCAAGGGATTCTAGATAAAATGGATCAAAAGCTTTTGGGTTGGGCAGCCTCTCAACTTTCTCTTGTAGGGCGTATCACTCTCACCCAATCCGTCCTTCAAGCAGTTTCTATTTATACTATGCAGACTACAAACTTGCCGGGTAATATCAAGGCTAAACTTGATCAACTTTGTAGACGTTTCTTGTGGAGTGGGAATGATGATCTACGGAAAATGAGCTTAATTAGTTGGCACAGCATTTGCCAACCAAAAATGGCGGGTGGTCTTGGTTTTAAAAGGTTGGATATCATGAATGAAGCGCTGCTGTTGAAGGTTGCATGGCATTTAATCACTGAGCCTAACAAACTTTGTGTCCAAGTGCTATCCATAAAACATGGAGTTTCTCTATCGGACATTCCTCATGCTCTCCCTACTCGGTATGGCTCCCATTTGTGGAAATCTGTGGGTCGAGTTTGGGATTATGCTAAGCGCGGATTACGCTGGAATATTGGTAATGGGCTGAAAGTTAAATTTTGGTGGGACTGTTGGGCAACGACACCTCATCCTCTTGCGAATTTAGTCTTACAGCCGATACCTCCTGACCTTTGTGATTTGTATGTTGCTGATTTTGTTTCTATAGATGGCTCTTGGAATTGGCCAAAGTTCAATCATATCTTGCCCCATCATGCAATGATGCGAATTGCTTTAATCCACCCCCCGTCAACTTGCAATGGTGTTGATCAAGTTTACTAGGCATCTTCTTCACAAGGAAAGTTCACAGTTAAATCAGCATATGACCTTTTGGATCACTCTCATGTACAGGAAAGTGCCACTTACTAGAGGTTAGCTTGGTCATGGAAGGGCCCGTAGAGTATCAAGATTTTTATTTGGCTGGTGCTTCACAATAGGTTGAAGACTCGGGCAGAGCTAGCATCACGACACTTGAACATTGATCCATCTCGTGAGAGGTGTGGTGCTGGTTTGGAGAATACGATTCATGTACTTCGTGACTGTCCTTATTCGAGAGCGGTTTGGCTACGGCTTATTCGAGGAAACAATCAGCATCATTTCTTTGAGTCTAGCCTTGCAAACTGGATGTCCGAGAACTTGCAGTCCCATAGCACCTCCCTAGGTAATAAACTTTGGCGAGTCATCTTTGGCGTTGCTATTTGGCGGCTTTGGTTTTGGCGAAATCGGTTTATTTTCACCAAGGATTATTGGGAGAGCAATAATATAGCAATGGTTATAAAATTCAGGGCAACTGAAATTCAAAAATGTAATTCTTTCCTTATTGCCGCTGGCAGGAACCGTATTGAAAAGTGGATTCGTTGGATTGCTCCTACTTGGCCTTGGGTTAAGTTAAATACTGACAGTACAAAAAAGTCTTCAGGCCATGCAGGAGCTGGTGGTCTAATTCGTGACTACAGAGGAGTTTGGCAGACAGGATATAATGCTAACTTAGGTGTTTGTTCAGTAACATCTGCTGAACTCTAGGGTTTATTTCATGGGTTATCTATAGCTTGGCTATATGGTTTTCGTAGGGTGATAGTGGAAGTGGACAGCAAGTGTGTCTTGCAGTTAGTCTCTACTTCAAGCCCCATCATCAATGAGCATTTTTCTCTAATTCAAGCCATCCAAGAGCTTCTCCGACGTGATTGGTTGATTCAAGTGAACCATATCTATCGGGAAGCAAATGCAGCAGCAGATTTCCTTGCTACTTATAGCTTTTCTTTTCCTCTAGGTTCACATTGCTTTCAGTCCTTTTCTTTAAATATGCTTAGCATATTAAACAATGATGTTTCTGGGGTTGCACACTCCCGTTTAGTGTTGCCTTAGCTCTTTTAAGAGCCCTTTATTGATAAAAAAAAAAAGAAATGGGATTGAGGCCACTTGCTTGATGTTCACTCTTGTCAATTGATCTAAACCTTTTATTGAGATTGCAAAATTATGTTCGTGTCTTGCATTTAAAAGTTGGTGATTGAAATGCTTTTTATGAAATGCTTTTTAATTGATGACGAATTAATTGTACAATGTTTTCTTATATATAAAGATAGATACGAGAAATATAGTAAGACTTCCCATAGTCTTGGAAAATAATAAAAGTGAGTTATAACAGAATAAAGATTATAGCTTGTACACTAATGATATGTTCGTTGACTTGTAGTTCTGGAATATGTAAATCCGTTTAATAGTGCCTTACATTCAACAAGATTGGTTTCAAGGATATCAATTGATTGCATGGGGATATCAATTGATTCCATGGGCTATTGACTACTCTCCTTATCAAGTGTGCATTGTTTACTATCTTCCACAACCTTGGCTGATTGCTTATATTGATAATGATTCTTTCCTGAAGCAGTGTGAAAGTGATACTAAATGTTATTCTAGTGTATGCTCTTGAAACTCAAGAAAGATTAACTCTTAAAGGTAGAAAATGTTTGTAGCTAATAACACTACTCTCCTTAATGACAAAGATAAACCTAAAAGGGAATAATCTAAAACATTATTGATGAAAAGCTAAAGGTATTACAATATACTAAGATAATAACCCTACTTATGGTTGTAGCTAATTTAATCCTAATCATTCTCAAATAAGAGAATTAATCTAAAATCTCAATTAGACTAAAATTACAAATATGACTCCAATAAATATAATAAAACAAGATAAATCCTATTGAAAATTAAATACTGAGCTAACTCAAAATCTAGAGCTTCTAATTTATTTTACCTTATATGCTTCCTACAATAGTCTCCTCCTCTTTAGGAAAAAAAAGGTCATCCTCAAGTTTTGCTAAAAACAAAAACAAAAGACTATTTAGAGGATGAAACTTAAAGTAGAGTAGAAATGTATCTTGAGGCTCGAACTCATAATCTTTCAAATCAATCTCCTTTGAAACTTAAAATACTTCATATTTTATTTTCTCTTTAATGTTCTTGTCAATTAACTTTATCTTGGTAGTCATATCTTCTTTAAGAATAACCTTCTTGCGTCCACTATGACTAGACAAAACCATATCAATTATCTCAAGGTCTTTGAGAACAATTTGCTTAACTTCATGAATAATTGGTCAAACTATATCAACTTTATCATCTTCAAGAACAATTGTTGTCTCTTTACCTTAAGCTTCTTACATTATTTTAACCATGTTGTTAGAGATAAGACTCAAGTCAAAAATGGATTGTACTTTTTCATTTGAAACTTCAAGTTTATTTGAAATCTCTTTAAGAGAAGCTTTTACAACATTCTTTTCTTCCAATGATGAAGCTAGTAAGGGTTACTCTTCCATACTAATATCTTCAACTTTAGAATCTTGGATTAACGCTTTGTCATTGACGAGTGTGTTAATAAGCACATGTTCAGTAATTGTAGAATCAAGCACAATTTGTTTTTTTTTCATTGGTAAATTATGATCTTTGTTGGCATAAGAAGGTTGCTTTCTGATATTAGTATCCTTTAGTGTTGGGTGTTTTCTACTGTTATGGGTGTTAATGTGCAAGTATACACAACAAGTAATATACTAATGAATATTTAAATCGTCTCCACATGGATTGATGTTATCAGACTTGCTACAACAATCTTACAATGTAGTTTTGTTCTAATTAAAATAAAATAAATTGTAAAACTAATGAACTAATTAAACTAAAATTACAATAAATAAATGCACTAAAGAAAACTCTCACATCAAAAATAAGGATGTAACCAATGGGAATAGAGTAGTTGAGTGATTAAACTCACTTAATGGTATTGATTGTTTCTTTAATTAAGAACATGTTGCTACAACATCATCTACTACATCACTGGGCAGAATCCTTTATGCATCATCAGCTGTTACATATTGGATATCTTATATCTAAATGTAACCCAACAGTGACCAATTGTTATGCTAATATTAAATATAACATTAAACATTTTAAGTTCCATTTACCCTACAAGGTGAATCCTTATGTCTAGTTCTTTACTAAGTTTAGATCAAGCACAACCCTGCTCAAATTGAGATTTACTCAACTTGAGAAACCTAATCTAAAACCAAGTATTTTCTTAATTTATTCCACTAAGTTAGACATTTTTTAGACTCTTTCTTAGCTAGTATCTACTAAATGGGTGGTCAGCCGAAATAGAGAATTGAAATAAATACAATTAAGACAAAATGTTGTAGCAAATATAGAGCAACACAGATATGTTAGTTAAACATCCATTAAGATCGTTTATCACTGAACCACAATCAAATTCAGTTCATGATTTACGATAGAACCGTAAATAAAATTGTTTCAACCATCAAATACATCCCTATAAATAAATAGAAACTAGAAAATAAGAAGAAGAATTGAGTTATGCTTGGTCTTTATGATTTCTCCTCTGTTTTCTCCTTGAATCCTCTGTTACAACCCTTAAATCTTTCTTTTAATATCTATTTTCTTGTTGTTTCTTTTCAGAATTCTCCTTGGATGACAACTCTTTTTTTTTTCTTTTTATGCGTGCTCCTTTTATAATTTGGGATTAGGGCAACCAAAAGTGTGTGGCGCGTATCCTCCATTTTTGAAAACATCATATTGCCATCTTTTAGTTATTGAGCGCAAAATTTTTTTCTGTCAGTGCTTCATGATTGCTACAGCAACAACTATAGTATCTTCACTGTTCTAGACTTATTTAAACTCCTATGCCAAGTTTTTTTTATTATTTTTGCAAGTTTGTTACAACAACATTTCATCTCTGAAACTCGAGTTTTTCGGTCACCTACAATCATGCACATGATCCAAGCACAAAAATGATCTAAAGCAAACTTCATTTATTAAAAACAAAACGAAAATGGATGCCCATTCAAAATATAACTGAAATGCAATGAAAACACATCATTTACTCTCTAAGTAATATTGATTTAAGTTTAAAAGTGTTATGATAACTCTCATTTTATAGAGTTATCATTCAGCTAGAAGAAGTCCATGATAGGATCCTATTTCAATGACAAACTCTCATGCTGTAGTTTTAGAAGAATAAATCTATTGAACTCTTGATCTTTTCTTCTTTGGCTCTGGTGATGCTCCTGCACTCATTTAGATCTCTTTAATGCTTCTCTCTCTCTCTAGATTTGTAATTCAACTTCTAATGTAGTTTTAACATATTAAATTTAATATTTATGAGTAGTAACAATTTGTAACAAAACTTATTCCTTAATATTAGCATTTAATCTTTTTATAAATCTTAAAATTGTATCTTTATCATTTTTAGGAAGATTCACATGAGAATGATAATATCAGAGTTGAGATTCATAGAATCGAACAAAATTCATACCTTGTTGACACTTATCAAATTTTATTCAGATCATTCAAAAATATTCAAGAGGAATAAAATAAGATTTTATGTTTCTTTTCATACTATGTCAAGTTCAAATATTATCTCTTCCATATCGAATTCATGTTGCTTGTAAGTTTGTCCACCATTGTGATACATGTTCCATTAATTTAGACGACACATACTTGACATGTTTTTTCTCTGGAATATCTTCAAGAGTATCTTCAATTTTGAAAATCTAATAAAAAATATCTTTAGGATTAGTAAATTCATCATAATAGAAAAGATCATCATCATTTTCGGTATATCTCATTATACACTTCTTTTTTAATTTTTTTTCTTTTTTTTGTTTTAGTTTTTTATGTTTTTTGTAAGAACAGAAAACTAAAGGGCAACAATTAATTAAAAGAAATTATTAGGTCAAAATTATAAATAAGCAAAAGATGGGATACTGATGAATGTGATCGAAAAATTAAAAAAAGATGGGTGGATTTGGAAGAGTTGAGGTCAATGAGTGTGAGCTGGTGGTTGTTTACTTAGATTGTGATGGTTTCATTAAAAAATTGGATGGAATTGGTAGTTAGAGGTTTGTTTCAATTCCAGTAAATAAGATGGCAGATAATAATGCGGGAACTAGTTAGAAAGAAAGGGTTGACGATAGTAAACGGATTGGTAGTGATGGTGGCTGGAAAATCATGGTGCAGGTAGCTAATTGAGGGCTAGTGCAGCAGTTTGTGACTATTTTGGTTTGTTTTTTGTGGCTACCATGGCGGATTGGTGTTTTTTGACTGCTGTGATTTGGTTGGCGGTGTGTGAGCATTCAAGATAATCTTAACCTTTAAATGCAAACTCTATGCTTAACCTTTAAATAAACTTGCCAAGATAATCTTCATTGTTTCTTGTAAGAACCCCATCATCCACGTAAACTAGCATAAAAACTATTATGAAGAAGGAAACCACTATGAAGAAGAAACTATGACATATGATCAAACCATGCATGTGATGCTTGTTTAAGTCCATACAACGACCGATTGAGTTTGCAAACACCATTAAAAAATTTTGAATCTTGGAATCCTGAAGGTCATTCCATATGTACTGTTTCCTTAAGAAATCCATGGAGAAAAATGTTTTTGATGTCAACTTGTCTCATGGACCATTTTAAATGAACTGCTATGGCAAGAATT
Organism: Citrus x clementina; assembly: GCF_000493195.1. Lineage (NCBI taxonomy): Eukaryota > Viridiplantae > Streptophyta > Magnoliopsida > Sapindales > Rutaceae > Citrus > Citrus x clementina. The sequence continues at coordinate 16,775,625 of NW_006262075.1, forward strand.
AATCTTATCATTGTAGCCTTCACAACTGGACTAAAGGTCTCATCATAGTCCTAACCATGAATCTGACTATACCCATGAGAAAGAAGACGAGCTTTAAATCTGTCTACTGTGCCATCTTCATTAAATTTCATTCTAAAAACCCACTTTGACTCGACTGTCACTACAAGAAAAAGGACTTTTTGCGACGGCTACTTACCATCGTGAAAGGCCTTTTACGTCGGCAATACGACGGCAAATGGTTGACGCAAGTAATCGCGTCGTTTTCTATTTGTGATTGGGAAATGACTGTCGTATGACATTTTTTGCGACGGCAAACTAGCCGTCGTAAATTAACATGACGTCGTTAGAATTTAGGCGACGCAAATAAGTAATCAATTGTTATTATTTATCTATTTTCTTCCCAAATCCTGTTCTATTTTTTCATTTTCTACCCAAAATATATATTAACAACATCATTCACATTCTGAATAACATTCATATAATTTCAAAATATAAAATATATCATTGATAATTTTCAATTCAATATACAATGTGAATGAAAAGTAACAATTACAAACCTAAAATAACAAGTTTTAAAATCAATACAATGAACCAATTATCCAACAACATTATCCATTAAAATCTGCAAATCAATTATAAAATCCACTGTGTAAGCAAGCATGCTAGTTGTTACTCTCAAAATTAGGGTTTGCATTTTGATTGTTATGGTGAGAACTTGATGCATCTGGAATCTGCAAATGAGAAGCAAATAAAATCAACAATGAATTTGATTAATTGTCTCTACACTATAAGCTGCTTAATTCCAAAGATAAGTGCTAGATATTAAATGAAAAATATTTACTCATTTAACAGGTCATTCTTAAGAACTTATTGACAGTTAAAGAATTTAAGTCACCAAAATCAATCACTGCCAACAAATGCAAATTTTCCAGGAAGCAAATTAGTCCACTTCTCCTTAAATTATTACTTCTCAAAAAGTACTTAATCCACCACTTCATTCTCTCTACTTCTTTTTCACACTTTGGTCCTTTTACCAACCCAACAATATTACTTGAAATCCTATTTCACACTGATAAAATTTCCATTAAGTCAATTTACATTAATTCTTCACATATATTAAGTCAAGATATTTTTTCTTCTTTTTTTTCTTTAATGCACAACATTTTTTCTTTATATAATCTTCAATTTAGTCAATCCAATATATCCAATTCAGAATTCAGTAAGTAAATAGAATCACTCACAAAAGCTGATCAAACAAAATTCAACTACCAACATCACACTAGATAAACAACAGCTCAATAAAACAACTCATCTAATTCAAAATTTGGTGGGCAAGTAGAATTAGTCACAGAAGCTACTTAAATATACAATCACAAAAGCTACTCAAATAGAATTCAACAACCAAAATTCACTCTAAATATACTACAGCTCAACAATCCAATTGTAGACAAATAAAATCATTCATAGAAATTACTTAAACATAAAATTTACTCTAGATAAGCTAACAATCATCGATGAAAATAGAGCTAGATCTAGCCGAAATATCATCAATGCATGAACTTAAAATACAACAGTAATTAGAAAGCAAAGGAAAATAACGAGGATAAATTAAAAAAATATTAGTTAAGTTCTCTCACCTGTGTGGTGTAAATGAAGAAGCAATGGATCCTGTAGCAAATGAGAACAAAGACAGGAGGTGAATTAGGCACCAATTTTTTTTCTCTATTAAATTGTAAGAATCAATTCGGCTTGGGTCTTTACAATTCCAACAATAAGCTTTTTCACATTTCAAAAATAAAAACTAAATCTAGAAAGAAGGAGAAATAAATTTGAATTGAAAAAACTTACAAAAAAAAAAGGCAAGAACCAGAGAAAGCACAAGCCACAGAGAGCCCGCTCTGTAGAGAAAGCATCAATTCATCTAATTTGGAGCTCACTTTGGAGATAAACACCAATTCATCTTCGTAATAGCTCAGCCCGCTCTGTCTTCTGGAATTTGATTTTATTTGTTTTGAGAAATGAGGTAAAATGTGTTTTTCAAACAAAGAGTATTATAAGTGGACTGAGCTTTTGATATAACGAAGAATAAAGGTTGCACAAAAATTAATAAGCTTTTTGAATTTGGGCCCCGTTTTGTTTAACCCAATAAAGTCATAAGTGGGCTGTGTAAGTGACAATTGCGACGGCTTATTTTGCAGTCGCAAGAGCTATTGCGAAAGACACTTTCTTTTGTAGTGTGTATTCACACCTGTTGGCCGATGAGCTATGGTTCGTGTATTGTTGCTCTTCAATGCTTCAATTTCATCATTTATAGCTTCTAGCCAGTATGGTATTTTCAAAGCCGTCTTGTACGATTTTGGTTCCGAAATATATAGAGCATATTTTGTTGTGACTGCCATTTGATAAGCCAAAGTAGGATTGTTGCACAATTTTCATCTTGTAATAATCTAATGGTGATTTTCTAATGTCGATAAGATAATTTCTTACTTTTTTTGGGATGATTAAATAAATTAAATCAATGAACAATTTATTATCAATGCCATTTGGATCATGAACATGAAAATTTTGATTATTTTTCTCAGTGCATTCAATGCTTGTAGAATTAGCAGGCAATCTTCTTTTTCTAATTCATGTGAGGGAGTGAGTGTATCATTACTAGTTTCAGGTTATGTTGGCTCAATAAATTCGTGCTAAACAGGAACAAAACTTAGTGAAGAGGTGTTGCGATAATTCTCTGTTTCCTTTAAGTCATTAATATTGGTTTCTCGTAATTGAAGGATTTGTGTTGTACCGAGTCTGTGCTTCTTTTGTCTCATTAACATTAGCATGATTACAACATCCAGTTGAATTTAATAAACAGTCAACAAAAATCTCCAATTACTACTAGCTTATTGGTCCACGCCTCAAATTCATGAAAATTGATTAATTTTAGAGTGCCTTTAATTTTAGTTTCCTATTGAAAATCAACCACATATTGAAGGTTAGACTCATCAAATATTACATGACGAGATATATATACTCGGCTCATCTTAGGATCCAGACATTTGTATTTTTTGTGATGTGTACTATACCCAATGAAAACGTAGGGATATGTCTTACTTTCAAATTTAATTTTTTTCTATTTCCTTAAATAAGTAAAGTATCTACACCCAAATACCCTTAAGCTACTATAATCATGATCTTTTTATATACGCTGTGCAATGGAGTTTCAATCTTAAGAGAGGATAAGACATTAAGTTAATATAACACCCTAGGCAAATCCCATATCGATAAAATACGGGAGAGATACTGGGATTATAAGGGGTGATCCACACCTTAATTGGCAGGACGTGTTTTGGGGTGTATGCGCCCTAGAAACAAACCTGTGCGGGCCTTGTTAAGGACCAAAGCGGACAATATCTTGTCAGGTCTGAGTTGGATCATGATATTATGGTATCATAACGGCTCCGCGTGTCCTCTTGAGCGATGGTGGGGCAAACCTCAATGAGGGCATTGAGTCCCTAAGGAGGGTTTATGTAACTAATGTCATGACCCAACCTAAACCTTGCAAGATATTGTCCACTTTAAGTCTTAACAAGGCCCGCACGGGTTTGTTTCTAGGGTGCCCATACACCCCAAAACGCGTCTTGCCAATTAAGGTGTGGATCACCCTTATAATCCCAGCATCTCTCATGTGCTTTGCCGATGTAGGATTTACCTAGGGTGTTACAATTAATTTGTCATAAACGTCTCAACTCATAATTTTAGCGCCAAATTTCCTTGAAATAAAAAAGTTAGTCCTGTTTCAGCCAAATGTCTTGTGCTTTCTATTGACAATTCCATTTTGTTCTAGAGTGCATGGACAGGAAAATAGATGTAATAAAATTCCATAATGACTTAAATGATTTTCAAAATCTCATGATTTAAAGTCACACCAACCATCACTTTAGAATGTTTTGATTTTTCTTTCAAAGTGATTTTCTACAAATTCTTGAAACCTTAAGAAACACTCATAAAATTCAAATTTCTTTCTTAAAGGGTAAAACCTTAATTATATGTCAAGCGTGATGATCCCTATAGGTCATAGTGCACAATCTCTAAAAAAAACTTGGAGATTTTCTTTGAAGAGTCAAAAGATAACTTACAATTCTTTTCCATTTGGCAACTTATACAAATAGAATTTGATTTCACCCAACTAGATACATTAATGAATTACTTAACTTGCAAGTGTTTAAAAAACTTCATATGTGGATGTCTCATTCGCTGATGCCATATAGAAAAAAAAAAAGCTTTATTTGGTTTATATATTGCCAATGCTTCCTTGCATGCTTCTCTAAGTGTATAAAGTCCCCCCTTTTTATACCTTTGGATTATGATCCTGCCTTGACTGTCTTTTTATCACAATATCATTAGATAAGAATTTAATGGAAACATGGATAATTTGAAGTGAGTTACCCTACTGATAATAGATTCTTCTTTATTTGTGGTTTAGTTTCAGTTCCCCATTATTAATGTTAATCTTAGCTTGTCAAACATGTGTGATTTTGGACTTTCCCCATAATAAACAGTTACAGATTCATAAGACTCCACGAATGGATAGATTAACGGTAGAAAGAGTGTCAGTATTCTTTTTCAGAGAAACAAAGCCTTTGTATCCATGTGAAAGCTGTCAAATTGAAGGAAAGCATCTAAATTCTTGTCCTCGCATGTCGCGTAGATCTTGTTCAATAAGGCTTATAAGGCTAATCAGAATTATCAATACTCCAACAATTAGTGAAGAATTTTTTAAAAAAGTATCTGACGATTATGGAGCTATCAAATAGGCATTTCACAAAACAAATCTTACAGACTTTGGACCTCAAGCTCATTAGACCATCTAAGTCTCATTGGGCTAACCCAATATTTTATGTGAATAAATATTTAGTCATTAACTACATAAAGCTGAATAAATCTCTCTAAGACATTAGATATCCTATACTTAGAAAGATCGATCTCTTGAAATGAATAACATCTTTAAAAGTATATTCCAAGCTCGACATGAAGTCAGAATCTTGGCAGATCGGTATAAAATATGAAGACATGCATAAGACAACATTTATAGTGCCACATGGACATTATAAATGGAATGTTATGCCATTTGGACTAAATAATGCTCTATTAGAATTTCTCCATAGGATGGATAAAGCAAACAAGCCCATAACAGAATTTTGCCTAGTATACATTAATGATGTTCTAATTTTTAGCAACAATGAAGAAGAACATGCTGAACAGGAAAATCAACTTCGGAATGTGGAGGCGCGAAGTTATGGATGCCCTTATTCAAATCGATCTCGATGTTGTTTTGAAAAATAAAAGATACTTGTATGATGAAGAAATTTGGGATCGTATGAACGAGAAAGCCTGTGGTCAGATCAGATCTTGTTTGACCAAGGCTGTGAAATACTTGGTGAAAGATGAAGAGTGTGTGATGTCTTTGTGGCGTACATTGGAGGAGAAGTACCTGTTGAAAAGTCTTGAAAATCGTCTTCATGTAATGAGCCAAGTATATGGCTTTCGAATGAAACCTAGGGTGTCAATGCATGATCATGTCTCAAGATTTGAAAAGTTACTTGCTGATTTGAAGAATCTTGATGAGGATATTAAGGATGAAGTCAAGGCTGTGATTCTGTTATACTCACTACCAGAGGAATATAGACATTTTGTGACTACCTTGATATATGGGAAAAGCATGATCATCTTCAAAGATGTTTGCACAGCATTGACTAATTTGGAGATTCAGAATAATGATAAAAATTCTGAAGGAGCATCGTCTGAAGCTTTGGTGAGTAGAGATTGGCCGATGGAGAAAAAGAAGAAGCGTGGTGGAAAGAATTCTCGATCCAAATCGAGAATCAGAAATATAGCTTGAGACGAGTGTGCCTTTTGTCATGAAAAGGGCCATTGTAGACCAAAGGCTTAAAAGAGAGATGGAAACAAACCAGCAGCAGCAAACTTGGCACGGAAAGATGAAGACTCTGATTATTTACTAAGTATTACTCCTGCAGTATACGTGGCTAGTTCGAGTGAGTGGATACTTGATACTAGAGCAACCTATCATTTGTGTCCCATTAAGGAATGGTTTACGGATTTCAGCAAATTGGAATCTGGTGCAGTTATGATGGGGAATGATCAACCTTGTCGCACAATGGGGATATGAACAATTCAGCTCAAAATGTTTGATGGAATGATCAGAGAACTAAAAGAGGTTAGATTTGTTCCAGCTTTAAAGAAAAAATTAATTTATGTGGATGCTTTGGAAGCTAAAGGCTACAAGGTTAACATTGAAGGTGGCACAATGAAGTTTACACATGGGACTATGGTGATTCTGCAAGGAGTTCGGCGTTACAATCTGTACTATTTGAAGGGAGGTACAACTGATGAAGCAAATGTTGCTGAGGCGCACAGTGACACCACTAAGCTATGGCATGTACGATTGGGATATGCTGGAGAAAAGTCTTTGCAAACTCTGATGAGGCACAAACTCTTAAAAGGTACCAAAACCTATAAATTAAATTTCTGTGAGTATTGTGTAGTAGGCAAGAAAATAAGGGTCAAGTTTGGTACGGCTAATCACGATACTCGTGAGATCCTTGAATATGTTCACAGTGATGTATGGGGACCAACCAAGACTGCATCAATTGGTGGAAGCCATTATTTTGTTATATTTGTTGATGATTTCTCTAGATGTGTATGGGTGTACACCATGCGAGTAAAGGATGAGGTTTTAGAGATTTTCGTGAAATGGAAGAAACTGGTGGAGACTCAAACTGGCAGAAAGATCAAAGTATTACGATATGATAATGGGGTGAATATACTTTTGATCCATTCTTGCAAGTATGCCAGAATGAGGGTATTAAAAGACATTTCACAGTAAGACATACTTCGCAACAGAACGGTGTGGCTGAGCGTATAAATCGTACTTTACTGGAGAAGGTACGATGTATGTTATCTAATGCTGGTTTAGACAAAAAGTTTTGGGCTGAGGCAGTGAGTTACGCAAGTTACTTAATAAACCAGATGCCTTCTGTTGCAATTGGGGGTAAAACTCTTATGGAAATGTGGCTTGGAAAGCATGCACAAAACTATGATTCCCTTCGTATATTCGGATGTTCAGCTTATTATCATGTCAAAGATGGTAAACTGGATCCTCGTGCTAGAAAAGTTATCTTTGTGGGATTCAAAGGTGGAGTAAAGGGCTTCAAGTTTTGGGATCTCGAAGATAAAATGTTTGTGTGTAGTAGAGATGTCACATTTAATAAAGCTTCAATGATGAAAGCTTCAAGTTCTTAACAGGTGGAGAACAAGACCACAGAGGTATTGCAGCAGGTGGAGTTTGATACAACTCCATATGTACTAGTTAGTTGTACATCAGAGAATGATTCAACTATGGAGGTGACACATAGAGTTGAAGAAGAGGTTATTTCTTCTGATGTCCCACAAAATGAAGAAACAATTGATGATGTAGATAATTATGATTTTATAGCAATAAGGAGGTCAAGAAGAGAGATAAAGAAACCCGGATGGCTTACTAAAGATATGGTAGTAGCCTATACACTTCCAGTTATTGATGATTACATCCCCAACACTTTCAGTGAAGCATTACACAGCAGTGAAAGTGATCAATGGAAGTTAACCATGGAAGAAGAGATAAAATCTCTCCATCAAAACCAGACTTGGGAACTTGTGAAGTTACCAAAGGAGAAAAAGGCTATTGGCAATAAATGGGTCTACGCCAAGAAGCAAGGATCTCTAAATCAATCAACTCCTCGATACAAGGTAAGGCTCGTTGCAAAAGGCTTTGCTCAGAAGGAAGGTATTGACTACAATGAAGTTTTCTCTCCAATTGTAAAACATACTTCCATTCATATCTTACTTGCCTTAGTTGCAAAATATGAGTTAGAGTTGGCTCAATTGGATGTTAAGACGATGTTCTTACATGGAGATTTGGAAGAGGAAATCTACATGACTCAGCTTGTGGTTTCAAAGTTGCTGGAAAGGAGAATCATGTGTGTAAGTTGATTAAATCTTTGTACGGACTGAAGCAATCGCCAAGGCAATGGTACAAAAGATTTGATCAATTTATACAAGGGCAGAAATTCACTAGAAGTGAACACGATCATTGTGTTTACTTTAGAAGACTACTAGATGGAGCTTTCATCTATTTGTTACTCTATGTCGACGATATGCTTATAGCTTGGAAGAATAGAGATGAGATCGAAAGATTAAAGAAGTAGCTGGCTTCTGAGTTCGAGATGAAAGACTTGAGTGATGCACAGAGAATACTTGGGATGGAGATTTGTAGAGACAAGAAGAAAATGAGCGTATGGTCGACTCAAAAGTCTTATTTGAAGAAAGTGCTAGAAAGATTCGGTACGAATGACAAAACTAAATCGGTATGTACACATCTAACTCCTCATTTCAAATTAAGTTCTTCTTCATGTTCTACATCTCAAGAAAAGTGTGATTATATAGCTCGTGTTCCATATGCTAGTGCTGTGGGTAGTCTTATGTATGCTATGGTATGCACAAGGCTCGATATATCTCAAGCAGTGAGCATGGTAAGTAGATACATGGACAATCCGGGTAAAAATCACTGGCTTGCGGTAAAGTGGATTCTCTGATATCTGTATGGGACAATTGATGTTGGGTTATTGTTCAAGAAGGATTGTGGTCAACAATGTGTGGGGTATTGTGATTCTGATTTCGCCGGAGACCTAGATAAGCGAAGATCAACAATGGGCTACGTATTCATATTAGGTGGATGTCTGATTAGCTGGAGGTCGATTCTACAATAGACAATTGCTCTGTCCACTACAGAAGCAGAGTACATGGCAGTAACTGAAGCTGTAAAGGAAGCTATCTGGTTGAAAGGCTTGTTAGGTGATTTGGGAGTAATCCAGGAGACCATTGCGATCTTTTATGATAACCAAAGTGCGATATTCCTCGCGAAGAATCAAACATATCACGCTCGGACGAAGCACATAGATGTGAAATATCATTATGTGAGGGAGATTATCGAGGGTGGTGATGTGTTGTTGACAAAGATTAATACCAAGGATAACCCACCAGATATGTTGACAAAGGTGATTTCTGGAATTAAGTTTCAACATTGCTTGATCCCAAATTTTGGGTACGTAGGCAGTCACAGAGATGCAGCCATTTTGGGGATGATGGTTCGTTGGTAGTTGGCTCAGATTTAGACAAATTTTCGTCGAGGTAGAGAATTGTTGAAAAGTCATGCATATGGCATCCAGATTCAAGAAGGCATGCAAACTTTCAAAGGGCTACCAAACAATTAAAGAAAAAAAATGAAAAGTTGGCAAATTTGTCAAATTTACCAAATGGACACCATTGACAATTTGCTTAGGTTAGGTGGAATAGTAAAGGGGTTGTTGCAATAGTGCCATTGTTTTCCCTATAAATAGATGACACTTCTTCCATTCTAAGCATCCCTAAATTGTTAAGCTTATAAGTTTCTAAGCTTTTAAGAGAAGTGAGAGAAGTGTGTCTGGGGAATTTATCTTTCCTGCAGAGTGTGAGAGTACTGGGTATATTTGGGTTTCTGGGAAGTGAGATTCGTTATTCAAATATTTGTACTCTATTAATTGTTAAATAAATAATTATTCTTTCTTGCCTCCGTGGATGTAGGTTTAATTACCAAACCACGTAAATTTTGTGTCCTTTATTTTTCTATAATTATTTGGTGCGCTTGATTCCGCATTCCGCGCACAACAGGTTCTACCAGAAAAGTAATGAAATTGTTTATCCTTCTTTGTTGTTGGACCTGAAAGCAAGGGCGAGAAACTCTAGGAATCCTGAAAATTATGGAGCCAAAATCGAGGAGTGCTTGGTTATTATAGTGAAAATTGGAGTTCTCTGCTCATCGGAATCCCCATCCGGGCGAATGCAAATAATAGATGTTGTGGCGAAATTACGTGCTGTTCGGAAAATCTTTCTCAGTATTAGGGGTTGAAGCATTAGCAATGGGAGGCCATGTGCTCATTGTTCACCATCGTTAATAGATCTTAACCTTTTATTATGATTGCGTTTTTGCATGCTTCATAGCGATTTAACCACTGAATTTTTGTTGCATTACATGTTGCATCAATCAATCATAGGGATGGCAATGCGAAGGGGAGGGGAAGGGACCGACGTCCCCACACCCATCCCCGATATTCTACATATATTCTCGTCCCCTCCTTGTCCCCATTAGAATTGCTTGATGGGATCCCCGTCCTCTCCCTGAATAATAAGAGAGAATTCCCGAAAAGTCTTCAATCCCCGAATAACTGATACATTTTTAAATTTAAATTCTAAACTTGATTTAACCATATTAAAATAAAAATTTAAGCCAAAGTAAAGTTTGACAATATATCTTACACTAATATTAATTCATTACAAAAATCACACTACCAAATACAAATCATCAGAATAATTATCTTCGTCAATCTTGATCTTATAATAAAAAAATTATTTTTATATTAATAATAGAATTAATGAAATTGATATAGATACTGAAATTAATATTTTTAATAAAAGCATTTACTCTTGCACCTCATGTTCCTCATGTTCTTTCTCGAGAAATTTGACAAATTGAGAGATAACATCAGGTTTCAAATCTAAAACAATAAAAATAATATAAGCAATATGACTCATAATTTAAAACAATTTTGGGACAAGACCTTTAGAATAAGGTTTGGTCAAATAGTAATTCAGGACTACAACTAATTAAGTAGGCTCAAAATTTTTATAGTAGATTTGTATAAATATTTTGATATTTGTTATTTATACTAATATTTAATATAATTTAAATTTCATTATTAATTTATTAATAATTTTAAAAAATAAAAATAAAATTAAAAATTAATACGAGAAAATGGGGAAATGGGTAGGGAATGGAGATTCCACCTCATCCCCGTCCCTTCTCCGAATAAAAAATTAGGTAAAAAATTATTTCCGTTCCTTTCCCGAATAAGTAATTGGGTATAAAATTGTCTCCATACCCTCCTTGAATAGGAAAAATTCCCAAAGATCCCCGTCCCTGTGGAGATTTTTACCATCCCTAATCAATCACTGTGCCCCACATCAATTTGTATGTTAAAACATGGGGTACGTGTCAAACAATAATTAAATAAATATGGCTCCATATCACTACTCTTTTGGCTATTTTCATTCTAATTTCTACCTTTATCATTTCTATAAAATTAAGAATAAATAAGGGAAAAAAGAGAAGTAAATTTGAAGACTGGACTTCAAGAAGAATTTCTGGAAACAAAGTGATTTGATTATTACGATTGTCTCTCCCCTATAACACAATTTTTACACTTGCAGGGAGGACTTTAGACTGTAAAGAACTAGAAAAAGGAGGATTTAGGGCAACAATCGAAAAATAGAAGACAGAAAAGGCTAGGAAAGAAAAGAAAAAACAAAAAAAAAAAAAAAGAAGGAAAGAAAAGAACTAATAAACCGGCTCTGTTTTTTTCTTCATCGATTTTTTCGTATCCAGGATGGCATCATGTCTTCTCTTGGAGATTGCTTTAAATTCCTCCTGGTACTGCAGGTCAATCATTTCCAGCTTCATTCTGATTTCTTCGTCTATTTCTAGGTCAGACAGAGAAGAGATAGTGAGACCACTCGAAGTGTCCACCACACCATTGGAGCATATGTCCATGATATTGCTCTTTTCATCTGGGGTTTCGCCTAATCCCATTCTGGCAGGAGATTCACTCGTTCTAACAACAAATGCATGTCCATCGAAGTCCATAGTCCCCGGCTCTGGGAATATATCTGAACTAAAGCAGTATTTCTTTTCATTCTGCTCACTGGAGGATCCAGAAACATTTGATTTCTCAGAAGTTTGATCATCTGCTGTGGCCTTACCCTGACAGCTGAAATCATTATGAGATCTTTTCTCATCGGGCTTAATAAAATCAGGCCCTAGCACTGTTGTTTGAATGCCTTCTTTGAGAGAAGTAGAATCTTGGCCATCTGAAGACCTTGAATGATTGTCAGCTTCATAAGACCTCTGGGACAACCCTGAAGAATTGTCTACACGTTCTAGCGACAAAGCATCCTTCTCGTGGTCCCCAGGAGATTGTCGTCTGCTTTTTTGGGGAATTAGATGGTCAATGCGAACACATGGTTTCCAACCAGGTATCAGGTTCAGTAACAATAAATCAATCAACTCTGCAATGAATGTAACATTCTGGTCAGCCAGCTCCAGCTGCTCAACCATTTCACTTGAAACTGAGAAGGCTGTATCACTATCAAGGTAGAAAAGAAAATGAATATTCCTCAGGCGGCCTGCATTTAAGGACATCAAACAAACGTTATGTGAAAATATATCAAATCGTAGAGAGTGCAATGAAACAAAGTTTAGAGAAAAAGTGATAAGAATCTGAGAGCAGACATGCATTTAAAAGGCAAAGTACTGACCAGACTGATCTGATATTCGAAGGATCAATGATACAGAGTATTCATCATTGCTCTCGCCTTTTAACAAGAAAAAGTTCCCTCTCTTAGATCTTCGAACCTCAATGCTCGGAGAATAGGAATCCCCACCACCAGAGTTATCAAGAAAAGTGATAACAGGCAGTTCTGTGTCACTATCAAAATCCATGGAGGGATGCTTATTTCGCACACCAGCTGGTCCTTCTGACATTAGACACCTATCTCCAAAGGCTCCCACTCTGGGCAAAACAATGTCAGGCAGCGGCAGTGGACGATTTTTTGTTGTTCCATTCACTTGGAGAAAAGGGTCCGTCAGAAGCTCCTTTGCTGAGAGCCTTTGAGATGCAGGGACTAGACACTTCTCAATAAAGCTCTTTACTTCTGGATCCTTCACTTTAGAAAGGGCAGCAGGTTTGATGCCCTTCAAAGTCATAAAACAAAGGTCATTGACCAACATATAGGCAATAGCCATTACAAGCTAAAGAAAATGCAAAATATCATTCATAGATAACTTACAGATGAAACCTTCTTGTAAATCTGAGCAGAGTTTCTGCATTCACTATAGGGGTATTCAAATGTCACCATCTCTAGCATGCACATTCCAAAGGAATATATATCAGCCAACTCGTTGTAATTCTCGTCATACAACTCAGGAGCCATGAACTCTGGGGTTCCTGTGAAGACCATCTCCATGGATCAATTGGAAAGAATGAGGAGCCAACTCAGAAGCAATGACATTTGGGTAAATATAGAAGGCATATAAAACAAAAATCTCCAATAAAACCATTAGAATGTGAATCAAGCCCATAATGCCTGGGGCTGTTGGAATATTTTTCCCCAAATCAATCAGGGCATAATTGCATGTAAGAGGAGAAGTTGCATCTGATAAGTGTCAAAGATATTAAAGAAGAAAAATATAAATATACCAATTACACTTTTGGCATTAGCCTGCTCCATGATAGTGGCCAACCCTAGATCTCCAATTTTCACTTCTCCTTGGTTACCATTGATAAATATGTTGTCACACTTCAGATCCCTATGTATTATTGGTGGATCATGACTGTGAAGGTAAATTAAGCCTGACAAAATCTGTCTTGCCCAACCTTTCACAGCCTTCATGTCAACCTTCTTGTGTTTCTTCCGGTACCTAAATCACAGTTCAGGGCCACTAATCACAGGGCTAATGTCACTATAAAACCAAAAAAGGGGAATTTTAAGGGAGTCATGAGAAGGAGAGGAAACGTACTGTCTGAGGCTACCCGAGGTGAAGAGCTCAGTTATAATATTCACCGTCTTGTTCTGGTCATCAATCCATGAATTGTAAAACCTTATAATATTGTTATGCTTCAGTGACTTCAAGAGATGCACCTCAGAGTAAAGCCTCTCTAAGTCTTCTGGTGACTGCAACACATCGTCAATCCGAACTTGGCACCATGCTACTTCAAGTCCGTTGACTTCGTCAAATGCCTTGTAGCTAGGATTTCATAAAATTAAGGAAAGCATACAGATCCATGAACAAAATAAGCTCAAACTACCAAAAAGGAATTTATTTCCATTTGCAACTTTGTTACATCCAGTCACAGACTAGCTTGTCCAACATTACCTTTTTCTTATCAGAGAAAAAAAAAAGAAAAAAAAATGTCGGCTGTAACAGCTTCTGCAAACATATGTATCCACAGGACAAAGTACAAACACTAGTATCTCTGAATGAAACAAAAAAGGAAGAAAAAAACAGAATAATGAAGGATACACTGTCTTAAAAGCCCCTTTTCCAATCACTTCTTTGTACTGTAAGAACCCACATCGGGTTATATTTCAGTTTTGTTGATGGGGATTGACAGAAAAACATAAGAAAAGACACATCATAGAACTTCAGTCTCTTGCCTCAAAAGCAAAACAAGGCATACAAAAAAAGATAACAACACACTAATTTTCTTTCACCTCCCAATTTTCCCAGCAAACAAGCAGGGAAAATAGAAGAAATTGATTAACAATATAAAAAAGAGCATAACATTACCCGGATGTATCGACAAGTTGGATCAGTCTCAAGTACATCAGGATCAGGAGGCTCCATTTTTGCCGCACCATCTTCTGAACTTTCCATATTAACAAAGCTCCACTCTCTGCAACAACTTATCCAAATTTTTAAATCTGAATCGAAATTGAAATATCTAACTTGTTTACTGCAAGACTTCAAAAACCAAATTAAAACTGAAACCATCGTTGCTACTTCAAGGTTCCATTAAGTATAGGACACTAAATAAAAATCTTTTAATGAAAGATCATTTGAGAACTATCATATAAAAACAGACAGTAAGGCATTCAAGAGAAAGAGATTACAAACCCATTATACAAAAAAAGATTCAAATCCAAACACCCAATAAACCCCAATCAAACACAAATCCATTATTTTTTTTTTAAAAAAAAGAAATCCAAACACCCGAAAAGTCCAAATCATAATACCAAGGCCCTAATTCCCAAGTTCAGCAACTCCAAAGGAACAACAGCACAGAGCCAGAGAAGGTGTTGATACTTTATCCCAAGAAAACCAAAACTAATTATACAGGCAAATTAATTAAGAAACTAAAAAGAACCCAATTCATTAAAACAGCAACTGAACCTAAATTTACTTCTAAAAGAATTCAATATAACAATCAAATAAAAATAATAAAAGAACATACATATGGCCACAAAGGATAATGCATTGCATATATCGATAAAAAAATTTTAAAAAGTAATTGTTAGTAATTAAATAAAATTAATATGTAGAATTCGGTTTCTTCTGTTCATACCTGGTTGCTTGGTTTGGCTTCACTGCTAATTAAACGAACCAAAATGTTATTATCCTTAGCAAGAGAACAATGAAAACCCTAACCCTAATGAATTTGATTCCTAAAAGAGAGAGAATGAGATAGAGACAAAAATGAAACAAGTGTCGTTTTGATGAATCAGAGACCAACACATTCCGTGTTCAAAGCAAATCAATTTCTCTCTAAAACCAGAGAAACCTCGACATGATCTACACAGCGTATATTTATACTTATCTGTTTCGTTTTAAATTTATCTTATTGGAAATATATAACATTCAGCTCCCTAACTTATTATAAAATCACTAACGATGATAGTTTATGGCAGTTTATGCCGAACCTTGTACTCTAATTTCTTTTATTAAAATCAACGACACATAAGTACGTGGATAATTTGGCCTTATGAGTATAATAGGTAGGGGTTGGCACCAGATTATTTCAATTCATTTTTCAATTCAGACCATGTTGATCAACTTAGTTTCGATAAGATTTTGACTTCACAGAAACTTAAAAAAAAAAATCAAAATATTATAGAATAGAATCGGAATTAGACTTAGTCGACCAATTTTAATTTAGTTCGATTTTATAATTTATAATTTATATTTACTTTTATTTGTATTTTATGTTTATTTTATAGCCCACCAATAATAACATGATACATATTCACTTATGTAACAAAATATTAAGTTTTTTAATTCCAAAATTTGAACTGTTATCGAACCTATTTTTCAGATGTAACAAAGAAAAGAAGAAAAAAGGGAATGTATTTTTCATTCTAAAAAATTGAATTAAAATTGAAAAAATCAAACTGAACCGGCCTTTCTGTTGGTTCTACCATTTCTTAATATTATTCAAATTAATAATTTTGTTTCTGAAAATTGGATAGCATTAATGGTAATTAGAAACCATGGCCTTAAACTGCGATTAAATTGAAATCTAGGGACCCTAGACGTTTTTACTCATTATCTTATTTTCAACAAAATAAAATTCTGACGTTTGCCAATTGTGGCGGTTGCCGACATCGGGTGATTTGTTTATGATTACGTGGATTTTTCTTGGTTGGTGGAAGTTGGATGTGTCAGCATGTTTTGATGAGGTGGCTATTGGACATTGAGGAACATTAGCGACAGGCGATGGACTGATGGTATTTGAAAAAGTTTTTCTTTTTTTTTTCCTCTGAAAATGGTATTTGTAAAAACTTGGATGGATTTTTTTTTTTTACCGTTAATTTGGATATTGTTTGAGTTTGAATTTCATAATGCTGTATAAATAATAAATCATATAATTAATCCTACTGAATATTTCAATTGTTCACTACTAGAAAATTAATTCTAATTTGGCAAATATGTTATTTTTTCCCTTTTTTCATATTTGGGGTTATCACTTATTAATGAGATGTATTTCACAAAATAAATTTAGAAAATGTTTTCTATAATATTATTGTCCCAATATCTTCGTTGCATACTAGATACTCAATTAATATGCAAATGATTAACCTCTATGTAAACAATATAGTCAAGGGGTCTATTTTTATTTAGTTTTGTATAGTTTAGATGAGTAGAGAATTTGAATTCAAAATGAACAAAAGACGATCAAATTAATGCCGTAAAAACTACAACAACCACAATAAAGCCACCATTAAAATAATGACGTTATACAATTATTTCTAAACTTCCTTGAATAAAAATAAAGAAATTCAAACTCTTATTAAATTAAAATAACAGATACAAGACAAAATCTAAATAAATCAAAATCCAATTAAAATAAGATTAAGTACTTCTAGACTCCGAAAACTCGTCCTAAATCACCACCCTTGAAAAAAAATTAATCTTATTTTTCTTTTATTATTATTACCGAGGGTACATGGAGCTGTCAGAAATATACTGTGCGGAAAAATCCAGTGGATGATTCAACATCAACAATTGTCTTGTGTAGTGTGGTATAACAACAATTCCTTCCATCATCCAGATCACTTGTTTCATTGTTGGTCTTAAATTTAGCTCGCACTCCACACACCAAAGTCCAATCTTCACCAAATTTTCAAATTCCTCCATGTTAACATCTTCTTGATCACTTACCAAATTTTGGAGCTCCCCAGCTTCATAGCATTGATGAGCCCAGTCAATGAGAACAATTTCATCATCTCTCAAACTCTCATCCACGTTCTTTCTACAGCAAACAATTTCAAGCAACATGACTCCGAAGCTATACACATCCGCTTTCACAGTAATACGATTGTTGCGGCTGTGCAATTCTGGAGCTGTATACCCTCTTGTCCCTCTTAAAACTGTGTATGTTCTCGTTTGATCGGTCTTCAACAGCTTGGAAAGTCCAAAATCTGATATCTTGGCCTTCCAAGATTCATCCATGAGAATGTTATGCGGCTTGATGTCACAGTGGATGATTCTGGTTTCGCATTCATCATGTAAATAATGTAGCCCTTCCATAATCTCTAACGCAATCCTTCTCCTTTCACTCCAACTTAGGCGTTGCTCGGCTCTGAAAAGAAGATTTCCCAACGAACCATTTCTCATGAACTCGTACACCAGAAGCCTGTTTGATCCTTCACTGCAAAACCCCACCAAGTCCACCAAGTTCTTGTGATGGATTCTACCGATTATCTTCATTTCGTTTCGAAACTCACTTTCACCTTCTTCTACTATCTTTATTAGCTTCTTCACTGCAATTTCCTTCCCACCATTAATACAGCCCTTGTAAACCCTCCCCGAACCTCCCCTGCCAATCTCTTCCTTGAAATTTTCGGAAGCCAACACGATCTGCTCATAGCTGAATGACCTCAACTTGATTTCTTCAAATACATCAGGTGAACTCACTTGCCTTGAGATGATCTTGTAGCTCCACATCTGATGAGCCAACACAAAATACAGAGTTGAGAAGAAAATTATCAGGGAAAAGGCAATTAGAACAATAACAACAATTACAAATTCCTTGCCAATTTTCTTGATTGTCTTATTGATAACCTCATCTCCACCTTTAGAAAAGCCACTAACTCTAACTTTGATCAGAGCTTTGTTCTGGCTTGTACTATTTTTTTTTCCCATATCTCAAAGGAAGCTTGTGTTTAAAGCACAGTTGGTTCAGAAACATTGCCACGACGCAATTACAATCCTCCAAACATGCCCTTGAACAAGCTTCTTCACTTGTCCGTGATAGAACTTTAAGTATTTATGTTTGGCAAGCGAGAAAGCTAAAAGAAAATGAAAGAAAATATCATGATGAAAACTTGAGAAACTTCTTATTATTGATCTAAACAGATTACACAGATATTTATATGTCATGAGAGCAGCTTGTTGCGTTTGTTAGTAATCTGTTACACACATATGAAGAATGCTTGTTCTGAGTAACTAACTAAGCCACGTCACCAAGCCACATCAGCTGAGGAAGTGAATCTACTGCAGTCAAGCACAGCTGAATAAACTGCACCCGATTCCTTTGTTCTTCATATTAAGCAGCTTCACTAACATCCCCTCTTAAACTGAAGCTTCTTTTCTATTCTCTACAAATCATCAGCTTCACTAATATCCCCTCTTGAGCTGAGGCTTCTAGGATGAACATTTAACTTGCTATGCAAATAATGAATCTGAGTGAAAGTGAGAGCTTTAGTTAAGACATTAGTTGTTTGATCTTCACTAGGCACAAAACAAACAACTAACTCTTTAGATGCCACTTTATCTCCGATGAAATGAATGTCCAGCTCAACATGCTTTGTTTTAGCATGATAAACTGGATTGTAAGCCAATGCTATTGCACCCTGATTATCACACCATATAATTGGTGTAGCACTTAACTGAATTCTCAGCTCAGCAAGCAAGGACTATATCCAAATAACCTCTGATGCAGCATGAGCCAAAGCTTTATACTCAGCTTCTGTACTAGATCTTGAGACAACTGCTTGTTTCTTAGATGACCATGAAACTAGATTAGCACCTAGATAAACTCCAAAACCAGCAACTGACTTCCTATCATCTCGATCACAAGCCCAGTCTGAATCAGTAAAATAATTTATTTGCATAGCTCCACAATTATAGAACTGCAGACCAAAATGTATTGTGCCTTTTAGATATCTTAACAACCTTTTGCATGCTTCCCAATGTGCAGTTCTTGGATTGGAAAGAAATTGACTAAGCTTATTGACAGTGAAAGCTATTTATGGTCTAGTGAGAGTAACATATTGCAGGGCTCCAATAATACTTCTATATTGAGAGATATTGGAAATCTCAAAACCTGAAGCTTTTGTTAGCTGCTGGCCTGTAGACATAGGTGTTGGCACTGGACTGTAGTTGACTAAATCATGCTTTGCCAAAACATCAGCAATGTACTTAGCCTGAGACAAATGAATTCCATTTCAAATTTTAGAAACTTCAATTCCTAAGAAGTAACTGAGTTCTCCTATATCTTTCAAGGCAAAAGTCTGTTGCATATCTTGGATAACTTGTTGAACTTTTACTGAGCAGGAACCAGTAACAATAATATCATCCACATACACCAAAACTAGAATTAAGTGACCATTTTCTCTCTTATAAAAGAGTGAATTATCTGACTTGGAATTCTGAAAATGCCACTGAGACAGCATAGTTGTTTTAAGTCTAGCAAACCAAGCTCTTTGATCTTGTTTCAAACCATAGAGAGCTTTCCTTAGTTTACAAATGTGCTGAGGTTTATGAGAATCAATAAAACCTTCAAGTTGTGACATATACACTTCCTCATCAAGAATGCCATTTAGGAAGGCATTGTTGACATCTATTTGCCTAAGAACCCAATTGTTCATGACTGCAATGCTTAGAACTACCCTGACAGTAAATGCTTTTACTACTGGACTAAAAGTTTCAGTATAATCAACACTATGGGTCTGATGGAAGCCTTTAGCAACCAACCTTGCTTTGTACTTCAGAATGGTTCCATCAGGATTGTATTTGATTCTGAAAACTCATTTGTTACCAACTACTTTAACAAGAGCAGTAGGCAGAACTAAATCCCATGTGTGGTTAACCTTTAAGGCTTTAAACTCTTCTTGCATAGCTTTCAACCATAATGGATCAGATAAAGGTTTGTGCTAAAAGAACATAAAGATAAGACTTTGGCTTGAAAATGTCATTCTTTGATCTGGTTATCATAGAATTACCAATGGAAGGAGGTGCAGAAAGAATTTGAAGGGGGGAATTATGGGAATGAGAAGTAAATGGTGAGATCTTAAGTATGGCAATAGTTGAGTGTGATAGTGAGGTATTATGTGCATTAAAATTTTGAGACAATACCTGAGAGTTGAAAACTGGAGATACATGATCAGCTGCTGAAGTTGCTGTTAAAGGAACCTGGAATTATGTAACAGAAGAAGACTCAGAAGCTGACTCAACTAAAGAATTGATTCGAACAACTTCTGTAACTGATGAAAAATCTATACCAGGAACATAAGGAAAAGATTTTTCATCAAAGATCATATGATTAGAAATATAGACCCTCCCAGATGAATGAAGACATTTATATCCCTTATGATGAGAGCTGTATCCAATAAAAATACATCTCCCAGTTCTGAACTCAAGTTTGTGTCTATTATAAGGTCTAAGATAAGGAAAACATGCACAACCAAGGATCCTAAGAGTAGAATAATCTGGTGTTTGATGAAAAAGTTTCTGATATGGAGAGATATTATGTAAAGTTGGTGTAGGAAGTCTGTTGATCAAGAAGATTGATGTATGAAAGGCATCCCACAAAAAATGTAAGGGTAGATGAGCTTGGGCAATTAAGGTGAGACCAATATCAACAATATGCCTGTGTTTTCTCTCAATTCTTCCATTTTGATAATGGATGTGAGGACAATAATGCCTAAAGTGTATCCCTGAGTTATTGAGTAGAGATGAAAAAGACCTGAATTGCCCACCCTCATCTGTTTAAACAACCTTGATGTTTCTTTGTAGATGTTTTTCAATGAAATTTTTAAAACTAACAAATACAGGTAGAACATCAGATTTTGCACTTAATGGGAAAATCCAAGTAAACCTGCTAAAATCATCAAGTATGGACATGTAATAGATGTAACCTAGGCTGGAAACAACATGAGAAGGTCCCCAAAGATCTGCATAAAGAAGTTGTAATGGTGCTGTAAAAATGGTTTTAACAGAATTAAAATGAAGCATATGATTCTTCCCAAACTGACATGCATTACAGAATTCTAACTCTTGAATTTTATTGATATCAATAAACTTTTTACATGAATTTAGAACTGTTTTTAATGTGTGAATGGCAGGTGCCCCAATCTTCTATGAAGAAGATTTACATCAAGAGATTTTTCAGTCACAACAGACAAATAAACTTTGTCACTGCCCTGACAAGAATTTGAACTAATTTTTTCACAAGTTGAATGAGGAAGATAAACAAAAAGAGACTGAAACTTATTTTGACTAAGAATGACTGTATTGACAGCAGCTGACTGAGTAACAGACTGAGGATGGGAGGATGAGATTGGACTTTTGATTTTATAGAGGCCTCCTTTAGCAACTCCTTCAAGCAAGATGATCCCGGTGCTCCTGGCCTTAATGAAACAAGATGTGCCAACAAATTCAAGTGTAACATTGTTGTCAGCAAGCAATTTAGAAACACTAAGCAAATTTTTGGTACATGTAAAACATGATTAAGAAGCAGTGATTCAAAAGTGTTTGTGACAAGCTGAACTGATCCAACATGTTCAATAAGCAATGCATTTCCATCACCAACCAATAATTGTTCATTACCAATATAAGCTTTAGAATTGACAAGCTTACTTAAATCATTTGTGTTATGATTTGTGGCTCCACTGTCAATATACCATGAGCGATCTTCAACAATCTCAGGATTTGCAGCACAGTGTGGCTGAGTTGGTGGAGCTGAAGTACTAGGCATTCCATTAGTGAAACCAGGAGCATATGGTGAGAATCTATTAGTGTAACCAGGAGTAAAGTTATTAAATCCAATGGTGTAGTTAAAAGGAGGATAACCAGAGATGATAGCAGGATCTGAGTATGCCATAGTAGCTTGAAAAGCAGCACCCCTCGGCATACAAGAGTTTCCAAAATTTGATCCAAAATGAGGACCAGGAACCATTGAGCCCCTTCCAAAACTATTAAAAGACCTGCCTTTACCATATTGACCTCTGAAATTCCCTCTACCAAAAATCTTTTGAGGCACAAAAGAAGGATTAAACCAGTTCTTGCACCTATTTGCTCCATGTCTAGGAATGAAGCAAATTTGCCAGACAACATCTGAGAAATTTCTTCCACCAGCAATTTGAGATCCATTATTATTACAACCACCATTTGGACTATTATCACCACCAAAATTACCTCCAAAGTTTTTCTGAAAACCATTGTTATTTTTACCAGAATATTAACCTTTTTAAGCTATATTTGCTGACATATGATGCATAACATCACTAGCAAGTTTGCCTTTCTTTTGTTCAATCCTATTTTCATGATTTAGAAACAACGAATACAGATCATCTAAGGTAATGGTTCCTTCTCTAGCTAGAACAGCAATTGTCAAGGACTCATAATCAGAAGAGTCAAGACCAGTCAACACATGCATAACGAAGTCATTAAGCTCTACTGGTTTTCTTGCTAAGGCTAATGTATTAGCTATTCGTTTGATTTTAGTAAAATCCTTTCTTAATAGTTTGGATTTGCATTCAAAGAGTTTGAATTCGAGCTTGAGACTGAGAAATGAACATATTGTTAAGTGAATCCCAAAGCTGTTTTGAAGTAGTGCAGTCGATCACAGTTGACAGCAAGTTTTGCTGAATAGATGATAGCATCCAGCTCAAGAGGAGTTGATCCGTTTTCACCCAAGCAATGAAATCAGGATTTGCAGATCGTAGCTCACTTACATTTGATGACGAAGCTTCACTAGCGCTAGTAAATGGAAGAAATTGCCCTGGACATTTCAAACCACCATTGATGAAACTTTCTAACCCATTTCCTTTGACTGATGCTAAGACTTGTGTTCTCCACAGAATAAAATTGTTCTGATCCAATTTTACAGGTGTAACAAAGTTATAAAAAGTATTAGATTGAATCATGCTTGCCATTGATGGCTCTGATACCATGATAGAACTTTAAGTATTTATGTTTGGCAAGCGAGAAAGCTAAAAGAAAATGAAAGAAAATATCATAATGAAAACTTGAGAAACTTCTTATTATTGATCTAAACAGATTACACAGATATTTATATGTCATGAGAGCAGCTTGTTGCGTTTGTTAGTAATATGTTACACACATACGAAGAATGCTTGTTCCGAGTAACTAACTAAGCCACGTCACCAAGCCACATCAGCTGAGGAAGTGAATCTGCTGTAGTCAAGCACAGCTGAATAAACTGCACTCGATTCCTCTGTTCTTCATATTAAGCAGCTTCACTAACATCCCCTCTTAAACTGAAGTTTCTTTTCTGTTCTCTACAAATCATCAGCTTCACTAATAGTCCGAGTGACAATATCATACTCATCGCGCTCCCAGGAAGTGTTTTCTAGAAGAGAAATGTTGTAACTGTTGCCACTCTTGTCTTCAAGGCAATCTTCTATTGTGGAATTTAACTTGCAGCCCTCTTGAGGCTTTTCCGAATCAATGTAAATGAATCTCGGAGGACAAAAACAATCAATGCCTGTACCGTTAAGGCTGCAATAGCTGTTCAATCCGCAAGTTCCTTTCACTGCACAACGATCTTCATCAACGATTGCCACCCACAATATCTTGGAGCTAAAGCTACTGCTAGTCCCAATTTGATGCTGATAAAGCCTGAAAACGCCATCAACATCAAGAGTAGCTCGATACAAGGTTGTCCTATTAACTGAAAGTCTACCTTCAATTAAATTCTTTACAACAGATCCAGTTGAATTTCCAAGATATAAAGTGCCATCTTGGTCTAAATTCAAAGTTACGTTATGTCCGGCACCTGAGGTATAAGATGACCAATAACCATATTTATCTTCTTGGATACTTCTCAGTGGAAATGCATTCAAATTCCCATCTGATTGCATCCAGAGTTTGAAGTTTCCAGTAGATTGATTGGTTAAAGATATGCTTGAATATAACGCTGAATTTGTAGCTAGCTTTTGGCCTACCAAAAGGGTATGTGTTGGATTATCAAAACTAGCCCAAACAGTTTGAGAGCTTAAGTCATACAACACAAAGTTACCAGAATCAAGTATTGCAGCAGCCACAGTTGTTCGAGTAGGCTCAGCTATCAACTGGACTTCGCCATTGGAGTTGCGAAGCAGGACTCTGCTGCCATCGACAGAGAACTGGAGAGCAGCACCAGATGAGACCACGGGGTCTATGCGTCGAGCAGTCCATACAACAATTATGTCATTTGCTGGGCCGCTGCCAATAAGCCATATTCCAGCCCTGAAGCCATTGCCCGTAGGGTAAAATCCGAAAGCAAAATGACCAGAAGGAGAAGGCCAGAAATTTGGAGAGGAATTTGTGTAAAGAGTGGAACCTGTGGTTATGTTGGATTGTGGTGTTTGAGCTCTGGACGTTGAGAACATATAGATAAATAAGATGATAAGGAAGGTTTTAGTCCATTTGCCTATTGGAGTTAGCTTTTATAATGAATGTCAAAAGGGTTTTTGCTTCTTGCTACTTGCTTCCATTTGTAGTAATTGCTAGGGGACTTCTTAGCGAATTTGGTGGTCGACACAAAGTAAACTCTCTGCTTGATTTTGTATTAAAGTCAAGTAAATGGTTGATTTAGGTTGACACTTTCTCAATCGGACTAACGTCATATGGTCGGATTTTATTTTGTTTTTGGCAATAATATGGTTGCACTTGCTTGCTTTTTATTTATTTATTGTTCATTTAAAGTCTAATATTCATTGATGCAATAAAATCATTGATTCTAAGATCCTAGCCCCCGAGGCCAAAATGACCCAAGCAAGCAAACGTAACTCTAGTCAATAATGGATTTGGAAAAAAGATGTGGTCTATATATGATTTTTGGTCGCTGGCCATATTTTCCTCCATATGCTAAATCCACGATTGCATTTGATATTTTTCAGTCAAAGCACAATGACTTGCATAGTACATTTGACCCCCCCCCCTTTTTTTTTTGGGCACTGAATATTGTGCAAAAGACTTGAGCATTTGACCTTAATATCATTCTTCCATCATTCAAGAAATTAAACCGTGTTGAGAGGGACAATGAAAATAACTTTCTGGAATTTGCAACCAAAATCTTCTTAGACCAATTAAGTTGTAGAATATGTGAATAATCAAATTTTGACCGATCCGCGTAATTAGTTAGGTCGCATTACTTTCTTTCAGGATGCATTTGGTATACTATATATTATGTTATATTGCATTATTTTAATGCTGGTGTATTATATTATGTTGTATTGCATTAGCATTGTATTATAACAATGTAGTACAATGTTTGGTGCTACACTGTACTGTATTATTTTTTCTGATTAATTTAAATAAATTATTATATTATATTAATATATTTAAATTGTATTAATATTTCATATTATTTATATTATTATTAATTTTATATTAATATTATTCGAATTTATTCATATTTAAATATTTATTATTAGTTATAAAAATTATAAATTTATTAATAAATTATAATGTAAAAATATTAATTTATTAATATTTTTAGAGGTTTGGGTACATACACAGTACCAGATCCGGATCTGGTATTGTGAACAGTTT
The DNA here is from genome assembly GCF_000493195.1 of Citrus x clementina. Lineage (NCBI taxonomy): Eukaryota > Viridiplantae > Streptophyta > Magnoliopsida > Sapindales > Rutaceae > Citrus > Citrus x clementina. The sequence goes on from NW_006262075.1 coordinate 16,801,600, forward strand.
AAAGATTTTTGTATATTTCCTTCTGGTATCAGAGCCAAGGGGAGGATAGTGTAAAGCAGTTTATAGTTCTGTATTTAAAGACTTGTGTTTTATTTTGAAGTTTTGTTGTGTGGTGAATCCTTACTGGTAGTAAGTCCCGCCATAGGATAAGGTCATCTGTTTATGGCTGTAAAACCATACCTGTAGCCATTCTGACAAAACCATAGATAGACCATAGGTTTTTACTCATGGACCCTATACACTGTAGAACATCATCCTTTTCTAGCTCTTCTTCCGGGAAGACTAGTGCTTCAAAGTATGTTGTGAGTTCAGAAGAATTCTTTATTGAGAACTTTGATAAAGCAATTGATTGTTGGGAACTTCCAAAAATTTCTAAAGAAAAGATTTACAAAACAAAAAAGCTTGATTTTTTAAAGAGTGATTACATTATAAAGACTGAAGAACGTGACATAACTCTTTCAAATCCATTTGAAACAATTCACTTGTTTTCTGAGCATTCTTTAAAGAAATTAAAAGAAAAGAATTTCAATTATATTCATATCGGACTAATTCAAGTCGGTATAAAACCCTTAACCAAAGAAGGCTTGGATACTTCTATCCTTGCTGTCCTAAGAGATGGGCGATTCATCTCTTTTGATGATTCTTTGCTAAGTAGCATCGAATCCAGTCTTTGTAAAGGTCCAATTTCATTTGATTGTTATCCAAACATAACAATTTCACTTAAAGATAAAAATATTTTGAAAAGCATGATTTTACAAATCAAAACTCATAATTATAATATGATTGAGGGATCCATCCCAGTTGCCTTAATTTTTAAAATCTCATATAAGGCAATGATCACTGCATTCAGTACACAACATAAATTCCAGTAAAAAAGAGATGAGACTCTTCTCTTGCAGACTGATTTATCTAGAGCCAACACTGTCATTCCAAAACCTATTCAATGGAAAGATGTCCATCTTCCAGAAGAATGGATTCTTGAAGGAGCCGCTCCACCAGCGATTCCAAAACAACTTGAGCCTAATACAGAGTTGCAAAATGTGACTCAATATTCTGATGGAAAAGTCAAATTGTCATTTAGAAGATCTGCTTCAACTAGATTTTCTGATAAAGAGTCGTGCTCAAGTATTCCTTCACTAGAAAGGAAATTTACAAAAATCCCTTCTGTTATAAATCTTCCTTTTCAAAGTCAACCTAGGTTTTCAACTTCAGATATACCTAGCACTTCTATACGATCTGTTGACTATGCCACTAGTGTTCCTCACCCTATTTACACTAGTAGTCAACATGAACAAAGGCAGGAAGAGAAAGAACCTTCTCCTCCAACTTCCCCTACATTTTCTGCTGTTACAGAAAATGTTATTAATGTCATTGAAAAGGAATTTGAATTGGATAAAGCTTTTCTGCATAAAGACTTTTATTCTGATTTAAACAAAGAAAAAAGACTTTGGTTTTTCAAACACTTTTTAAATCAAAGAAAAGAAATCCAACAAACTTATTATGAATTTGTGAATCTTCATCAAGTTCATATATTGTTTTTTGATTGGTTCGAGATATATTCTTTTAATAACAACATCTCTTACCCCTTCAAAGAGTCAAACCCTATTACTATTAGGAAGAAGACCACTGAATGGAAACTCTCCGAAAGTAATAGAACAGTCGATTCTGAGCATCCACCCCTCCGGAGTATAACTGTTGACCACGGCGAACCTCCTATAGAAATCAGAGCTTCACCTTACAAAATCCCTAAGCCTAACGATACTGATAGTAATTTAAGTAGTATTATTCAACAGAATAATTTCTGTAATACTAACTTAAATACTATTGGAAAGCAATTGACTAGGATAGAAAACCAAATCCAGAAGTCAACCATTACTATTCCTTCAATTTCACCTATTCCAACAAAATCGGATTCTGACAAAAAGCTTAAGGAACCTATTTTCAAACCCTTTCAGGTTTCGAAAACTAGCCAAAAGCTTGTTCAAGAGTCAAAATCAGATTTTGCTAAAGCCATTAGAGAACAATTAGATAGGATAGAAGCTGCTTCTTCCTCATCTAGCAAAGTTCAGATAGCCCCTGATACTCCTCAATCTAGCAAGATTGGAGTATTAGAGAAAGATGATCAAACTTCTATAGCCTCTTCGGACGTAGAAGCCTTCCAAGAGGAACCTACTCCTAAAGCCAACAAAATCCATTGGGAATTAGCCCTTCCTACTGTCAAGACTCCACCGGATCTAGCAATAGATAATAGACCAAGTGCATTAAATCAATCCAGATATAATGCATCTTCAGTCTATGAGTGGAATATTGACGGCATGTCTGAGTACAATATCCTAGGATTGTTGCAACAAATGACAATGGCAGCCAATGCCTATAAAACCCAAGCAGGAACCTCTGATCGTGCTATATCAGAATTCCTAATTGCCGGTTTTACTGGTCAACTAAAAGGTTGGTGGGATCATCTTCTCACTAATCTCCCTATTCTTGATGAGTTCAACAATCCAATTCAGGATGCTGTTGCTACTCTAATTTTAACCATTTCCCTCCATTTCATTGGTGACCCTTCACACCTTCGTGATAAAAACGCTGAGTTACTACATAATTTAAGATGTAGGAAACTTAGTGAATTTCAAAGTTACAAAACCTCTTTTTTCACCAGACTATTTCTAAGGGATGATGCAAATCATATAACCTGGAAAGAAAAATTTCTTATTGGATTACCTACCCTTCTAGGTGAAAAAGTAAGAAATTCCATCAAAGCCCTTTATGATAATCGTATTCCTTATGACGAGCTTACCTATGGTGAACTTGTCAGTTTTGTCAATAAAGAAAGTTTAAAGATTTGTCAAGATTTGAAATTACAGAAACGACTTAAGTGGGAGCTTAAGAAGTCTAAACAAGAATTAGGCGGTTTCTGCAAACAATTCAATTATGACCCCTTTAAAACTTCTTATTCCAAAGATTGTAATGACGAGTGTTCTACTAAACCTCGCAGGAAACATTACAAATCAAAAAACTCTAGGAAACCCTTCCGTAATTTTAGGGAACTTCCTTATAAGAAACCTTCGAGGCCTTATAAGAAATCCAAATTCCCTAAAAGAAAAGAGTTTAGAGCGGAACCAAAAACCCCTTTTAATTACAAAGAAGCTATATGTCATAAATGTGGCATGAAAGGTCATACTGCAAATTATTGCAGGATGAACAAAAAGCTTCCTGAACTTGACCTCGATGAAGAGATCCTTTCCAAATTAGCCCCCCTTCTGGTCGAATCTTCTGATTCCGAATCTTCCATGTCGGGAGACAGTGATCCATATCAAGTTGATGAGCTTTTTGACTCAGATGACTCTGTATCTAGCAGTAGTGAATCTGAATCTGATTCATATTTAAAGAAAATCAATGTTTTGACTAAAGACCAAGAAACTTTTCTTGAACTTGTAAAGCATATTTCTGATCCAAATCTTCAAAAAGAATATCTTGATAAACTTTTGAAAACTTTGGATTTTAATAAAGCCGAGACTTCTAAAGTCCCAATTGTTAAAAAGAATTCTTATGATCTTACTCAAATTTTGGATAAAAAGAAAACAAAGAAGACGGTTCCTAATATCCAAGATCTTCAGAAAGAGATAAAAGAAATCAAAAGTGAAATCAGAGATTTAAAAGAAAAACAAAAAAGTGATTCTGATACTATCCAACTTCTTTTACAAAAACAATTGCAGGATAATTCAGACAATGAATCTAATCCTGATGATGGTGATGATATTAAAGTAGAAAACATTGAGTCAGTACCCAATGATTTTCTATTTGTTTTAAAGCAAATCACCACAAGAAAGTATTTGATTAAAGTCACTTTAATCTTTTCTGATGATTTTGCAATGGACGCCATTGCCCTTTTTGATACTGGAGCCGATTTAAATTGCATTAGAGAAGACATCGTCCCCAAAAGATTTCATGAAAAAACAAAAGAAAGACTTTCTGCCGCTAATAATTCAAAACTGAATGTCAGTTCCAAGGTTGAAGCCTCAATCCATAATAATGGTTTTGATTTTAAAACTTCTTTTGTCCTCACAAATGATATTCATCATGCCATCATTTTGGGAACTCCTTTTATAAATCTTATAACTCCATATACTGTCAATTATGATAGTATATCCTTCAAAGCAAAAAATGAAAAACTTGTTTTCCCGTTTATTGAAATACCAAAGACTAGAAATCTAAACATTGTCAAAGCTTGTTCTGTTTACCAAAATAAAATTAATGCCATTCTTAAGTCCAAACAAGATGATTTATTTTGTTTACAAAAAGATTTGAATTTCCAAAGAATTGGAAGTCAATTACAAAATGATTTTATACAAAGAAAAATCTCCGATTTCAAAAGCCTTATTGAAAAAGAAATATGTGCCGATTTACCATCTGCTTTTTGGAATAGAAAACAACATTTGGTAGATTTGCCTTATGAAAATTCGTTTGATGAAAAACAAATACCCACTAAAGCACGTCCAATCCAGATGAACATGGAATTGGAACAACATTGCAAAAATGAAATTAAAGATTTAGAGTCAAAAGGACTCATTGTTAAGTCAAGGTCCCCATGGTCTTGTGCCGCTTTTTATGTTAATAAAAATTCTGAAATTGAAAGAGGCGTACCTAGACTTGTGATAAACTACAAACCTTTGAATAAAGCTTTAAAATGGATTAGGTACCCAATACCTAATAAAAAAGATTTTCTCCAAAAACTTTGTTCAGCTTTCATTTTTTCCAAATTTGATATGAAGTCTGGTTTTTGGCTGATACAAATTCACCCCAAAGATCGATATAAAACAGCTTTTACTGTTCCCTTTGGACAATACGAATGGACAGTAATGCCTTTTGGTTTGAAAAATGCACCCTCAGAATTTCAAAGAATCATGAACGATATTTATAATCCCTATTCTGAGTTTTGCATCGTTTATATTGATGATGTGTTGATTTTTTCTCGAAGTATTGATCAACATTTCAAACATTTAAAGACTTTTTATCTTGTTACAAAAAAGGCTGGATTAGCCCTTTCTAGTTCAAAAATTTCTTTATTCCAAACAAATGTCCGGTTCCTTGGTCATCATATTTCCAAAGGAACTATCACTCCAATAGAGAGATCACTTTTGTTTGCAGATAAATTCCCAGACAAAATTCTGGACAAAACCCAATTACAAAGATTTCTTGGTAGTCTAAATTATGTTCTCGATTTTTGCCCTAATATCAATAGGATGTCTAAACCTTTGCATGATAGGTTAAAAAAGAATCCTGTTGCATGGTCAGAAGAACATACCAAAGTTGTTAGATTAATAAAGCAATCTGTGAAAAATATTCCATGCTTATTTCTTGCAAATCATGCTTTACCTAAAATTGTTGAAACTGATGCATCTGATATAGGTTATGGAGGTATATTAAAACAAAAGGAAAATGACAAAGAACAGATAGTACAATATGTTTCTGCACATTGGAATGATTGCCAGAAAAATTATTCTACTATCAAAAAAGAAATTCTTTCTATTGTTTTATGCATATCTAAATTCCAAAGTGATTTACTAAATCAAAAATTTTTACTTAGAATTGACTGCAAAGTTGCAAAACATGTTTTAGAAAAAGATGTTCAAAACATTGCATCAAAACAGATTTTTGCACGATGGCAAGCTATTTTAAGTGTTTTTGATTTTGATATTGAATTTATTAAAGGTGACAAAAATTCTGTTCCTGATTTTCTAACCAGAGAATTTCTTCAAAATAGATAATGCCGCCAAAGAAGAAAGATAAAGGTAAAGCAGTTCTAAAAGTTACTGGTTCTCAAGAACCTTCTAAAGAACCCCAGTCAACCCCTTCTAAAGAAAAACTACTTTCTTCTGCCATGCCCATTAAATCTTGGATAGAAATGGTTGAAGAACATGGAGCCCAATACAAATCTATTTCTTCTGATGACCAAGTAAAGCAATGGATGAGTTCTATTACAAAATCCCCTGAGCTCATGCTCGCCCTTCAAAACCTTTCTCAAAGCCAAATTTCTCCTAAAAAAGAAATTGAAATTACAAAACCCTCTTCCCAAAATGTTGTTGTCTCTGCTGAAAGCTCATCTTCTCAAATTGTGCTTTCTCAGCCAACACCTTCAAAGAAAACCTCTGATTGGTTTGATAAAACCCATTTTCAAAACATTCTTTCTATGGAAGATGGATTTTACCATACTGATCATTTTCAAAGCATTTCAAAGTTTTTTCCCAAAGGCTGGTTTTTCAAACCATGGGATTTGACAAAACCCCAGTCTTACTATCAAAGCATTTTAGAAATAACTGAATCCGTTAAATTCAAGCATTTCTTTCTTGATAAAACCCATTCTGAGCCGGCTTATTCCACGGCCACAATCTTAAAAGTTTTGAGCCCAAACCAGTGGGGTGATCTACTCCACAATTTCAAAACCTTTCCTTTAAATTTTGAGACCCGTTTACCACATTGTCGGACTTTTTCCTACTGGGATTACCAACAAGCCTGGTATAACACCTTTTTTATCCAAAACCCTAAAAAATCTCATTCTTGGTTATTTTTCTTTAATTCAAAAATAACCGTCCAAAGCCTACCAAATTGGTTTCATCATTGGTGGAACTTCTTCAGACCAATACCTCAAATCCTAACTCCAAATGCCACAAATTGTTTAAACCTCTTTAAAACCATTATAATCCTTCTGACTCAGAGAAAAGATTTCCCCCCTTTCTCTGTTTTTGTACAAACTTCTTCCTACCATGGGTCTGGATGTGGAACCTCCGATTTCATACTCATGAGTCCCAAGTCATCCTTCAAAGAACCTTCAAAGTCAAATGGTGGTCAAAATTTGATGAACAGTCCAAATTAACTGTTAACATGATCAAAGATTGGCTCTCCTCTAAAAACCTCCTACAACCAACCCTGGAAGCCTCTAAAGCCCAACAGACCTTCCTAACCCAAAAATCCAAAGCCCAGTCTCTATTGGCAAGCGCCAAAACTGAAGATGAATATTTCAAAGCTATGGAACAACTCCTCGCCTCAAGATCAAAATCCTCAGTTGCAGACTCCTCTGAAGATGAAGATGATGATGAAGACGAAGAGCCATTCATTTCCCTTGGAGATGAAAACAAAAATGATTGTTTCGGCATTTTCTCTCCTGTAAAGCATTGTAAATAATTATTTGATTATTTACTTAAAAAAAAAAATTTCTAGTATTTCTTCGGGTGGTCCTCTGGACACAAGTGAGAGCGCACATGTCTCTTCACCCGTATCGTATTTCAATTTTTGTACAAAGCCTCTACTATTCAAAGATACGATCCAGATGTTACTGTGCACTTAAAGTCCCGCTACAGTGAACAGTGCAACGTTCCAGATGTTACTGTGCACTTAAAGTCCCGCTACAGTGAACAGTTTAAAGATTTTTGTATATAAACCGAGAGGAAGACTTAGACTCCTCAGGTTTTTCATTTCTCATTTTCAGAGCCTCTCTCTCTACTTCTCTTCCTTCTCTCTAAAACTCTCTCTCTCTCTCTCTGGGAATAGGAATCTGGAATCCGAAGACAAAAAGGAATTTCTCCTGTCTTCAGATTAATTTCCCATAATTTCCCTTTCTTCTCTACAAAGAAAAGCAATCAATGTAAGCATTCCATTTTTTTTTTCATTAAAGCACTTGCAATTTAATTTAAAGCCATTTCAATTCCATGTACTTTAAATTTCTGCAATTTACTTTTCTGCAATTTAATTTTATGCACATTTAAATTCCAGCAATTTATTTTTAAAGTACTTTTCTTTTCAAAGCATGCTTGCAGACTGGTCTTTATCAGATCTGCCATAAAATTTCTACGTTCCTCTGAGGCAAAGAGACCGGATCTCGATCCTCAGTTGTAAATCTTCTCTTCTCCCTCCATTCCTTCAGAGCACCATTTCCGAGATCCGGATCTGGTACTGTGTATGTACCCAAACCTCTAAAAGAACCTAATCTAAATCTGATAATAGCCCAATAAAAAGAATCAACCACGTTTAAAGCAACTTAACTTTATTTGGTAAAATAAAACTGATTTGGTATATCGGCTGGAAACCCGAACGTGCGGACTATTGATCTGTTCTAAATCAGATCTGGGTCCAAAGGCTTCACTTTGTGTAGCATCGATCTGGTTTAAGAACGCCACGTACCAATTAGTTATTAAAAATTTGACCAACTGCGTTCAAATTTGTTTGATCACTGTATGATCCAAAGAACTCCATAACCAAACTCGGTAAAGCTTATTTAAAATAAACCAACCACGATCCAATTATTTTATCAAAAGTAAACAATAAAGAGTTTTTACGAAAACACATCCATCCTTCGATCCTATTTCCTTCTGGTATCAGAAGGAAATAGGATTCTGACAAATATAAAATTTATTAATAAATTATAATGTAAAAATATTAATTTATTAATAAATTTCAAATTTATTGAACACTAGGGTTTCAAATATACAAACTGATATTTATAGTATCTCTGAAATTCTTATTGATGTAAATACAGGTACTGTTAAAATTGAATCTTTTATTGATTTATTATATGTTAAAGTTGATGTACAATAGACACAATTCACTTGGCATATTAAATTCTTAGTCCACAATAAGTTCCAAGAAAATAATAAACCTAATGAGAATCTAAATAAACGTGCTTCACTATAATTAGTAACCAAGATATTAACTTAGTTACAAGGCTCATATATCTCTATCTTAGGAGCATCTACATAGCATTTTCCCATGGATTATTCTTCTTCCCAATATTAATTTTGCCCCAATAAGTAGTCTTTGCGATGTTGCTTCTCTTTTTATTGGGAAAAAAACTTTAAGCATGTCTTCTAAGATTTGGTTAAGCTTCTCTTCACTTATTCTTTCCCTAGCAAGCAGCAATCTTAAGGCTTCTCTTCATTTGTAAAATTAATGTTGAATATTAGAATAAGAACAATTATGCTATACCCATAAATAATGTCAAATATCATCCCTTACCATGCGGGCTCTCTTCAGCAGCAACAGCACCGCCATTTACAGTGCTGCTACTAACCTCAACTTCACTATTGCAGCAACAATAGCAACACCAGCTTCAGCATCTTCAGCAATCACGCCATCTTCATGTTCTTCAGTAACATCGCAATCTTCAAGATTTTCAAGAGTCTAAGGCTCCATCATCAAAATTCAAAACTACTTTCAACTTAATTTGAAGGATAAAGGAAATTTAAAGAGTGGAAAACAGTGCATCCAAATGGGTGTGATAGGAATTTCAAATGCACTCCACTCTCACTATGGCTTCTCCTAATCCATTCATTCATTTCTTCCAATTAAGGAGGCCATCACCATTCACCCCTCAATGTTATTGCATGCAAGTACCAAAATGCGTTCTAAGCACCCAATGAAAAGATGTGAGACATGAGTAAGTATGCATGAATTCACAAGAAGGCATATAAAATCTTAAGTAACGCACCATATTTCAAACTTCTCATATCATTCCTAGGACAAAATCGAACCAAAAAATACAACTTTGCAATCATGAGTAACACTAGCGTTAATTGTAATTAACCTAATTCAATAAATTGTCATAACCTAATTCAATAAATTTTCACCGTTACTTCCGGTTCCACAGTATTCAAACTCTTTAATACAGCAACCCAGTATGAAATAGGAGCTATACAGTTAACAAGATATATTAACACATAAGCTATACAGAGCATTTTAAGTTACTTCATGTTAAAGTTATTTAATCATACTTCAGATACCCATATTATCAAAACATGCCCCCTTCAATTAAGGGTCTGTAACCTATATATATATATATATTTAAGGAATATAACCAGAATTCGCTCCTTTAACTTCCACAAGCCGTGCACTCTTCATGGTTTGTTGGAGAGCAAACCATCTGTGCCATCTTGGTTTCATCATCAGCCACCAACTCAGGCTTTCCCTGAATCACCAAGAGTTGGAAAAGTGAAACATTGGGGAAAAATAAAAAGTAACTAACTGTTCTAGCAGCAATCATCTTCTTCCTGCAAGAATCAGCCATGATTTTCTTTTTCTTAAAAAAAAAATTCAAATCGCCAATATTTTTACATTCTTCTCCAAATTCTTAACATTCACCTCATTCCCAAAACAATTGCTAGAAAACAGAACACAAACATAAAAACCAACAAACAAGCCAACAAATTAAAAAAAAAAAAAGCCCATCTCCTAAATTCACCAATTCAACACCACAATCTCCACTACCCTCTTAATCACACTCTCTCACATCAACGCCTTTACACTTCCAGATTTCATGGAAATGATTTCAATAGATTATTATTATTATTATTATTATTTATTTGGCTTTATAGAGCCATCAACTCAAACACTTGAATACCTAAATGGAAAAATGAAATCTGCACGTGAATTCGTTCGAATCTCGCCGTAGCACCACCGCCGCACCACGCTGTTGTTCGAATTCAAATGACACTGTCGCTCCAATCAAAGATTCAGATGCTGCGACTGTACCACTCACTTAATGATTGACGTTGCACGACGGCTGGGCTTGGCCGCACTGACAAGGTGTTCATTATGTTTGGCTCTTGAGAAATTGAAGGAGAAGGGAGGAAAATCAGTGAATAGGCGAGTGAGTTTGAGAGAAAAGTTTTGTTTTGGGTTTTGAGAAGAGAAATTTTGTTTCATAGTCGTGGCTGAGGTTGAGGATCGTGTTTGGAAGAAGAAAATATTTTGCCTCTCTTTTCGAATGCAATGCTGCCTAATTACGACTCCCCCACGGGTTTTTTTTTGCGGTGTTTGGTGTATTATAATGAGGTTTAATACAAAGTTAACTTTTTGCCAAAAATGATATTAGCTTTGAAATTGATTTTTCAGAAGCTGGACGTAGTTCGGTAATTTCGCCAAATGATTGGAATTTCAAAAGGTGGTGCACATTCGAAAGACATCAATTAAGCCTTAATTTCTTTTTGTGAGAGGATTCATACTGAATGAATTTTCAATCAGATACTTATGTTATTTTCCTTTTAAAAATAGAGAGGTGAATAAAGTCCAAATCAAATTTCAATTCCTATGCCCTTGAAATTCTAATTCATTTGGCCAACTAAATAAAATTATTTCAAAAACCATTCCGTTAGGCTCTTGAGACGTATATTCATGATCATTGAATGAGAAAATGTTCCACATCAGTTAATATTAGTTATTGGTATTAAGTACTCTCCCCAAGGTCAGGGACTTGATTTCGAGCCTTATCAGAGGGAATGAGATGAAATCTGATGATCCTTTGTTAAAAGCTTGAGAAGTTAAGCTTGAGACAGTGCTCCAACATTTCAACAGTGGGATTCATGTCCCTTGCCAAGTGTTTATACGTGAATTATTTGGATTTGCTGAGATGGTGCATTAGACAATTTTGTAAACAACTTGTAGATCCAAATCTCTGTAAGAAACTGCTTTTTCTTCAGTAATAGCGGTTTGAAAGCAATTGCTGTAGGTTGCAGAGAACTTGTATTTTCTTGAAGTAAATGACAGCAACTGTACTGGAACTATGGCACTGGTGTTCATTTGCGAAAAGTGGCTTATAATGTATGAGAGGTGTTTATAAATCAAACGGCCTTATATGCTGAATTCAGCAAATAAGAAATTATCAGGTGAGGTTAAAGTGAAGAAGGGCTTTTAACTGGGTTTTACCACAACATAAAACCTGTTTACAACATTATAAAAGTTCATTCTACACTTCAATAAATTATGGAATCCTTATTGGAAAAGCACTCTCTTCAGCAAATATTTACTGCAATGACTAACTCTTTACTTCAATTCATTATAACAGGGTCGATTTTGAAAGTATATTTTCCAAGGATTGAAATGGTCTGTAAATCGCGAAACTGTTTCCACAATGTGATTGAGAAATTGAGCAGGGATATTAAGTACAATTTGCAAATCTTCAATTGATGGAAAATTGCAGAAAACAAATGATGGATAATTAACTAACGACTACGATTTTGGGATGTTGTCAAGTAATCCGTCGGCTGCTGTCTTGCCCCTTTATCTCAGAGCTCCATTGAAGCCCATTGCTTCAAATCTCGATCGTTCAGAACCATGGCCATATATCTTGTCTCATGCTCCCTTCTTCAGATTCTCGATTCTCGCCTTTCGTTCATCGATCTCTTCAGAAAGCTGAGCTATTTCCTCTTGTAGCTCGTAAAAGGGTTGCCCTGTTAACAGTTTCATTATCTATTAGAAAATAACAAGCATCCGCTGTTGTTTTCACATGTTTCAAGGCGAAATCAACTCTAAGCCCAGCTATCTGAACAAGTTTCAACTGAAGCCACCACCTGACAATTAAGTCCACTTCGATATTCATCACCCCAGTGTCCCTCATGTCCCGCATAATGAAACAGAGCATGGTAAGGAGAATCCTCTTTAGGCTATGAGTAAACGGGCTACTGATAGTGTCCTCATATTTTTCAAGCATGCTCTTGGGAACTGGGGCTAACTCCAGATTGATTTGACAACCTCCCTACATTGACAACGCCTCTGTAATTCTTACATTAGCCAGATGATTAATCTCTTTCAAGCCATTGAACGTGTCCCGTAGAGTGCCCTCGTTTGTTTTCTTTTCCCTCATCTTCATTTTATCTTCAGTAAAGGATTCCGTAGTATCTTTGTAGGCTAAGCCTTTTCTCATCAGCTTTCTAACAATTTCTCTACTGATAACTTCCGTCCTGACATAATCGTCTTTGCAATTTCGTTTAAGAAACGGAATTATTATCTCTCAAGCAATGAAAAATTAATCAGGTCATCAGAATAGAAATGCTGGCTACGGCTGTAGAAACAACTAATATGTAAGAAAAGAAAATCGAGCTCAATAAAAATGATGCATTTTTCACCTAACAATATCTAAAATTCCAAAAGCATTGCATTGATGATATTCCCCAGAATAAGGCTTTAGGAGAAGTAGAGCATGTCGGCGAAAGGGATTTTGTCTTTCTCTCCGAAGCTCTATACACAATTTGTGAAGATAAAACAGGTGGACTAATTTTTAAAGGGAAAATATCCACCATCCATCCGTTTTTTTTTATTTTTTCAAAAATATACAATTCTTTTTTTTTTGTTGGAATCCATCTAAAGTTACATTTTGTTTCACTTTTCCACTTTCGTTTGGAATCCGTTAAGAAAACTAACGGAAACCTAAAAAAATGACCATTTTACCCCCAAAACGAAAATTACAATTTCACCTTAAAAATGCCAAAAATAATCAGATTTAATGATAAATATCATTATTGGTACATTAATGAAGTATAAAAAAATCTTAACTACTAGAAATTATAACTCAGTAAATAATAAAACTATACTTATTTTAAATTCAATTGATGGTTTGTAAGATTGAACTATTTTTAATACTACCATTATAATTTAGCATTCTAATTATAGACATATTTAAAAAAAACATGCATTTTATGGTTGTGGAATTAATTTCTTTATTAACCAATGGGGAAAATATTTAGATTTAATTTGATTATTTTTGGTAATTTTTAGGGTGAAATTGTTATTTTCATTTTGGGGGGTAAAATGGTCGTTTTTTTAAGCTTCCATTGGTTTTTTTAACGGATTCCAAACGGAAGTGTAAAAGTGAAACAAAATGTAACTTTAGGTGGATTCTAGCAAAAAAAAAAAAAGAATTTTGTATTTTTGAAAAAGTTAAAAAAAACAGGTGGACGGTAGATATTTTCCCATTTTAAAAATAAATGGTCTTATTGTAAAGACATGTCCAATTAATTATGCCTTGTAAAAGAGGTACCTTTTCACTTAATGATACATCCATTCATGGTGGCATTTCATTTGAAATGGTGATGGTTCAATTTGAACCATTGATGCAGTGGAAGTTTAATATTCAAAATATTTCATTGATTCTAGAGAATACTGGAATAAAAGAACAACTAAATTCACATTGATTCAAAAGAATACTACAAACTTAGGGATTAAAACTCATTGATTCTACAGAATATCGAGAATTAACTACTCAAATACTCACAAAGAGATTTGAAAATTGAAAATATTATTGAAATCGAACATGCCTTTAAAGGCTACAAAAGGGAGCTATTTATAATAGTAATAATTATCCTAAATCACGAAGGAAAATAAAATTCTAAATTGAAAAAGAAACAAAATTCTAAATTAGAAAGGAAATTAAAAGTCATAAACCTTAGTTAATTAGGAAACATATCCTAATATAATATAGATTCCTAATCTACATCACATTTACAACCTATAGGATTAAAGCCAGGTGGTAAATCAACTAATTTTCAAGTCTTGTTAACCCATAATGGGTCAATTTCATCATTAATAGCCTCTTTCCAAAAGGTAGCACCTTAGGAATTTATTACCTCTTCATAGGTGAGGGGATCAAACACTATAGCAAGAATGATAATAATCTGTTTAAATTGTTAGTCTCTTGTTTCTTCTACTAAATAGACTATAAAATCTTGTTCAAAGGATTTTTTTGTCCTTATTCTTTTGTTTCTTCTCAATTGATTTTGCTCATTATTAGCATTACACTTTTGACTAATTTCTATTGGTTTATCATCCTTTTGAGAATCAAAACTTTTTGAATGAAAAATCTATTTTCATAGAATATGGCATCTTTTGACTCCACTATAGTATTGATCTCAACAAAGCTATCAGGTTCTGTTACAAGAAACTTCCAAACTTTACTATATTCAACATATCCCAAAAATATGCATTCAATTTCCCTTTCTTTTGATTTTTTTTTTAATCTTAGGTTCGAGTAGTCTTATAATAGCTCGACAACCCCAAACTTTATATAAGAAAGATTAGGTTTTCTCTTTTTCCATAATTCATAAGGGGTTACTTTTTTTCTTTAGTAGGCACCTTATTCAAGAAATGACATGTAGTTAAAAGAACTTCACCAAAAATCTTTACCAAGTCCAGCATTAAAAAGCATAATGTTAACCATTTCTATTAGTGTCCTATTTTTCCTTTTGGCTACGCCATTTTATTGCGGCATATATGCAGTGCTAGTTTCATGCACAATGCAAATAGATTCACAAAATTTAGGAAATGCATATTCACCTCCTTTATCACTTCTAAGGTATTTAATTTTAATGTCATAAAAATTCTCAACTTTGTTTTTATAAATTTTATCTAGCATTTGATCTTTAGAATGTAATAAATACACATAGCAATATTTTGAAAAATCATCAATAAATGTTACAAAGTACTTTTTACCACCTTTAGTAGGATTACTATATATAACACATACATCACTATGAATTAAATGCAACAAAGAAGTTTTTTTTTTTTAAATTTCTTGAAAAGGAGCTCTTGTGATTTTAGTCTGTGCACACACTTTACATTTTTCATACATATCATTTTCATATTAAGGAATTAATTCTAAATTTACCATCTTATCCAATCTTCTACTATTCACATGTCCTAAACGAATATGCCAATCATGTAAGCAGAAGAAATGTTCATTTTATTAATATTGAGTTTAAGCATTCCCTCATACATGTATTCTTTTCCAACAAAGGTATCACCCTTGGACAAATAAATTTATTTGACTCAAATACAAGTTTGAAGCCAAATTTATTAAGAAGGCTACTAGATACAAGATTTTTCCTAATTTCAGGTACATCATAAACATCAGTAAGAGTTAAGGTTTTTTTAGAAGTAAACTCTAGTGAGAATTAACCTAGGTGGGGGCATTATAACAAAAAGACAAAGAATTTTGGCCTAAGTTCAAGGGCAAAGAAAATAAATATTTTATTAAGATCACAATTATAATTCAACTCTCCCTCTCTTTGCTTCATTTTTAGTGCTCGTGCTCTTACTAAGAGAGACCTTTGCTTTTATAGCCTTCTACAGATAAAGTCCCTTTCTTACTTAAACTCTTTCTAATTCTTCTCTATCCTCTAGGATTTGAATTCGAAAATATTATTTATCTTTTCACTAGTTATATTTGTGTCAAACTTTATTTAATTTACTTTTGGACTAAGTAATATCCTTTCATTGGTGACTTTTGTTTTATTGGGCTTAATTCAACAATAGCCCCTAATTAGACTTGGCTTTTCTACGTGGTCTATAATCCAAAATCAGGTCAATGGTCCTATCGGCCATCACTTATTTTGATACCCCTAGGGGCATGGTTACTAGTCCTGCTCCCTCGGGAGCATGGCTTCTGCTCCCACTACTGCTTTCCAGTCTTGGGGAGTATGGTTTTTACTCTCCAGGGAGCATGGGTTCTGCTCCCTGCTACTCCCCATTCTTGGAGAGCATGGTTTCTACTCCCTGGGGATTATATCTCCTGCTCCCCATTCTTGGGGAGCATGGTTTCTGCTCCTTATGGAGCATGGTTGCTCCCCACTATTGGGGAGAATGTTTTTTTTTTCAACTTTTCTGCTCGATTTTGTTGATTTTTTATATTTTGTACAACAATAGATAATTGAAGAAACAATAATAAACTCATTTATTTTTATGTTGTGTTAGTTGAATTGATCAAGAATATGCAAAATCTCATTATATTGTTCAATCGCAAGTCTATTATTAACTATTTTTATGATTAAAAAACTTAAAAGCCAAGAATTTCTTACTCGTGCCGTCTTCCATCATATGCTTAGCCTCCAATGAGTCCCATATTTCTTTTGTTGTGGGTTTATTGTGATACTGATCAAACAAAGTATTAAATATGGCATTGCAAATGTGTCCCTTGCAGACGTAGCCATCCTGCTCCACTTCCATCACGTTGTAGTTTCTACTAATGTCTCATCCTCACAATCTTGAGACTTTGGTGTTGTGAGAACATATACCACATTAAGGCTTGTCAAAAAGAAATAATTTTTTTCTGCCAACATATAACGTTGCCACCATCAAACTACTCTAGTTTGACAAAATCAATTGCAAATTGTTGAAGAGATGAACTTAGTGCCATTGTTACAAAAATAACGTCTTAAGATTGTTGGGGATGTGTACTTGTGGAGACTGGCGAATGTAAAGAATTGTAGTAATAATAATGGAATTTTATTGTATAGAGTAGTGTATTTATAACTTTGTATGTAGGAAGAAAATAATAGTAATAGGTAAACTACAGAAAAATAATGTGTACTTCAGGGCACGTTACAAACGTTATTTTCCTTAAGATGTTATTTGCACCCATCAATTGAGTGATGTACAAGGGTTAACCAAAAGCGCCTCTAGGATACAATAAAGCACTTACTTGTTTACTTGCGTTGTGCATCAATGAAAGCAAATCTTAATACTCTTGAACGTCACAAGCCTATCGAGAATCAATATATTGTTCTTACAAAGAACAATATATTGGATGTTTGATTCATAAAATACAGAGGTTATGTAATGAAATTTGTTTTAGAAAAGAGGCCTGAGAAAAAAGTGGTGTAGGATCATTTTTTTTTTGTTTTATATCCAAATGGCCTAAGCATGGCCTCTATTTATAGATAAGCTTATGCCCCTCCATTTATGTTGTCATTTTTCATGATAGCCCTTCATTCACGGTCATTGGATCAAGATTTGATCTTAATCAATGGTTGATGCAGATTATAAATCTAGATTATACTAAGAAATGTTTCCTAATTAACTAAGGTTTAGGACTTTTAATTTCCTTTTCAATTTTGAATTTTGTTTCCTTTTCAATTTAGAATTTTGTTTTCCTTCGTGATTTAGGATAATTACTACTACTACTACTATAAATAGCTCCCTTTTGTAGCCTTTGAAGGCATGTTCGATTTCAATAATATTTCAATTTTCAAATCTCTTTGTGAGTATTTGAGCAGTTAATTCAAGTGTTCTACATAATCAACGAGTTTTAACCCCTAAATTTGCGGTATTCTTTTGAATCAACGTGAATTTAGTTGTTCTTTTATTTCGATATTATCTAGAATCAACAGAATATTTGGACATTAAACTTCCGCTGCATCAGCTATTTGAGACAAGTGCTTCCGCTACATTAGCATGGATTTTGTTTTGAGATTACCCCATAATCAGAGGAGTATGGATTCAATATTTGTTATTGTGGATCGATTCTCGAAAATGGCTCACTTTATTGCCTGCAAGAAGACTACAGATGCATTGACTGTTGCTTGTCTATTCTTCAAGGAAGTCTATAGATTGCATGGCTTACCGAGTTCTATAGTATCTGACTGAGATACATGATTTCTTAGCCATTTTTGGAAGACATTATGGAAGTTGACTAACACTTGTCTGAATCTTGGAAGTGCTTATCACTCACAAACAAATGGTCAAACTAAAGTTGTCAACCGTTCTTTAGGAAACCATCTATGTAGTCTAATTGGCAATAACCTGAAGACATGGTATCAAAAGTTATACCAAGTCGAGTTTGTTTATAACTGAGGAGTTAAGCGTAGTACTAGTTTAATCCCTTTTCAGGTGAATTATGGATATGATCCATGAGCTCCTATCGACTTGGTTCTAGTTCTAGATTTAGTTCGCAAAAGCAACAAGGCAGAAGACTTTATTGAGCAGCTTAAAAAGATTCATATAGCTACGCAAGAGTCTTTGAAGAAGATTGCTGAAGGTTATAAAATTATGGCAGACAAAAGGCGTTGAGCTTTAGAAATTTAAATGGGAGATCTTGTTTGGGCTGTCTTAACCAAAGATAGTTCTTCATTAGAGAGTACAACAAGCTTTCTGCTAGGAAATCAAACCTTTAGAGATTATCGAGAAGATAAATTGTAATGCATACAAATTGAAGCTGCCTAGTGATATCTGCACTGCATATGTGTTCAATGTCAAGCATCTTATTCCTTACAAAGGTGATCATGAAGAAGATGCTACCACTAACAATCTGAATTCGAGGGCGACTTCTCTCTATCTTGGAGGGAACTGATGCAAATTAGGAATCTATATTATACTAGGATATGTTTCATGATTAACTAAGGTTTAAGACTTTTAATTTCCTTTCTAATTTAGAATTTTGTTTCCTTTTTAATTTAGAATTTTGTTTTCCTTCGTGATTTATGATAATTACTACTACTATAAATAGCTCCCCTTTGCAACCTTTGAAAGCATGTTCGATTTCAATAATATTTTCAACTTTTAAATCTCTTTGTGAGTACTTGAGCAGTTAATTCTCAGTATTCTGGAGAATTAACGAG
Organism: Citrus x clementina; assembly: GCF_000493195.1. Lineage (NCBI taxonomy): Eukaryota > Viridiplantae > Streptophyta > Magnoliopsida > Sapindales > Rutaceae > Citrus > Citrus x clementina. Next base: position 16,820,754 of record NW_006262075.1, read on the forward strand.
TTTTAGCCCCTAAATTGGTGGTATTCTTTTGAATCAACGTAAATTTAGTTGTTCTTTTATTCCAGTATTGTCTAGAATCGACAGAATATTTTGAACATTAAACTTCTGCTGTATCAAAATGGGATCTTAAAAAAAAAAAAGTTGATGGAACAATTGAAAGGTTAGAAGAAAGACTAGTAGGAAAAGGCTTTACACAAAGAGAAGACCTTGATTATTTTGATGCATATGCACTTGTTGCCAGAGTTGCTACTATTAGAGTCTTGATTGCTTCAATTTATCATTTTGAAATCCATCAAATGGAAGTAAAAACAACTTCCCTAAATGAAGAGTTAGATGAGCAAATTTACGTGAAACAGCCAGACGAGTTTATTATGAAAGACAAGAACATAAAGTTTGTAATCTAGTCAAATCTTTATATGGCCTTAAACAAGCTCCAAAGCAGTGGCATGAAAAGTTTGATAGAGTGATTATTTCTAATGGGTTTAATATTCATGTTTTTGATAAATAGTTATATAGCCTATTTAATAAAAATAAATGTATAATTATTTGTTTATATGTAGATGACATGTTAAGTTTTGGTAATGATAGTGAGAGATATAGGACTTGTTGATATGATTTTGAGGATTAAAATTATCACAAATGATAATGGCCTAGTGTTGACCCAATCATTTTATATTGAGAAATTTTAAAGAAATTTAATTATTATGATTGTGAGTTTGTGTCAACACCTTTTTGATTTAAACGTAAGATTATACCCTAACACTGAAAAATAGTATCTCAATTAAAATATACACGTGTTATTGGGTGTCTTATGTATGCTATGACTTGTACTAGGCCTACTATTGCTTTTGTTATTGGAAAGTTGAGTAGATATACTAGTAATCCAAACCAAGCACACTAGCAAGCAGTGTACAAAATTTTAAAATATTTAAAATAGACAATGGATTATGGTTTATATTACACTAAATATCCTTTAATTTTGAAGGATTTTCATATGTTAGTTAAATTATTGATCAAGATTATCATACAACCACAAGTGGTTGGATATTTATTCTTGGTAGAAGAGCGATTTCATGAGCCTCAAAGAAGCAAACTTATATAGCAGACTTCATCATGGCTGCAGAACTTGTAATTTTGGCTTCATATAGCAAGAAAGCTTAATAGTTAAGGAATTTGCTTATAAAAATTCCTTTTTGGTTTACATTAATGCCACTTGTATCCAATCACCGTGATAGTAAGGCAACTTTATCAATGGCATACATCCTAATCTATAATGGAAAGTCTAGGCATATTGGTTTAAGACATAGATGTGTGACATAATTACTTACAGATGGAGGAATCACAATTGACTTTATGAAATCATGCCAAAATTTGGCGAACTCCTTAATTAAAGGCCTTGCAAGGGACATTGTATTAAAAGCTTCTAAGGAGATGGAACTAAATACAACATCATCTTATCACTAATGATGGAAACTCAACCCAACACTTGAAACATCAAGATCTTGGGTTCAATGAGCAAAGTACACAATATGTTGTGGTATCAACCACTATGATATTTTAAGATGCGTTCCAAAGGTCAATACTTGATACTTATAATATATGGGAAAGGATAACCTATTTAGCTTTTGATAGATTTATAAATGTTTTAGTTATAAGAACATTCTAAATAAATCTGCCTAAGTGAGTGTAGGAGATGGTGTTGTTTCCTATGTAACTTGGTTGGTTACTAAAGCACTCATGAAAATAAGATATAGACACAGGGCCAATCTATGTGTCAGGTAAAGAATACTTGACAATTTTGTAAACTTATATGTGAGATATATCTGGTTAGTCGAATAAGGTCATTAGTTCAAAGCTTGTCTACTATGCCACCTTGATTAATCTTGATATGCTGTCACTTAATGAAGGTTCAAGTCCAAAATAAATCTTCATATATGCAAAGTTTTCCAAGCTTGTGCGAGATAATTTTCAAAATTCATTTATTTTAAAAATAATGGGAGATCGTTAGACTAATTTTCGAAATAAATGATATATTATTAGATGCAAACGGTAGATAGGTGATAACTCTATGAAATAAGAGTTATCATAATATTTTTAGGCCTAAATTAAGATTACTTAGAGAGTAATTGAGGTGTTTTAGTGCATTTTAATGATAGTTTGCATTACCATCCATTGTAGTTTAAGTTAATAAAGTTTGTGTGATTTCGAATAATTGTGTGTTAAAACATATGCATAATTTTAGGTAACCGGAAGTTAAACTTTCATGGGAAGGATGTTATAGCAATGGGCTTACAAAAATGGCAAAAGAATATGGGTATAAAAGAATTGGAGCAAATCTAGAACAGTGCAGATATTGTAGCCATTGCTGTAACAACCAGTACTGTTGTAGTTCTAGAACAACGACAGAGAAAATCTCGCGCAAAGCAATTAACAGATTGTGATATGTAGTTTCCTAATCTGGAAGATATGCACCATATACCTCCATTTACCTTAATTTTAAGTTATAAAAGAGGCACACATGCAAAAGAAAAGGGGGGCCGTCAAACCAAGATCAAGAACCGAAAGGAAACAACAAAAAACAGAATTAAAGAGCAAGAACCAAGGCTGCACCAGTGGGAAGTTTGCAGGAATCAATTGGAATTCAGTATTTCTTATTCTTTTTTTTATTTCTTGTTTATTCTTTGATATGAGAATGTATTTGCTAGCTAAAACTTTGTTGTTTAGTTTTCTTTTGCAAACCATGAACTAATATTATTTGTGGTTGAGTGATAAATAATCTTAATGGCTCCTTAACTGAATTTATATGTTGCTCCATGCTTATTATAGCATTTTATTGTGATAGTATTTATTTAAAGTCATTATTTCGGCTGACCTCCCATATAATGATACAAGCTAAGAAAGAGCCACAAAAAGGCCTATCTTAGTGGAACACATTGGAACAATACTTGGTTTTAGATTGAGTTCAACTTGAGTCCAAAAGGGCCATGCTTAATATAAAATTAGTGATGAACTAGATATAAGGATTCACCTTGTAGGGTAAATAGATCCTAATCGTGTGATACTATATCTTATGTTGGCATAACAATTAGTCATTGTTAGGTTGCATATAGATATAAGACATCTAACATGCGACAGCTAAGGATACATGAGGATTCTGCCCAGTGCTATAGCAGATACTGCAGTAACTGAACCGAAAATGGAAAGAAATAGTCAAGTCTGTTAAGAGAGTTTAATCACTCAACTATTTCATTCTTATTGATTTTATCCTTATGCTTGACGTGAGAGTTCACTTTTCTGCATATTTACTTATTGCATTTTATTAGGTAGTTTATTAGTTTAATTATTTAATCTACTTTTAATTCGAGCAAAACTGTTAAGATTGATGTAGCAATTTCCGTAACATCAATCCCTGTGGAGACGATCTTGAATACTTATCATTATATTACTTGTTGTGTACACTTGCACATTAACACCCATAGCATTTGAATTTATACCAACAATAGGAGCCTGATGCTACCATTTAATATGTTCTTTCTTTCATATCCGAGTAGCTAAATGTGCAAACAAGACAAGTCCAATTAATTGTGTCTTGTAGGAGAGGTATATTTTCACTTAAACATACATCCATTCATGGTGGAATTTCATTTAAAATGGTGATGATTCAATTTGAACCATTAATTAAGATCAAATCTTAATCCAATGGCCATGATACCGCTTCATTCATGGCCATTGGATTAAGATTTGATCTTAATTAATGGTTCAAATTGAATCATCACCATGAATGAAGCGGTATCATGAAAGGTGACAACCCAAATGGAGGGGCACAAGTTTCTCTATAAATAAAGGTCATGTTTTGGCCATTTAGACATGAAAATAATGATCCTACACCACTCTTTTCTAAATCATCTTTTGTAAAACGTATTTCATCGTATAACCTCTATATTTTATGCATTAAATATCCAATATATTATTTTCTACATGAACAATATATTGATTCTTTGCATGCTTATAACATTCAAGAGTATTTAGGTTTGCTTTCGTCGATGCACAACGCAAGTATACAAATAAGTGCTTCATTGTATCTTAGAAACATATTTGCTTAATCCATATGCATCACTCAATTGGTGGGGGCACAAAACGTTTTAAGGAGAGTGAAATTTATAACATGTCTTGAAGTACACATTATTTTTCTGCACTTTATCTATTATTATTCTTTTCTTCCTACATACAGAGTTGTAAACACACTACTTTATACAATAAAATTCCATTATTATTACTGTAATTCTTTACATTTGCCAATCCCTACAAGTGCATATCCCTAGCAAAAACTTGCAAGTATCACAACCATATGTTGGTTGATAGCCTGGTTGATATCGAATGTCTTGCGGCAGCTCACTACATGACTTGTCTTACAACCATCTTTTTGACCATTTATAATTTTATAGCATAACTTGCAACTCACATTGGTTACCTCCAAGACAAAAAAAATGATGTTCATGACTAAAATGTGTGATTCTTTTCATATCTTTTTGGTATTTTCACCCGTCAGGGTAATCAATGATGGATGGATTTAGCAAAGAACTCAACTTTGCATTGCCAAACCTATAACTGAAACCGCATGTTGTTATATACTTGTCGAGCAACGGATGATAAACCTATCTAGGTAACTCAACACAGGATTCGTGGAGATAAAATAGGCAGGGATCACAACCATATATTGTGCCTTGAACATAATTTTGGCAACCATAACAGACTATATCATCATCAATATGGATTTGATGGACAAACAAGAGATGCTTGTGATTAAAATCCTCCAGTTTTCCATCGTCATTGTACTCCTCCTTAGTGATTGCACAACGCACATGAGTGAAGTACTCACAATAGGCACAATGATAAAATGGATCCTTTGAGTTTCTTTTTTTGTTTCTTTAAAATCTCAAATAGACACAGACAAACAAGTTTATTCACTATAAGAAAACTAACAATAGATGATAGCCATTTTATGACATTTTCCATTATATCATAAAAGTATGATACATTCGTAATAGAATTTCTATCTATTAAAAGATTGATGATAGACTGATGATAGAATAATTGTCTATCAATAATTGATGATGGCACAATGATATTTCCTCTGTCAAAATTTTGTGGTAAAAATTAATGTTTGACCATATTTTAAATTATAAATTTATTAAAAAAAAATAAAACGTGGGGTTTTAGATGAAAAAAATGTTAAAATATAAAATCAAAGTGACGCGTTTAGGATTTATGATCATATTATCAAACAAATTTCTAAGTCCCAATCTCATGATACTCTAACTCATTAACTCAAACACTCAGCCCTCTCTCAAGGCAAAACCTTAGAAATCAACCCTGTACTTAATCGATCAAGCAAAGCAAAAACCTTTTGCCGTCGTTCAAGTATGTTGTTACTACATCGGAGTTTTTGCCCAAGAATGATCAAGATTTGCTCTTCGGTGTCTAAAGACTCCAACGGTGGTGAGATTCGAAGATAACATGTTGGATTAGCTATGAATGTCAAGCGGTGAGGCAGTGATGGCTATCACAATGGCTAGGGTTTCACTTTTCATTCATTTAATTGCAAATTTTGCCTTTAGCCTCTTCTTATTAAGCCATCACTCTCTCCTAGTTTCGTCAAATTCATTTTGCCTCCAAATACTCTATGCCTCTTTCACTTATTTCAAATTGCCCCAATTAAACTCTAATTAACCATAGTCTCTTCAAAGCCCATCTCTCTCTTCGTTTTTTATGAATCAGTGAGCCTCTTGGAGGCTATAATGACCACATTAATCTGAAAAGCATGCAATAAATAAGACAACGAGTGGAACTACTAATACTAAGAATGTTTTGAGACAAATTGCTCCGGTCCTAGACCCAAGTAAATACAAGGATTGGCCTGGTGAGCCCTTAAAAACTCTCTTCTTTGTCAGCTTATTATTATTTTTCTTTTTTATTCTTGTTTAAGTGCCTTTGTTTTTTAACTTTATCTGGGAAAATTGATGTTTGGGGAGTGTTGTGAGTACACTAATGCACTTTAGTTTGTTGCTATTTAATTTAGCTTTTCAAAATTATTATTGCTCTGCTCACTTTTGTTTTGTTGTTTTAATCCTTTAAAGCTAGCTAGTTTTAAGGAAGTGCAATTATGTTATTTATTAAAAGGACTTTTGCTTCAAAGCCCAAGCTTAACATAGCAAAAAGTTTGTTCTCTTAGTAGTATAATGAACAGACTTTTTTTTTTCTTTTGATAAGGTATAATGAATAGGCTTGTTATAATTAGCAAAGGGCCAATTTTCCCTAATAGAAATAGAAATGTTGAAAGTTGTCGATGCGATTTCAATATTTTTCCTTCTTTAAGTTTTGTGCTCAAGCAAAATGAATAAAGTAGAATTTTAATAAGCATTTTATCTTTATTATCTATTTATTTATTATTATTTTTTGTTATAATAAATAACAAACAGGACAAGGTTCTTTGAGGATTTTTTATAGATTAAAAAAGATGTGATCTAAAAGCCTGATTTTTCACGTAATGCTATCAAGACTTTAATTGGAGACATTGTCATGGTGAGTTTGATGCACCTTTTTTAGTATAGGAATGCATGCTAATTATCTAATGATGAGACATGGTTCATTAAACCTTGTGATATTGCAGGACTACCATTGTGAATGTTGAAACATAGTTAATGATGAGACATAGTTATCAACTCTTGATCTAAATCATTTATCCTAAAGGATAATCCAAATGATTGGCCTCTTGTCGTAGAAGCAACAGGTCAAGCATTGAAATCTAAGGGGGTAAATTCAATTCGGGAAGGGTTGGGTTGGGATGAGGTGCTTGAGGTGTGTGTGTATAACCTCTTTATCTATTTCTTTTGATGTGTATTTGAGTCAGCATAAAACTTCTTTTCTGAGTTTGACGGTGTTGATTCTCTTGATTCTTGTAATTTTAATTTGTATTGTTGCTTGGATCATTATTTTATATCTGGTTAACAATCTTTTGGCTAATGGCAGGTGAAGTGCAGTGTGAGTAACCAAACAATTCTTTATACACTTTCCACCGGCAATCTTATAATAGGAAAGCAAACATTCCGCCTTAATCCAAACTAAATTTTACTGAGAGTATGTTGTGAATTTTCTTTTATCATCTATGGCTGTCTTATTTAGTTATTTCTTTAGCATAATAAGTGTTATACAATTTTGAGTTCATTAGGGGAAACTATTTGTTGGGAATTCATGGGATTGGGTTTTTGATAAGTACTTATTTTTGGCTATGAATGAATTGATCAACAAACACAAATATCTCAGATCTTTTGAAGTATCTTTATTGATTGGGGTTCTGATTACTCATTTGTTACATGTTCTTCTTTGAACAGCTTGGAGTTTTCTCATCTCAAGTTTTCCAAGAATCTCCGCGAGAGAAAATACGGAGAAGAAAAAACTGTAATACTGCCTCCTTTTTGGATTTCAAGCTTGAAATAATGCTACTTTATAATTAAAATTGATATTTAATCTCTGTAGCACTAATTTATGAGATGAAGAAACATTGCAACATAGGAATTGCAGCCCAAATTTCCCATTTCTCATCGAATCCAGCATGGTAACAATTTTCTCAGCAGAAGAATTAATTCCTCCTTTTTTCTTTACTGTTTTATTCAAAGCAAAGCTTCCTCTTTATTTTCATACTTGTAGGAAAGTTAACTGGCTTTTATGGGTACACTTTAAGTTCCATATTTTATTGCAATAAGGAATTAATTTAAGTTGCACCTGAAACTTGGAGTTTTACTTTAATAGATAACTCTTTATAATGATAGTGTTGGCTATATTCATTTGTGCTGCACATGCAGATTGAGTTTGAATTTGTATCTGTTGCATCCAAAACTTAAAGAGTTTTACTATAGTAGTTAATGCTTTATAATGATAGTGGGCATATTCAATTGGTTTTGCATATGCAGGTTGAGAGAAACTGTTGCACTTGGGAGTTTTGATGGGTATTTGTTGGCAACGGGAATCTACTGAAATTTTACTGAGAATATGGGAGGAGTCTACACTACAAGATTTGATGGCTTCTTAGCTTGTAAAATTTGAAACATTTGCTTTTAGTTGCTTGAATTTGTCTTTTGAATTACCTTGGTTGGGTATTAACTGTTGGGTGATATGATTGTTGGAATTATTGTTGGATGAAATTATTAATAAAAAGTGTTTTGGATTTAATAGAATGTGTAATTTAATTTTTTGTTTATATTGAATTTGCGGTTGAATTTCAAATACAAGAATGCACAAATTTAAATGAAATAATTCATAATTTCAATATACATTCAGATCTCGTAACATAATCATAAATTATGTGACAAACAAAATAATTTATGATAGAAAATTTCAATCATAAATTCTTATTGTAATTAATTTTCTTGCTAAAATTTCAAATTTTAAAAATTTAATTTTCTCACCAAATAATTAATTAAAATATTCATTTTTGCCATGATAGATGTATGACATCTAAATATTATTATAAATTAATGACATATTTTTTTTCTATCATAAAAGAGTGATAGGTACATAGATGACAGATAATTCCACTGTCATCCACCCCTTTTATGATAGTTTTTTCCCATCATCTATTGCCAGTTTTCTTATAGTGATGAGCAAAGCTCGAGGAGATAATATATATTCAAGCGTAATGCGTCCGCCTCCGGAA
>NW_006262075.1:16830253-16890484 GCF_000493195.1 Citrus x clementina
TTATAGTATCAGTAGGAGTAGATTTTTTTCGCTGCTATAAAAGTATGTAGAGTTCCCGTATCTCTAAGAAAAAAATAATTGTAATTATAAAATAAAAGTTAATAGCATATAATAAATATGATTTTTAAATAATAATTTTAAAGAAGTAGTAAATATATTTCATGTTTTTTATCATACAAGTGAAGGATCAAATTAACTTAATTTCTAAGTCACAATAACTAATATTTATCAAACACTTTATGATTTAGGTTTTAAGTTATAGCTGCCCAACTTTAATACTAAACGCAGCCTTAATTAGAGATTTTGACCGAGGATATATCTTAAAACCGTGAATTACGATACTTTGAAAAATAGTTTTAATAAACAACAAAAAGACTTGTTTTTGAAAGTTTCAGCTTTGTCAAATAAAGTAATTAAAAAAAAAAAAACTCCGATCTCCATCGAGGTATATATAATTTTCGTAGAAATAACATTGAGAATTGAAAATCTTGAAATCGTGTGGAGAGGGACCGTGCAAGAAATTAAAAAAAAAATTCAACTAAAAGCTTTGATTCCTTAGACTAATTAAGTTGTAGAATATGAGCTTCTTTGACATCGACATAAGTAGGTCATATTATTTCTAATTCAATGATATTAGCTTTCGATTGAATTTTCAAAAGCTATACTTCGTTCTGTACGTAAGTTAAAGGAAGACCAAACAGTCAAAGAATAATGATAGATGATGTGTTATTTATTTATTAGTGTTATGAATCACTTCATCAATAATAACTATATGTTTGAAAAATCAACTATTATCAATTGTAAGGGTGGACAGATCCGAAGTGGATCAAAAAACAATTTTTGGTCTCGATTTTCCTCAAATTCGATTAAAAACAGAAAAACTGAACAAATCGGTTTGGTTCTCGATTGAAAATCTTATAACCGGATCCAAACCGAAAAACCCAAATAACTTTGTAATTACGAAATATGACCACTTGATATGATCTGAGGGGCCGCAAGAGGCAAGCTCATGATTTTACAATAGTCCTTAACACACCCCAACACTTGTGTGTGTGTGTTGAACTTTCTCCACCATACTTTTTCCTCCTAACGTCCTCGCCACGGAAAAGTCTTACAAGTGAAGCGCACATGCCTCGTTAGAACAGTATATACTGTTGAATGTTCCAGTTTAAGAACGAGACTTGACTTGGTTGACTTCGGTTTATGAATTTATATTAAAATTAAACTGAAGCTCCTCATTGTGCCATTTCATCCTGAATCTCCACACAAAAATCCAAAAAGAAAAAAATGCAGAGAGTTCAAATTCATTTCATGCATTCAATCATACTCTTTATTTTATCATCGGGATGTTTTACAGCTGCAGCTCAGAAAAAACACTCAAATATAAGCATAGGCTCTTCTCTTTCACCCACCGGGAACTCATCATGGCGGTCACCGTCCGGCCTCTACGCCTTCGGATTTTATCCGCAAAGAAATGGCAGCAGATATTACGTTGGAGTTTTTCTAGCCGGGATCCCGGAGAAAACTGTAGTGTGGACTGCCAATAGAGACAATCCGCCAGTCTCCAGCAACGCTACCTTGATGTTCAATTCTGAGGGGAGAATTGTCCTGCGTTCAGGAGAACAAGGCCAAAATTCCATAATCGCCGACAATTCTCAGTCTGCATCTTCTGCATCCATGCTTGATTCTGGCAGCTTTGTGCTTCACAATTCTGATGGGAAAGTAATCTGGCAAACTTTTGACCATCCGACTGATACCCTTTTGCCAACTCAACGTCTTTCAGCGGGGACAGAATTGTGTTCTGGTATTTCGGAAACTGACCCTTCGACAGGGAAATTCCGGCTTAAGATGCAGTACGATGGAAACCTGGTACAGTATCCGAAAAATACTCCAGACACAGCTCCGTATTCTTATTGGACATCTTTTACGGGTGGAAAAGGTGATAATGTGAGCCTAAATCTGGATAAAAATGGCCATCTTTTTTTGCTGAATTCAACTGGCTTCAATATTAAAAATTTGACAGAAGAAGAAACTCCGATACAAGGGATGATGTATTTGATGAAAATTGATTCGGATGGGATATTCAGGTTGTATTCATACAATTTGAGGTGGCAAAATAGTACGTGGTCAGAGGTCTGGCCATCGACATCTGAAAAATGTGACCCATTGGTCTTTGCGGGTTTAACAGCTTTTGTGTTCTAAACGATCAGACACAAATTGCACATGCCTTCCAGGATTTGTTGCAATTTAGCAAAGGCAATTGGACTGCTGGCTGCGAACGGAATTACACAGCAGAAAGTTGCGGAAACAAAGCTATTCAAGAACTGGAGAACACTAACTGGGAAGATGTTTCGTACAATGTTCTGTCCGAAATAACAAAAGAGAAGTGCAAACAAGCGTGTTTGGAGGACTGTAATTGTGAAGCTGCGCTATATAAAAATGAGGAATGCAAAATGCAAAGGCTTCCTTTGAGATTTGGTAAAAGGAACCTACGTGATTCAGACATTACTTTCGTAAAAGTAGATGATGCTACTTCATCATCTCCTCAAGCACCCTTCTCTATAGAAGGCAATAAGAAAGGACTTTGGAAAAACATCGTCATCATTTGTTTATTTGTTACTGTTGTCATTCTTATTTCCGTGGTCACTTTTGGAATTTTCATTTACAGATACCGCGTCGGGTCATACAGAAGAATTCAGGGCAATGGCAGTGCTAGATATTGTGAGGATATTGCTCCCTTATCATTTAGTTATGCAGAACTTGAGACGATAACAGGTGGGTTCAAGGAAGAAGTCGGTAGAGGATCATCTGGTACAGTTTATAAAGGGGCAATGATCAACGGCCAATTAGTAGCTGTAAAGAGATTAGAGAAGGTGTTAGCTGAAAGGGAAAGAGAGTTTCAAACAGAGATAAAAGTCATCGGGAGGACTCATCACCGGAATCTTGTCCGTCTACTTGGTTATTCCCTTGAAGTATCGAAAAAGATGTTGGTTTACGAGTACATGAGCAATGGTTCTCTTGCTGATATACTCTTCAACGCAGAAAAACAACCAAATTGGATTGAAAGAATGGGAATTGCTCGCGATATTGCTAGAGGAATCCTATACCTACATGATGAATGCGAGACTCAGATCATCCATTGTGACATAAAGCCGCAGAACATACTCATGGATGAGAATAGGTGTGCTAAAATTTCCGACTTTGGATTGGCAAAGTTGATGAAGCCAGATCAGACTAAAACTTTCACAGGAATCAGAGGAACAAGGGGGTATGTTGCACCAGAATGGCACCGCAATTTGCCCATTACGGTGAAAGCAGATATTTACAGCTTTGGAGTTGTTTTGCTGGAGATCATCTGTCTTCGAAGATGCTTGGATCAGAACCTTCCTGAGGATCAAGTTATTCTCGAAGAATGGGTTTACCAGTGTTTCGAGGGTGGTAACCTTAGCCAACTAGTAGAGGGTGAAGAGGTTGATCAAAGACAATTGGAGAGGATTATCAAAGTTGCACTCTGGTGCATTCTTGATGAGCCATCGCTCCGCCCATCGATGAAGAAGGTTTTACTTATGCTGGAAGGACCTGTGGAAATCCCAATTCCTCCAAATCCTACTTCTTTTCTTAGTGCCATCTAGGCAAAGTTATATTTGCATAGCTAGAGTTACATTCATGAAAAATAGTTTTCTTGTTATATCCTGTTAAGTAAGATTGATTGCCCGAAATGATTGAAGGACATACTCTTATTTTAGCTGCAATAAAATTAAATTGCAGGAAAAAGGATCAATGGTTAGACAATGAATGGATCAATGGTTAGACAATGAATGGATCAATGGTTAGACAATATTATTAATTATATTTCTTTAAGATTACCAAATATAGATTCTTTTATAAAAATAATTATCAATTATAAGATAATTATTAATTAGAGAGATGTCTAATAGGCTTTACTACCATGCATAATTTTTTTTAAATCGTTTTAATTAGAGAATTATTAATGAAATACTCAAAAAACGAGATTTTCCTAAAATTTAGAGTTTTAAGCGACCGCCTTTACTTAAAGCTACCCTTGTCCTCATGATTTCATGCAATTCAATTTTTATATCAGTTGAAGTTAGGCCATGACACATATCGTCGCATGACTAGCTGTTTTAGCATGCTTAAGTTTATATGTATTTGTATTTAAGATCTATCGAGATGTAAAACATGCATTTTTTGAATATGTTTTATTTAAATTCATGGATTAAATCTTGTTATAAACTTTAGACATAAGCATGAAACAAGTAATAGAGTGACAATTACAAGATTCGCCTTGGATCCGGCAAAAGGGTTAGGGCGGGTCATGCTAGTAGTTGCCACACCAATCAGTGGATTTTTGTTAAAAAAAATTTCGGGTTCCACAAGATTATTACACGACTTTCCGATTTTCACTTTAATCCAGATTCTGGAATATTTTATTTATTCTTTAACGTCTTTCGTAATAGATTGGTACTTACTGCATGATTCATATCATATGAATACTACAATACTTATTGGTCGAATTTTAACAAAATTGTATCATTTGAAATTCGGAGTTCAAATACAATGTTTCCCCAATTTTAGAAAACCTTTAGAGTGTTTATATTTTAATATGGTTGGACTTTGCTGCTTTTTATTTAATTAATGTTCATTTAAAATATAATATTCTTTGATACAGTAAATTCATTGACCCCCTAAGGCCAAAATGACCTTATCAAGCAAACCTAACTTTATTCAAAAATAGATGTCGAAAAAAGACGTGGTGCAAAATTAACGTTGTGAAGTCTTGGTCTGCATAAGACTTTTGCTAAGATTTTTGGTCGACGCCCTTTTTTCTCTTCTTTCTTCCATATGCTGAATGCAAGCGTGATTGCATTTGTCAGTCAAAGCTAAATGACTTGCATAGTACGTTTGATAATTTTTTTTTCCTTCTGTACAGGATATGATGCCCAAGACTCGAGCGTTTGATCTTAATTATTCTTCCATTAAACAAGAGAAAGCATAGCTAAGCCAATATTGCTTTGTAAATCTCCAACTGACACGAGCAAACACGACTTATTGAAGAAAGTTCCAAGAGACATATTAAGTCATTTTCCCTATATGTGAATCCCTAGACATAGTGTCACTGGGCCCAATAGGAGCTCTTTCGCCTTTCCATAAACAGCGCTGATATTTGGCATGAAATTTTATCTACTGAAATTAACATTTTTCGTTGAAGTCAAACTAAAATTAGAAGATGGCCCCTCGCTCGTCAACCGTCCTCAGGTGATAAGTCATTGACCAAAAAAAAAATGATATATTCGATATAACAGAATCTCGCGATAAATATCATTTTTCTTCCATAAAAATATAAAATAGAAGTAAATTCTTGGCGAAATTTGTTAGTACAAGTAGATTTCAAGTTAATCTGAACAGATTTTTAGGCTACATAATAATTATATATACCTTGAGTCCTAATAGATCCCATATCTCCGGACATAATTTCTTAGCACGCTGATGAAGGTATTCAGTCAGAGATTTTGACCGAAGATAAATCTTAGAATTGCAAATTAGGATACTTTGAAACAATAATTTAAATAAACTCAACCCTCTAGCCACTAAGAGAAAATTTTGTCCCTCCAGTCTTTTAGCTTTGAAACTGCTCTTAGCTTCTAAGGCCCGGAGATGCTGACTTCTTCGGCAGCCTTCGAAAATAGGCACCTCTAAATAATTAAAATGCGTATGTATCTTTTGGAAAACCCAAAATATTAGATATAATATTGTATGCCTCTCTCTATGAGCTCGGTTGTCCATGAATGCACGCCTTAGATCACCCAAGTCAAGTAAATAATAGAGATCAGTAGGAGTTGGTGTTTAGATTTAGGTTCAATACTAAACTAATTTTTTTTTTTTTTTTGTTAACCTTTTAGAAAGATGCAATTAGTAGTTATTAGATAAAAATATAAAACTAATTAAATCTTGATTGTATATTGCTATACATGCATATGTGGTAAAAGATCACAGAAGAATTTAGTATAGATTAACTCAACACCAGATCTAAATACATTTAGCATTCAAAACACCACTAAAAAACCACATTTCAAATCGATATCTTCTTTTATAGCTAATATCAATAAAGAAAAAATAGTATGACAGTTATGTCAGTCTCAAAATATAAAAGCTCATAGTCTTCTACAACTTAATTGATCTGTGAAAGCTTTCGGTAGAATTGTTGTTTTCACACACTGTCCCTCTCAACACGCTTTCTAGATTTTCAACTCTCAACGTTGGAAGCTCATACGAAAGTTATTTATGCCTAGATGGAGATAGAAGTGTTTTTTTTTTTTTTTTAAATTGAAATGAAAAAAGTGAAGTTTGGAAAAGCCTGTCTTTGTGTATTAATAGGCAAAAATCAATCTCACCCATCAATCAAGAGAAATTAAATGTAAATACTAAAGTTTAGGAACTGTTATGGACTTGATTTCCTCTACTGTAATTCTCCCAAATCTTAGGCTTTAGTTTCTCATTTTTCCTTGTACAATATCTAATCACTTGTATAAAGCTAGAACGTACAGTAATACAATTGATATCGTTAACCATTCAAACCTTTTGTCTTAATATGGTATCAAACCATTTTTAAGCTCACATGAGTCATTGATCCTTGGCCTTGGCCTGTTTCTTTTTTTAATTTTTTTTTCCTTCCAGCATTAGCCTTCACCATGGCCAATGAAAATTCAGCTACCTCTAGCCTTAACCAAACCTTTACCAACACGAATCCCAACAATCTCATTGCTATAAACGCAGCCAAACCAACTCTCTCTAAAATTAACCCCAACAAACTACTATTCGTGGAAGACGCAATTTGATGCGCTTCTCTATGGATATGACTTGCTCGGCTACATTGATGGCACTAAGCCTTGCCTATCTCCAGAGACAATAGTTGATGAAAAGATAGTCCCGATGAAACGACCCGCCCCGAATCTATCTAATCTCGGTTAATCGAATTAATAATAATTCTGATATTTAAAAATTCTACCAAAAATTCGACAGTCTCCTATATAATTATGACATCCCCAATCCTGCAATTTATACAATTAACACTCCCAAAAATAATACAATATTTAATCAACCTCCACAACCAACTTCTTTAGTTTAAATACCAGTATCCTTCAAACATATAATGTCAAGAATACAATAATTTATCCTTAATCACAAATAAGTAATAAATTATACAATTTAAAATGTCCCAACAAAACATCTATGATTCCTAACACCATCACGTGGCCATAATTTCAATTTAACTATCGTTGCTGGGTCGACTGATATACCTGCAAATCTCCTGTGGGGGGAGAGGGGAGGAATATAATAAAAACGGGGTGAGTATAAAACTCAGCGAACTCAGTGAGTGACTATAGTAGTTTTTGGAAAAATAAATTTATTTTAAATGATTTAATCTTTTCCAAATTAATTTTATCCAAATATCATAAGAACCGACTACGAATTTTCAAATTTTCAATCAAATCCAATCCACCAATCCACATATCGGATTTTTATGGATCCAATTTTTGCTTATTAGATTAGATTCTGAACACCCCTAAAAAGTGGTGAATATTCAAATAACGTTAATTAAGCTCTTCTTATGTGATAGGGATATTAGTGCCTAGCTTGCTAGGCTGTTTAATTCTAAATTACATATTTTATGATCATTTGCTTTGAAAATAGCCAGGTCTATAACCTAGCTAGCTAGCAACAAAATTGAAGTTTATTAGTAAACAACACTCACTGATGCTGTTGCAGCCCTCGTGAAACAAGTTTAATTCATTGACGCATCTTACGGTCAGACTAGAAAATGCTCTAGCCCAAGTAACTTTACGACTAAGAGATTTAGATAGATAATCTTACTAAGTGATGGTTAATTTAATGAATAGGAAAGTTTATTGTTAATTCTTAAGATTACAACCCTATATACTTATTTATAGTAGACTATATTTAATCATTTTTTTTTATTTACAATGTATGTGTACTACTCACAGTCAGCACAACTATAAACGGGATGTTCATGATTTATTTCTTTGCCGCAAGCCATACAATACAGTCGATCAAAATTAGCTTCAGCAAGTGTTTTAGTCCTCAAACTGAGATGATGCTTATGTTCTTCATAGAGAATACTCGCTGGTAGTGGGTCACTGCCACATTGCACATAAAAATTGAGTTCTTTACACTAAAACAAAGAAAATATTGGGATTATATGCTCTTTTAAAGCATATTAATTTATTTTCTGATTAATAAAATATTTGAGATATTTTCAATTGCATAAGTATATATTGAAAAAGGTCCGCTTAATCATATTATATGTATTTATTTGATCATCATATGGATTCACAGAAGACATAAATACAAGTTATCTTATGATTAAATAAATTTAGTTCGCAGTTGATAAATAGAGTTGGCCACTCTATTTATGTTTAGGCTGTAGTAAATTCATTGAATGATTTGTCTTAATCATGTATGAATTTACTGATATAGTTTGACTACATTAAGCTGGATCACATATGAGATTTAATTAACCTTGAAATAACTGTCAGACTTATTAAATCTCATAGGCATTGATTTTACTGTAATCTTAATATTGAGTTAGTTATAATTTCATGATTATAATTGTTATTCCATTTCAGTTACCAATGGGTACGACATACACTTGTAGTCAAGATTACCCGGTATCTTAGTAGGAGCATTTATGAGTATTGGAGTTATAGATTAATAATATAGAATTTGTACAACACATCTCTCGATGGGTTTTCGGCACTTGATCATAGAATTCTCTGGCAAGAGTGTGTCAACATATTTAGTATGTTGAAAATGATCATTAGAGAAAACCAGTAAGTATCAAGGAATAAGATGTTATTAAATTGATTGGACAGTTGAGATATCGATTTAATTAACGATGTGGTACAAAGGATTATACAGTAAAAAAATCAAAGTGGCTTGGGACGAATTATTATTCGAGCATACAATTATGGAGGTCGGTTCCAATCTTTTAGTGGAGTAGATTTGTAATTAAATAATTGGGCTAGTTTAATTATAGGCTTAATTAATATAGCCACTATTGTATGTTCCCAAATGATCCCCGGGTTAGCTCATTTAATTGACTGCACCACTACTAGATTTATAAGCAAGATAACTAGCTATTTGAGTCAAAAGCCCAAATATATTATTTAGTGGGAGGCTCCATTAATATGCTTGAGTGTAAAGGGCTTTGGGTTATTTTACAAGGTGGGCCCCTAAAACACAAGAATAAGTAAGGTGACTTTTGTTTTAATTATTTTTTAATTTAAATCAAAAGGGATTTAATAGAATTAAAAATAAATAAATATGGAGCCTAGGGTTTCCACTAGATAGAAATATAAAATGGTTTATTTTCTCCCAAAATAAAGAGAGCAGCCACTTTATACAGATAAAAAAAAAAGATTTTTTTCTCTATTGTTGAGAGTGAGAGAAAAATCTTCTCGTGTTAGTTGCTTTCGTGGTGATAAAAGCGTCCACACGTCAAGTGCAAATCAAACTTGAGTCATAGCCTGGAAGATTATTTGGTGGCGGATCGTGATCTACAGAAGTAGTGGTGACAGATCGTGATCTAACAGGAGTGGTGATGACAGATCGTGATCTGAGAGCCTAAATCACTTCAGCGGAAAAAGCCAAATCGGATTTTTAAGGTACAATTTCTAAATTACAAACTCTTATATATTGTATGAGAGCGATCCTAAAAACTTTTAAAAATTTTTAAAAAATTGATTTTCTCTATCAGAAAGTACCCTGAATTGTATGACCACATGCATTGCAATGAAATTTGATGGACATATTCTCAACTAGAGAAAGAAGACACTTATGAACTTTGTACTCTATGTTTGCCTTCAAAGAAACACATTCAGCATGTAAGTCAAAATCACACTTCAAAGTAATACATTCAGGATGTAAGGTAAAATCACACTTGTCACATCGATATTTTAAACCTTTAGTATCGAAGCAACATGCATCACACCAACCTCTGAGTTCCTTATCAGCAACCAAGAGTTTCAAAGAATGGCGTGGATGAAATGGCCATATCGGATGTCTTGCAGCAGCTCACTACATGACTTGTATTACAACCACCTCTTTGACCGTTTATAATTTTGAAGCATAACTTGCAACTCACATTGGTTACCTCCAAGACAAATAAATGATGCTCATGACTAAAATGTGCGATTCTTTTTTTTATCTTTTTGGTATTTCGCCTGTCAGGGTAGGCAATGATTGATGGATTTAGCAAAGAACTCAACTCTGCATTGCCAAACCCATAAGTGAAGCCGTATGTTGTCATATATTTTTCGTGCAATGGATGATAAACCTATCTAGGCAACTCAGCACAGGATTCGTGGAGATAAAATAGGCAGGGATCACAACCATATGTTGTGCCTTGAATATAATTTTGGCAACCATAACAAACTATATCATCAGCAATATGGATTTCATGACAAACAAGAGATGCTTGTGACTAAAATGCTCCAGTTTTCCTTTGTCATTGTACTCCTCCTCATTGATCTCACAATGCACACAAGCGAAGTACTCATATTTGGCACAATGATAAAATGGATCCCTTGAGTTTCCTTTTTTTTTTTTCTTTAAAATCTCAAACTGACACAGACAAACAAGCTTATTGAGCAAAGCTACAAGTGATAATATATATTCAAGTCATTTTCCTGTTTTACGAATCCCTAGACATGTTGGGAAATTTATTGGTGAAGCAAACATATAACTAAAGTGAAATTGAGAAATAATAAGACAACAGAATCACACAGAAACACCAGAATTTAAGTGGTTCGACTTTTAACCTATGTCCACGAGCAAAGACAAAAGGAAAATATTTTATTAGTGAAAATGAGTTATAAGTATTATAGTATTTTATCTCACTACGTAAAATTTCAATACACCAAAACTCTCAAATCATTAATCACTCAAAAACTCCCTAAATGAATAAGAAGAACTGAAAAATGGATGGGTTACAAATGAGGGGAGCCACCCTTTTTACAGCCAAATTTTAGCTACTGTACGCTCTATTATTTTATTTTTTCCTTATGCGGTTTGTCACTCTTTCTTTCTTTTTTTCTTCTTCTTTTTTCTCTTTCCTTTGCAGTACGGCACCACTCTTGTAGATGAGCGTTGCCCACCACTCACTTTTTTGACAAGACATAATGTCATTCAGCCCGTATCTTTAATTTTTAAAATGTAAAGTAGAAGTAAATTTCTCTCTTATATTATTAGTAGGAGTAAATTTTTTCACTGTTATAAATGTACGTAGAGTTAGGGAAAAAAATATGTAATTATATAATAAAAGTTAATAATATATAATAAATAAATTTTTAAATAATAATTTTAAAAGAAATAGTAAAGATATTACATATTTTTTATTATACAAATGATAGATCAAATCAACTTAATTTCGAAGTCATAACAGTTAATATTTACTAAATATTTTATATTCTAAATTTTATGTTATAATTGTCCAACATTAATACTAAACATACTGAAAATAGATCTTAAAACTGTGAATTAGGATACTTTAAAAAATAACTTTAATAAACTACAAGAGGACATGCTTTTGAAAGTTTCAGCTATGTCAGATAAAGTATTAAAAAAAAACACTCCTATCTCCATCGAGATATATATAATTTTCGTATAAACAAACATTGGGAGTTGAAAATCTTGAAATCGTGTGGAGAGGGGCAGTGCATGAAATTAAAATAACTTTTCAACTAAAAGCTTTAATTCCTTAGACTAATTAAGTTGTAGCCTATATGAGCTTCTTTGACATTGACATAAGTAGGCCATATTATTTCTAGTTCAATGATATTAGCTTGGGATTGAATTTTCAGAAGCTATACTATGCTCTGTACGTAAGTTAAAGGAAGACCAAACAATCAAATAATAATGATAGATGATGTGTTATTTATTTATTAGTGTTATCAATTATTACATCAATAATAATTATATGTATAAAAAATTAACTGTTATCAAAAAAAAAAAATTTCCGTCTCGATTTTCCTCAAACTCGGTTCGATTTTTATATTTCCAGAAAATCGATAAAAGAACTGAACAAATCGGTTTGGTTCTCGATTAGAAATCTCATAACTGGACCCAAACCGAAAAACCCAAATAACTTTGTATTACGAAATACGACCACTTGACATTATATGAGGGGCCGCAAGAGGCAAGCGCATGATTTTACAATAGTCCTTAACACACCCTAACACTTGTGTGTGTGTGTGTTGAACTTTCTCCACCAAGCTTTTTCCTTCTGACGTCCTTGCCACGGAAAAAGTCTTAAAAGTGAAGCCCACATGCCTCGTTGGCCGTTGGGACAGTACTGTTCAATGTTGCAGTTTAAGAACGAGACTTGACTTGGTTGACTTCGGTTTATAAATTTCTATTAAAATGAATCTCAAGCTCCTCATTATGCCATTTCGTCCCCAGTCTCCATACAAAAATCCAAAGAAAAAAAAAAAGGAAGATGCAGAGAGTTCATATTCATTTCATGCATTCAATCATACTCTTTATTTTGTCATCGGGATGTTTTACAACCGCAGCTCAAAAACAACACTCAAATATAAGCCTAGGTTCTTCTCTTTCACCGATCGGGAATTCATCATGGCGGTCACCGTCCGGCCTCTACGCCTTCGGATTTTATCAGCAAAGAAATGGCAGCAGCTATTACGTTGGAGTTTTTCTAGTCGGGATCCCAGAGAAAACTGTAGTGTGGACTGCCAATAGAGACAATCCGCCAGTCTCCAGCGACGCCACCTTGGTGTTCAATTCTGAGGGGAGAATTGTCCTGCGTTCAGGAGAACAAGGCCAAGATTCCATAATCGCCGATGATTCTCAGTCTCCATCTTCTGCATCCATGCTTGATTCTGGCAACTTTGTGCTTCACAATTCTGATGGGAAAGTAATCTGGCAAACTTTTGACCATCCGACTGATACCCTTTTGCCAACTCAACGTCTTTCAGCAGGGACAGAGTTGTTTTCTGGGATTTCAGAAACTGACCCTTCGACAGGGATATTCCGGCTTAACATGCAACATGATGGACATCTGGTACAGTATCCGAAAAATACTCCAGACACAGCTCCCTATTCTTATTGGGCATCTGGTACAAATGGAAAAGGTGATCATGTGAGCCTAAATCTTGATAAAAATGGCCATCTTTTTTTGCTGAATTCAACTGGCTTCAATATTAAAAATTTGACAGAAGGAGAAAGTCCGACAGAAGGGATGACGTATTTGATGAAAATTGATTCGGACGGGATATTCAGGTTGTATTCATACAATTTGAAGCAGCAAAATAGTACGTGGTCAGAGGTCTGGTCATCGACATATGAAAAATGTGACCCAATTGGTCTTTGCGGGTTTAACAGCTTTTGTGTTCTGAACGATCAGACACAAAATTGCATATGCCTTCCAGGATTTGTTCCAATTAGCAAAGGCAATTGGACTTCTGGCTGCGAACGGAATTACACGGCAGAAAGTTGCGGAAACAAAGCTATTCGAGAACTGGAGAACACTAACTGGGACGATGTTTCGTACAATGTTCTGTCGGAAATAACAAAAGAGAAGTGCAAACAAGCGTGTTTGGAGGACTGTAATTGTGAAGCTGCACTATATAAAGATGAGGAATGCAAAATGCAAAGGCTTCCTTTGAGATTTGGTAAAAGGAACCTGCGTGATTCAGACATTACTTTCGTAAAAGTAGATGATGCCACTTCATCATCTCCTCAAGCGCCATTCTCTGTAGAAGGCAAAAAGAAAGAACTCTGGAAAGACATCGTCATCATTTGTCTATTTGTTGTTGTTGTTATACTTATTTCGGCGATCACTTTTGGCATTGTCATTTACAGATACCGTGTCGGGTCATACAGCAGAATTCCAGGCAATGGCAGTGCCAGATACTGTGAGGATATTGCTCCCTTGTCATTTAGTTATGCAGAACTTGAGAAGATAACAGATGGGTTCAAGGAAGAAGTCGGTAGAGGATCATCTGGTACAGTTTATAAAGGGGCAATGATCAACGGCCAATTAGTAGCTGTAAAGAGATTAGAGAAGGTGTTAGATGAAGGGGAAAGAGAGTTTCAAACAGAGATAAAAGTCATCGGGAGGACTCATCACCGGAATCTTGTCCGTCTACTTGGTTATTCCCTTGATGTATCGAAAAAGATATTGGTTTACGAGTACATGAGCAATGGTTCTCTTGCTGATATACTCTTCAACGCAGAAAAACAACCAAATTGGGTTGAAAGAATGGGAATTGCTCGTGATATTGCTAGAGGAATCCTATACCTACATGATGAATGCTTGACTCAGATCATCCATTGTGACATAAAGCCGCAGAACATACTCATGGATGAGAATAGGTGTGCTAAAATTTCAGACTTTGGATTGGCAAAGTTGATGAAGCCAGATCAGACTAAAACTTTTACAGGAATCAGAGGAACAAGGGGGTATGTCGCACCAGAATGGCACCGCAATTTGCCCATTACGGTGAAAGCAGATATTTACAGCTTTGGAGTTGTGTTGCTGGAGATCATCTGTCTTCGAAGATGCTTGGATCAGAACCTTCCTGAGGATCAAGTTATTCTCGAAGAATGGGTTTACCAGTGTTTCGAGGATGGTAACCTTAGCCAACTAGTAGAGGGTGAAGAGGTTGATCAAAGACAATTGGAGAGGATTATCAAAGTTGCACTCTGGTGCATTCTTGATGAGCCATCGCTCCGCCCATCGATGAAGAAAATTTTACTTATGCTGGAAGGATCTGTGGAAATCCCAATTCCTCCCAATCCTACTTCTTTTCTTAGTGCCATCTAGGCAAAGTTATGTTTGCATAGCTAGAGTTACATTCATGAAAAATGGTTTTTTTGTTTACAATATCCCTTTTCTTGTTATATCCTGTTATGTAAGATTGATTGCCCGAAATGATTAAAGGACATACTCTTCTTTTAGCTGCAATAAAATTAAATTGCAGGAAAAAGGATCATACTTAAACCTTTGACATGACAAAGTAAAATCTAACAACTGATTCCATTCATCTGTCTAGTGTTTAATCTATCCCCTATGTATATATAAAATCTCTGTCCCCAGTGCTTTAGAGCAATCCTGAAAGTTCTTGCCGTAGATTCTACTTTCATATTTGTTTCAGCTGATTTATCTTGTCAAAGAGTTGAGAGATGTTGAACTGGTCTTGCATGCTTCTACTAAAATTTAATGTGGCAGCCGTGTTCCCAGGGTAATTATAAGCTTTAAGTTTTCAACCACTCACATGGACAACATTCAAATTCAAAGATTTGACATTTTTGAATTTTCTTAGTTTCATTTTTAATTTTCTGTTTTTTGAACTTACCTTGACCATGTATTATTGCTTGAATAGATAGGACTATAAACTGCCAAAACAATTTACAAATTGATTTAGCTTGTGTTGTGAATGGAACAAATAATCCTGGCCTGTTTTGTTAATTAATTGTCGAAAAATGCTAGTGAGTCTAAAACTTACACGTGTATTGGCAAATAAATTATTGTTGAAAATCATTTCAGGCCACCCACGACCTCGAGAAAGTCTATGCTACATTATAGGTAATACAACCAACAATTAAATGTGTGACATGTGTTGTTAAATTTAATACAGCTATTACTTGCATGTTGTTTTTTCAAATAATAAAGGGAATAATATCATTTGCTTATTGTATAGCCGACGTGGAACTCTGATATACTCTAAAATTTCTACACAACTTGTTATACATCAAGTTTCCTAACCATAAAACTGACTAAGAAGATTGGCTGATCAGATTGTGTTACCTAATTTAAAACTGAGTTCAAAAATGAAAAAGTATATATGATTAAAAAATATGTACACTAGCAATTATCGATTCTCTTGAGAGACCAAAATTATGTAAGCATTTATATTTGATAGTATGATTTAGTATCATGTTGTAATTATATGCACACACATTATATGATTGAGATGTGACTGCCAGTCACCATATGCGTACCCTTCCTGTTAGGTGCTCTTTGCATGCGTATTAAAAGTTAGATTGCTCTACCCGTGCAATGACGTTATTTCTACCAAGTGAGAGAGGTTTTTTCCTTGCTTTGCGCACACGACGATGATCCTAGTGAGTATGATAGTTATTTCTCCTGACTAATTGGTGCGGTTTTGTCATTTATGTATATATGATTTCATGTTTGCTTATGTATTATATTCAATGTAAAGTTATGTCATATGATTATGTATAAGCATTAATTTATTTTTATATATAAATTATATTCACTCACTGGGCTACAAGTTCACTATTTTCTTATTTATTATCCCATTTCTCCTATGTTTCCTCATGCAAGGTCGGCTTTAGAATATCTGGAACCTTAGGCAAATTTGTTTTATGAGCTCTCTTTTTATTCAGCAACTTCAATACTAAAAAAAAAGCATAAATTTATTTTATCTTTAGTTCTTAAATTCAAAAAATAATCAAGAAGATCCTAAAAAATTTTGAAAACAAAACTTGAAATTTACTTTGTTTAGAGCTTTTAAAAAAATAAACAAACAAATAAATGAGAACAATACTATTTTCGAATATAACATTTAGAATGGTAGCATATAAAAAGTTGAGATGATGAATTGATGATTAGATAATGGAGATGGATTTTGTATTTGAAGAAACTAATCTTTTGCTTTTTTGAATGAATAATGCATGGAACAATTTTCTTTGTAGAAAAGAGAGAAAAAAAATTTTGCATCTATGATTTTTTAGATCATAAGGTTCTTAATAGAAATTAAAAGGAATACTAAAAATCAAAGATTCTAATGTTAAATAATTAAGCTTTTTTAGAAACTAAAAAGGTAAAAAAAATTATTTCTTTTTCTTGGAAAAACTAATAATGAATAAATCAATGGTTAGAAAATATTATTAATTATATCTCTTTAACAATAAGATTACCAAATATAGATTCTTTTATAAAAAAAATAATTCTTAATTATAGGATAATTATTAATTAGAGAGATGTCTAATAGGCTTTACTACCATGTATAAATTTATTTTAAATCTTTATTAATTAGAAAATTATTAATGAAATACTCAAAAAGAGATCTTCCTAAAATTTGGGCCCCTTAGGCAACCACCTTATTCCCCTATACTTAAATCCACCCTTGTCCTCATGATTTCGTGCAGTTCAATTTTTCGATCGGTTGAAGTTAGGCCATGACAAATATTGCTACATGACTAATATTTTGAGCACGTTTAGGTTTATATGTATATGTATTTAAGATATATTGAGATGTAAAACATGCACATTTTGAATATGTTATATATATATATTCATGGATTAAATTTTGTTATGAACTTTAGATATAAGCATGAAGCAAGTAATACAGTGGCTATTACATGATTTGCCTTGAATCCGACAAAAGGGTTATGGCGGGCCATGTTAGTAGTTGCCACACCAGTCAGTAATTTTTTATTATAATTTTTTTTTATGCCTAGATTTTCAACTCTCAACGTTGGAACTTGGAAGTTCATACGAAAGTTATTTATGCCTAGATGGTGATAGGAGTGTTATTTTTTTTTTTAAATTGAAATGAAAAAAGTGAAGTTTGGAAAAGCCTGTCTTTGTGTATTAATAGGCAAAAATCAATCTCACCCATCAATCAAGAGAAATTAAATGTAAATATTAAAGTTTAGGAACTGTTATGGACTATTATGGACTTAATTTTCTCTACTGTAATTCTCCCAAATCTTAGGTTTATTTTCTCATTTTACCTTGTACAATATTTAATCACTTGTATAAAACTAGAACGTGCAGTAATACAATTGATATCGTTAACCATTCAAACCTTTTGTCTTAATATGGTATCAAAGCATTTTTAAGCTCACACGAGTCATTGAACCTTGGCCTTGACCTGTTTCTTTTTTTAATTTTTTTTTCCTTCCAGCATTAGCCTTCACCATGGCCAATGAAAATTCAGCTACCTCTACCCTTAACCAAACCTTTACCAAGACGAATCCAACAATCTCATTGCTATAAACGCAGCCAAACCAACTCTCTCTAAAATTAACCCCAACAAACTACTATTCGTGGAAGACGCAATTTGATGCGCTTCTCTATGGACACGACTTGCTCGGCTACATTGATGGCACTAAGCCTTGCATACCTCCAGAGACAATAGTTGATGAAAAGACAGTCCCGACCCCATATTTCACCCTTTGGATGATACAAGACAAGCTTCTTCTTCTTGGCATCATCGGCTCACTTAGCCACAAAGTTGTACCTGTAGTTTGTTCATGCAAAACATCTGCTGAATCCTGAAATCGCCTTGCCAAATTTTATGCCAATCCTTCATCCTCCAGAACTATGGGATTGGCAGAGCAACTTACTCTCATGAACAGAGGCTCCCAACCTGTCGCTGACTATATTGCCACTATCCGTGATATTGATGATGAATTAGCTTTAATTTCCAAATCAATGTCTGATCATCCTTACTCTTCATGCTGTGGAAACTGAATTCAAAGAACTTGCAGCTGCAGTACGGGCACGAGATACTGTGATTAGTTTCGATGAACTACTTGACAAACTTGTTGAATATGAGGCTTTCCTCAAACTTGAAGAGCTTCGCTCCAGTGGAATCTTGTGAACTCTTGCTCTGACTCTTCATTATTTGTATACTCTGATAGTCTATACTAATCTATTTTTTAGTTTATGTGGATGACTTGTTGATTACAGGAAATTCTTCAAGTTTCATTCGTCAAGTTATTGACTCTCTCTCCAAGCGATTTTCCATTAAGGACCTTGGCCGTCTTCATTATTTCCTTGGTGTGGAGGTGATTCCTACACCTCACGGGATATTTCTCTCTCAACAGAAATATATTTGTGATCTTTTAGCCAAATTCAAAATGGAGGGTATCAAAGACTGTGACTCCTCTCAGTTGTACCACATGCCTCATGCTCAATGATAGCTCGCCAAAAGTTAAGGCTTCTCAGTACCGTAGTCTTATTGGCGGCATGCAATGCCTCTCTCCTACACGACCGGATGTTGCCTATGCAATAAACAAATTGGTGCAATATATGCATTCTCCCAGTCAAACACATTGGACAGCGGCAAAAATGTTTACTTCGATACTTGAAGCACACTCTCACGTATGGTCTCTTTATATCTCGCTCACAGCCGCTGTCTTTGACAGCCTTCTCAGATGCTGATTGGGCTGGAAATCGTGATGATTGTACCTCTATATCGGCCTTTGTTATTTTTCATGGTGGCAACCCTTTTGTCTTGGTGTTCTAAGAAGCAGCGGACAATAGGTCGCTCCTCAACAGAGGCTAAATATCACTTAGTTGCTTCAGCTGCTGCTGAAATTACTTGGTTGACCAATCTTCTTCAAGAGTTACATGTCTCTTTCCCTAAGCCGCCTCTTCTTTTTTGTGATAACATTAGTGCTACGTACTTGTGAGTCAATCCAGTTTTTTCACTCAAGAATGAAACATCTTGCTCTGGATTTTCATTTTGTACGGGAAAAAGTCTCTAATGGTTCACTTCAAGTAGCTCATGTCTTTACTCCTAATTAACTTGCGGATGTGCTTACTCAACCACTTGCCAAGCCTCGTTTTGCTCACCTTCGATCCAAGATTGGTGTTTTCGATGGAAACGCCATCTTGCGGGGGCACAATAGTCAAGAATCAGTCTCACCCTTCAATAAGAGAAATTAAATGTAAATAAAAAAGTTTAGGAACTGTTATGGACTTGATTTTCTCTATTGTAATTCGCTCAAATCTCAGGCTTTTGTTTCTCATTTTTCCTTGTACAATATCTAATCACTTGTTTAAAGCTAGAACTTGCAGTAATGCAACTGATTTCTTTAACCATTCAAACCTTTTGTCTTAGCATGTATCTCACTGAAAAATTTATATGGGATGGGAATATTGTCCAATAAGTGTATGCCGTGTCTCTCAAAATATTGTCTTTATTATGAATACCATTTTTATGGGAATAAGAAATCTTATACAATAAACGCAAGAATTTAGATCTAGCGCTGCTGAGCTGATCTATGCTTAATTAATTTTTCATAATCCTTTGTCACACATGCTTGTATAGCAATATAATATATGATAAGGATTTAATTAGCTTTATATTCTTATCTTTTTAAAAGGTTAGAAAAAAAGTCAGCTCAGCACAAGATCTACATCCCACATGAGTTGAGTGCTCAACTCTTCATAATCTTCTTCCACACATTCATGTATAGTAATATACTATTAAGATTTAATTAATTTTACATTCTTATTCAATAACTACCAAATGTAATTTTTAAAAAGAATAAAAGTAAGATTCAATAAATAAAAAGGTAAACTGACATGTTAAAGATTAAAAAAAAAAGTTTTAACGTACTTCTTTCTTTAACCAAATTATACCCAGCAACAACTTCTTCTGTCAGGCACAACCGAACAAAACATTCAAGAAGCATGTCTGAAGGATTGTAATTGTGAAGCTGGGCTGTACAAAGATGAGTAATGCAAAATGCAAACACTTCCTTTGAGATTTGGAAGAAGGAAACTGAGTGATTCAGCCATTGCTTTCATCAAAGTGGATGCTACTAATTCATCTAGTTCTGAAAAACCTTTATCTAGAGGAGGCAAAAAAGCACAACGGGAAGACATCGCTATCGTCTCTTGTTTAATTGTTACCGTTATCATTCTTATTTTGGCGACTTTTGGAATTTTCATCTACAGATGCCGTGTCCAGTCGTACAGAATAATTCCAGGCGGTGGCAGTGCCAGTTATTGTGAGGATATTGCTCTTTTATAAAGGGACTACCATCAATGGCAAATTCGTGGCTAAGTGATTACAAAAGATGTTAGCTGAAGGGGAAAGAGAGTTTAAGACTGAGATGAATGTAATCGGGAGAACTCATCACCGGAATCTAGTTCGTCTGCTTAGCTATTCCTTTGATGTATCAAATAAGATCTTGGTCTACGATTACATGAGCAATGGTTCTCTTGTTGATGTACTCTTCACTCCCGAAAAACAACCTAATTGGGTTGAAAGAATGGGAATTGCTCGCGATATAGCTAGAGGAATCCGGTATCTACATGACGAATGCGAGGCTCAGATCATCCATGGTGACATAAAGCCTCAAAACATACTCATGGACGAAAAAAGGTGTGCTAAAATTTCAGACTTTGGATTGGCAAAGTTGATGAAGCCAGACCAGACTAGAACTTTTACAGGAATCAGAGGAACAAGGGCGTATGTTGCAGCAGAATGGCACAGGAATCTGCCCATTACAGTGAAAGCAGATGTTTACAGCTTTGGAGTTGTGTTGCTGGAGATCGTCTGTCTTCGAAGATGCTTAGATCAGAATCTTCTGGAGGATCGAGCTATTCTTCAAGAATGGATTTGCCAGTGTTTCGAAAATGGTAACCTTAGCCAACTGGTAGAAGACGAAGAAGTTGACCAAAAACAATTGCAGAGGATGATCAAAGTTGGACTCCGGTGCATTCTTGATGAGCCATCGCTCCGCCGGGCAATGAAGAAGGTTTTACTTATGCTGGAAGGAACTGTAGAAATCCCAATTCCTCAGAATCCTACTTCTTTTCTCAGTACCATCTAGGCAAGTTATGTATGGATAGCTAGATTTGCATTCGCGAATAACTGTTTTCTTGTTCACATCTTATCTCTCTTTTCTTGTTATATCTTGTTAAATATGATTTGATTGCTTGATCGAGATACCCTGATTTAAGGTGCAACAAAATGAAATGGCAAGGGAAAAACCATACTTAAACCTTTGACTCAAAGAAAGTAAAATCTAAGGACTGATTCCATTCATCTAAGTCTAGATTATTCCACCCACAGTCCGCGACATGTCCGTCAAAGTCTCTGGCCTGCACAATAGATGTGACTAAGTTCATTTTCAAAAGGGCTTGAATTAAAAAAGTTGGGAGCAACATAATGGTGAAACTCTTTGCTACCTTAAAGAAAGGGAGCCATAACAATTAAGCTCTGTCTGATCTAGACTTAAACTTCATACGGTGTGGGAAAGGCGCATCACCTCAGAATGCACTGATTTTTTTGCGCTTACGAAAGGGTGATCAAACTTGGTTAATCTCAACGACTAACTTTTATGCACTGGTCTGATTCTATGAATTAAACTTCATACAGTGTTGAAAATAAAATAAACAATTGGAGCTGAAAATATATTATAGCACAAATGAAATCTAGAAACTGTGTGCTGACGGGGTCCATGTCAAAACCTCTTAGATGAGAGATAAGATAATTTAGTAGAATTTAATAGCAACAAGCAACTAAAGGTCGTTTAATATTAGCTTAATTTTGACAGAAAATATATATAACTGGTCTTTTATATATTGGTTCTTGAAGCAGCTTTGAATCGGGTTTTCAGAAGACTTTTGATAAAATTAGCTTGATTTTACACAAAATATAAAAAAACTGGCCTTTCATATATTGATTATAGAAGCAGCTTTGAATTGGGGTTTTAGAAGACTTTTGACAAAGTTGATTGATTTTGAACACAAATGTATGTAATTAGTCAGCTAGTCTTGTTAAGTTTCCAAGTCCTTTGAGGTTGGAAATCAACCATAAAATTAATTAAAATAATTTAAAGTTATCTAAAATATTACAAGTGAATAAAAACTATGAACAATTAATTAATTATTTCCTTTTCATAATCTTTTTCTTCTTTTCTTAGGTCTTTTAACAATTTTTTTTCATTTGAGGTTGCTTTAAGATCTATTTAATTTAATTATTTTATCCTTATAATACAAAATAATAAAATTGCTCAAAAAAATGTGTTGTTGTATCCAATAGATTAAGTATTTAGTTGTACGTTTTATAATCTACTTTTTTTTAGAAATAAAATTCAATAACTATTAATACCCCACATGTCATAAATACATTTTATTAGTTTAATTGAATAGCAATAATTATATTAATAAAGTAGTATTTATACACCATTAAGAAAAAAATTATATTTTGTATGGAGAAAAATTATCAAAGTTAAGTAAATATTTGGGTATTTTGGTACTTTTCATCTTATGAGAGTAAAATAGTTAAATTACACTTATATTAAAGAAACCTTAGTTTTCAAATACAATAAAAAAAGCACTGATAAAATAAATTAAGATGGATTCAATTAATTAATTAATTCTCCAAACTTCTACTTTATTTGAATTTTTTAAAAATAATGTGAAGTTATTGCACTAATTTTCTGAAAGTGGGGTGGAAATTTATAAAATTATAGGGTGAAAATATCACCACCCTAAACATATACAAGACATATTTTTCTTAAATTATGCATTTTTATCACTTTAGTCCTTACTTTTTGTAGAAAAAAACCTAGACTAGAAGGTTTCCAAAAAGATTTGACTTAAGTTCTCGGCAATTGTATTTTATTTTACGTAGGTCCTTGATAACTTGATCATTACAGAGGTAACAACAGTATAAGGCTATTCTCGGGAGCTTATTATATCGAGTGTTTAGTGGAGCTTGCGAGAGCTCAAGGCAATGGTGCACCCAGACTGTGATGTAGTGGGGAAAATTTTAATTAACTTAAAAATTTTGGTCTTCTCAATTTCCACGGTCAATTTTGTCTAACCATTTCGTTGGGCATGTTGAGGGCAATCTCTAACATACCAACTTCTCAAACATGGCTTTGTATTGCTCTTGGTGTTCTACAATCTTTTCAATCTATCTGGTGAGCATTTAAATGTCACTAAGGAGATCGATTAAAATTCTAATTTTGTGAAGGTAAAGAAAATCGCAATAATTAAAGAAATTTTTTCGAGTTACCATAAGTTAAAAAATAAGATTACAATGTAAAATTTAATCTCAGCAATTTAATTTCATTAACAGCACGTGTCAATGAATTCTTGAAATCCTAGGAGAACTAGAAAAGGAAATGACCAGGAGAGGATTCAAATCTTTATATTATAGTAGATGACAGTTAGTTGTGTTCGTATTTATTCTATTAGAGACTGTTTCAACGATTAGTAAGAGATTGATCATACAATGTTAATTGTAATTTGTTGTACTGCACAATGATAATTGGAATTTTAAATAAAAATAGATGCGTAGATATTGTAGCACATTAATGTTTTTATTTAAATATATAGAATTCACTAAAGAAAAATAGTCTCAATATCTGTTTTCAACATATTCAAAAATTCTCCCTTTTTTAAATAGTTGGGATTTGGCTGTCTATTTTTTCAAAAAAGATAGTCTTTTTTTTTCAATGAAAAATTATTTGATGGTCAAATAATTATTGAGAGAAAAATTGGACTAGAATTGTACATTAATGATGCAGAATTTTTTTCATTTTTAAAAAATTGAAAATGAGAATTTTTTAAAATATAAAAATTAGGAGCCTCTTTCCTGAAGTTGACTATGAAAATGAAACTTCATGAATTTTTTAAAAGACTTTATCTTAAAATAAATTATTGTTAATATGTATGTGTGTGTATACAAAGTCATGTTATGCAACAGCATAAAAAATTTTAAAAATTGATCGTTTTGAGTTTGGTTTGGTTCGGGTTCTAAAAAAAGGGACAAAAGCTCAAGCAAACTAATAAAAAAAATCGAAAAACCAAACCGATCAATTTAGTTTACTTTGTTTCAATTTTCAGTCATGGTTGATTCAAAATTTTCTGAACCAAACTGAAAAATGCCCATAAAATTATTTCAGATTGATATTTCCTTTTTTTATATATATATAAACATTTCAAGCCTGAAGCACAAATGGGCTTTCCGTCCGTTCAGGCCCAAACTTCCTATTGATGGGTTGTCATTTCGGCCTACTTTTTAAACTATGAACTATTAGGTGGCCCATTGAAACGGCTATAATTCCCATCCCAGCTTCTTCATAGCTGCTAAATCGATTATAATTAATTAGGAAAAGAAAATTTATGAGCTTATATAATATAATATACACCCATTTAGATTAATATTTTTATGCTCATGTGAAATCTAGGATGGTAATGTCCGAAGCTCTTTATATGAATGCCACCAACCATATGTGTCAAATTCGACAGCAATTTGATTGGTACATGTTATGATTGGTACAAGAAATGCAATTTGTAATGTCTAATTAGCAAAGATTTTACCTTCAATTAAATGTTGTCCAGACACCTATAGCTAGATATCTTTTGTTCATTTACAGAGGAGAGAGAGTATTCGATCGAACATAACAAATAAATTCCTTACAAACATAGGAACTTGTGTTACAATAGTCAACATTAGACACAAGGACCACTTCACTGTGGTTCAAAATTTAACCACTGCATACACACCAGAAACTTGATATGTATTTAGCAATTCGGAGGAGGAAGATCTGATAAATCCTGGTAAGGTTCAATCTTAAAATTATTCCGAAAATCCTGACTCCCAAAAATAAAAAAACCAACTGAAAATCCAGCAACTGCAGCAAGCAACACACAAATATTAAACGACATGACGGGAAGCATCGCCAAATAGGCCAGTCCAAACCTGAAGGCATACATGAGAGTCCGTAAAATCCCTGAAGCAACGTTGTTTATGCCAGACTTGATCAATTTCACATGTGAGGTCCAGTCCACTGTCAAAGAGAATCAACTGAAGCTTTTTCGTGGAATATAATTTCAGTAATTGTGCCCCAGAAAAATGTTATATGACCCATCATCATCTTTTCTTTCTATGTCTTTTGCCACAGCAAGCAAAGATGGAAAGGATCACAAAGGAAGACAAATAATAATAGTACAGTTATAGGAGAATGTGGGATATTTTTTCATGCAAGTGATCATAGATAGTACTTGACACTTGGAAGTTGTACTACCTAGTGCTCCACTTCATAACATGTAATGGTACTTTAGAAAGATCAATCAGGCACGTATTAGCCAACTGTGATTAGTCAACTGGCTCTCAGTTTATTGCCTTTTTTTCTAAAAGAGGACAGAAATTCAGAATATTCATGCATCACAATACAACTCCACTATGATAAAGAGAACAGTGACGCTTTAATTTATGGGCTCAGTGGTGGGGCTACCATGTTGATTGACTGCTTTTTAAAATGAGTATTTGTAGTACAAATCAAACTTTTAGCTCCTTTTGGCAAATTTTATTTGGATGCCATTGACTCATTGAACAAATTTTAAATCATTTAAAGATGAATAAGTGGTCTGCAACAATATTTTGCTGCTGCCACATATACCTAGTAGATTTGGAAAATGGGTGCAAAAATTATTAGTTTTTCAATCTCTAGTAGCTATTAGTGATGGTTCCTATGTGAAAGAAGCCACAACTGAGTTCTTGAAGAGGAGAGAATGCTAATTTTTATGGACCTAAGTTGCTTAAACAAGAGAGTGAATGTGACTGAGCTAGAAGGATATTGTGGTGCTGTAGAAAGTAGAATGGAAGCTCTAGGTATTAAGGAAAAATTGATGGGTGTTTGGTATATTAAATAAAAGTTATTTATTATTATTTTCAGAGTTTATTTTTCATTAAACAGTTTTGGGAAAGTTTTATGGCAGCTAAACTGTGAAAAAGCGAAAACAAAGGAGCCTTTTAGAATTAGTGGCTAATGAAACCTCTTAAGAGATAGGACTCAATTTAGGAGATTTTAGGTTGTGTTATATCAACTTTTCTTTTTGCGAAGGAATGACTTTTCTAATGATTTGACATAGAGAAGGATAAATGCAGTAAGACTTTTCTAATGGTTTGACTTAGAGAAGGATAAATAGAGTAACACAGGAAATTCTTTGCTTCTACATGAAACGGATGTCTTGATCAATGGCTCATAACTAATTAGAAATTTGTAATTTTGAATATTAGCTCACTTTATCTGCAGCCGCCGTGCTATAAAGTCAAATTAACTTGTGCAATATTATCTCTGAAAGCTAATTGGCAAATTGTTAAAAAATTCAAAAACGCAACCTTCTCCTGTAGTCCTGTGTATTTTTCATGTCACTGAATCCCATTAGCCATTTAAGTCCTTGTATTTATTTTTCAGCCGCATCAACAGAAACAAAATGGAGAAACAAGAACAACAAAAGGTCAGCCGCTTGGTGTTTGTGTTGATTCCATTTCAAGGCCACATAAATCCTATGCTTCAGCTAGCTACCATCCTTTACGCGAAAGGCTTTTCAATCACCATCATTCACCCACAATTCAACTTTCCCAACTCATCGAATCATCCTGAATTCACATTCATACCCATATCAGATAACTTACCTAAAAGAGAAGTCTCAGCTGGGGATCTTTTTGGCATCGTTTCGGCTCTAAACAAGAATTGTGAAGGACCGTTGACTGAATGCATTAAAGAAATGTTGAAAGCAGAGGATCCACATGATCGGATCTCGTGTATCGTTTATGACAGCACTATGTGCTTTTCTCAAAGTGTTGCTGATCATTTAAAGCTTCCGGGAATCTGTGTTCGTACTAGCCCTGCTGCCACAATGCTGGCCTTCGCTGTCTTTCCTCGTCTTCATGAGCAAGGTTACATCTCCTTCCTAGGTAAAGTTTGAATATTTCGTATTAACGGCCAACTTGATAATGAAATCTAGATACATGTACTTAAATGTTTTTGTCCTTAAATTTGCGAAATGAGTTTAATTGAAACAGAGGCAACTAGGCCAATCAGGCTTGTCCTCAAAACTCTCTGATAATGACCTACTAAATTAGCTTATATTGTTATTGCTGATATACCAATTGCACAACAGAGTCTATGTCACTAGACCGAGTGAGCGATCTCCCCTCCCTCATGCTTAAGGAGCTAGCTGCTTCAATGAAAAAAATTACAACCGATGGTATGTTAGAGTTAGGAGCTGCTGTAGCAGATTCAGTGAAAAAGTGTTCGGCTCTCATTGTTAACACAGTTGATTTTCTTGAACAAGAAGCAATAACAAAAGTTCAAGAACTATTCTCAGCTTCAGCTTTCACCATAGGTCCTTTTCACAAATTATTGCCAACCATTTCTAGTTCATTACTAAAGGAAGATACTAATTGCATTTCTTGGCTAAACAAGCAAGCTCCAAAGTCTGTCATTTATGTAAGTTTTGGCAGCATAGCTAGCATCGATGAGAAAGAGCTGCTTGAAACAGCTTGGGGGCTGGCCAACTGTGAGCAACCTTTCTTGTGGGTGGTTAGGCCTGGTTTGGTTTGTGGCTCGAATTGCTTGGAACTATTACCAATTAATTTTCAAGATAGCGTTGGAGAAAGGGGTTGCATTGTGGAATGGGCACCGCAAAAGGAAGTGCTAGCAAACGATGCTGTGGGTGGGTTTTGGAGCCATTGTGGTTGGAATTCTACTCTCGAAAGCATTTGCGAAGGCGTTCCAATGCTATGCAAGCCATTTTTCGGGGATCAAAACATAAACATGAGATACGTGTGTGATGTTTGGAATGTAGGCCTGGAATTGGAGGATTTCGAGGGAGGGACGATTAAGAAAGCTATAAAAAGACTCATGGTGGATACAGAAGGCAAAGAGATGAGGAAAAAGGCAATACATTTGAAAGAGAAGGTGGAGCTGTCTCTGAAAGAAGGTGATTCTTGCTACAATTCATTGAATGATTTAGTTAAGAAAATCTTATCATTCTGACCAAATGAAGATGGAGCATATAGACCAACCAGTGTTTTCAGCTGCAGATATCTGTAGCATAATAAATGTCTCCTAGATTTAAGGCTTCAGTAATATCCTGGCTTATTCGCCACACCTTTGAAGTAAAAATTTTAAGAGCTTTGTGGATCCTAAGATTATTGATAAATATTATAATCTCCTGATAAAGTTTATCCCCAGTGTTACACTGAAGACTCATAATGTATTACGATGACAATCATCAAAGGAACCCGACAAAATGAAGTACTTATAAAGGCAAAGGAGAAAGGGAAAAAACCAATCTTTAGTTTTTGACTTGCGGAAGCCGACACGAAACTTTCTTTAGAGGGCAATAGGCGCGGGAGGGGGAGGGGGGGGGGGGGGGGGGAATAGACATCATCAGCATTTCTTGTTCATCTGATGCTCTTAGCGTTCTCATTTCGGCAACTTTTGGAATTTTGCTCTGCAAATACCGTGGCTGGTCATAAATAACAATTCGAGGTAATGTCAACGCCAGATATTGTGAGGATATTGCTCCTTTTCTATTTAATGATGCAGAACTTGAGAAAATGACAGGTGGTTTCACTACAACAGATCTGCAATGTAGTGGCATGTGAAAAGTGCTACTACAAGTAAATGGTAGCATTTTTGTAAGTGCCATGATAAAGCCCATGTTACTCAAATATTTCCCTTTAATAGCAGTTTTGGAAAGCCATCGTTTTACATTATGCAGCACTGGAAAAATGCTACCAAATTGTCTGTTCTAGCAAAGGAAAAATGCTACACATTAAAGCCCTAAAGCGTTTTACAAATGCTACCAAATTGTCTGTTCTAGCAAAGGAAAAACGCTACACATTAAAGTCCTATACCGTTTTGCAAATGCCACCAAATTGTCTATCACAGCAGAATAAAAAAGCTACGAGTTTGAATGATTCGTAGCATTTTGAAGATGCTACAAATTATATGATAATTATAAGTTAATTACTAAATAGCTTCGATCAAATTCTAGAGAAATGCAATATTATTTTTAGGTAAATTTCCTCATATAAAAACTTATAATCCAAATGAACAAAAACACACAATATATTATATCAATAGTGTATCAATGTACTAGTGTATGAATTTCATAATTTGAAGATTAAATATCAATTGCAAGTAAAATCATACTCAACTATAAACCAAGAGTGCCATCTTTCGAGAAGGCAATCTTTAAATCAAAAATATTGCTTCATCTTCAAATTGCGCCCAAACCTCCTTTACAAGTAGTATTACTCATCATAACCTGCAATGTAAATTGAAAGAAAAATAACGAATTGATTAAATCTGTGTGGGTATAGTGTTCAGTAAAATAAAGCTATCATGATTTTTTTTTTAATTTAAGAATTTTCATCATAATGCATAGATAATTGTAAATATTGGTCTCATAAACTTTCTTTCAAACTTATATGAACCATCATAGTTTTGAGTGGTGAAAATTCAAATATGCAACTAAAGGATAAACTGAAGTTGCCTAAATTTAATCCACCTTCACGGTGGATTAAATTACAAAAAAAAAATGAAGTCTAGAAATTGGCAATTCAAAGTTGTGAACTACCGGATAAAATCTAAAATGGGAAAAAAACTCAGCCACATGAAAAGCACAAGCTATGAAAAAGATTGCAGATTTGAGGAAAGACACCATAGAAAGGATCCAACACTTATTATTTGTCATTTAGAGTAAACAAGAAGAAAAAGGATTATCAAGACTAATACTATTGCGAATAAACATTTTGCTTTTCAAATTAAACAAAATTTATGTTAACTAACTAAACTCACAGGTTATTAAGATGAAATAGAAAATAGATTTGAAGCTACATAACTTGGCAAATTCATAATAACATCCAACAAAACCAACTAATAAGCACCAAATAAACAAAAAACTAATAGATCAGACTTCATAAATGAACAAAACAAATGACATTGCAAATTCTACAATAGAAACTAACAAATCTATTAGTCGGGAGGCTGGAGCAAGTAATTATGCAATTGGCCATGCAAGCCAGAGGTGAAAGTTATTTGGGTCTTCTTCAACTCAGAGGAACTATTTGGATATCAAAACAATACAAAAATCAACCAAATGTACTTTTGTCGAGCATAAAATATAATAAATCTCAAAAACAAATAAAAAAGTTAGCTAATTGTAGTGGATTTCGCATCCTAT
The DNA here is from genome assembly GCF_000493195.1 of Citrus x clementina. Taxonomy (NCBI): domain Eukaryota; kingdom Viridiplantae; phylum Streptophyta; class Magnoliopsida; order Sapindales; family Rutaceae; genus Citrus; species Citrus x clementina. Next base: position 16,861,083 of record NW_006262075.1, read on the forward strand.
TTCTTTGAAGTGACCAGCCCAGCATTTATTGTGCAACTTAACTCTTGCCTTATCACAAAGTGGCACTCACTTGAGCTAGGAAGCCAGGTAGTCATACTACCAACTTGAATTCGTTTCTTGAAGGCTTGCCTCGTCCTCCAGCCAGCAAATGGAAAGCCAATTAATTGACTTTCATACACCCTTCTCTCAACTCATAATGGAGAAATTACATGAAATTTTCTACCATTATGCCTAAATCTAAACAATATGTCACAGACGTATTTTGGTTAAACAGAAAAAAAAAATAGTTTTCAATAATTATTTAAAGTAACAAGCTTCACAATAATTCAACATAGAAAGTTAATTTCATGGCACTGAAACGTTTTATGATTTTAACAGATAAATGATAAATTGAAAACAAATAAGAGCACCTTGTTTAGACTATCAAAAATTAACGATCTAATTGCACGCCATATAATTGCCTCAGGAGAAAGGGATAAATTAACAAATCGTAAATTGAAATGTTAACAAGTCCTAAGTTGCACAAAAGCGCTTGTAATGTCATCAAGAATAGGAGCAAAACATCATCCAACAAAGTTAAAATCGATACTTCATAAATTTCTCAACTTTAACATAGCATCAACTGTCATAATAAATGTTAATATTTTCAATCACTTTCTCTTGGAACGGAACTATTGTCAACCTAATGGACTTACTTATCTCATTCCAAAAGTATGCAGCCTCTTCATCACTCTTTAATCTGTTCAAAATCATACCATTTTCTCTAAGCAACTTCACATCTTCCTCAGTATAAATAACAAAAATTAACCAACATAAAACCAAAACCATAAATTACCTCCATCACATTTAAGCCATATTTGGAGAAATTAAGACACATCAATTTCTTCTTTCAAACTCACGACATTTGGGGATGCAATTGCTCAGCATGTTAAGGGGGCCTACATGGGTTAAATAATTTCCAAAGAAATTACAGGAGATAAGGATTTTGGGTTTCAAAATCTAATAGCGAGGACTCAAAGGAGAGAAAAAGATTGAGAGTTTTGATGATCTTAGACTTCACACAGGAAATTAGAGATTATAGGGAAAAGATGACTAAATTATTTTTGAAGGTTTTAATTTTTTTCATTTGGCGGTTGACAAATTTTTCCCCGCTTTTTTTTTTTTTTCATTTTTCCCCTCTTTTGGCAGCTTTTTTATATTGCCACTAAATTAAAATTGTTTATTTAGCATTTAGAAAATGCGATCCTATTAAATAATATACGTATCACTTATGAATATGCTAGTATACAAATATTATTAAATGTAACATTAGAAAAAAAAAAGGCTGCGATGAAATGCTATACAATAGATGATATTTGTTGTAGTGTTTTAAGGAAGAAATTGGCAGAGCATCATCTGGGACAGTTTATAAACGAACTATGACCAATCACAAATTGTTGGATGTCAAGGGATAACAAAAGATGTTAATTGAAGGGGAAACAGAGTTTCATACCTGGATGAAAGTAATCAGGAGGACTCATCACCGAAATCTTGTTCGTCTGCTCGGTTATTCCTTTGAAATATCGAATAAGATCTTGGTCTGTGAGACGTGAACAATTTTTCTGACGAAACAGGAACGCTAAGATTGAAAAGATAGAGAAAAACAAAGTTCTGAATAACAAAATTATGGTTTTTGGTCTTTTATAATAACCCTAAATGTCATGTATTTACCAAAATATACAAACTTGAAATATTTATTATATAATAAAATTCTTCTAATTGGTAAGGAAAACAAAACAAACGATCTCTAAATTCAATATTTAGGGGAAAAAATAATCTTAAAAGCAATAGGAAAAATCAGAAATATCTTAAATTAAAAGATGATTGCAAAAGAAATAGAATTTCTGGCTCGATCATGATGTAAAACATTTTAGATTTGATTTGTCTCGTCACAAACTTCAAAACGGTGTATTATACGCCTAAAATGGATACTTATATCTCAATTTATAACTCTAAGAATGTATCCTGCTCATCCTACATAGCCATCCTGCATTAGTCCCCCTCCCTTAGAAAAGAAGTCGCCCTTGAGTTATTCTAATGCAACTCCTAGTCATTCGAATGCTACTCGAATAGATCAACCATGTTGAAAGTGTGAGAAATACTCTAATTGTCCAGCAACTGCAGCACATAAGCTTTATCGTTAATCTTCCTTGCCACATGAAATGGAACATATTTCTACTTCCCCAATTTAGTGTGAATCCCAAGAAGATGGTTATGCCGCAGATATGTCATCACCAAATCTCCCTCTTGAAAAGACTTTCCGACATCAATGCTTGTTTGCATCAGCCTTATACTTAGCATTAGTGACTTCTAAGTGAGCTTTTACTTACCCTGTTTACCACATTACCCACTGCTTTGCTTCCTCCTGCTACTATTGGCAATACAACCAGATTAAAGACATGGTGTGGGGAATAAGTATAGACAATGTCAAAAGGTGCTTTGCCAATAGATTGATTCACCATATTGTCGTAAACAAACTCAACATGTGGCAATATAGTTTCCCAGTTCCATTACTTATCAACACAAACATAACGCAACATATTTTCCAAAGTTCGTTTGACTACCTTTGTTTGTCCATTTGTTTGAAGAAGGAAGGCACTACTAAACTACAACTGCATGTCAAATTTATCCTACAGATGATGCCAAAACTTACTAGTGAACTTCCCATTCCTGTTAGAATTAATAGTCTTTGGAACATTATGTAAACACATCACTTCTCGAACGAACAAATGCACCATAGTAGAAGCACCTTCAGTCTTCTTACAAGAAATAAAATGCGTAGTCTTGAAAAATCTGTCAACGACCACAAGTACAGAATATCAAACAGTCCTTGTACACTGCAATCCTAACACAAAATCTAAAGTCTAACCAAATATTCTCTAGAACAAATAATGGTGTGTATAATTCAACGTTCTGCGATTATTCCTTGCTCTTTTGGCAAATGCAACACCTCTGTATAATCTTATGCATATTTCTGTTCAATTTTGGCCAATAATATCGCTCCTTAACAAGTGCCTAGGTGTTATCTCGACCAACATGACCATCAACCCACCTCTATGTAAGTCACAAATAATCTATTCTATCAAAGAAATGTAAGGACACACAATTGGTTAGCCCTAAATAGATATTCATCTCGAATTAGAAAATCACTTGTTTTCTAATAATAGAAACATTAATCACAAACACATGCAAAGTCTTCATTTCGAATTCTTTCTTTTTCTTCAACTTCTTACAACCATCGCAATCGTCCTCCAGATGACCTTTGACAATGGTCAGAAAATTCTTTTCCGCTGGTTTAGAATTCTTCTTCTTGTTTGTTAATGGCACTAAAAAAAAATCTTGCTATTCCACCAAGATTCATACACATCAACATTAAACCGCCAAGGTTTACCTAACAAAAGATGGTGAGTATCTATATCCACCACATCACACACTATAAATTTTCCCAGTAGAGAAAGAAACATGACAAATCTCATTGACTCTCATTTCTGCCCTTTTCTTTATCCACCCTATCTTGTTTGGTGTTGGATGTTTCTTTGTTTGAAGTCCCATTACATCAACCAATGCCTTTGAAACTATATTTTTGCTACTACCACTATCAATTATGACATTGCACACCTTATCGTTAATGGTACCATGAGTTTTGACAATCTCATGGCATTAGTCATTTTCTTCGAACTTTGGTGCTAATAAAAGTTTCTGTACAGTACAATTTAGCATGTCTCCTTTACCTACTGTCAACTCTATTATTTCTTCATCATCTACCCCTTCATCAATAACTAAATGGGCTCAGTCTCATCAACTCCAACCTTTGCTAGATTGAAATCTTTACCATGACATTCATTTGATGTGTGCCTTAGTTTTCCACAGTTCAAACACTTACCAAGCATAGGTTTTGCATATGAATTATTCTGCAACTGTTGTTTGTACTGCTGCTGCCCCTCCCCTACTGCAATGGATAAATATTAATTCAAGCCCATGATCTCTACTTATTTTCAACCCCAAAACGGTGTTACAATCCCTTACTAATTGTTCTGAAATTCAAAAAACTTCGCCGTGACGTGAATGTAGAATGCTCTTTACTTCTTTCTTCCGACTTTTGTGCCTTTGAAATCACTTTGCTCACACTCCAAACCGAATCCATATAAAGTTCATAATAAATGTCCATCTTTAATCCATCGATATTCTTTGTAATTATTCTAAATTCTGGCTCATCAATATTATTTCTAGCATATAGACAGTGAAACTCCTTTGTAGACTCATCTAGAGTGCAATTTGCTTGCCTATAATTCTGATACTTTAAATACAGTTGCTATTTGTAATGTAGAAGTAGATAATATTCCTCCAATATTCTTTTTATCCTAGCCCACAATCTGATGGTTGGCTTTCCTATAACTCTCCTATTATGAATTTGTTGCCGCTACGCAAATGTTGCTCCCTTCTCCCTTTAATTTAAACAACACCAAATTTGCCCATTTCTCCTTAACAACATCCATGTACTCAAAGAAAGTCTCAATCTCATTCAGCCAACCTAAAAATACCTCAATATGCAAGTTGCCATGAAATTCTACAAGATCCACAATAGTCTTATAATCTAACTACTCTCTGTGTCCTTTCCTATCATTATCCACAGAATCTTCATCATTCGAATCACCAGCTAAAGCCTCATGCACTTGTATAGCAAGTTTCCTCACAGGTTGGGCTACTTGTTGCCTCACAGCTCCGGCTACTTGTGGTTCTTCTTCACGGTTAGCTCTTTGCTCTTAACCTCTCTCTCTGATATTCATTGATTGCTCCCTCTAACACATCCAATTTACAGACTGCCTTAATTGCTTCTTTGGCTATCTCAGTGATAGCCTCCATAGTTAGTGCCTGCACTCCATGATCAGTGCCAGCAAAATAATCGTTCTATTGTTCATATCGTACCATGATGACAAGAAAAACTTGCTTTAATACCAATTGACGAAATAGATGTTGGGAAAATATGCTCTTTAAAAGCATATGTGTTTATTTAATTGTAATAAATATTTTTTTTTTCTGATTAATAAAATTAATGAGGTATTTTATTCAAATATCTTAATTGCATTAATATTTGTATTAAAGTTCATTTAATCATATTATATGTATTTATGTAATCACCATGTGGATTCACAGAAGACATAAATACAAATTATCTTATGATTAAATAAATTTAGTTCGCAGTTGATAAATAAAGTTGGGCACTTTATTTAGGTATAGACTGTAATAAATTCATTGAATGATTTGTCTTAATCATGTATGAATTTATTGATGTAGTACGACTACATTGAACAGGATCACATATGAGATTTAATTAACTTTGTAATAATTGCCAGACTTATTAAATCTCATAGGCGTTGATTTTACTGTAATCTTAATCTTGAGTTAATTATGATTTCATGATTGTAATTGTTATTTCATTTGAGTTACCAATGGGCACGACACATCCTTGTGGTCAAGATTACCTGGTATTTTGGTGGGAGCAATTATGAGTATTGGAGTTATGGATTAACAATATAGAATTTGTATAACACATCTCTTAATAGGTTTTCGGTACTTGATCATAGAATTCTCTGGCCAGAGTGTGTCAACATATTTAGTATGTTGAAAATGATCATTAGAGAAAACCAGTAAGGATCAAGGAATAAGATGTTATTAAATTGATTGGACAGTTGAGATATCAATTTAATTAACGATATGGTACAAAGGATTGTGCAGTAAAGAAATCAATGTGGCTTGGGACGAATTATTGTTCGAGCATACAATTATGGAAGTCAGTTCCAATCTTTTAGTGGAGTAGATTTGGAATTAAATAATTGGGCTAGTTTAATTATAGGCCTAATTATTGTAGCCACTATTGTATGTTCCCAAATGATCCCCGGGTTAGCTCATTTAATTAACTGCACCACTACTGGACTAATAAGTAAGATAACTAGATATTTGGGTCAAAAGCCTAAATATACCATTTAGTGGGAGGCTCCATTTAATTAGCTTTTGTGTAAGGGGCCTTATGTTATTTTACAAGGTGGGTCCCCTATTGAAAAAGAAAATAACGTGCGTTTTGTTTTTTGATTATTTGGAGCCTAGGGTTTTCACTAAAAGGTGATATAAAATGCTTATTTTCTCTAAAGAAAAGTGAGAAGCCACTTTATACAGATTAGAGAATAAGATTTTTTTCTCTATTGTTGAGAGAAAAATTTTCTCGTGCTAGTTGCTTTGGTAGTGATAAAGGCGCCCACACGTTAAGTGCAGATCGAACCTGAGTCATAACCTAGAAGATCATTGGTGACAGTTCGTGATCTAACAAGCGTGGTGGTAACGGATCGTGATCTAACAGGAGTGATGGTGGCGGATCGTGATCTAGGAGCCTAAATCACTTCAGCGGAAAAAGCCAACTCGGATTTTCAAGGTACGATTTCTAGAATACAAATTCTTATATATTATATGAGAGCGATCTTCAAAAGGTTTTATAAAAAATTTAAAAACTTAATTTTTCCCCAACAACAGAAACATTGAGATTGAAAAGATAGAGAAATACAAAGTTTCTAAATAATTGGAACATTAATGAATAAGACATAATAACAAAACTAAGGTTTCTGAGTCTCTTTATACTAACCCTAAATATAAAAAAATTTACCAAAATAGGTAATATAATAAAATTCCCCATGGTAACCTTATCTAACTAGTAGAAGATGAAGAAGTTGAAACAAAACAATTGGAGAGAATGATCAATGTTGGACACTGGTGCATTCTTGATGATTCATCACTCCGCCCTTCGATGAAGAAAGTTTTACTTATGCTGGAAGGAATTGTAGAAATCTAAATTCCTTCCAATCCTACTTCTTTTCTAGGTACTGTGTAGGCAAGTTGTATATGGATATAGGTAGAATTTACATTATGATTGGAGTGGGAATCCTAAGATTGGGAGCGTGGAGTGGGAGTGAGAGTGGGAGTAACTTGTTTACTTACACTGAAATCGGAGTATGGAACCATAATCAAAATCTAATTTATATGTTTGCTTTGTCTTGGATGGTGAGTAAATGGTTTCAAATTATAATTTTATCCTTATTTAAAAATTATAGTTTTTAATTACAAATTAATAAAAATATATTTTAAAATATTTATCCTATTATATTTGTAAATTAATTATAATTAATAATATTCTTAATTTTGTAAATCTCAAATTTTTATTAATTTTAATTATGTAAATTAAAAATTATTGATAAGACCAACATAAATTAAACATTATTATTAATAATATAGTATGAAATTAATATTTTCTTAGAATAGACTATTTATTATTAATATTAAATATATATAATACTATTATTTTTAAATTAATATAATAATATTATTTTTAAATATGATATTATTTATTTTATTTTATTAAATATAATTATATTAACTTTAATAAAAAAAAAGGTAAAAAAGGTCCCACCTCCCCATGGGAGTGGAAATCTCAATCCTTACTCCAAAAATGAGTAGAGCCCATAAAATATGATTCTCATTCCTCCTTTAAAATATATAAATAAACACAAGAGTGAAAGAAACGCACACTTCTCACTCTCACTCCGTAAGTAAACACAGCAACAGTGTGGGGCAGGCACAAAACCCCATAATACTGAGGTATTGCTTTTCTGCACTCAGAAGAGTGCTCAAACTTGTTATTCTCAACGACTGACTTTATGCACTGGTCTGATTCTACGAATTAAACTTCATACAGTGTTGAAAATAAAACAAACGGTTAGAGTTGAAGATATGTGGCAGCACAAATTAAATCTAGAAACCGCGTGTTGACGGGGTCGGTGACACAGTCAAAACCTCTCATATGGGAGATAAGATAATTTGGTAGAATTTACTAGCGACAATAACTAAAAGTAGTTTAATTTTAGCCTAATTTTAGAAAATATATATAACTGGTCTTTTATATATTAATTCTTGAAGCAGCTTTGAATTGAGTTTTCAGACGACTTTTGATAAAATTAGCTTGATTTTGACACAAAATATATAAAACTGGCCTTTTGTATATTGATTATCGAAGCAGCTTTGAATTGGGTTTTAGAAGACTTTTGACAAAGTTCACTGATTTTGACACACAAGTGTATATAACTGGCCGGCTAGTCTTTTGAAGTTTTCAAGTCCTTTGGAAGATGTAAAATATTTGGAAATTAAGTGTTACTTTAAAATAACAATTGTATTTGCAAATGAGGTATTATTACCCCCACTTCCATAACAGAATTAAAATTACGTCTAAATTATTTAAAAAATTACAACTGAATAAGAACTTTGAGCAATTAGTTAATTATAACCTTTTCACAATTTTTTTTTTTACTTTTCTTAGGTACTTTAACAATCTTTGATCATTTGAGATTGTTTTAAGATATATTTAAAATACCTATTTTACCCTTTATTAGAAAATAATAAAATTACTCCACAAAAATGTATTATTCTATCTAATAGATTAGTACTTAGTTTTATGTTCTCTAATCTACTTTTAAAAAAAATCAATAATTTTTAATACCCACATGTCATAAATATATTTTGTTAGTTTAATTGAATAGTAACAGTTACACTAATAAAGTAGTACTTATACATCATTTAAGAAAAAATATATTTTGTATAAAAAAAAAATTGTTCAAGTTAAGTAAATATTTGGGTATATTGGTACTTTTCACCTTATGAGGGTAAAACGGTTAAATTAAACTTAGTTAAAAGAAACCTTAATGATCAAATATAATAATAAAAAAAACCCTAAATCATGGAGAAAATAAATTAAGATGGAATCAATTAATTAATTCTTCAAACTTCTTTTTTATTTGAAGTTTTTAAAAATAATGTGAACTTATTGTACTAATCTTCTGAAAGTAGGAAAGAAATTTATAATATTGTGGGGTCGAAATATCAACACCCTAAACGTATATAAGACATGTTTTTCTTAAGGCTAATGCTAAGTTACATGCATGTACCTTACACCCCTCTCACATGAATAGTGAATGATGTGGGTCCACTCACTATTCATGTGAGAGGATTGTAAGGTACATGCATGTAATTTAGAGGGATCCTTTTCTTAAATTATACGTTTTTGTCATTTTAGTTCTTACTATTTGTAGAAAACAACACAGATTAGAAGTTTTCAAAAAAAGATTTGACTTAAGTTCTCCACAATTATATTTTATTTCACTTAGGTCCTTGATAACTTTGATTGTTACATAGGAAACAGACTATATAATTCTATTTTCGGGAGCTTATTATATAGTGTTTAGTGGAGCTTGCGGTAGCTCCAAACAACCGTGGAGCAAGGCTTGTGATGTAGTGGGGGAAATTTTAATTAACTTAAAGTTTTGGTGTTTACTTAAGGATTTTCATTTGATTTTGTGCTGGTTGCCTGGTTCTATTCATTTAAAGCAATTTTTCGACGAAAATGCGATTTTTTTGTCTTAATTTTTTTATAGTTTATTAAAATCCTATGGGGGAAAATAAATTTAAAATTAATATAGTTAAACTAAAAACCAGAGGCATAAATTGTCATTTAAGGCTTTGTTAACTACACCCCCACACGGGACTTCTCTATATTTTCAAACTATGAGACTCAAAATGCAACTAAGTATTGTGGCGGACTTGAGCTAGGTAGTATTTCTATTTATGGTTTCTGAAATTCTTTTAACAAACAACAAGGTCTTCTTAGATTACATTATTTTATATGAAAATCCAAGTTCCAAATGATTTCGTAGACACTGACCATGTCAGCACGTGCAACTGAAATTCACAGGGGCAGTCGGCTTTTTGAGACAGTTGACTTTGAGGACTTGGATCCAGCTAGGTTCATACATTTAAACATGAATACGAAGCTCACGAAAGTTGCTGACGGAAAAAGAGTAAGGGAAAAAAAAAAAAAGATTCTTTCTCAAAGATGCTTAGATTTCATCTTCTTTCATGCATTTTCTCACATTCACTATTCTATCTTCATGTTTTACTGCTACAGCTCAACAAGGACACTCAAATATAAACATAGGCTTTTCTCTTTCACCCAATGGAAACTCATCATGGCTGTCACCTTCCGGCATTTACGCCTTCGGATTTTATCAGCAAAGCAACGGCAGCAGCTATTATGTTGGAGTTTTTCTAGCTGGGATTCCAGAGAAAAATGTAGTGTGGACTGCCAACAGAGACAATCCTCCCGTCTCCAGCAATGCTACCTTGTTCTTTAATTCTGACTTCTGAGGGGAGAATTGTCTTGCGTTCAACAGAACAAGGCCAAGATTCCATAATTGCGGACGATTCTCAGTCTGCATCTTCTGCTTCCATGCTTGATTCTGGCAGCTTTGTGCTTTACGATTCTGATGGGAAAGTGATCTGGCAAACTTTTGACCATCCGACTGATACCATTTTGCCAACTCAACGACTTTTGGCGGGGATGGAGTTGTTTCCAGGTATTTCCAAAACTGATCCTTCGACAGGGAAATTCCGGCTGAAGATGCAGAATGATGGAAACCTGATACCTTATCCAAAAAATACTCCAGACACAGCTCCATATTCTTATTGGACATCTTTTACAGATGGAAAAGGTGATAATGTGAGCCTAAACCTTGATGAGAATGGCCATCTCTTTTTGCTGAATTCAACTGGCTTCAATATTAGAAATTTGACAAAAGGAGAAAATCCGACTGAAGGGATGATTTATTTGATGAAAATTGATTCGGATGGGATATTCAGATTGTATTAGTACAATTTGAGGAGGCAAAATAGTACGTGGCGAGTTGTGTGGGAGTCGACAAATGAAAAATGTGACCCTCTTGGTCTTTGCGGGTTTAACAGCTTTTGTATTCTAAACGATCAGACACCAGATTGCATATGTCTTCCAGGATTTGTTCCCATTATCCAAGGCAATTGGAGTTTGGCTGTGCAAGGAATTACACAGCAGAAAGTTGCAGCAATAAAGCTATTGAAGAATTGAAGAACACTGTGTGGGAAGATGTTTCGTACTCTGTTCTGTCAAAAACAACTGAACAGAACTGTCAGGAAGCATGTCTGAAGGATTGTAATTGTGAAGCTGCTCTGTACAAAGATGAGGAATGCAAAATGCAAAGACTTCCTTTGAGATTTGGAAGAAGGAAACTGAGTGATTCAGACATTGCTTTCATCAAAGTGGATGCTACTGCATCGTCTAATTCCGGAAACCCTTTCTCTAGAGATGGCAAAAAAGCACAACGGAAAGACATCGTTATCATTTCTTGTTTATTTGTTGCAGTTGTCATTCTTATTCTGGCGACTTTTGGAATTTTCATCTATAGATACCGTGTCCGATCATACAGAATAATTCCAGGCAATGGCAGTGCCAGATATTGTGAGGATATTGCTCTTTTGTCATTTAGTTATGCAGAACTTGAGAAGATGACAGATGGTTTTAAGGAAGAAATCGGGAGAGGATCATCTGGGACAGTTTATAAAGGGACTATGATCAATGGCAAATTCGTGGCTGTCAAGAGATTACAGAAGATGTTAGCTGAAGGCGAAAGAGAGTTTCAGACCGAGATGAAAGCAATCAGGAGGACTCATCACCGGAATCTTGTCCGTCTGCTTGGCTATTCCTTTGATGTATCGAATAAAATCCTGGTCTATGAGTACATGAGCAATGGTTCTCTTGCTGATGTGTACTCTTCACCCCCGAAAAACAACCTAATTGGGTTGAAAGAATGGGAATTGCTTGTAGTATAGCAAGAGGAATCCTGTATCTACATGATGAATGCTAGTCTCAGATCATCCATTGTGACATAAAGCCTCAAAACATACTCATGGATGAAAACAGGTATGCTAAAATTTCGGACTTTGGATTAGCAAAGTTGATGAAGCCAGACCAGACTAGAACATTTACAGGAATTAGAGGAACGAGGGGGTATGTTGCACCAGAATGGCCCCGGAATCTGCCCATTACTGCAAAAGCAGATGTATACAGCTTTGGAGTTGTGTTGCTGGAGATCATCTGTTGTAGAAGATGCTTGGATCAGAATCTTCCAGAGGATCAAGTTATTCTCGAAGAATGGGTTTACCAATGTTTCGAGAATGGTAACCTTGGCCAACTAATAGAAGATGAAGACGTTGATAAAAAGCAATTGGAGAGGATGATCAAAGTTGCACTGTGGTGCATTCTTGACGAGCCATCGCTCCGTCCTTCAATGAAGAAGGTTTTACTTATGCTGGAAGGAACTATGGATATCCCAATTCCTCCCAATCCAACTAGTCTTCTTACTACCATCTAGGCAAATTAGGTTTGGACAGAATAATTGTTTTCTAGTTTAAATCTTAAAGAATCATTCTCTGTTTTCTTCTTATATCTTGTTAAATAAGATTGATTGCTCGAAATGATTGAAGGACATACTCTTATTTAAGCTGCAACAAGAAAAAAATATCCATGGTTAATCCTTTGACATAACAAAGTAAAATCTAAATTCTAAAGACTGACTCCATTCATCTAAGTCCAGATTATTCCGCTAACAGCCCTCTACGTATCCACAAAAGTCTTCTCTAATGCCTTTAACAGATAGCTGGGAAATTCCCAGATCTTTAGTGCAATCCTGGAAGTTATGGCTGCAGATTTTAGTTTCAGATAAGCTGATTTGTTTCATCAAAGAGTCAACAGATGTCGAAAACTTGAAATGGCCTTGGTAATTTTATGTGTCAGCAATGTTTTCAGGGTAATTATAAGCTTGAACGTCCACTTTAAAATACTTGATGACTTGGCCGATGGATGCAGAGTTTTCAACAACTCAACAGCCAAATTCAAAGATTTTGAAAACTTTCTTATTTTTTATTTTTAGATTTTGAGCTAGTCCTGATCGGGATTACAAGCTGCCAAAACAAGATAATTTACAAGATATTTACTTCATGTTGTTAATGAAACAAACAGTCCTATTTCATTAATTGATTATCCAAAAATGCCAGCTATTCAATAACTGACACATTTATCGATAAATAAACTATTGCTGAAAATCATTACAGGCAATCCATGACCTGACCATAAACTGACTATGAAGGTTACAGGACCTGATTGTGTCACCAACTTAAAACTCGTTTTACATAGGAAGTTCGAACAATTTATGTACATATATAAAACAAGAATGAATATAGATACTCCATTATTACAAAACAAAGCCACCAAAGACAGTCATATATGCAACCTCTTGCAATTCAGCGTAGTTTTAAAAGACTTTCCAGTTTCTATTCAACCAAAGAAGTATTAGTTTCTTTTAGCTTTAGGTTATTTACCTCACCGACACATAAATAGAGTAATGCTACCAAATTTTTGGATGGCATCAGTTTCATTCAATATACTAGCAGTGCACATCTCTTACTAATATTATTCGAAAACAGGCCCACCAATCAGATTTTAATGTTAACTGAAACGAGATGCAGCTCTCTGCCAAGTTTAACAATAGCTATCAATTCAAAATACTCTATGAGAAAAATAGTGAGATTAACTTCCAAGATAACAATAGACTAAGAGAACAAAAATACTTATTCATGACTCGACGTATAAAATGTGTCTATGATTAAATTCCAAGATAACAATAGCCTAAAAGATTAAAAATACTTATTCATCACTCTACATATATAATGTTTGTCTATGACTGTTAAGCGAAAAATTTTCAGACAACGCTTTCCCGGAAACCAAAGTACAAGCCTTCTGAGAATGATCAAACTTAGCTACATTCATAATCTGGTGATTGCAATTCATACATGGAATATATAGCAAATAAATACAGGCAGCTAATATTTAAGAAATGAAAAATCAAGATGAGAGATCACAGGATGTATAGGAAAAAAAGTACAAAACTGAGGTATATATTGTTTGAACAGCATGCAGTTATGACGATAATTCACAAAACAAAACTATCTTGCAGCTGTTGTAGTTTCAAATCTAATGAGTATAGATAACTATTTGTAGGTGATAACGAAGAGCAATACCCCATGTTGAAGTCTCCTGATCCTCAGAACAGCCACTGTTTGAATGAATCCTGGATTCAGCTTCACTTGGAATATATACAGCCATTTCATTTGGAAGTCAAGAATATAGAAATGACATTTCTCATTTCCACATCTAGATTAGGAACTTGAGGCTTTTCCCAAGGAATTAAGAACATTCTCCGGCGTTATCTCCTCCACGATTACAATTTTGTCTCTTGATTTAGACCCAGAACCTATGGACACTTGCCTTCTTTTAACCCCTAAAACCTGTAATTTATAAATAATAATCATACTATGAACTTTCCATAGTTTCCTCCACTAGAGAGAATAAATGGAAGGAATCATAAGACTGAATATAAGGAAACGATTAATAAAAAATAAAAAAAAAAGCTTTGCACTTCATAATCAACTGAAGAACCTGGATAAGATATAATAGGGATGGCTATTACTCAATTTTTTTTAAAAAAAATTCTTTATTCCTTTTAAATAGAATTTATTACTGCATAAATGTAAACCAAGTCCCATCCCAATCCAATTATAAGTAGGTTTGAACCAAGACCTCTACAGACTAGTAGTCTAGTACCAACCTGAAGATACTGCAACATGAATCAACTATTTTTACACTACGTAGTAAATTTCTATCCATGCCATGATGCCTACCTAGGATCCTTGTTTCTGTTCATCAATCCAAAATTTGAAAACTTCCTATCTATAATATAAAATTGACCTGTTAAATAAAAATATAAGTCACCAAAAATATATAAATATAATCCCCAGAGGGAACAAGCCATTCCAATTTTTCATTTACCATACATTGCACATACAACACTTGCAATTTTCCTAGTAGGATGAAGAAATTGAAATTTCAGAAAATTAACGAAATATAGCAGAAGAGTCCTACCATTACCGTTCAAAAAGAAAACTTGCACACTCTCAACAAATTCCCCAACTGAAACATGATTAGCTGCTAAGAGCAAAAGAGCATCAATCATGTCCCAGCGGTACGCTAAACCAGCATTAATACACTAACATTTCTCGTAAATTTCTTAGAAAAATATAATTAATAAATAAATTCTAGCACATATAATTCATAGTTATATACGAAGCATTATTAGAAAATTTCAGTGTCTCATCACAGACATTGCTAGCACAGCAAATAAATTTCCGTTATAACAAATTCGAAAAAGAAAATAAAAATAAAAATAACAAATTTAAACTAACCGAGCTCATGTATTCAAGTAGCGCCGCGTTGGCTTCGCCGTCCTTCGCCGGCGCGTCTATTTGCACCCCTACTGCTTCATCGCTTACATCTAAATTTACCAAAACGCCCAAAAAATAACAATTAAATTAGGACAAATTTTAAATTAAACAAAATAAAAATGATTGAATGAATCAATGGAAAAGGAACCTGTGATGGAGCACGATTTGGAGCCGGGCTTGGCGTGGATGGTGATGGAGACAGAAGAAGGAGGAACTAAGCGAATACACGAAGGCAAATTCTCGTCGTTGGTTTTGATTTTGGACTGGGTCGACCCGGCCGATTTGGCCTTCGATTTCCCTTTCTTTGCTGGTGCCATTTTTTCGTTCACGTTTTCAGCTCGAATCGAATGTGTACTGTGATGGCCGCGCAGCTCGAAAGCGGCTCATGCGCAAATCGGCTAGTATTTGCTGTAACTTGTTTACGTAGCTAGCGACTGCTGGAACCACTAACCGATGCCACGTGGACAATTCGTAATTTCCATTGTCGTTACGCTAATTTTTTTTTGATATTATCATTTTACCACCTATATTTTTTGAGATATCATAATACAACTACAATTTTCTCATAATTATTTTTTTCACTTAATGTTTCAACCTTTATCATTTTACCACCAAACTGTTAAAATTAACAGAATTTTTAACTGAAATTATAAATTATATCTTAACTCTAAACCATGTAAGTATAATTTAATCCATTAAATTAAATTAAAAAAATAAAAAATTAATTATATACAAAGAAATAATTAATTAATAAAATTGTAAATATTATACTCTGTGAAATTCTTAAAATACCCCCTTTGACATCAGTAATTACTTCACAGTTAATGTTTGATGGTAAAATGATAAAAAATGAAACATTAATTAGAAAAAGTAATTGTCATAAAACTTTAGTACTAAAGTGATATGTCAGAAAACAGTAATTGGTTAAATGATAATATTCTTAAAAAAATATATAAGAAATTGGTGTTTAATATAAAAATAAAATAAAAGTGTTGGATATTTTATTATTGCTTACTCATTTGATAAATAATGCCTGAGAAAGTTTTTAGGTAAAATTTAAGAATGTCTAGTACTATTTTTCAAGGATTAGAATTCTCTCCTGATATAATCTTTTATATGAACAAATGCACTCATATGATTGATAGTTAATAAATGAAAATAATAAATAAGTAAATTTTGACCATATATAAATAAAAGCACATGTGAATCAAAAGATACTTCAACGCTCAGACATGATCATATTGTGGGAGGATGAATTTTGTTTCAATATTTGTTCAAACAAATTCCTCTCTTCGAGGTCAGTGTTTTGAGTTTTTTTTTTTTTAGAGAAATATCTACTATAAGATTGTAATATAATAGGAAAGAGTAGAAAGATAAATTTAAGTTAAAATGGTAGACTATTTGCACTCTAATATGTTTTTAACATGCATATTATGGTGAAAGATTTTTAATATTACAAATATACTCCAACTGAAATTTACAATTAAGAACAATTAAATATAAATAGATAGTATTACACTGGATGTCCAGACACCCAATCTACTATACACTCTTTTAACGCAAAATTATCTTTGATTAGACCTAAAATTTCTTTCTCAAATTCATATTGCAAACATAATGTTTTTTAGTTTTTGCAGATGTACAGCACAGGTATAGTAATCATCAACTATGACTTTGCCATGATTTTGAAATCCCTTGAAAAAAAAAAATTGAGAAAGACTAAAGCTTCTTGTTGAAAAAATGTCTTCTTTCTACAAATAATAAAGAAAAAGTAGATTGGCATCCTCATGATTTGTTAAAATAGTTATATAGACCTATATATTTTAGTAATGATCTTATAGACTCCTTTTGAGAAACATAGTTATTTTCAACAAATCTAAATTGTTGGTCTGCGCAAATATATTATTTTCTAACACAAAAGGTTTGTATTCAAAATAGTGTTTGTATGGCCATTTCTAAACACAAAAAGGAGTTTGTATATCGTAAAAGCAGCATATGTGGTCATTTTTAAGTACAAGAGGATCTCCCTAACAATTTCTTTAAATTAAGGGGGCTTGTTGGTGTCTTTTTTTCCAAATAAAAATCAGCTACCTGGATAAAAAGAGAGTGCAAATGTGTTGATCCACCACTTATACAAGGAAGAACCTAAAATATCTTTATTATTTTTGTCAAAATTATAATTTAAACATCATATTTATTAACTTTTAGTTTATATATATATATATATATATTATAACAAATATAACTTAGAAGTTACAACACATTGCCTAACGGCCTTCCATGAGTGTAACAGTAACATCGTTAATAGAACATATTTGTTGGTTCTGGTTAGAAGATGACGCCGAATCATAGGCACCCCGCCTAACTGTAAATGCTGGTTGTTTTGCAGCAGGGAGGTCCTTAATTTCACTATTAAGCATTGATACAACGGTTGGCATGTTTGGCCTGTCCTTTACGAATTCTTGCACACAAAGCAATCCCACATTTACGCACCTTATGATCTCCATTTTGAAGCCAGATTCGGATATAAGTGGATCCACCAAATCAATTACATTGTTGTCATTCCACAATTTCCAGGCCTGAAAGTGAAAACGGAGAAGAAAACCCAAGAGAAAAATTAGGACAAATATCATTAAAAGGCAGCCAAAGAGATGTGAATTTGGTGGACTTACATAGCCTAGAAGAGTCAACTCAAACTCCTCATGGTAAAAACTTGTGTTCTTTCTCCCGCTAACAATCTCTAATAACAATACTCCAAAACTAAAGACATCTGATTTTTCAGAAAATCTTCCTTCCATTGCATATTCAGGTGACATGTACCCACTGCATTTCATTTGTCACGTGAAGATGAAATGACATGAAACCAGGATTTAAGCATATAAATGTATAGATAGAGGAAACGAAATAACTTACTATGTCCCCACTAGCCTCTTAGTGGCGGCTTGATCTTGATTGCCTCCGAAAATTCTTGCCAGGCCAAAATCTGAAATTTTAGGATTCAGATCATCATCGAGTAAGATGTTACTTGCCTTTAGATCTCTATGTATGATCCGCAACCTAGAATCCCGGTGAAGGTAAAGGAGACCTCGACTAATTCCTTTAATGATGTTGAAGCGTTTTGGCCAGTCTAAAAGACTTTGTCTTTGTGGATCTAAATGACCGAAATGGAAACTCAACACATGGAATTATACTCTAAATTAGAAATTAATAAAGAATAGCTTAGCATGTACTGACCGAATAGAAATGAATCCAAACTTTTATTGGGCATGTATTCATAAATCAGCATGTTTTCTTCTCTTTCAACACAACATCCGAGGAGTCTAACAAGGTTTCGATGCTGTAGATTAGAAATTACCATAACCTCATTCATAAATTCTTCCTGCCCTTGTCCGGATGCTTTGGATAGTCTTTTCACTGCTATTTCTTGTCCATCTTGCAATTTTCCCTGTGGAATTAACATAAACTCAAGTCAATAACTTATGTATTATGTTGAACAGCTAGTTATGTTGTAATGAAGCCAAGCTTAATTACTCTAGTGGTAAAGAGCAGTCTTTAATGCTAAGGTCCTGAATTCGAGTCTCAATGAATGCATGGGTTAATAGCAATAAACAGGGTAAATACTCGTTTAGTTTCTATATTTTAACTTATATATCCATTAAGTTCCAATATTTTAAAAAATTACTCTTACAATAAAGTACATCACATTCTTACCCTTACTTTTTCTTAATCATTACCTTGTAAACTGGACCGAAGCCACCTTGCCCAAGTTTATTCGCTAACTGGAAGTTGTTAGTTGCATTAGCCAGCTCCTCAAAGTTGAACACTAGTAAATCCTGTAGTCTAGCTGGGTTCACTTTTTCAGTAGAAAAATTTGCATATGCTTCTCCCAAATCAAGTCGTTGCACCTTGGAATTTTCCTTCATTGCTGATTTAAAATCACATAGCATGAGACGAATATATAAATTGGAAATGAGCAAATCAGCAAGCTCAACAACTAAGTAAGAATCATGAGCGTTTACCCTTTCGTTTAGCAAACCATCTCCACGCGAAAAATGTACAAATTGCAATGGCAATTATTCCTACGATCACTGATAGTATGATAACCAGTTTCATATCTTTTCGGTCTGCAGATAATAAGTCCATTACAGTCATGATCAGTTTCCTCCTTCAATAGATCGTAGATATATGAATTTCTAACTTCCGACATAATATTAACTTCAGTGCTATTGAATGGATCATAGTAAGACAGAATTCAACTTACCAAGTTCTTCATGTGCCACACGAATATAAAGATTTGTCCCACCAGAGGGTAATTTCCGAATGTCGATTAAATTGTGAGTCCATATCATACAACCCAACGCCAATCTCATAAGCATATGCTTTGCAGGAACAATTGTTCAGGCACTGGTCCTTGCATTTATCTTCCTTGGCAGAGGACCGCTCAGCAAAGTAAGGCACCTTCATAGTCTCTAGCTTAAAGAACCCATCTTGTTTCCCCTCAACTTCACTAGGTTTGACCGTCCTTTGACAAAGCAGTGGCTTCCTTCTGACACACCCACCAGACCAGTTTCCTCTGTTCCAGTCCTCTGCATTCTTTGGCTCAAACCCTAGCAGACAGCTACAAATTGGTATTTTCTGTGAATTACAGCTTCCGAAAGCCCCACATTTGCCGTAAACATCGCAGTCGTTTGTCGGGTAGAAAAAATAAATCTTCAAATGAGCCTTGCCGTCGACCCAAGCTCTTTCTTCCAGATTCCCCTGAGGAGTCAAGGTGAAAAACACATCATTGTCTGCAAAGGCGAAAGTGAGATAACGAGTTCCTTTCTGGTGATCCTCTCCAAGATTAAATCCATCAAGATAAACAGAATTCATATCCGGAATCCCAATGAAGTAGCGACCATTCCATGGACCACTCCTCCAATACGGGCGGGTACCATTAATCCAGATGAACACTTCAGGAATTGTAAAGGAGTCAAGGCCAGCTGAGAAGCTTCCAATGGATGGATTAGAAAGGCTTCTCCATGATGTCAACTGCACTTTCTTACCTGTTCTTAGATCTGTGCTAACTTTCATTTCTGAATAGAATGTATCCGTAGCTTCTTGGAAACTATCCCATATGCTAACTTGGCTAATGTTATCATGCAAGACAAGATTTCCCGAATCAAGAAGCTGAGCTCTTGTGTTACTATTTTTTACTAAACTTGAAACATTTGATGACCAATGAATCTCTTTCTGCCCATTCAGAACAACAAGATTGCCATCCTCCCAAATTGTGAAAATCCCGGATGAATCATTGAGAGGCTTGCTTCTGTTTGCAACCCATACGACAGTTTTATTTGCAGATCCTCCTTTATTGTACCAAATTCCAATGTAGCGATTGGTAGAATTACCATCAGGGCTAAAAAACCCAAGCTTGAATTTACTGCCAATAGAGATAATGGCTTCAGGATCTCCGATGAACTGAGAAGATGTGATTGTATCTGTAGCAGTAGCAGTGCCGAAATCTGTATAAAAACAAGATGATAATAACACAACAAGAGCTACTGAAATCGTTCTCTCATGGCTTCCGAGTTCCATATATAACTAGTTGGTTGCTTCCAAGTGATGAATTAATGTAGAAAAATGCTAAAGAGAGAGAAAGATCAGAGAATTATTTATCAACTTAAAAGCTTAGATTGTTAGGTCTAGCTATGTTACTACAGAGGTCAAATACCTCATTTTTTGTCTTTTCCATCGTTAAAATCTAAGCTAAAATTAGTTCAATGGCTAAGATGTTTCTGTTGGGCTATTAACACTAGAGTCCCTAATGTTTGCTACAAAATTAAAAAATAAAAAAAGTTCAAAATTTTAACATATAAATCCATAATATTTTAATTTTTTTACACTTAAGTGCCGATAAAATGAATTATTCTTATATTTAAATTAATGTATTCAAATTACTACTCTTTCTTATTAGTTAATTAATTTTATATATAGTAAAGCTATCTATTAAGTACAAATCATATTTTGTGATAAATGTAAATATGAATTTGTAGTTAATATTTTTTTCATAATACTTATTCAATATATAGTCAATAATTTTAATATTTAATAAAAATTATTAATTTACCAATTAATAATGTGTTTTCTATTGTTTAAAAAGAAGGTATCAAAAAGAGGGGCAAAAAAAAAATGCTCTTTATTTATTTTTACATCTAGAAATTTGATGAACGAGTTTACAAATTCTTTAACAAGGATTTGGAAACAAAGTTATTTTCTGCTTCATTTAGGAATTTTTTCCACATCTCATGTTTGATAACTTTAAGTTAGTGATAGAATTCAATTGTTAATTGCTAGAGATATGTAACTGAGGCTAGTGAGTACGTAAACAATTTAATCAAATTTTTATATATTATTTTAATTTATTAATTTAGTAAAAATATAAAATTAGTTTTATCAAGGATATATTTGACATTTAGTTAGGTGTATAGAGTAAATCTTCTTTTTAAAACTTTGATCATGTATGTGTCGATTAATAATTAAAAAACAATAGCCCCACCCTTTTATCTAAGTTCAAAAATTAAATAAGTAGGACGAATGAATCAAAATTTGGTACTATCCGATTGTTTTTTAATTTTATAATAGAACACGGATTGCGGTGTAATTAACTAAAAAAAACCCAAAAGTGGAGTATGTTGCACTGCAGTAATATAGCTGGACGCGTACTTGCGTAAATGATTTTTCGACAGCTTGATTGCCTATAAAACACGTTTCATGGGCTCCACTCCAGGCCGTACATAAAAATTTATGAATGAATTTTATTTTTAAAATTTTTGTGCATTGAACCATTCATCCTTTTCACACGAAGTTGAAACAATCATCCGTACAATGTGAATACCTTATCTTATCCCCAGCCTCAAACTTAAAAGTCAAAACCTGCTAGATTCCGTTTCCATTAGCTACCGTTCCATTTTGTTATAGCGCTTCAGCTTGTATTTGCTTAATTCTCATAGCTGTTTCGCCCATTCCGCTTCCTTTTGCAGAGAACAAACGATGTTCTTCTTTAATGTATTCATGGGAAACAACGCACGCATGCATATATATTAATGAACAATGCTAAAGAGAGGGAAAGACGGAGAGAATTTTGCCGGAGAGCATTAATTAGGCCTGGACTTTTATAAAATTTAGTTGTCAAAAATCATTTTTAACACAAAAAGATAAATCAATCTCGCATGCATCAAACACGGAATTTTGAGGAATATGATGTTCGCTCAAGAAGGGACAAAATAAAGAAACTTTATAAACACGCAAAGATGAGGATTAAAAAAAAAATCTCTCAACTAAGAATGCCAAAATGTAAACATTTTCAAATAAACAGGAAAAATTTCAATTACAATCCTTATAATATAAATGGGGAGGCTTTAAAGAAACGTAAACTATTATTATTATTATTATTATTATTATTATTTTACCTATAAATATCAAAATTTTGACTCCCAATTTGTTTAAAGTTCTAACTGAATATGAACAATAATCAATTATAGCTCTAATAAATATCTAAATTTTGATTCTCAATACCTTGTATATAGTTCGAACTGTATTGGAACAATAATCAAAAAATCAATTTTCAATAAGGGATAAAAGATTTGGCAAAACAAGATTGTTTTTTACCATAATACCCATTTTTTGAACTCTCTGTTTTACCTCCATTAAATTTTCATAATCCCTAAACTATCTCAAATAAGTTTTGTCACTTATGCATTTTGGTCCCTACAGAAGTTTTGTAATATTTACAAATTGGTTCTTCATAATTTATTATTAGTAATAATAATAATAATAATAATAATAATAATAATAATAATAATAATAATTATTATTATTATTATTATTATTATGATTATTATTATTATTATCATCATCATCATCATCATCATAATCATCATCATCCTATCATTATTATTGTTATTTATTAATGTCATTATTATTATTATTATTATATTACTAATAATATTATTAAAATTTATTTATTATTATTATTAACTATAATTATTTTGATGAATAGTAATAATAATCACAATTATTATAATAAATAATAAAAATGATCAACTAATGTTATTTTAGTAACTTGCAATAATCATTCTGATTCCCAGACAAAGTAAGCATATAAATGTTAATACAACTCATTTCGATTTTGATTCCTACAAGTAAAGTAAACAATTTATTCTGATTCTCATTCTCCATTCGGATTCTATCATACTCTCATTTCAATCCATTCCGATTACCGATTAGTAAATGCACCATAATAATATTAAAATACTTTATATTTAAAACAATTTTTAAAATATAACTAATTATATTTATTTTAATAATATATTTTTATTTATTATAGATTTTTAAATAAATCTTTAAGTTAAATGGATTTTACAATTAATAAAATATATCTCATGTATTAATAATATTAAAGTTATTTTATAAAATATTAAAAATAATTTAAATTTTTATATATTTACTCTAATATTATGTTTCTATATATTATAAAAATTTACTATAATATAATTTTTAATATTGAAATTATTTTAAAATGTAAATACTATTTCATATATTTAAATATTATATTATATTTTTATAAATATAATATTCAATTTTTTTTCAGTTAATATAGCCACGGAATATTATAGTTAAAAGGAGTTTTAATACCCCTTATTAAAAATTCAATAATTTGTGTGATTATTTTCTCAAAAATTTAATAATTTGTGTGATTATTTTCTCAAATCTTAAGTGTAGTTATTCTTAAAAAAAAAAAGAATTATATTTAGTTTCAACAACTTCTTGTTCTGTCAAAATGAAGCGTGTGAGGACAACGCCTGGTTCTATATTTTTGTTTGTGGGCCTCTGACATCGTACATGAATGTATGTATCGCATGCAGGGCAGTAAAATGAAAAGGACGGCCATTAATTTGTTCGAATTAAAAAAAAAAATTAAAAAAGTAAAAGAATATTGGCAACCAAAAGCCGGTTTTGAAACCGGTTGTGCTTCAAAAGAATAAAATAGTAATACAAAATTATTAAATTAAAAATTAACAAAATATAAAATAATCATTAAATAGTAAAATAAAAAAAATATGCTTGGATAAAAATTAGTTTCAAGTTTAATGATAATAACTTCGGTTTTAGGTTCAATATTCTTGGTTTCATATTATTTGTTCTAAATTTAATGTACTCATTAACCAATTTCAAGTTATCGCCTAATAATTTTAGGTTTAATAGTAAAAACTACAAGTTGGCAAAGGTTCCATATTTAATAATGTTGATTTATTGAGCTCACTTATGACAAATGGGTGACAAGTGAGCTGCCATTTTACAAGAAGTTCTCTAGGTCATTTCCTTCACTGTTTACGTGGCCATTTTTACCCACATTAAGAAGCCATAAATCAAGTTCCATAAAACCTCCTTGACTTCATTTTCCGCAAGAATGGAGCCGAACCTTCTGTGCAATGGGACAGCGGCGGAATCAAAATTTTAGTTCGATAGTGGTTATAATAAAGAAATTATAAGTTTTTTCAAACGATAATATCAAATTAAAATTGAAGAGCCAGCAATAGGTCTATAATAAATAAATCGTATCAGGCTATACTAAAACTGTGCAAAAAATGAGGAGGCCAATGTAAAATTCACAACGTGTGTCAGGTCGTGCAATTCAAAGGGCTCATGTTTTGGCAAGTTAGAATTAAGGATTTGTAATTTGGTGGTATCCATGGTTGGAGTAATTCTACAATTCATCAGATGTAATATAACTAATTAATGCATGTATGATATGTATATTTGAATTTTATATAATCACCAATTGCATGTTGTTTATTCAAAGTAAATATACATATGTCATAATATTATTTGCTAATTCTACGACTGACATAGTATATCAGAGATATTCTATAATTTCTTGCACGGTGGAGGATGTTCCAACTTACAACTGTTGTCATAAGGGTATGTTGGGAACAAAGCATTGCATAATATTATAATATTGTTCACATTACTTTATTACTAACCTATGTTTGGTAATTTTAAAAGCTGCAAATATGACAATTTTAGAGGCAATAAATATATTTTAATTTTTATTATAATATAAATTATTATTTTATTTTATAATACTATATTATATTATATTATATTATATTATATTATAAGTATCATATTTATATATTAGTAATTAATATCAAAATAGTTATTTAATAATTAATTTAATATAATTAATAATAAAATACTAATAAATTTAAATAATAATATTTTAATATTAATATAAATTAATACAATAAATTGTAACACCAAATGTGAAATAACATTATTATAATAAAATGCTAATGTAATACAATACAGTATAATGTATTTGCGTTAAATAATGTAACGCAATGTAATACAATACAGTGTGTCAAACATACCTAAGTTTATTGTAATCTTTTTCCGAGTTTCTAATAAATTATCTCTTTCCTAAAACAAAATAAAAAAGTTCACATTTCTAAAATCCACTGGAAAGAGAATAAGGATATAATGGTGCTACAATACCGAGAATAAGTTCACATTTCTAACATAATTTGCTAAAGGATGTGTTGAGTAAATTCTTATTTCTAAATAACATATTAATATTCTTATTTTTTATTTTTGCATTATTAGTAGAAATAACATATAAATATTTTATAAAATAATTAATTAACAGGTTAAATAATTAATTTTTTATTTAATCAAATAATCTTTAAATTAATAATAAGTACAAAAGCACTACCCACTACAGGTGTGGCGTGAACTTATAAGTATGTAGGCAAAAGCGACAGCATAAAACAAAACAAGGACCCTGCTTTTCTTCTGTTCAAGAGTTTTCACAGCAGAAATGGAACAAAATATCTCAAAATACAAAAGGGTGGAGTTTCCCTAAATTTCATTTAATGTAAATTACAGTAAGATAAAAGGTACTCGCTGACACACTTAACTCGATTTTATTATTCATTTTTGTACTGAGAAGGCTAGTTGTAAATGACAATAAATGTAACTTAGGAAAACCTGGGGGTAGTGTCTATGCGTTTAAATCAAAACTTGGAGAGAGTTCAAGTTCAGTCTCAACAGTGTGGAAAGTAGAACGCGTGTCATCAGGATATGTGGTGTCAGTGAAGCAAGATTGTGTCAATAAACTCAACAAGTATATCAAGAGTTGCTTAGATTGTGAGCTTAATTTCCTCTCCTCTTTCAATCACCTCAACATAATTCGTCCTTTTGATGCTTTGCATGTTAGTTGTTTCAATGGAAACTTCTTATCATTGATTTTTGGATATGTAAATGTTTGTAGTTATTTAGTTTTTGGTTTTGATTTTTAGGCTACTACTACCCATATTTTTATTTCATGAATTGGGGATGAAAATTGTTGATACTTGGACCCATCGGTCTGAATTTACTTGATATGTAGTTTAGTTGCTTGCTTAATTTGTTAAAAATTTGAGTGACTATAAGCGCATTTTTTTTAAAGATCCCATTTGCTACTCCCTGTTGGGCCTTTCATTATTCTGTGAGTGTAACAGTAACATCATTGATAGAACATATTTATTGGTTTTGCCTAGAAGCCTCTGAATCAGAGGCACCCTGGTTGGGTAAATGTGGCACAGTTCGATCAAAATCCTAACTACATCATGATGGTGAAAACATAAAATTGAGAAGGCCAATAGTTGTAGTGGGAGTCGTAATGGAAAAATCATAAATTAGAATAGGTTTTAACAAAATTATATAAAAATAAGTGATTTTTTATCAATTAATTATTTTTAAAAAAAAGATAGAGAAGTAGGTAAAATCTAAGCTAATTTTTTAATACTTTATATTTGAAATCTATAAAATTCACAATTTCACTAGATGAAGGTAAAAATCATGTAAAAGATAAGGAGTGTGTGATAACTTTGTAAAATACATTAGAGGAAAATTATTTGTTGAAAAGTCCTGAAAATCACTTTCATGCAATGAGCAAAGTATATAGCTTTTGAATGAAGCTAGGGGTGTCAATGCACAACCATGTTTCAAGATTTGAAAAGTTACTTATAGATTTGAAGAATCTTCATGAAGATATTAAAGATAAAGCCAAGACAATGTTTCTACTGCAATCATTTCGAAAAGAATTTAGCCATTTTATGACTATTTTGTTATATGGTAAAAACGTGATCATCTTTAAAGATGTCTGCACAACATTGATCAATTTACAAATTTAGAATAATGGTAAACATTCCAAAAAAGCATCATCTAAAGCTTTATTAATTAGAAAAAGGATAATGGAGAAAAAGAAGAAGCACAATAGAAAAAATCCTTGGTCTAAATCGAGAAGTAGAAATATAACTCAAGATGAGTGTGCCTTTCAAGGGTCATTGGAGGAAATATTGTCTAAAAGCTCATAAGAGAGATGTGAAGAAACTAGCAGTGAATATGCATGAAGATGAAGACTTTGACTATTTACTATGTATTACACCTACATCATATATGGCTAATTCGAGCGAGTGGATACTTGATACTAAGGCAACCTATCATTTGTGTCTTATAAGAGAATGATTTACATTTTTTCATAATTTAGAATCCAGTACAATAATGAGGAGGAATGATTAACCTTGTCGCACAATAGGGATATGAAACAATTCAACTCAAGATGTTCAATAGAATAGTCAGAGAATTAAAAGAAGTTAAATATGTTTCAGTATTAGAGAAAAATCAAATTTCTATTAGTGCCTTAGAAGCTAAATGCTACAAGCTTACCATTGTAGATGGCACAGTAAAGTTCACATATATGGCTATAGTGATTTCACATGGAGTCTGGCCATAATTTATACTATTTGAAAGGAGGTATGATTGATAGAGCTAATGTTTCTGAGGCGCATAGTGACACTACTAAGCTATGGCATGTACGACTGAGACATACTAAAGAAAAATCTCTGCAAACTCTAATGAGACAGAACTTTTGAAAGGTATCAATATTTGTAAAATGAAGTTTTGTGGTCATTGTATTGCAGGTAAGAAAAAAAGGATCAAATTTGGAACGATTAATCACGATACTCGTAAGATCCTTGAATATGTTCACAGCGATACATGTAGACCAAAAAAGATTGCATCAACTGGTGGAAGTCATTATTTTGTTTATGATTTCTCTAGATTTGTATAGGTGCACATCATACAAGCAAAAGATAAAGTTCTAAAGATTTTCATGAAATGGAAGAAATTTAGTGGAGACTCAAATTGACAGAAAGATCAAAGTAATGATGGTGAATACTTCGGATCCATTTTTGCAAGTATGCCAGAGTGAGAGTATAGAAAGAGAGCTCGTAGTGAGACATATTTCACAACAGAATAGTGTGGTTGAGCGTATGAATAATACTTTGTTAGAGAAAATATTAATTATGTATCTAATTCTGATTTAGATAAAATGTCTTGGGCTAAGGCTATAAACTATGCAAGTCACTTAATAAACTAGTTGCTTTCTATTGAAATTGAAAGTAAAACTCCCATGGAAATGACGTTTGGAAAGCATGCACAACTATGACTCTATTCGTGTGTTTGGGTGTCCAACTTATTATCATGTAAAGAATGATAAGCTTGATCCTCATTTTTAAAAAAAAGCTATCTTTGTGAGATTTAAAGAAGTAGTTAAAGGTTTCAAGCTTTGGCATCTTGAAGATATAAAGTTTGTGTCTAGTAAATATGTCACTTTTGATGAAACTTTTATACTGAAGGCTTCAAGTTCTCAGTAGGTGGAGAATAAGAACAATGAGATATTGCAGCAGGTGGAGTTAAATACAACTTTATAGATACCAGTTAGTTCCACATCAGAGAAGAGTTCTAATTTAGAAAAGATCCCAAGAGTAGAAGAAGAAGTTGTTTTTGTTAATGTCCTACAAGAGGAAAAAAACAACTGAAGATATGGAAGATTTATGGCCCAGATTCCCCCAGGAAACCAAAAAAAGTGATAAAGAAACCCAAATGGCTTACTAATGACATGGTGGTAGCCTATGCTCTCCCAGTTATGGATGATGATATCTCTAACACTTTCAGTGAACCCATAGACACAATAATGAAAATAGTCAGTGGAAGGTGGGCCCTCTAGAGTCGCACGGCATTCGTACAAGCATGAG
>NW_006262075.1:16891769-16974559 GCF_000493195.1 Citrus x clementina
CAATAAATGGGTCTATGTTGAGAAGCAAGGTTCTCTAAATCAAACAACTCTTTGATACAAGGTAAGGATTATAGGAAAAGGTTTTACTTAGAAAGAAGGTATTATCTATAATGAAGTGTTCTCTTTAGTTGCAAAATATACTTCCATTTGTATCTTACTTGCCTTGGTAGCTGAATATGAATTAAAATTGACTCAATTAGATGTTAAAACGACATTCTTTCATGGAGGCTTAGAGAAGGAAACCTATATGACTCAGCCTTATGATTTTTAAGTTACTAGAAAAGAGAATCACGTATATTAATTGATTAAATCTTTGTACAAATTGAAACAATCACCAAGGCAGTGGTACAAGAGATTTGATCAATTCATACAAGGATAGAAACTATCTAAGAGTGAACACGATCACTATGTTTACTTTAGAAGACTACAACATAGAGTAGTCTTAGATCCTTAACGAAGGATTACTTTGGAGATGATGGATCGTTGGTAGTTAGCTCATATTTGAACAAATCTTTGCTGCGGTAGAGAATTGTTAAAAAGTCAATAAGAGTGGTCACAAAAATTTTAAATTATAGGCCACAAAATTTGAAATTTGGAAAAGTTGCACCGAATGAAGAAAAATGGGAAAGGTTGACGCCAAATGAAGAAAATGGTACTAATTTTTGAAGTTTTTTTGTTGCATGCTTGGTGAAGCTCTCCTATAAATACGAAACTATTTCCTTTATTAAGGCATCCCAAAATTAAGAGAAACAATTCAAGTGAAGAATTGTTGAGAGAGTGACCAATTGGAGAGTATGAGCAATTGAGAGGCTCTTTCCTTTTAAGTGTATGTGAGAGTACTGGTTATATTTAGGTTCTAGAAAGTGAGGTTTCTTTACTCAAATATTGTACTCTAATAATTGTTAGTAATACAATTATTTTCTCTTACTCCCATAGACGTAAGTATAATGTCAAACTACGTTAAATTCTTGAATCCTATATGTTTTGTGATTATTTGACGTGCTTGATTCCGTATTCAGTGCGTAATAAGTGGTATCAGAGCACAACACTGGGAAGATTTGATTGTATCCGTAACAACTGTGCTGAAATCTGAAAAAAAAAAAAAAAGACAGGATGATAATAACACAATAAGAGCGACTGAAATCATTTTGTCATTGCATGCAAGTTCCACATATTACTAGTTGATTGCTTCCGAGTATGAATTGTGTGTGTGTGTGTGTGTTATTTCCTATGAATTCATCAAAAATGAATTAAATTTGGTTTCACCAGCATTTTATTCTTTGCAACGTGAAGCACCATATTCTGCTTGTTTAGTTTCTTACAACGTAAACTATTTGTTGACTAAAATCTATTCTTCTCAACTGCTGTGAGGAATGGATGGTGTGGACCAACAATTGGAACTATCACGAGCTACCTGCCATTTCGAGCATAATTACGGATATTAAGAAACGATCGTAACTTAAAAGCATAGTAGAATAAAACTTCTTAATAAGGATAATTTATATAAGAATAACTTTTATGTAGCCATAAAAATTTTGGTCTTGATTTAGATCAGTTATAAAAATGAATTTACTCTACATTTTAATAAATTATAAATTTATTAGATCCGACTTCCACATAATAATAATTATTTATCTATTACAAAGATATTTGTATGTTATATTAAAGATTTAACATAGAATAAAATATTTTTTAAAATTTGTTTGAGACAATAATTTATCTTTTAGAATTGTTACCACATATTTGAACTTGTAAGTGTATATAATAACTCGCCATTAAAGACATCTTCTTGTTGAAGTCAATTATGTATTTACCTCTATATTACTTACATTAAGTATAATTAAGTCAAAACAATAACTTTTGAATTAAACCTCTACTAACTTACAACATCCATAGAGTAATGATAAACTTAACGGGTCTCAAAAATATTACTATAGAGAGATTTTATTGTATATTATTATAAATACTCGGCCGATAAAAGATTTTGAAAAGAAAAGTACAAAAAAGATATTCTACACGGATATAGCAAAATTCTTATTTGAGTGAGACATCTGACAGCAGCCTATAGCCCAAAAGGAAAGAAATTCGACACTGTAACACAAATCTTGCTGCAACTTCCTTGAAAAGAAGGTATCTCTTGTGTGAAAAATTATGCTAAAGACATTGTGAAAAAAAGAAAAGAAAAAGAAGAGAAGAATATAAAAAAAAGGCTAAAGCTTGTGATTGTTTTGTGCGAGTGACGATCTTTTCAAGAGTAATCTGAAAATGAGAAAATTTGTCAATATGTTTGAAAGATAGACATTGAAGATGAGAATAAGGACATACACGAATCACGCGGTACAATTAATATTGTCCGGATAAAAGTCAGAGAAATAATTGATTATTCAGTATAAATTTGAGTAATGACAGTTTCTGTTTCTCATTTATTGTTTGAGAAAATTTGCATGGAATTAGTAATTTAGTACACATAACAAGCTAGTAATAGCCCTTGTGGGTTTGGCCAACCTTATTTTTTTTTGGTTGGTCACTCTTTGAATTTTGAGGGAGATAAGATAAAAAGAAAAAAATTAGCCCCTACTTAAAAAAAAAAGTTAAAGAGAAAAAGCTACTGATAAAATAATAAGTGTATCTTTATTTTCATTTAGCTAAAAATTTGTTAAAGATACAGTTTTCATTATGTGATACATTTTGACTATTTACGTTTTCTTAAAAAAAAAAAAAAACTCCAACCTATGCTCTATGGGTGGCACTTAGTGGGGATAACAAAATTTCTTTTACTAAAAAAAGTTAGTGACAAAATAGTAAGTGTATCGTTATTTTAATTTTACTAAAATTTTTTAAAGCTACAGTTTTCATTATGTAATACATTTTGGTTTCTCTGTTTTTCTTAGAAAAAAGAATTTAATCTATGCTCTACGGACGCCATTTAGTTGAGGTGATAATTTTACTCATGTTTGCATATACTTATTCTGGCTGCTTTCTTTGTGAATGGGGATGGGGACAAGATGCGATTTGCAATTTTAAGCAGCAATTTAGTGAATTAATATCCACGACAAGAATGGTATGAAATTCTCGTAAAAAGAACGTAAATTCGATCGCGCATATATATATATAGTTAATAGTAATATCGTACTTATTTTGATTACATTTGGTCGATACCAAAAATTTGAACAGGAAGAGTTCTTGTATTACTATTGTTTACTGAACTTGAAACGTTTGATGACCAATGAACCTGTTTCCGTCCATTCAGAACAATAAGATTGTCATCCTCCAAAGTTGTAAAAACCCCGGATGAATCATCGAGAGACTTGCTTCTGTTAGCTACCCATTCAACAGTTTTATTTGTAGATCCTCCTCTATTGTACCAAATTCCAATGTAGCGATTGGTAGAACTACCATCAAGGGCTGAAAATACCAGACTTTGAAGTTATTGCCATTAGAGTTAATCGCTTTAGGTTATGACGATGCAGAGACGTTAAAGATTGATTGATAAAAGAAACTAGGTTTTTGAATAATGAAAATTTTATTAGAAAAGTCTGAATTAACAAAACTAAGATTTTATCTTATAATAACTTTAAATATTACGAATTTATTAAAATAGACAAATCCGAATATATTATTTTATAATAAAATTCTTCCAATCTAAATAAGAAATTTAGAACAAACGGTGCCCAAATCCAATACTTAAAAAAATAATAAAAATCCTAAGACAAACATGAAAAATAAAAAATATCTTAAAACTAAAACATGATCAAGAAAGAAACAAAATTTTGAAGAAAAAAACTGGACCGCTTGTAATCATTACATGGTTCTACGTTATAGTTCTGCGTCATAGTATTGAATTGTTATAAGCAGGGGTGACTTGGAAGCTCGAGAGAGCACATGAATGCATATGTCGTACAAACAAGTGTCGTAATAACTTTCAGCTGTCGTGTAACCTAACTTTTGACAAAAATTAATATGGTACCAGGACAAGAGTACGGGATGGACAAATGAAGATGGAAATTTGGTAATAGACACGATTCGCAGCATTCAATCTAACTGCAAATCAAATTCAAAGAAACTGATGAGTTTAATTCATTAAATTTGTAGCCAAAGAGAGAGAGGAGTTCGGTGGACTTACATAGCCTAGCACAAAGTCAAAGAGTAATACTCATTCTGACAAAAGCTTGTGTTTTATCTTCCGTTAATGATCTCTAATTAATAAAACAATACTCCAAAGCTAAAGACATCTGATTTCTCTGAGAATCACCCTGCCATTGCATATTCAGAAGGCATGTATCCACACTGCATTCATTGTCCACACACCTCAAAATCATAGATCATACGATTCTGAAACAAGGAATTTAAGCATATAGAGGAAGCACAACTACTTACCATACGCCAACAACTTCCTCAATATTCGTGGGGCCCTATTTAATATTGAGATTGAATAGTAGTATCTTAAAAATTGTAACAGTAAAATATTTAGTAAGTACACTTGTTGCAATGGTTTGAAAGCTAAAATGATTTGATTTCACAATTACATGGTGAAAAATCTATAATATGTTTATTATTTTTGTCAAAAATGTTATTTAAAAATCACATTTATGATACATTATCAATTTTTATTTAGTTATATTTTTTTCTAACAACTATTACTAAAAAACTACAATACATCAATATCAAATAAGGCCTTGATCTTGATTGCCTTCAAATTTCTATGAACAATGCACAGTTTCGAATCCCTTTAAAGGTAAAGTAGACCTCGACTTATTCCTTCAATGATTTTGATGCGTTTTCTGCAGTCTAAATATTCTTGTTTGAATGTATCTAACGTTTACATTTTGAATTGGAGTGAGAATTCTGTGATTAGGAGTGTAGAGTGGGAGTGAGAGTAGATTGTTTACTTACACTGGAATGAGAGTATGGAATTGAAATCAGAATCTAATTTATGTATTTAAATTGGCTTGGACTGGGAGTAAATGGTTTTAAATTATCATTTTATCTTTATTTAAAGAATTATTATTTTTAATTACGAAATTAATAAAAATATATTCAAAAAATAAAAAATATTTATTTTATTATATTTGTAAATTAATAATAATAATTAATATTCTTACACTGTTAATGAGAGTATGGAATTGAAACCAGAATCTAATTTATGTATTTAAATTGTCTTGGATTGGGAGTAAATGATTTTCAATTATAATTTTACCTTTATTTAAAGAATTATAATTTTTAATTACAAAATTAATAAAAAAATATATTCAAAA
Organism: Citrus x clementina; assembly: GCF_000493195.1. NCBI lineage: Eukaryota > Viridiplantae > Streptophyta > Magnoliopsida > Sapindales > Rutaceae > Citrus > Citrus x clementina. Next base: position 16,897,025 of record NW_006262075.1, read on the forward strand.
AATAAAAATATTTATTTTATTATATTTTTAAATTAATAATAATTAATATTCTTAATTATGTAAATCATAATTTTTTATTAATTTTAATTTGAATTATGTAAATAAAAAATTATTAATAATAGCAAAAAAAATGAAACATTATCATTGATAATATAGAATTATTATTTTCTAAGAATAAAATATTTATTATTATTAATTAAATAAAGATAATACTATAATTTTTAAATAAATATAATAACATTATATTTTCAAATAAAGATAGAATATAGTAATATTATTAATTCTCTATGAGTATAACAATATTAGTTTTAAGTAATTTTAACTAAGAATCAATGTAAATTATTATTTTTAACTAAATATAGTAATGTTATATTAAAATATGTTTAATATTATTATTTTTAATAAATATAATTTATAAAATAAAATAATATTATTATTATTTAAATAAATAAATATTTTTTATTTTATTAAATTTATTAAAAATAATAATATGTTTATGATTATTTTTAATAAATTTAATTAATAAAATAATATAATCATGTTATTTAACTAAATATGATATTATTTATTTTATTTTATGAAATATAATATTTCATTAAATATAAGGATAAAAAAAAAGAGAGGGGAGTGGATTTCTATTCCCACCTCCTCCTATGAGAGTGTGAATCTCACTCCCCACTCCAAAATTAAGTGGGGTTCATGAAGTGGGATTCCCACTTCTCCTTAAAAGTTGTAAGTAAACATTGGAGTGAGAGAAATCTACACTTCACATTTCCGCTCCAGAAAGTAATTACTACATTAAATGAATTCTAATTGCTAAGATGAGGGGGGGAAAATTGCTCACAAAACATTAATTATAAGTGAATGAAGCAGCGAATTATCAGACAATTTTATAGTTTATTTAAATTCATTAATTAGATGTTTGAATAATCTTATGAAATCTAAATTAATTACTGAAGATCGAGCTTTAGCATAACCAAATAGAAAAGCATTCAAACTTTTACTTGGCTTTAGTATGGAAATAACCATAAACTCATTCATAAATTGCTTTGGATAGATTTTCACGGCTATTTCTTGCCCATCTTGCAACTTTCGCTGTAACCTAAACTCAAACCAGTAAGCATATCTTTCCCTTAATCAAGTTGCTGCACCTTGGATTTTTCCTTTATTGCTAATTAAATGTTACATAGAAAAATGATAAATAAATCCGGTTGGATTTAGAGTTGTTTTTTTGTCGTCATCTTATGTATTATTTTTAATCCAAATATCATTACTCTATTGATGTACTTATATTGTACACGTGTTGCGAAAATTTACAGAAGCCGAGAGGAGAGAGGCAGCAACTGCAAGAGATCCAGAGAGAAGCCGAGATTTGTTCTTGAGTTTTTCTTTCCCTTTTCTCTATTGTCTTATTTGAATATTCCCTACAATGTTTATAGATTCTCTTAATATTCCTATGCATTCATTTATTTTGCTAGGGCTACTATGTAACCTAACTATGAAGATTTAATTCCATAAATCTGTGTTATTTTTAGTTTATTATTCCGTGATTGAGTGTTTATTATTGTGCTTAATTAATGTCTTTAAATATCTGACCAATATTTGAATGATTTGAAAATACATAATGAGATCAAGAGAAGATTTATGTGTTTTTACTCTGTGTAATGGATGCATGAATTGAACAAAAGATAAATATTTGCCAATGATTCATGCATTTTATCTAAGAATTTTGAAATAACTAAATGAGTCTTTACATATTTAAATTCACAGAGAGATATAGTGGGTAAATATATAAAGGTACTTTTGATATTACTCGAGAGAGGTTATTGAATAGATTAGGAAATTCACTGTTAACATAAATAATAATTTTTAATAGCATAGAGGGAGTATTCAATTGGATTTGTTATGATGAAATCGAATGTCCTAATGTGTAAATCTCTTGGTGATTTATGTTACTGCTTGCATTTTTATTTAATTTTTAATTATTTTATTTAATTTTAGTTTTTAATCTAAATTCACTTATTCGATTTTCAAATAAATTACGGTTAGAATAATTTCGGTAGCTAATAGGATATAAAATCTTTGTGGGATGACACTCTACTCTACATTATATTACTTATACCGACTAATACACTTGCTAATTTATGCAACATCTATCACATAATAAGAGATGCATCAATGAGAAATTGCCCTCACCATTTAGCCAAACAATAAAGAGCAATCCATCTCCAAGGGAAAAATGCTTATTATAATTGCATGGTAATCTATATACATAATTCCCTTTCTTTCATCACTAACTCTTGCCTTATTATCTTTAGTGAGGTGGAACAAGTGTAGCAATCAATAACAATATATCGAGTGTGAAAATTGTTTTCACCAAATTTTGGTTAGGAGCCAGTTTGAACCAATTGAGTAGTTGTCATTAGATCCACTTCAAATCCAATTCAAATAAATAAATTTATATTTGAGAGGAGCTTGTGCTAAATTTAGGTTTAGGTGTGTTAGGCCAGGTGGTTTAGTTGAGGTACACTAGGTGGTGAACTAAAGTAATATGCTTAATAAGCTAAGGTAGTCGTATGGGGAATAATAAAAAGAGCCCAACAGAGTCTCGTAGGAGCTAATTTAAGGAGTTGATATGGGGGGTTAATGTGTACTTAGGAGTAACTCAGGTATACTTTGGGGATAGTGACACGACTTAAAAATGTTTGATTTACTCTCAAGTATAAGAGTGCCTAGTTATAATATATCTCGGTGAGTCCGAGGTCGATCCACAGAGAAAAGATTTAATTTGTTTATGTTATTTTATCTAAAATTTGAAAATAAAACTTAAATATAAACAACTTAATTTAAATAAAACTATGAAATTGAATTAGTTAGGGTTGTGGATTCACTCTTAGTTGTAAATAAAACTTAATAAATTCTTTTTGCCATTTATTTTAGATTTATTGTCCAAAAAATTAATTATATAAATTATTATTATTTTTCCTTTAATTTTATGATGGATTAAGTATTCATTGTGCCAAAATTTAATTTGTCTACAATAAGTCAAAATACCATTTTACCATACCTTATATTAAGATAAAAAGAATTTATTGTGCCAAACTCCCTTGTTTGTTTACAATAAATCAAAATTTCATAATATAAATTATATATAAAATTAAATAGAAAATAACTTAATTTATAAAATAAAAAATTGAATTTGATTAAATCATATTTATTTCCTAATAATTTCACCTTCCCCTAACTATTAATATTTAGCTAAACATTATTTTTATAAAGGAAATTACTAAAATTGAAAAACACATAATTAAAAATGGAATTTGAAAATTGAAATAAAATTAATTTTATTGATTGAAAATAAATTACAAAGAGAGATGAGAAGAAGAATTTGGGGGGAAAGAAGAGAAGAGAAGGTGTGGAGAGGTGTGTTCACCCCCCTCTATTTATACTAATACATGGTAAATCCTCACCACACAAATAAAAAAAAAATCAAATTATATCTTAACCTTACATTTGTCCCACTAATAATCCCACTAATAAAACATAAACCTAACTTATCCACTCAAGCATATCCAACACATTCCACTAACAATTACCATACCTAACATGATAAAAACTTATAATTTTACAATTACCACATTTATCGTGGTAAAAACGTAAAAATTTACAATAGAAAACTCGGATCCTCCTTGACAATGACATAATTTCTCGGACTTCCGGAATCCAAATTTGACATCCATACATTTGTTTGGAGCCTCAAATTGCATGAAATTATTATTTTTACCTAATAAACACACAAAAATTCACAAAATCAAATATTTAGAAAAATAATTAGAAATTCACAATATATTACACAATTACAAATATAAATTACATTAATAAAACAAAATAACATTTTTATCCCTTAATAAACATGCAATTTTTAACACTAATAAGATATCTTAGGTGGTCTAACTGAATACTTAGCGTAATTGGGGTAGCTTAGGTAAACTCATACATAAAAAACAATCTTGACCCTAAATTTAAAATATAGTAAAATAAACATAAATATAAAGAATACACGATGTTTACATGGTTGACCTTAGCCCTACATCTATAGGAGCAAGTAATCACTAATCCACTAAATAAATGAGAGATTACATGAAATTTTACATTATCCAATATAAATAACACAGGCTAAATAACTATATAAAGATGTTTGATATTGATATTGATGAAGATATTGAATAAGATGAAGATATTGAATAAAAATATGAAGGGTCATAATATGGTAGAAAAGATTGTGAACGTGGAGAATAAAAAATGGCTTAAAAAAAAAGAGAAGTGGGTGATGATCTAAAAGATAGAGAGAGATTGTGAGAGAGTGAGAGAGATTGTGAGAGAGTGAGAGAGAGAGAGAGAGAGAGAGAGAGAGAGAAAGAGAGAAAGAGAGAGAAAGCTCCCTAATATGGGTTGAATAAAACATTTATAAAGTGAGGCTAGTGATAAGGGGAGTGTATAAAAGTTAGGGTTACATGTCATTCTTAGGTTAAACGAAGAGAATATTTTAGGGATATGTGTCATATTTAAGGAAAAGGACATGAATATTCCTTTTGTATTAGGTTTATTCTTTTGCACAAATATCTTGAAGTATCCAATCTTAACCCTTGATTTTCTAAGCCCTTCCAATATAGTAAATGCTTCTGAATGACATCTTTACTCTATTTCAAGTTTTATGCCCATTTTGCCCTTGAAATTGTCTGCTTGTCATTTATTTATTGGTCCAAAAATGTCATTTCAAATTTACCCACAATAAGATTTCTCTGGTTTCTTATGTCGAAAGAACTAAAACACAAGAAACTCAAAGAAAAAAACTTGGTCTTGATGACATACAACTATTTCTAGTTACTGGTTCACTTGTCTTGTAACCCTTTGGGAGCAAGTGAGGTAACCAAGTGAGCTCAATGCCCTAGGCAAAACAAAAATTGGCAGTAGATATCTTTCATAGTGACTTATTCTAGAGTTTCCTTAAATCAATAATATAACAGTTCGGGCCCAATAACCTAGTAGATATCGTTTGCTTAGGGCACATAGATGGTCACGGTTTTGTTATTGGGCTTTGCAACCCAAAACACATCTACTTAGTTAAGAGAACCCAGAATTATAAATTAGTCTAGGAACTCACTCGCTAGTAATGTAGGATATTACATATTTATCCCTATAGAACCTCATGTCCTCGTGAGGGTCATTATATTAGGGATAGTACGAGATTATATTAGTAACATATTTATCCATCCACACATCGGGTCATGAGTCAGCTCTGATACCAATTGTAACAGTTCCGACCTAACAACCAAGTAGATATTGTTCACTTTGGACACATAACCTGTCACAGTTTTATTATTGGGTTTTGCAACCCAAAATGTGTCTACTAAGTTAATTAGGAGAACCCAGAATTATAAACTAGTCCAAGAACTCACTTGCTAGCAATGTGGAATATTAAAAATAATCAAGTCTATTCTGGAGTTTCCTTAGATAAAAAATCATGAAAATTCCATCAGGAGTTTTTATAGTTTTCTTATCATGGTGATTTATTCAAAAACTTTCTTAGATCTTTGATCTTGGTGACTTATTCAAGAGTTTTTTTAGCTCTCTGATCATGATTATTGATTCAGGAGATTTCTTAACTTCTTTATCAATGTGTTTTCCTCAGGAGCTTTCTTGGCTCTCTGATCATATGGTAATAAAAATATGGCTTTAAAGAATGGTGATATACATAGATTTCATAGGAGAAGAGTTCTTGGTCCCATATATAGGTAACCTTACTAAGGTACCCACAAGTTGGTGATTTGTTCATGTTCGTAGCTCTTTGACAGCAATGCTCTAAAAATAAGGATACCTTATGGTATCTAGAGCTATGCTCTAAAAATTAAACTTGGTGAGTCATAAGTGGAGATAAATTACAATAAATAAATTGTTAAGTCCATTATTTATATAGTTGGTATTTTATGGCAAGTCTAGTTAAATTGGAAGTTTATTTATTGCATATCTTGTAATAGGGATTAATTTATTAATTCTCTAATTTAGTGAGATTCCAATTTATTAGGAATATTTGTTTCCTAATTTAATTAGATGTCTATTTTAGTAACTCAATTAATGGTGGGATTCTATAATTGGCGTATGAGATCTATTTAGAGCAAGAAGTTGGTTCAAACAGGAAGTCATTAAATGCTCTAGATATTTCTTAAGAGACAAGTAAGGCAAGAAGATCATATTTAATCATATTTAGATTCATGGGAATTATAAGAGGAAAGAAACTCTTATTTAGAAAGAATCCAAGTTTTTTAAAACTTACTATTTTGGTGAAACCCTAGTGCCTATATAAAAAAAGGTATTTCACAATTATAGAGCATAAAGCAGAGAAGCAAAATTTGGTCTCTTCCCTAGAGAATTTGGATTTGGCGTATAATGTTGTGTTGATTTATTTTATTATCTTCTTTTTATCTCTGTGGATAGTCTATATGCATCTTGGATCACTAGACATTGAAGAATTGAAGAAATGCTATTGATCACTTTGCGAAGTGCCTTGAGGATCGTGGATCATGATGGGTAGCAATTATTCAAGAGCAGTATATTCATTCTAAGGTTGAGTAAACTGTATGGTGATACACTGTAAATGAGAGTCTTAAGTTTGGTAAATCCATCGATTGTAAAATCTCAACTTAGTGAATTACTTTTCATTTGGGTGTGGCCTCGTGGATGTAGGATTGATTAATTCGAACTACATAAAAATCTCCGTGTCACTCCAAAGCACGTCTTACTAATTAAAGCGTGGATCACCCCTTATAAGCCCATCATCTCTACCGTACTTTGCCAATGTATAATTTGTCTAACATGTTACATACACCCTTCATGAGGGACTCAGCGTCCTCGCTGATGTTTGCCCCACTATAACTCAAGAGGACACTTGGAGATGCTATGATACCATCTGTCATAACCTAACCCAGACCTGACAAGATATTGTCCACTTTGGACCTTAACAAGGCCCATACGATATATGATTTTATTCCTTGAGCGCCCATACACTCTAAAATACATCATGCCAATTAAGGTATGGATTATCTTTTGTAAACCTAGTATCTCTTCTATTTTTTGCCGATATGGGATTTGCCTAAGGTTTATGTGTACACCTCATTAGGAACTCAATGTCCTCGCTGAGGTTTGTCTCACCATCGCTTAAGAGGGCACGTGAAGCCGCTCTAATACCATATGTCATGACCTAAACCAGACCTAATAAGATATTGTCTGCTTTAGGCCTTGTATTTGTCATGACCCAACTTAGACCTAGTAAGATATTGTTCATTTTGGCCATTAACAAGGCCCACATAATTTTGTTCTTGGGACGCTCATACACTCTAAAACGCGTATTGCCAATTAAGGTGTGGATAATCCCTTATACACCTAGAATTTCTCCCGTATTTTGTCGATGTGGGATTCGCCTAAGGTGTTATATACACCCCTTTAGGGACTCAATGTCCTCACTAAAGTTGCTTAACCATCGCCCGAGAGGACATGCAGAGCCGCTTTGATACCGTCTGTCATAACACAACCTAGACCTGGCAAGATATTGTTTGTTTTTTACCTTAACAAAGGCTGTGAGGTTTTGTTCCTAGGGTACCCATACACTCCAAAACGCGTATTACCAATTAAGGTGTTGATCACCCTCATAAACCCAACATCTCTCTCATACTTTACCGATGTGGTATTCGCCTAAAGTGTTACATACACTCCCTTAGGGACTCAGCATCCTCCCTAAGGTTTGTCAAATCATTGCTTAAGAGAACACGTGGATCCATTCTAAAACCATATGTCATTACCCAACCCAAGCCTAGCAAAATATTACCGTTTTGGGCCTTAACAAGGCCTGCACGATTTTGTTCCTAAAGCGCTCATGCACCCTAAAACGCATCTTACTAAATAAGTTGTGGATTATTGATAACTTTATGAAATGAGTGTTATCATGACACTTTTATACTTAAATCAAGGTTACTTAGAGAGTAAATGACATATTTTTATTGCATTTTAGTTATTTTCTGCATATCAATTTTAGTTTAATTTCAATAAATTGTGTTATTTTATGATAATTTTTGTTCTTAGAATTGTGTGTATAATTGTAAGTGATTGGAAGCTCAAATTTCAGGGAATGTTGTGGCAATAGGTGTACAAAAATAAAGAAAGAACATGGCCATAGAAGGATTAAAGCAAGACTGAAACAATGCACATGTTGTAGCCATTGCTGTAGCAATCTTAGAGCATTGATTGAGAAAACTTCGTGCAAGATCCTTGTAAAGTTGCGATCTAGAGTTTCTAAATCTGGAAGATACGCGCCCTAGACTTCTGATTACCCTAATTTTCAGTTATAAAAGAAGTACACATGCAAAGAAAAAGAGAGAGTCATCAACCAAGATAAAAAACCGAAAAAAAGAAAAAATAGAATTCAAGAGGAGAACTTGCATAAGTCAATTGGAATTCAATCTTTCTTATTCTTCCCTTATTTTCTTATTTGTTCTTTAATCATGAGGATGCATTTGATGGTTACAACTCTTTTATTTATTTTTTATTTTTACAAATCATGAACTAATTTATTTGTGGTTGAATGATAAATAATTTTAATGGTTTATTGATTGAATATATATATTGCTGCATATTTACTATAGCATTCTATTTTGATAGCACTTATTTATATTCATTATCTCGACTGATTGGCCACCCATTTAATGATACAAGCCAAGAAAGAGCCACAAAATGGTCTATCTTAGTGGAACATATCATAACAATACTTGGTTTTACATTGGGTTTCTTAGGTTGAGTTTTACTTGATTCCAAAAGGATCATGCCTAATCTAAAATTAATGATGAACTAGACATATGCATTCATCTTGTAGGGAAAATAGAACTTAAACATATAATGCTATAGCTTACGTTGGCATAACAATCAATCATTGTTATGTTCCATATAAATATAAGATATCTAACAGGCGACAACTGAGGGATTCTACCCAGTGTTGTGGTAGATGATGTAGCAACCGAGCCTAAAATTAAAAAAAAAGTCAAAACTATTAAGAGAGTTTAATCACTCAACTACTTTATTCCTATTAGTTTTACTTTTGTGTTTGACATTATAATTTTATTAATTGCATTTTTAGTTATTGCATCAATCCCTGTGGAGACGATCTCAAATACTTATCATTATATTACTTGTGTACACTTGCACACTGACACTACTAGCATTTGAATATACCGCAACAATCATCCCTTATAAACCCAGCATCTCTCCCTTTTATCTAACACCTTAGGTGAATCCCACATCAACAAAAAAAAGAGAGATTCTGGGTCTATAAAGGATGATTCACACCTTAATTGATAAGACGCGTCTTTGGGTGTGTGGGCGCCTTATGAACAAAACTATGCAAGTTTTGTTAAGCCCCAAAGTGGACAATATCTTGTCAGGTATCAGAGTAACTCTACGTGTTCTCTTGAGCGATAGTAGGGCAAACCTCAGCGAGGATGCTGAGTCCCTAAGGGGTGTATAGAACACCCTAAGCGAATCTCACATCAACAAAGCATGAGAGAGATGTTAGATTTATAAGAGGTGATCTACACCTTGATTACCAAGACGCATTTCAGGGTGTCTAGGTACCTCAGGAACAAAACCATGCAAGTCTTATTAAGGCCTAAAGCAGTCAATATCTTCCCAAGTCTGGATTGAGTCATAACACTGGCAGATTTCTCTCATTGAGCATTTTTTGTCCATCTCTTACCTTTTGCAACAACATAGCCAAATTATCCATTTGCTTTTCCATCTTCTGTATTATTTTGTTCACTGCCATGTCCCTAGTTTCATTGGTGATTTCTGTCAAAATGATATTCTCATCCAACCCCGCTTATTTTCTATCTATTTCACTATCAATGTTATTCGTCTCTTATCCTATTCTTTCATGATTCATTTTTTTCTTGATTCCACACAAGTATCTCTGGTTTGGTAGAATGGCTTTTTGTATCGTCCCCAATAGACGGCGCGAAAATGTTGACGCCAAATTTGTTTGTGTCGGTGTGTGGGCTACCTACCAGATTTTAACACCAGCATCTAAATTTATTTATCTAGGAGATGGTTCCTGGCCTGAATCCAACAATCTGAGCAGAAAATAGCAACTAGAAGTCCAATAGGCTCAAGCAGGAATTGGCGAGCAAGATAACTGCAATCAGAAAAACAGTTAGGGGTGCTAAAGGTTTTTCCAACATTAACCTTCTAACACTCAAGTCAATCTTAATGGCTTTCTTAAGATAATGGAATATTTAAATATTTGTGCTAAGAGTACTAATCAAAATCGACTAAAAAAGCTTAATTAAAAGAATCCTCAACTAAATAAGAAAGAATGATGATAATGAGGAGTGCGGTAATTGGAATTAAAAAAATCCTCCAGATAAGATATGTTTCTTAAAATTTAAACTAGGTAAGATTCTTGAGAGTTTGAAATCAGAATCCTTATCTTTTAGCTTTTTGGGAGTTATATAGGTGTATTAATCCTTTATCCATGGATGTTGGTGGAATAGGTTTTTTCGCGAGAGCTCCCCCTTTCTTCTTCTCTTAATTTTAAAAATGTGGATGTTTAGATAAGACTCTATCTCCTCACATCTCTAGAATCACGGCATTAGGTTTTGGGGGTAAAACCTTATCTTTAAATTTTTAAACGAGGTGGAAAATAGTTTTGACGGGGTTTGCCCCTAATTCAACTGTCTTTTCACTAGGTCCTGCTCAGTATTACCCAGCAAGCGGCTCGAACAGAAAGGCAAGCAGAATTTTTCCTTTGAAGAGTGCTCAATGCTGATCACCTTAATTTATTAACCAAATAGGTATTTCATTGATAGAGTAAAGACTTAGAGGGATGATGCCTTAATGTTGAATAGGGATTATTTGCGTGTGCGTTATTGTGCACACATATTGAATTTGATCATTATTGAAGGGTTAAAGGAATTGGAGCAGAGTATAATTAATGTTTAGAATGTTGTGAAGTATGTGGGTCTTCTACCACCAAGATGCAACCATTTCAAATTCGTATGCAATAAAAGAAGATTAATTGCCGAGGAAGTGTGATTTTGGATTGTCCTGCTAGGTAGAATTATATATATTCCATGTTAAATACAGCTTTTAAATTGAAGCCAGCATTTGATCGAATGGCACTTGAAGATACGCTTTGTAATGCTTATTTCAATGAAAAAGAGGGTGGGAAGAAGAAAAGGAAGACGCCACCTCTATATGGTGATTGTAAGAGTGCTCGTCGCATAGTCAAGTTTTTAAAGACTTTTCATAATGCAACTTTGTAGTTTTCTTCATCTTTGAAGGTGATATCAAATCTTTGTTACATTTTTTTAAAAATTTTTATCTATGATATCGAGTTTACTTTTGCTTTATTAACATTTTTACTTTTTTCTTTTAGGTGACATTAAATATTTGTTATAATTTGATATGTCAAGTTGAACAATCTTTGGAATCGTTGTCTATTAGTAATGATAGTCTTTATGTTTGATGTCAATTAAAATGAAGGAAAATTTTGATAAATAGTGGCAGGGCTATTTGAATATAAATAAGTTATTGACTATTGCTTCTATACTTGATCCATGGGGAAAAATGAATTTTTACAACACATTATTTTGAGAAATTATATGGCAAGCATAGTACCAAATGTGTTGAGATGAAGGAAATGGTCAAAGATTTGTTGACTAAGCTTTATGAAGCTTATAATGCACAGTATAAATAGGGTGGAAGTGCGAGTGCAAGTGGAATTGAAAGTGAAAGTACAAACAAAAGCCAAATTTTAGATATTGGAAGTGGAAGTGGTTCAAATTTTTAAGCTTAGGTGGTGATGATGATGTTATAATTGAGGATCCTTTCTCTGAATCCAGTAAAGCCATTATGGTTAATGAAGCTAGCCTGAAATTGTCAAATGGGTACTAAATTTGATATTTTGTTATGGTGAGGGTAAACGATGCTAATTATCCAATCTTGTTAAGTACAGCAAGAAATGTTCTTGCTATTCGCTATTCCGGTGTCTACTATTGCCTCTTAGCTCGCTTTTAGTTCTAGAGGTCATATACTAAATCAATATAAAAGCTCTTTCACTCTGGACATGGTTGAAGCGTTGGTATTGTCACAGAATTAGTTGCAGAGTTCTCTTTTTGTGGATACAGCAACAAATCTAAATAAATTATTTGAAGACAATCAGTTTATGGATCAACTTGCAAAATGTATATTGTGTAAAATTTTAATTTTAATTTACTTTTTAATATTATGAACCTTAAACAATTTGTTTTATTTTAATTTAAGTTTATTTTTTAAGTAATATTAACCTTGCTAAATTTGTCAATTTTTTATGTAGAACTTCACAAATCAACAACGGCCAACCAACTTGCTAGGTCAACATGAAAACTGCAGTGAACATAAACCATTTTTAAGTAATTAAATTGATATATATTAATTTGTTAATTATGAAATATCAAATTATTTTATTTTAGTTTAATTGTTGAGTGATTTGGCTCACTTTGAATTTTGATGTAGGTGATATGGTTGGTGGATGTATTATTGCTTGTGTTACGGTGGAGTTTTATCAAATGTCAATGGAGAATTGCAGACTTCTTGTGTTTTGCTTTTGTTGTTAGGGATTTATAATTGGCAATAGATTTTAAATTTATTTGTGCTTATGAATTATGAATATTTCATATTGGGACTTCTATTATTTTGCTTTTGATTCGAAGACTTTCTATTTATTTATTTACATCTAGTAGTTGATAGTGAGTACATGTGTAAACTATAAAATTCAATAAAATCAGGTAAAAGCGATATAATATAGTAAGATTATGTTAAAACTACAAAACTCAGGAAAATGTATGAATTGAATCAAACCGAAGTTTAGAACCGAACCAAACCAAACCAAAATATTTAAGTTATTTAATTTGGTTCGGTTTTGAAATTCGATTTATATTCGGTTTGAATTTCTTAGAAACGATTAGTTTTAGTTCGGTTCGATTTTAGCCCCGGACCAAGCTGCACTAGGAAATGCCCACCCTAATAAATTTCACTAATGTTGAGTGTTAGAAAGTGTATATTTATAAAGGAGAAAATCGTCATTTTATACTTCAAGTTCACTAACATTCACATGTACGGTACTGTCCATATTACTGTTCACGACACTGTTCACATATACGGAACGATGACGTGGCATTGACCGATGATGTATCATTGACTGATGAGGTGTCACGATTCTATTGGACTAAAATTCTTATGTACGGTTGATCGGTGACATGGCAGCATGTCAGTAGACCAAAAATCGTGTGTACAGTATATGCATATACACATGATTATTTACAATCAAACCGCGTCACTATTCAAGCTGCCTCACTGTTCAAACCGCATGGTCAAAACCGTGTCACTGTTCAAATAGTGTGGTCAAACCACGTACTGTTCAAATAGTGTGGTCAAACCACGTACTGTTGACTGATGACGTGGTGCAATGCTGAGCGTAAAAAATATTTTTAATCGAATGACCATGATTTATTCAGTGTATCTATAAAAAAAGGGCTCTTCCCCCTAATTTGGCATCCCTGAATTTATTTTTGAGTTCAATTTTATGCCATTCTTTCTCCATCTTGTATTTTGTATGTATTTTAATAAATTTTAATTTTGCTCCTAGTTCAATTATGAGTAGCTAATTTTCTTTCAGGCTTGAGTTGAAGGTGGAGTCTTAACATGTGCCATGGGCTTTATTGGATAAATTTATTTTATCTTCCTCTCTAATTATTGTGGATGTTTTGACTTTTCATCGACAAATAGTAATAATCTTGTCTAGATACCGTCCTAGTTTCACCAACTCCATAGTACAAGGTTATTATTATTTGGCACGATAAGCCTTTAGCACCATATTGATTAGACTATGGTTCATGAGGAGTGGAAATCCCCCTCATGATTTAATTGGCATTAATAAGAAATATTTAGCCCATGATGCATGTTAATACAGATCCATATACCCAAGCGCTTCATTTATAATAGTTTCCACTTTAATTTAATTCCACCATTCCAATTTAAATTCTAAGATAGTCTAAATCACTTTCACCACAAATCCAACCACCCTCATAGAAAATTAATTCTACATATAATTAAATTCCACCTCCTTGTGGGATCCACACTCGTTAACATTGATATATTTTACAATAGATTGTTGTACTTGCGAGTTCAATAAAATTTGCACAACAAGTTTTTGGCGTCGTTGCCAGGGAGGTAAGTTATTTTAATTTGTAAAATTAATTTTTACAAATAAATTCTTTTAATTATTTTTTGTAATTTTTTTCTTTATCTAAAACAAAAAGAGAAAAAAAAAGTGAATCTACATTTTGAGGTAAGAATTTATTTTCTTTTTATCTTCTTTAAAATTCTGTAATTTAATTTTCAAGTTATTTTTTTGTAATTTTTCATTTATCTTATTAATTTATTTTAATTTTTGGTTAATTTATTTAACGTATTTTTTAGTGTGTTTTCATAGTAAGGTTGTAACAGCGTGATAAGGTTAGTATCATAATTTCTCCTTTTTTATTTTTATTTATTTTGTTCCCCTTTTTTTGTGTTCTTTGCATGCATGGTCGAAGGTCATTATTACCTAATCTTGAACCTATAGACCTTGAACTCGAAAAAACATTGCACCCACACAAACACGTTGCAATAAAATAAAATTGAAATGGATTTGCAACAAAAACAACAACCACTACCACAGGAGAGGCCATTTAAGGACTACTTCAGTCCCTTAGCTAATTTGAGCACATCATACATAAGATACCCAAATGTAGCTGCTAGGAGTTTTGAATTAAGACATAGTGTGCTAAATTGTCTCCCAATATTCTATGGCCTAAAAAATGAGGACCCATATAATCATTTGAATGATTTTCATGTTGTTTGCCAAATTTTTAAATATGAGAATTTTTCAGATGATGATGTTAAACTTAGATTATTCTCATTTTCTTTAAAGGATAGAGCTCGTTCATGGCTCAATACATTGCCTGCTAATAGCATTACATCATGGGAACAAATGGTAATAAAATTTTTGAATAAATACTTCCCAGTGCATAAAACCAATGTTATTCGCAAGGAAATCTCAGAGTTTACCCAACGAGAAGATGATCAATTTTTCGAAACATAGGAGTGATTCAATGGGCTACTTTTGAAGTATCCACATCATAGGTACGAGAAATGACATCAATGCCAATATTGTTTTGAGGGATTATAGCCGCATGTGGAAGAATAACTAATGGCAATAAGTGGAGGAGAGCTAATGTCAAAAGTGCATCAGAGATTTGGGATTGATTCCAGCGACAAGCGAATAATTCCCAACAACGGAGTCGATCACTTAGGAATACTAAAAAAATTAAGGGAGTGAATGAGGTTCACGTTGGCGAGTCGAGTTTGGGAATTAAAGAAGTTAAAGAGATAATTGAAGGTCTTTCTCGACAAATAGTATCGTTAACAACTGCTAAATCAACAGAACCATATGACCATGACTCATACTCAGATCAAGCCAATGCCATAGGTGTAATGAGAAAACCATCAAATTACAACCCATACTCCAACACATAACCCTGAATAGAGAGATCACCCCAATTTTTCATGGTCTCAAGGATTCCAACAAAATGGACTAGAATGCAACCAATTCCTCAAGTTCCTCAAGTTTTTCATCCCCCATTTAGACCATACAATCAAAACCAGAATTACTCTCAACCCAGACCATGGGTGGATGCATTCCAGAATCTCAATAATATTA
The DNA here is from genome assembly GCF_000493195.1 of Citrus x clementina. Classification (NCBI taxonomy): domain Eukaryota; kingdom Viridiplantae; phylum Streptophyta; class Magnoliopsida; order Sapindales; family Rutaceae; genus Citrus; species Citrus x clementina. The sequence continues at coordinate 16,912,866 of NW_006262075.1, forward strand.
CTTACTCCACGATTGAGCAACAGAACCGCACCATTGATGAACTATGAAATGAGATGAGAGTAGGCTTCAACTCATAAGCCCAATCAGTTTGAAACCTCGAGAAGATGGTGGGACAACTTGTTTCTTCAATTCAGATCTTGGCAATGACTGTTAAGAAAGGCAAGTTTCCAAGTCAACCAGTACCTCATCCTAAAGGAGTGCATGAAGTAAGTACCAGTTCACCACAGCAGCATGGAGAGATCAAAGTCGTCATAACCTTACGAAAAGGGAAAGAAGTCGACAGCAAAGTGGCGATGCCGTTGACGAAAACAAATCAAATTATACCTGTAAATGTTGAAGACTCACCGTCGGAGGAGAAAAAAGAAACCAACCCACGAGAATATGTTCTCAAAGCTCCTTTTCCTCATAGGTTAGCTAAAGGAAAGAAAGAAAAATCCACAGGTGAGATTTTTGAAATCTTCAAACAGGTAAGTGTTAACATCTCTTTGTTTGATACTATAAAACAAGTGACATCTTATGCCAAATTTTTTAAAAATATTTGTACTAAAAAGAGAAATATTCATGTTCAAAAGAAGACTTTTTTAACAGAAAACGTTAATTATATATTTTAACACAAAATTCCTCTAAAATGCAAAGACTCAGGCTCCCCCACTATCTCATATAGTATAGGGAACCACACAATTGAGAATACTTTGTTGGATTTAAGAGCTAGTGTAAATCTATTACCTTATTAAGTATTTGTGATACTTGAACTGAGAGAATTACACCCAACTCCAGTGGTGTTACAGCTTACAGATCTATCCACGAAAATACCTCGTGGTATTGTGGAGGACGTGCTTATCCATGTAGACAAGTTTTATTTTCCAATTGATTTCATTGTAATTGACACTCAACCAATACAGGATTCAAGGAAGTACATCCCTATTATTCTAGGCCGACCTTTCTTGGCAACTGCCGATACTCACATTCAATGCAGAACTGGAAATATGCAATTGTCCTTTGGCAACATGACTATGGAGCTAAACATTTTGAACATTACCAAACAACCTCATAATGTAGTTAATGGAATTGTTTATGTGGATTTAATAGAAGCATTAGTTGATAATACATTTCTTTCAAACTTTAGTGATGACCATTTACAAACATGTTTAACTCACTTTGGTTTGGATTTTGATATTGACAAATCAGTCGATGAGGTCAATGCCTTACTTGAAGATTTTAGTAAAGTTTCACAATCGATTCCAATCACTTCCTCAAAATGCCCTCCTTACAATCTATAAAGCTCGGTCTGAATGCATACGATTGCTTATGAGGAATAGCATACCTGCTGACATCCACTGGTTAATTGAAGCCAAAGTACGATTGATAGGTGAGTTGCCTCCAAACTTTATTGCATATATGTCTGGTTGTAGTAAAGGAAATTACGCAAGAAAATGAAGAGCTCAAAGACTTTATGCTGCTTGTCATAAGTGTGCTAGAATGAGATGCGATAAAAAAATCATGTTCTTTACGAATTGTGTCTGATAACATGGAAGATAAAATGCCTTACTTGAAGATTTTAGTAAAGTTTCACAATCGATTCTGATGAGAACCATCAAGGGACCATTAAAACTTCAAGTGATCCTTTGCACATTCATGGAGGCCCAATTACAAGAGCAAGAGCCAAAAAGATGCAAGCTGCTTTAAATGGATTAATTGAGAAAATATGGATTGAAAATGCAATTCAAGATGCAAGACATCATGAATTGGGCTTGAAGAGAAGACAAGGCATTGTGGGCATTATTCAAGTCATTGGGCAGCCAAATACACAAGTTGTATCAAATGCAGAAAGGTCAAATTCGGAATAAAAACTGTATTGATTGAGCCAGAATTAAAATGCAAGCTATATACCGTTGGAAAGATAATTAAGTTAGCTTTCCAATAAATTTTACAAAGTTGGATTTGGAGTTCTCTAGAAGGAGTTATGACCAATTCTTTACAGCTTGTTCAGACTTGGGATTTTCAACGAATCCTTTGTTTTTCAACTTATTTGTTTGTTTTGTTTCAAGTTTGTCAATGATAGCATTAATTATAGTAGGCTAGCATTAAGTTTGTCAAAGATAGCATTGATCATGGTGGGTTGGTGAAGACTTTTGAAACATTTTTTGACAAACTTACTTGGAGGGTTGTTCCAATGTTTCCATTTATATTTTTAGGATCTTGGGTTCCTTTTAGCCTATTTAAATTCAGCAACCTTGGTATGTAAGGAGATTAAATGTTATTTTGAATTTGAAAGATTATTCTTTCTTTGGTTCTTTTGAGAACTAGTGAACTTATCAAGAATTTACATTCTTGTGGTGTTCCAAATTTAGACTTATCACTCACCTTCTCATCTTTTTCTTGAGTGTGGCGTCAATACCCTTCTCTATACCTTTGGTTCATGTTTTCTTAAGCACTGGGTCAAGGTTTTTGTTTGCCATAAATCTGTTTAGAACTTTCTTGGGAAGTTGAAACTACAAATTAATTGTAGGATTGAAAGTTTCATTGTGGGATTCGTATCATTTGGTATCAGAGCTAGTTTCTAATCAGGTTTGAATGTTGATTATCAAAAAAAAAAAAAAAAAAAAAAACGTACAAAAAAAAAAAGATTACAAAAAAAGAGTCAAGTATTTCTACTTTCATAGTTTACACATATCAATTGTGTTGCTTTGCTTGCTTGCTTTCCTTTCTTCAATTTCCTTTTCATTCTTTGTGTCCTCTTAATTTCTTTTCTTTGTTAGTGTGCTGGATTGTCATATTTGGTGTGCCACTTGGGTTTTTTTTTTCTTGATTTTGTTTATTTAGTTCAATAAAGAACTGAAAGAGAGAATTAAGTGTGGTAAAAGGCAATTTGTGTGTTAAACACGAGAGTTAAGTGACATCAAAATTGAGTGAAATACGTGAGGGAGTGTTGTGAGGTCTTTTTGCTAACAATTTTTTTTTTCAGATCACAAATATGTCAAAAGATCAAGAAGCTATAGACCAATCAATCATGCTCAAAGCCATGCAACAACAATTTGAGCACATGAATCTGATGTTTGGAGAGATCCGTGACAAATTGGAGAGGCAAGACACTGCCATAGCCAATCTACAAAGGGGGCAACAACCAATAGCTCCTAATGTAAGAGGTAATCAAGGGCGTGCTGTCATGGGAGAAGAAGATGGCGATGACGTAGATGATTTTGATGACCAGGCCACTGTTGACATGCGTGGAAGAGATAATAGAAGGGCAAGACGTATAGATCGTGATTTGGGGAGTATAAAACTGAAAATTCCTTCTTTTCAAGGTAAACATGATCCGGAAGCTTATTTAGAGTGGGAAAAAAAGGTGGAGCTAGTATTTGATTGCCACAACTACTCTGAGGAGAAAAAGGTAAAACTAGCTGCTGTTGAATTTACTGATTATGCTATTATTTGGTGGGATCAACTTGTTTTGAGTAGGAGACGAAATCGTGAAAGGCCTATAAACACTTGGGAGGAGATGAAGGCCATTATGAGGAGGAGATTTGTTCCTAGTCATTATTATAGGGAGCTGCACCAAAGGCTTCAAAGTCTTACACAAGGTTCTAGAAGTGTGGAAGATTACCACAAGGAGATGGAAATAATCATGATTCGAGCCAACATTGAAGAAGAACGAGAGGCCACTATGGCAAGATTTTTACATGGGTTAAATCAAGATATTGCTAATGTGGTTGACTTGCAGCACTATGTTGAGTTGGAAGACATGGTTCACATGGCCATGAAAGTGGAACGACAATTGAAAAAGAAAGGTTCCACTAGAACCAATTTGGGTTCATCTTCCTCATGGAAGTCAAAATGGAGCAAAGATGAAAAGGTTGTTTCAAAGCCTAAGATTGAGCCAATCAAGGATCATAAAGAGGGAGGCAACCAAAGTAAAGGTAAATCTAATTCCCAACACTCTAGAAATAGAGATATTAAGTGTTTTAAATGTTTGGGGACAGGTCATATTGCATCTCAATGCCCAAATAAAAGAGTAATGATCTTGAGGGATAATGGTGATGTTGAAATCGAGAGTGAATCAGATGATGATCCTATGCCACCTTTGGAGGATGCTAATGATGGTGTAGAATATCCTGTTGATGGTAAGTTGATGGTTGCTAGGCGTGCTCTCAACATGCAAGTTAAAGAGGATGCGGAGGTACAACGTGATAACATCTTTCATACTAGATGCCACATCAAAGATAAGGTATGTAGTATGATAATTGATGGAGGAAGTTGTACTAATGTAGCTAGCACTAGTTTAGTTGAAAAATTAAATTTGAAAACTTTGAAACATCCAAGGCCATATAAGCTACAATGGCTGAATGATTGTGGGGAAGTTAAAGTAAATAAACAAGTGCTGGTTTCATTCTCTATTAGGAGATACAAGGATGAGGTTCTATGTGATGTAGTACCCATGCATGCTGGACACATTCTTTTGGGTCGACCTTGGCAATATGATAGGTGTGTGACACATGATGGATACTTAAATAGATATTCTTTTGTAATGAATAAAAGGCAAATCACTCTTGTACCATTAACACCTAGGCAAGTGTATGAGGATCAAATGTCAATAAAAAAAGAGAGTGATACAAAAAATGAAAATGAGAGTACAAAAGAAAGAGAGATTGAGAGAAAAGCAAGTGAAAAGATACAAAAAAATATTGTTGAGAGAAAAGAGAGGCAGCAAGTGAACTTGTTTGCAAAAGAGAGTGAGGTTAAGAGGGCTTTTTTTTCAAAACAGCCTATCGTTGTACTTTTGTGCAAAGAGGCTTGTTTACACACTAATGAGCTTAACTTTTCTTTGCCTAGTGCTATTGTGACTCTTTTGCAGGACTTTGATGATGTGTTTCCAAATGAAGTCCCTAACGGTTTGCCACCTATTAGGGGAATTGAGCATCAAATAGACTTCGTCCCTGGAGCTACCATTCCTAATAGACCTGCATATAGAAGTAACCCCGAGGAGACAAAGGAGCTTTAAAGGCAAGTTGAAGAACTCTTGGCAAAAGGATATGTGAAGGAGAGCATGAGTCCATGTGCAGTACCAGTTTTACTAGTGCCCAAAAAGGATGGAACATGGAGGATGTGTGTTGACTGTCGTGCAATTAATAAAATCACTGTAAAGTATCGACATCCTATTCCTAGACTTGATGACATGCTTGATGAATTGCATGGTTCTTGTGTGTTTAGTAAAATTGATCTAATGTTATTTTGAATTTGAAAGATTATTCTTTCTTTGGTTCTTTTGAGAACTAGTGAACTTATCAAGAATTTACATTCTTGTGGTGTTCCAAATTTAGACTTATCACTCACCTTCTCATCTTTTTCTTGAGTGTGGCGTCAATACCCTTCTCTATACCTTTGGTTCATGTTTTCTTAAGCATTGGGTCAAGGTTTTTGTTTGCCATAAATCTGTTTAGAACTTTCTTGGGAAGTTGAAAATGAAGATAAAATGCCTTACTTGAAGATTTTAGTAAAGTTTCACAATCGATTCCAATCACTTCCTCAAAATGCCCTCCTTACAATCTATAAAGCTCGGTCTGAATGCATACGATTGCTTATGAGGAATAGCATACCTGCTGACATCCACTGGTTAATTGAAGCCAAAGTACGATTGGCAGGTGAGTTGCCTCCAAACTTTATTGCATATATGTCTGGTTGTAGTAAAGGAAATTACGCAAGAAAATGAAGAGCTCAAAGACTTTATGCTGCTTGTCATAAGTGTGCTAGAATGAGATGCGATAAAAAAATCATGTTCTTTACGAATTGTGTCTGATAACATGGAAGATAAAATGCCTTACTTGAAGATTTTAGTAAAGAGTCATTGGATGATATCATTTTGTCTCTTGAAACGCATCCCAGTGGATATGTACAAGGAGCGATTCTCCAGTTATGACCATTATCCCAGAAAGAGCATGCACGATATAGTCTCGGGAATCTGACTATAAACGACCATGTTTACCAATTTATAAGAAAATTGGATGGGAAGCCTATCCTTGACCCATAGAGGGCGTTCAAGCCATTTCTAGACGTAAAACTAGAGGAAAATGTGAGTCACAGTCGTAACTACCTGTAAATATCATTTTACTTCATTGTTGTTTTATCATTTGCATTATTGTCTTTAATAATTTTATTTTGTCACTTTTTCCTTTTTACTGTTTGCTTTTTGACTCTCGAGCCATGTACTTTACGCGTTAATTGACACTGACATGCTACCTCATACACAGATGTGACCCACTTGCATCAAGATTCTTAAATATGATTTTTTGTTAAGCACTCACAAATTATTTTTTAGAATTATTCTAATGCCAGCTGCTCTAAATAAACAATTCAAGAACATTTGCGTGCTTTCTGGATTTAACTATGACAAACATAAAGAGTTCTTTGAGGCAGCCATAGATCTTAGTCGAAGCATAGTAGAGAGAAAATTACACTTGGTGTATGGAGGAGGTAATCGAGGGTTATCAAAATTGGTCTCAGAAGCTGCTTTTGTCAGAAGAAGCCAAGTGTTATACATAATCCCAAGAGCCCTAAAACCTTTGGGCAGTTTGTCTGACTCACCGACTGGAGAAGAGTTAGTTGTCTAGGTATGTAATCATATTGATGCATTTATTTTCCTACCAAGAGATCTTGCAATTCTAGAGGTAATCACATTAGCATCTTGGACCCATCTGCACATTCACTAGAAATTCATCGGTTTGTTAAATGTCAATAACTTTTTATAATGGCTTCATTCGCATTTCTTAACTATGCAATAAAAAATTATTCCATTCCTTCCACAGCGAAAAAACTTTTTATTTGTGCTTACACTGCTAATGAGCTACTTGATCTGTTACAAGCTTATAGACCAGAGCCAGACCCTAGGACCTTTGTGTTGGAGTCTCCAAATAATGATGGTAATAGTAGCCGCAGTAAGAAGTACAAATTAGATTTAACTCTCCTCTTGTAAATATTTTCTTCTATGTTGCACCACCCAGGTGATGTCTTTTAAACTCCACTTCTTTCCTTTAAAACATTGAGGACAATGTATTGTTCTAGTTGGGGGGAGGGAATAGTTGACAATGTGGAATCTTGGTTAAGTTGTTACTGATTTTTTATTGTAGAGACTAACTGTGGCTAGCTTTTTGTGTCGAAGATGGCTAAATATGGAGTGTAGTCACTTTAGAAACACCTCTTCTTGGTTTGAAAAAAAAAAACTTTTCATTCTAATTTCTCATTTATAAATATATATTTTCAAATTTTTGAGTCGAAGATAGCTGAATATGGAGTGTAGTGACTTTAGAAACACATATTCTTAGTTAAAAAACAAACTATTTTCTTTTTCTATCATTTTAAATGTAACTTTTCTAATTAGTTTTTTTGCATCATTTTCACCTTTCTGCATGCATATTTTCTTTTCATGTTTAGAATAAGTTGGGGGGGTCGATTGTCGTTTGAACCTAAAAAAAAAAAAATTGTGTGATTATTTACATTGGATGACATGATGACTTTTAAATTTTAGTATTTGTATTATCTTTGGTTTTAAGTGATGTTACACTATATTTCCTACTCTACATGTTGATGTCAGAGACAACTATGAGTTGCTTGAAGGAATACACATGTCATAATGAATACCAAGTGAGTTTTTGAGCCTGTCATTTTTCTTAGAGAGTAACCATTTTGCCCATTCTTCATACAACTTAGTAGTTTATTATTTTATATACGATATTTAGATTTCTTTTGAGTCAACCTCTAAAAAAATGTAAGAAAAAAAAATGTGTTGCTACATCTAGAGGTCCATCTAACTAGTAGATATGAAAGATTATTTAGAGCCCTAAAAGACGATGGAAATGTTATTTTTGACCCGTTTTAGCCTTTCTAGCCATCTCTTTTGTGAACCCTTTTGAGCCTTTAAAAAAAAATTTCTTTGTCAAACTTATCATCTTGACCCACTCCGATTTGGAGTATTACTTGATATCTAATAAGTTCCATCACCTATTTATGTTTGAGAAAAATGTAAATAATTATCTTGTTCAGTAAAGTTGTGCCATACAAAAAAAAATTGTTGTTTGAAAAAAAAAAGAGAAAAGATAACAATAATAATAAATAAGCAAAATGCACCTTGCAATTTCCAAAATATCTCTACTTTTTCTTAAACATATATTTTGTTTTTCCTATTTTCCTTCATTCCTTAGCCATGTCCATAGCCTACGTTATATCCTAATAAAAGTTCTTCTTGATTTTAGGGAGTTATAGTCTGAAGTAGAAACTAGTTATATGGGCTAAAAAGATGTAGTGGTGCATAAACAAAAAGGACAAAATAAAAAAATAAATTGGTTGACTAGCATTTTGTTTGACTTAAAGATCGTATTATTTCTAAGCTGTGGGCATATTTCTTTCATATTGGTGAGAGCGTGTGATATTACTTCCTTATTATTTTTCTCTTAATTTACCATTCATTAAAGTGACTATTTTTATTAGGTTTAATTTCTTTTTGAGAATGTCACTACTATCGGTCAGATTTTGGAGTTTGACATGTCATTCTTGAAAGTTGCTGTGACAAAGTCTACTGGGCTAATTCATGTGGACGGTTGATGTAGGAGTAATATTTTTTTAGACTAGAGATAATGCTTATACTTTTATTTGATTGCTATCATTAGTCTGATTGAATAAACACGATTGTTTAAAAAAAAATTGTTTTTGAATTTTGGTTTCGCTTTATTTGCTAGGGACTAGCAATAAGTTGGTTGGGGGTGTGTTAGTGTTAGAAAATGTATATTTATAAAGGAGAAAATCGTTATTTTATACTTCAAGTTTCACTAACATTCATACTTTTATATATTTTAGTCTCTTGTAATTTAATTATGTGAGTTTTATTTTAATTAAGTATTTTATGTAATTTTAGGGGCATCATGGTCATTTCACAATGAACGAGAGATCAGACAGTAAAACGGACATCATTTTTGAACTCAGAACAATCGAAAACCTTAAGAGGAGCATAAAATGAAAAATGGCATTGTTCACATGTACGGTATTGGCCATGTTACTATTTACGACACTGTTTACATTTACGGAACGATGATGTAGCATTGACCGATGATGTGTCATTGACTAATGAGGTGTCGTGATCTTATTGGACTAAAATTCTCATGTACTGTTGATCGGTGACGTGGCAGCAGGTCAGTGGACCAAAAATCGTGTGTATGATACATGCATATACACGCGATTATTTACAACAAACCGTGTCACTATTCAAGCCGCCTGACTGTTGAAATCACGTGGTCAAAACTGTGTCACTATTCAAACTGCGTGGTCAAACCGCGTACTGTTGACTGATGACGTAGCACAATCCTGATCGTCCAAAATATTTTTAATCCGATGACCATGATCTACTCAGTGTATCTATAAAAAAGGGGGCTCTCCCCCCTAATTTGGTATCCCTTAATTTATTTTTTAGTTCAATTTTCTGTAATTCATTCTCCATCTTTTATTTTCTATGTATTTTAATAAATTCTCATTTTACCCCTAGTTCAATTATAAGTAGCTAATTTTCTTTCAAGCTTGGGTTGAAGGTGAAGTCTCAACATGTGTCATGGGCTTTATTGGGTAATTATTTTTTATCTTTCTCTCTAATTATTGTGGATGTTTTAACATTTTCATTGATAAATAGTAATAATATTGTCTAAATACCGCTCTGGTTTCATCGGCTCCCTAGTACAAGGTTATTATTATTTGGCACGATAAGTCCTTAGCACCATATTGATTAGACTGTGGTTCATGAGGAGTGGAAATCTCCCTCATGATTTAATTGACATTAATAAGGAATATTTAGCCCATGATGCATGTTGATGCGGATCCAGATACTCAAGCGCTTCAATTACAATAGTTTCCACTTTAATTTAATTCCATCATTCCAATTTAAATTCTAAGATAATCTAAATCACTTTCACCACAAATCTAACCACCCTCATAGAAAATTAATTCTACATATAATTAAAATCCACCTCCTCATGGGATTGACACTCGTCACCATTGATCTATTCTACAATAGATTCGTGCACTTGCGAGTTCGATAAAATTTGCACAACAACTAAATCAATCGATACATACCTCCTTGTTGTTGCAACTTTCACTATCTCAATCAATATATGCTAGGCAGTGGCGGATCTACAAGTGGGGTACGCTGGGCTGTAGCCTGGTCTTAATTAAGAAAAAATCATTTATGTCCCGTATATTTTCATCAATTTTGTATAATAATATAGTTTTGCTTTTATATATGTCCCTTACTCAATTACCCTTATATTTTCATCAATTTTATATTGTAGTAGAGTTTTTATTTTTAATTTTCAAATAAGTCCTTAATCCAATTATATTTTTTTTCCATTTGAAATTAGTTACTTATTTTAAAAAATGATTAAATTATACATTTATTGAATAGGGTAAAAGCTTATTTAGTCCCTGTATTTTAATATTAGTGTCAATTTAGTCCCTATATTTTTAAAAATACCTCAAAACAATCCTGTTGTTAAAGTATTGATACTCATACCTTACTTTTTATTTCCTTTGGCTTACTTTTACAATATTACCCTTTTATAATATTTTTTTGTTTGGACATTAATAAAAATAAAATAATTAAATTACCAATTTAACCCTAAAAATAAAAAATAAAATTTATATTAATTTTTTTGCAAGCACCATTTGCACACTTTGTCGTTTTCATACAATTTTTTACAATTAAAAATTAATATAAATTTTTTTATTTTCATTTTTAGGGTTAAGTTGGTAATTTAATTATTTTTTTATTAATGTCCAAAAAAATTATTATAAAAGGGTAATATTGTAAAAGTAAGCTAAAATAAATAAAAAGTAACGGTTAGGGTATTAATACTTTAACGGCAGGGATGTTTTGAGGCATTTTTAAAAATACAGGGACTAAATGGTCATTAATCTTAAAATATATGGACTAAATGAGCTTTTACCCTATTGAATATATTGAAAACATTACGGGGCTAAATTGTTGCTCCTGCTTTATTTTTAAAAACTCTAATTGAAAAAATTATGTCAATCTAATATAAAATTTTCACTATATTAAAATTACTTACAAAAACCACATGTAATAGCAATTATCAATATGTTCATAAACTTTTTATGTGAATTTTGAGATTTCATTTAATAGTAAATTAGAAAATAAAATTTGAGTATTTGAGAAGTTTTTCATAAAAGAATCATCAACATATGATTCTTCAAAGAGAGTCAGAGTGCCTACCACAAAAACAACGACACTCAAATACATTTTTATTGGATGAGTTTAGTTTATTATTAAAATTTTTGACTAATAATATATTTATAATTTTAAAAGATGAATAAATTTTTAGTTGTTTAATTTATTTAAGCCTAACAGTTAAGTACTTTTTTTTAATACTGATTACACATCAAATTATTGTATTACATAAATATTTACAACTATTATTATAACAGACATTATACTGATATTTACATATGTATTAATTTTTGCCGTGGGACTTGTTGAATGAGCTTTTAATTTTTGTTCTTATCCAAATTAAAAGTTAAAAATCTTTGTCATTTGGGGCTCAACCAGGTCAATGTGCATTTTCCGGAAAGTTCAAAAGGTATATATGTGTCCTTGCCCACTTTTCTTTTTTGGAAAATTACTAATCGATTTTTTTTTTCTTTACAAACAAACAGAACTTTCATTTCATCATAAATTATGATTCATAATAGACAGTACAAATTAATTAAAAACAAGTTTATCAATCTTGCGTGTGCCTATTTGTTCATATAAAAGTTAAGATCAAAGTGATCTCAAATATATATAGACAGTGAAGACAGATTCAATGATAATGAAAGTGGTCACAACTTTATGCAGCTGGTAGGGCTAACAATGCTGGCAATATTATTGCTTCTCTCTTTTCATCTTTTTATTCTCATTGGACATGCTGGTGTGTGAATTATTGTCCATACTGAATTATTGAGCCAATGTTTATCATATGAAGGTTGGATGCTAATACATGTATATTTACAATTTATTATAAAAGAGTTCGCATTTATATTTGTGTTGAATAAGCTAGGCTTGCAATTTGTATTTATTTTGGCAAATGTGAATGTCTCTATCATAGCCATGCATAAAAGCTAAAATTTTGTCCAGAGACTATTAAAGGACCGCAATAATTATTGATGGGAAAGAATAGACTCTAATTAATAATTAAGCACGACTTTGAAAGATGTTCGAATAGGTTGTTGAGGAAAGGGAAAAAAGAGTTTAATCTATGAGCTGCCCGTAGTACTCATAAGTCATAACCCTTTGCCATTAGGGTAAATTGAAAAAAAAAAAGATGAAATCGGAGAACTATAGAGGAGAAGATGTTAGTTATCTTCCTCTAATTTATTTTAAAAACAAGAGTACATATGGTTAATTCTAATTAATGAAGCTTTATTAGTTTTTTGCATTTTTTTTTATCATTTGTCCTTGACATATTTCTTGTGAATATAAACTTGTTTGGAATTTCCTATAAAGTGCTGATCATTTTTTTGTCGAATATTAGTAATTAAACAAAGACGTACAATAAGTTAAACTAGTTTTATGGGGCAAAATCTGAATTAGATTTGCTATGTCTTCTAACTTTATAAGGGTCGCTGTTAATTAAAGAAGATTGCTAATTTCCTTGTCTCATTCAATGGAAGGACAAGTTAGGATAAAACATCTCTCCCAACTTTATTCATAAAGTAATCTTTGTTGTCACCAAATTATTCATAAAAATTAACAAAAGTTAATAATGTAAAGAGAAAAATTTGAATATGTATTTTTATTAAATTCGAAACTCTCTAATTATATTATTATACAGTTGGTTACTTTTTTTATTCTAAATCGCCAATATTTTTATTCCCTATTTCATTATGAATATTACCACTTGACTTTTTTATTTGTGTTTATAAAAAGGTGGGGTGTGAGGAAAAGAAAAAAAAATATTGTTTTTCTTAAGAATTAGAATAAATAATTAGGCAACAAGTCAAGGAATTGAGGTTGTTCATTTTACATTCTAATTGGATTTAGAGTTATTTTCATTAATTTTTTTCTTTTACATTATCGATTCTTATGATAAAACAATAACCAAAAAAATATATAATTATAGTTTTCTTAATTATATTCAAGTTACTAATCTGTTAGAATTTTTTTATCTCTTTTTTTCCAACTAGCTCCAACAATCTCAATATCACCCACACCACATAAATTTCTGACAATACCTGTAATATTATGAAAAACTAACATAAACATATTAAAACATAAGGATCAATAATTTTTAATATACACTTGAAGATTAAGAAACATTAATAATTAAAATAAATACCTGAGAGGATTGTGTTATCATTTACACGTAAATCAATCAAATTCGGAGATACGAATTGGAATCTATTGATTGGGGTCTTAACAGCTCCTTCTTCTAACATTTTCAGCAAAGTTAGAACCAAGAAAATAATCTTTTACTGATTTGAAAGTGGTATGTACTCGCCTGTAGTTGAAACATGTAACGCCCACTTTTATTTATTTATTTTTTTCCTCTTTTACCCTTATTAAATTGAGTAGGATAGTTATTATTGAGTATTTGTGTGTGAGTAAAATTTATCAAATTGCTTTAAATAAGTTATGTAAGTTATTAGTTTTTATAATATATATATATATTAATTACCAAGTATTTAAGAGGAAGCCATCTTTTTAAAAAGCTGTTTTTTATTTTCTACACCGTTACAAACCCTAGAAAAAAAAAAGAAATATAAGTATTTGGAGAAGGAAAATAAAGTTTTATAACTTCTTTTCTTAGTGTTTGCCTTAAGGTATTAAATATTACTTTGACTTATATGATTTATTTTTATGAATTGTTTGCCTTTAATTGCTTGTAGTATGATTTGGATAAAATATGTGTGTTTGTAATGTTGCGATGATATGAACAGTCTCTATTCCTTACTTGAAATCATTTTCTTTTATTTAGAATCATGTGAATATGCTTACATATCATGAAACTAGACATCCTATGTTTTCCATTGATAGGTTTTGTGTTAAAATCCTCTGAGTATGCAAATTGTTAGGGTTTTTCGAAATTGGGTTATTGGTGCTGGAAAATTCTGATTTTCAGCAGCAGTTCTCACTTCTGGAAATTTTTCTGTAAGGTTACACATCCTTAAAAATTCTGGTGATTTTTATATCAATAGATCTATGTCTCCTAAAACATTTAAAAACTTTTCTTTGGACAGATGTTCTCGGAAATAAAACACTTTTAAAATAGTTTCAAACGTTTAAAAATTATGAATTTTAATTATATGCTTTCTGAATGTGTCTTATGTAAATAGAAAAAAGAAACATATTATTTTGGATACTAAAGAATATTTTATGAATTTCCTAAGTGGTAAAGGTCGGTTTTGGTCAATGCTGGACAGTTTTGTTACTTTGGTGAAAGTCAATATTCTGACTCGATTTTGACTTGTGCTAATTTTGTGAAATATTGTATACAATGCTATGCATTTTCACAATGCCTTTGTAAATTTTCATAGTTTTCCGACCTGTGTATAGGTTATTAAAAATTAGCATGTGCAAGATACTCATACTTATGTTTAGAATATGTATAAGTATTGAGCTAGTATAAGTGTCTATGAATTAAGGATGATTGGGATTGTGTTTAAGATTAGAGATGATATTGATAAGGATATTTTTATGATGATTATAGGACGTGGGTGAGCTCGTTGGTTTGTTCTTAAGGTATTGAGTTGATTGCTGCTGATCGAGGTAAGTAGATTCATGCATGATGTGCTTTATAATAAATACAATTTATGTTATAAGAATTAAGTTTAAATGGAAATTCTTACAAAACTTATTTCTAAAATATTTAAATAAATTTTGTAAAATAAAAACACTTTTAAAAGAATTTATAAAAAATAAATTTTTCTTAAGAAATATTTTTCTTAAACAAAATGTTTTCTAAAGAATTTTCTAAAAGAATTAAATATTCAAAGAAAAGTTTTTAAATGTTTTAGAAAACTTTAAATGCTATTTATGAAAGAATGTAAGGTGGATTCAAAAATATTTTGACTCATAGTCCGTAGTAATGTATATGATGTTAATGTTATGATGTTATGTAATGCTATGGCCAACTTGCTGGTATGATGATGATCTTGTGCACAAGGATGTTATGAACAATGTGGGGTATAGTACCCTGAATAAGGAGCAATGCGGGGTATAATACTCTAAATTATGAATGATGAATGATGATGACTACGAGGCATGAGCTAATAATGTTTATGTTTTAATGTTTTTATGAATGTTTTAATGTTTTTAATGCTTTTACATGAATCCACCCCTTGTGTTAAATGAAGATGTTGTTATAAAATTTTTAAGGGAAAATGACAAAGGTTTTCAAATATTGTGCATGGATTTGTTTACCGAGTTGAAGGCTCACCCCTTATTTCCAATATTTTACAGATTAATTAGAGATGTGGCTTGGGTTCTTAGATGGAAAATTTTTTTTAGTGGATTTTTGGAGTTGCTTTAAAGATTAAATTTGGTTAGACTTTTTATTTTGGATTAGAGACTTTTCTTTGGAGACTTTATTTAAGATGTTTTATGTAAAGATTCAGTTGGAGTATAAATAATTATTGTCTATCTTAAAATTTATTAAGAAGAATAAATGGTGTGAGGTTTTATTCTAATTTCGCCCTTGTGTTTTCATGGGTAATTTTTGGAGTGTTAAAAAACAACTTTTAAATTGTTGACACTGTACAAAAAACCCTCACTCAACATGTGCCTAAACTTTGTCACTAAATTTTTCCTGATTGTTGCATGCATTAGATTTTCCTATGAAAAAACAAAAAACATGCTATATTAAGTGTAAAACTATTGGGAAAAAAAAAGATAATTAGAGAAAACAATAAGAGAAAGAATTTTTTATGCAACATTTTCATCAACAAAAATCATGTCCACACTAATCAATTCTCCATTTTTCTTGGTATTAAATGACTCCCATATTTTATAAAGTCTAACCCTTATCATCCAACTATCTCCATCATTGTTCAACTCATGAAGAAAATAGTATTCTATGAAGAACACAATACTAAAAATTCAAATAAGTCAAATAATAAAAACCCAAGAATCTTTCTAAAGAAGATGTTGGTTAAATTAAAAAAAATTCAAACACAACAAATTTTAAATACTTAGTGTTTAGAGAGTTTGAAAAATACAAAAAATACTAAACAAAAGGTTGGGATTTTTATTATTATAATCACCATAAAAACAATATTTATTATAAATATAAATATCATAAATAAAAATAATAATAAATACAATGATGACATATAATGATGACTTTTGAAATAGACATAATAATTGCAACCAACCCTACCAGACAATTATTATCATCCTTCGTTTATCTTTCTTCCACTCCTTCATTTATTTTCCTTTAACTTTCTCTCATAATTGATACAATAACTTATGTATCTAAATCATTGTAAAATAGACGGTAAATGTGGAATAAATTATTTTCCTTCCCTTCGGCATTTTTTAATAGTCACCCTAAATCAAAGACCATAGCTGCATTAGATAGCAGTAGGCTTTTGAATTCTCTTCGATTTTTGTGGTCTAAAAATAATGATATAGTTTCTATGATGTTTCTTCTGTAAAGCAAGTCAGTCAACTCATTTTCGATTGTCCAAGTCAGTTAATTTCTTGACTAGGAAGTGTCATTCATCAGTTTATTTTCTTCTTCACAAAAACGTTTTGAATTGAAGAAACATGGATTACATTCAGTAATCCTCACTTTAACTCATGGCTTCTTCTGCATGTGTTTCATTAATATTATTCTTCACTATTTTTGAAATTATTAATGCTGCTCAGCTGAAAAACCAACAATCAAAACCAATTAGCCTAGGCTCTTCACTGTCACCTTCCAGTGAACCAAGTTCATGGACCTCACCTTCTGGCCTATTTCAATTTGGTTTCTACAAAGAGGGCACTGGCTTTTCCGTGGGAACCTGGTTAGTCACTTCTCCAAATATTACAGTCATTTGGACTGCATTTCGTGATGAGCCACCAGTGTCATCAAATGCTAAGCTGATATTAACCATGGATGGGCTCGTTTTGCAAACTGAAGAAAGCAAACATAAACTCATTGCTAATACTACCTCTGATGAGCCCGCTTCTTTCGCTTCCATACTTGACTCTGGTAACTTCGTGCTCTGCAACGATCGTTTTGATTTCATTTGGGAGAGTTTTAATTTTCCCACTCATACAATAGTGGGAGGTCAGAGTCTAGTTAACGGGTCTAAATTGTTTTCTAGTGCATCTGAAACCAATAGCTCAACTGGGCGGTTTTGTTTGGAGCAGCGTGATGGAATTCTTGTTTTGTATCCTGTACGAGACAGTAGGCAGATCTATTGGGTCAGTAAACTATATTGGGCCAGTGATAGGGTACATGGAATGGTAAATCTAACCCCTGGGGGCATTTTGCAGGCGGGCAGTGCTGATGCGACTCAAATTCTAGCTAGAAGTTCTTACTCGGTGAAGAGTTCAAATGAAACTGTGATATATCGGGCAACGCTTGATTTTGACGGGATTTTAAGGCTGTATTCACATCATTTTACGAGTGATAGTAACTATAGAGCTGACATTGAGTGGTATGTATTGCAGAACCAATGTCTCGTGAAAGGTTTCTGTGGCTTCAATAGCTTCTGCTCCAATCCTACCAACAGCAGCACTAAAGGCGAATGTTTCTGCTTTCGTGGGTTTAATTTCATCAACCCTGAAATGAAGTTTCTGGGCTGCTACAGGAATTTCACTGATGAAGAAGGTTGCAAAAGGAAGATGCCAGCAGAGTTTTACAAGATTACTAGCCTGGAGATTTCGCAGTTGGGCGGTATGGCTTATGCAAAGTTATCAGTGAATGAGAAAGATTGCAGCAAATCGTGCCTGAATGACTGCTACTGTGGAGCTGCGATTTATGCCAATGCATCTTGCAGCAAACACAAGCTTCCACTTATTTTCGCTATGAAATATCAAAATGTGCCGGCTACGCTCTTTATCAAGTGGAGCTCTGGTCAGGCCAATCTTAGTACTAACCTAAGTGCTCTACCCATTGTAAGTAAAAAGCATGGGGATAACAAGAAAAAACTTGTTTCAGTTCTTGCTGCTTGTTTGGGTTCTATCACATTCTTGTGTTTCCTCATTGCCATTTCTAGCTTGCTTGCATACAAGCAACGAGTAAACCAATATCAAAAGCTTCGAATAAACTCAAGTCTGGGTCCATCACAAGAGTTCATTATCCAATCATTTTCTACTGGTGAGCTCGAGAGAGCTACGAACGGGTTTGAGGAAGAGTTGGGAAGAGGTTGTTTTGGGGCAGTTTACAAAGGATCAATATGTGAAGGTAACAAAATTGTTGCAGTGAAGCGATTAGAAAATCCTGTGGAAGAAGGAGAAAGAAAGTTCCAAGCAGAGATGGCTGCAGTTCGCCGAACCCATCACAAAAACTTGGTTCGCTTGCTTGGCTTTTGTATGCAGACCTCAAAGAAGCTTCTTGTTTATGAATTCATGAGTAAAGGTTCTCTGGAAAATCTCTTGTCCAATGTCGAAAGCGGTCCTATTTGGAGAGACAGAGTGAGAATCGCGCTGGATGTGGCCAGAGGAATAACTTATCTTCATGAAGAATGTGAGGTACAAATAATTCACTGCAACATTAACCCCCGGAACATACTTTTGGATGATTCTTTGACTGCCAAGATCTCCAATTTTAGCTTGGCAAAGATTTTGATGCCAAATCAAACTGGAATCGTTACTGGGGTCAAAGGGACTAGAGGCTATATGTCCCCTGAATGGCAAAACAGTGGCCTAATAACTGTGAAATCTGATGTTTATAGTTTTGGAGTTGTGGTGTTGGAGATTGTGTGCTGCAGAAGCAATTTTGAAGTGAATGTTTCAACTGCAGATGTAGTACTTCTCTCAACTTGGGTTTACAATTGTTTTATTGCCAAAGAGTTAAGCAAGCTTGTTGGAGAAGACGAAGAAGTAGACTTGAGAACACTGGAAACGATGGTGAGAGTTGGGCTTTTGTGCATCCAAGATGAGCCAAATCTTCGTCCTTCCATGAAAAATGTGATCTTGATGCTGGAAGGAACCATGGAGATACCAGTTGTTCCATTTCCAATTCTTTCCAACTTCAGTAGTAATTCTCAAACACTGTCATCCGCCTTTACAAATACAGACTAATTAATAACTCTCTGTAAATTTACTTGTAATGTTTTATCAGGTACAACTACTGTTCAGTCTCTATGTTGTATGAAAATGCGGATGTCTGCATTCAAGCTTTTTCTTGGATATATTTGCTATGACAATAAGCAGGTCTTCTTTTGTATTTCTTATAGAATTTTACAGGATGATGCCTTTATGTTCATCTTGTGTATGGTCATTTGACGCATCATTGATGATCTGAAACCTGAATCTATGTTTCGGTAGTAGTCGTTTGCTTGCTGTAACAATTGGCTTTTGTTGGCAAAATACTGTAAATTGATTGTTTTGCATCTCTTCTTTTCTAGCTTTGATTGTCTTCAGTCGCAATGTGATACAGCCTGGCCCATTAAAGTAAGGGAGCTTGAAGATGGCCCTGTAGTTGAAATGCAGGAAGTGGAGCAAACATTGCAACGGCCAGCTCGTGTTCGCAAAACTCCATAATATCTCAAGGACTATATCACTTAGGGGAATAATCGGGAGAATTATTCCATGAGGACAGCTGTAATTTCTGTATTTTGTTTTATTATTGCAATTGGTTAGTTACACAAAAAGTGGTAGAATGGAAAGGATATATGTAAAGTGGAAAGGCGTGAGCTGGATACGAGGATAATACACAAAAGTTTTTTTCTTTCTTATCTCTATTATTTTCTCTCTGTTCTTGTGGAGCTCACACTTGCTCGAAAGGTGGAAACCTCGTGATACGGACAAATATTCATTTGAGGTCGTATCACAATGTGTTAAATCATTGATAAAATGGAGCAATACAAGAGAGAAGAGAAGATTGACTTGGCACCAACTTTGTCTACCTGAGTGTTTAACACCCCACGGTTAATTTTAATCAACTAATGAGCGGATCTTGATATGTGGCAGTTATTTACGAAAATTACAGTTTTACTGTTATCGGTTAAAACACTTTTGTTATTGGTAATAATAATGTTGTTAAATGTTGTAAATGTCCCACAACACACATTATAGGTATAAATTTTTAAGTTGTATGCATAACCGAAATATTTTTTTAAAAAAAAGTATTTGATAAATATTTACAGTTGTTAATTTTTTTTTATTAATTAAGTTTTTTTTTATTAATAGTTCCATTGATATTCAATCTAGGTAACATACAATCACTGGATTTCTACAAACTTTTGGAATTGAATAAAAAAATTTTGTGGGCTTCAAATGACGATAAAGTTTATAGCAGATCAGTCAATGCATTATCTTTTCTCGTTGTAGAAAATTGCAAAGCATTAGTAACCGTTTGATGGGATGTTCGATCATGACTACAAAGTCTTCATTAATTTATCTTCTAACTTTTGGAATTGAATAAAACAATTTTGGTGGGCTTGATAAAGTTTCTAGCAGGTCAGTCAATGCATTATCTTTTCTCGTTGTAGAAAATTGCAAAGCATTAGTCACTGTTTGATGGGAGGTTCGATCATGACTACGAAGCCTTCATTAATTTATCTTCTCCTCTTTCATTGATAAACCCTTGGGAATTGAAGAAACAACAATCAAATTTAACTCTCACTTCTTCCTATGGCTTCTTCTGTATATGCTGTTTTGATATTACTCTTAACCATTTCTGGAATTACTAATGTTGCTCAACAACAGCACCCCCAACCAAAATCAATAGGCCTAGGCTCTTCACTGTCACCTACCAAGCAACCCGGTTCATGGAACTCATCACTTGGCGCATTTCAATTTGGTTTCTACAAACAAGACGCTGGATTTAAAGTAGGAATTTGGTTGCTCACTTTTCCAGATATTACAATCGTTTGGACTGCATATCGAGATGATCCCCCTGTGTCATCAAATGCTGCATTGACACTAACCAAGGACGGTAAGCTCATTCTCAGAACAGAAGAAGGTCATGATAAAGTTGTTGCTGCTGGTAAGTCGGAGCCCGCTTCTTCAGCTTCCATGCTTGATTCCGGTAACTTCGTGCTCTACAACAATCGGTCTGATATCATTTGGTCAAGTTTCAAAATTCCAACTGATACAATACTGGGAAACCAGAGTCTATTGGCTGGGAATGAATTGTTCTCTAGGATATCTGAAACCAGCAGCTCAACGGGACGGTTTCGTCTCAATATGCAACGCGATGGGAATCTTGTTTTGTATCCCATCAACACTATTGATGACTATACGGAAGCTTACTGGGCCAGTGACTCTCAGAGAGAGCGACAGCTCCATCTTTATCTGAGTAATACCGGCAATCTGGTACTTCTCGACGATAGCATGGGTATAATCAAGGATCTGTATGAATCACCCTCAAACAACAGCTCAATCATCCGACGTTTAACAATAGGCCATAACGGCATTCTTCGTTTATTTTCTCATTATCCTGTCCCCAAGGGTGCTTACAACACATCTGTCGATTGGAATGTACCGGATGATTTGTGTGAGGTGAAGACCTTCTGCGGTTTGAACAGCTATTGCACGTTGTATGACGATCAACCCATGTGCCGTTGTCTTCCAGGAACTGATTTTCTGGATCCCAACCAAACGTCCAGCGGATGTGAGAGGAAGTTCGTGGACGAGAGATGCAAAGGTATAAATATAAGTGCAGAATATAACATGACTTCTATGGAGAAGATGACATGGGATGATTATTATTATTTCAAGGCATCTATAACCAAAGAAGAATGCAAAGAATCTTGTTTGGAGGACTGTGAATGTGATGTGGCGTTGTATGAGGAGTCGGTTGATGATAAGCCAAGTTATTGCACGAAACAAAAGCTTCCATTGAAATCGGCAAAAAGAGACCTAAAAAATTCATCCTCGTCCATAGCTTACTTCAAGACGGGCATAAGAAATATCACAACAAGCAGCAACAATACAAATTCAGCAATGCCACAGGACAGAAACAGAAGCAAGAAGGCAATAATACTAATTCTGGTGATTACTATAGGCCTCGTAACATGTTCGTGTGCTTTCCTTACCTTCTCTGGTGTTTTCATCTTCAAGTACCAAGTACTTAAATACGAATGGCTGCTGGAAAATGGAAGCTTAGGCTTGGCCTATGAGTCAAATCTGCGCTCATTTTCTTATAATGAGCTTAAGAAAGCAACCAATAGATTCAAAGAAGAGTTGGGCAAAGGCTCTTTCGGTGCAGTATATAAAGGGACCTTGTACAAAGGTGAAAAGCTTGTTGCGGTGAAGAAGCTGGAGAAAATGGTGACTGAAGGCGAGAGAGAATTCCGCGCAGAGATGCATGTAATCGGTCGAACACATCACAAGAACTTAGTTCGGTTGATCGGATACTGCGCTGAGGATTCCAAGAGGCTTCTGGTATATGAATACATGAGCAATGGCTCTCTTGCAGACATTCTATTTCGCGGCCCTGAAAGATCCCTTGGTTGGGATGAAAGAGTGAGAATTGCATCGGATGTTGCCAAAGGAATCCTCTATCTCCATGATGAATGTGAAGCGCCTATCATTCATTGTGATATAAAGCCTCAGAACATTCTGATGGATGAATTTTGGACGGCAAAAATCTCAGACTTCGGGCTGGCAAAGCTGTTGATGCCTGACCAAACAAGGACTTTCACATTGGTCAGAGGGACAAGAGGTTATATGGCGCCAGAATGGTATAAGAATACTCCAATATCAGTGAAAGCGGATGTTTTCAGTTATGGAGTAGTGCTCTTGGAAATTGTTTGCTGCAGAAGAAACATGGAGATTGATCCTTCAAAACCAGAGGAAATTGTTCTTATCAACTGGGCATATAAGTGCTTCATTGACAGAGAGTTAAATAAGCTTGTCCGCGGCCAAGAAGTAGATAGGAACACTCTGGAGAACATGATCAAGATAGGGCTCTGGTGTGTCCAAGATGAGCCTGCTCTTCGTCCTTCTATGAAGAGTGTGGTGCTGATGTTAGAAGGGATCACTGACATTTCAATTCCCCCTTGCCCCACTTCCTCGTAGAGGAAAAAATCTCGTAGAGAATTGTTGCTTCGTACATGCTTTATGTATTTCTGTTTCAGCATCTGATGAAAACTTTGATATATAAGGTGTACTAAACCTGTCAAATAAAAATTTTCCATGAATAAATTTATGTTTGTCATGATAGGTTATTTAAATTTTCAACAAAAAGCAGAAGAATATGCAATGCAGGCATCAACGAGATAATTCATAAACACCTAAGCAACATGCCATTTTCGGAGAGGCAAAATCTCCAACAAGTTGCAGACAGCCACTGTTTTCGGACTTATTCCCATCGTTAGTAATGATTTGGTTTAACATCAAAGATGCAATAGGGACTCGCTAGATTACTGTAAGCCTAGTGACAGTGAATAAAACCCAAGGAGAAAATTGGTCAGATTAGCAAGAAATATTCAGACAGTAACGACAATGCAAGTTGCTTAAAATTTTACAGCTTGTTCAAGATTTTTCAATTGCCAGATTTTATCACTTTCTTGGCAAGCACACAATAAAGAGTGAAGCATATAAAGCAAAGGCCACTCCATTTAGCAGCAATTAATCTGCAACAAACAGGGGACTCTGTTCTCTCAGATTATCTCCACCAAGAATTTCATTTGAATTAGTCATGGCATATTACTTTATGGCACGAGGGAAACCCCACCAGCATTATAGAGAAGCTGTTAAAGTTATGGGGGATGGCATTTTGCAAGTGGTTCCCAAAGAAATTGCAAGAGCCAACATGAATGAAGCCACGACCGCTCGTCCAGCAAATAGTTAGTGGTAAATAACATGAATAATTTAGCAGAACAATTTTCTTTTTTTTTAACTCCCAAGAATGACGTTTCAATCCCTTTTAAATCATAGATGCCCAACCATCCATGCCGGGCCAGGCAGAGAAAGGTTGGTGGGCTATACCGTGCCCAGCCTTGCAAAAGGTTGACCCAGCTCGGCCCGTAGGCCATGGACTGTGTTTCAGCCAAAGTTTATCCAAGGTATTGCCGTTTTTAATTGTCCGCTATAGTGAAAAAAAAAATCTAATAAAATAAAAGTTTATTATCTTTATAAATATAATTTTTAAATAATATTTATGAGAACTAGTGAAAGTTTATAATTTTTTTTCAGTCAAACCTATTGGATTAATCTATGGCTTTTAAACTATAACTCTCCGTACGTGCAACATGAAAACATATCCTTCCTTGAGAATAATAATGTAGTTGCACTTAAACATTCAACAATAGGGTTAATTTCATATAATTTACCTTGTGAATTGATTATTTTCAAACCATCTCCTTATTTTTAAAAACTTCAATTTACTTTTTATTTTTTATTAAGAAGATAAAAAAACAAAAACCATCAACCCACCCCCTTTTTCCTCAGCTTTTGACCAAATATTAGGATAATTTAAAGTTTTCAAAAGTAAGAAGGGTAATTTAAAAATAGATAATTAACAATAAGAGTAATCGTAATAATATCACATAGGAAAGAAGAACCTATGTAGGGCAGGTTGAGGTGGTTGGACTAACTAGTAACTACTAAAGCTTTGTCACATGGCATAGCAAGTGGGTCCTATTGTAGGATCCACTTGGCCTCCAATTATAACACCCCCTGCTCTGTCACATAGCAAGGCCTTACTAGTTGATCCTATCACCTCAAGCTGAGATGCTAAAATTGTCACACATAAGTTTTTTTCACAACAACTACATAAAACTGTAATAAAAATATGATTCATATTTGATAATATAATTTATACTTATAAAATAATATATCATTATTTAAAATATAAACTTAGGGTAATTGAATATGGTTTATGCTTTATAGCATTACTGTTAAACTTCTTAAATATGTACACAAAAATATATCCAAATTCAGTATGATTTGGAGGTTTCACTGTTTTATCCTTCAGTTTTTGGAAATAGATTTAATTCTTTATTCATACAATTGATTTAAAAATGAAGCATAAATCAATTTGTTTAGCACTTACCTCCCCTGTTGGAGCACAAGTGGCCAGCCATAGCTTGCTACTCGGGCAAGACCTTGAAAGCTTGATAAAACAAGTTATTTTTTAGTAATACAAGATTTGACTTAGGTCTCGATTCTAAATCTACATTTTGTAAAAATCATATCCCCGCATCCATCTCACTTGGATGCTATGAACATTCTTGAGCTATTTATAACGCACAAAATTTTCCAATTTGCCAGCTGTTGTATATGTTCGTTTACATTAAATAGCTCATACTGGCCAAATGAGACCAGACCAGTCAAGCGTTAAGGAGAACAAGCCAAGTCTTCTTAAGTACTTGAGCAAAGCAGTGGTAGATATTAGCCAAAAGAGAAGTGGCAAATATTAGCCAAATACTACCATTACGTATGCATATACCAAAAAGGTCACCTGGGTTGTGAAATAGGACAATTAAATCAAAGTAACCGTAGACTTGCCCTTCAATTCAACTTATATTTTCTAGTCTCGTTCGGCGCACCAAATGATACACACACCATTGATGAAGTCATGAATCAAACTTTACCCGTTGATATACCATGGCGGCGCAGGCTTTCTGTATGCTGTTGAAAATAATTTTCTTAAACTTTTACTGCCCTGCAAATGAAGATGTACAATCTCTGTGATGTTTCCATACAGCATGTCAGTCAACATACTAATTTTCTTTGTAGTGGAAAATAGCAGTAGTATTAGCTATTGTTAATGGTGAAAAACAAGGAAAGTTGATTTCGTGAATAGTCCTTGTCTCCTCTCATGGCTTCTGCATTTGTTTTGCTAGTATGACTCTTCACCATTTTGCAAATTATTACTGCTCAACAACATCACCACCGCCAACCAAAATCAATAAGGGTAGGCTCTTCACTGTCACCTTCCAGGCAACCCAGCTCATGGCACTCATCTTCAGGCTGATTTGAATTTGGGTTCTACAAATAAGGCTCTGGCTTTTCAGTAGGAATTTGGTTAGCCAGTCCTCCAGGAAATACAACTGTTTGGACTGCAAATCGAGATGACGTACCTGTATCATTAAAAGCTACACCGACATTAACCATTGGTGGCAAGCTCATTCCGAGTACTGTATGACTATGTGGCTCTATTGCAGCATGTTAAAATATATATATCACGCTTTGCACACCCGTCCAGCAAAACTTTGCATGAATAAATTTACTTTTGCCATGACTGGCTGTTTTAAATTTTAATGAAATTAATTATATACAAAGATGTAGTCACCAACCAGAAAATATATAGAGCAACTGAGTACATATCACTTTTACAGAGTTATGAATACATTCTGACAAGAGCAAACACCTAACCACCATTTAATTTACAGAGGCAAAATCTCGAACCAGTTTTTAGGCAACCATCACTTTTGGACAAATTCAAAACATTATAAATAACTTGGGTTGACATGTAAGATGCAAGAGGGACTCCTAGATGGCTAAACCTTGGTGATGATGAATAAAACCTAAGCGAAAAGTTCTTTCTTAATGTACTAGACTGGTAAACAAGTATTTATGAATGTTCCCCAAAAGATACAATGAAGACAACCTCGATTGACGTCAATGTAAATGAGGTCAACAATGTCTGCAATGTAGAAATATTAGCATTCTGAGAAGCAACTGATATGCTGAAGGAGGTGTCAAAGGAGACGTAATTAAGGATGCCCAATTCAATACACAAGGGAAGTCAGAGACTCAGAGTTATGGGATATGAAAAGGTGCTCTTAGTATTGCACTATTCCTTCTCAGGAATCTATGGTGATAGAATTCGTTGAAGGACAAACGATCCACTGCAATGAATTGAGAAGACTGTAAGGGATGACTGCAATAAACCAGGAGTAAATAAAAGTATAATTATCTGGTGAATGTTAATATATGAAGCTCAAATATGGAGTAGATGATACCTGTATTTGCAGAAAGTAGCTTTAAGCACATATCAACACAATCTGGATGCAAAGCAGGGACGATAAGCTGAGAAAATGGAAGATGCTTACATGAATTGATGTTCCTCACCAACTGAAAAAAAAAAAACTTATTAGCTAAGATTCAAGCTAGCTCACTGTTAGGAATATTAATCTATGCAAAAATACGCTACCTGGACATTATTCCTACCAGAGAAAGGTGGGTAGCCATTAAGAAGCTCAAAAAGAATTGCCCCAACGCTCCACATATCAACCTACAAAGAAAGTTTTAAAACTTTCAGTAAATTCCGATGCATTTTAATAGCACAGAATCAATATCTAGGAAACAAAGAAATTCACCTTCTCATCATATCTTTGAAATTGGAGAACTTCAGGAGCCATGTATAATGGGGATCCACAAACTTTCTCAGCGTAATTGCCTGGATACAGGGTGCTGCTTAAAATATGAAGCAAACAGTCAATTTTAAGCTCCAGACTTTTCAAGAATGAAACTTCTGCATAATGTTTACATTTTAAAACTACAATAGAAACAAAAGAACAGAAAAAGTCAACATTCAAACACACTTCCAGGACATTGTCAAAAATAAGAACTATCCTCGCACAATATATTTGTATCCTTCTACTAAAAGTTTACCATGAAAGACCAAAATCTGCTATCTTGAGCATCACATCGTCATCTAGGCCAGATAGTAAAATGTTCTGTTCCACCAAAAGCAACAGCAAAGTCAATTTAAAAACTTACAATCTCGAAAACATACAATGTTTTAAAATGAAAACATATAAAATTAAAATAAAGAAAATTCATGTGTAGAAACACTGAAAATTTGGCAGTTTAGTGACAACTATACAATCACTGACGACGTTCAAAGTTCCTTTGAACTTCCCAAAATAGGAGCACAAAATAGTAGCTCATCAAACTTTAAGCTTGTGCAAGATTGTTCATTTTCTCGATTTCATCACTTTCTTGACAAACACACTAAAGAGCAAACCATATAAAGCAACCACAATCCTCTAGGGAACTCCATCCTCTATGATTAGCACCAACCAAGACTCTCATTTAGTTATTCATGGTATATTTCTCATGGAACAGAGAGAACCAGGTAGCAGCACAAAGAAAGAAGTAGAAGGTGCAGGGGATGACATACAACATGTTCACAGAAAAACTGCAAGAGCAAACAAGAACAGGGCCACACTGCGCAAACAACTAATGGTAAGCGGCATCTTCCATGTTCATAGAATCATTTAGAGAAACAAAATTTTCCAAATAAGTTAGAAATTCAAGACAATAAACCACAACACATAACTCTTCATACCTCTGGTTTCAAATCTCTATGGATAATGTGGTGAGAATTTAGAATTTCCAAACCTGCTCCTGCAACAAGGAATCAAGGATTCAGTCACATTCTTTTATATCTTACTTGATACAGGGAAGTGATTGGAGCAACAAAAATGCACAACTATTGACCAAAGGCTGGTAATGAGCTACCGAGCTGCTGAAGAAACTTTCTGGCAGTCTGCTCTGGAACCCTTCCATGCAGCCGAATGTAAGATGAAAGATTACCCCCAGCACAAAACTCAACCACAAGGAATATACAATTTTCAGCCTGACAGCAGAGGCAGCCAACTTCAATTTGTCATAGTACTATCGTTACATAAATGATTTATATATCATTTGCAACAGCCTATACGGCTTTCTTTATTAAGGGAATGGTGTAGCTCTAAGACAAATATGCCTAAGTACGAACAGATTTGGACAATCAAGAAATCACTTATTTTAAATTGTAATTTGCATGCAACGGGCATGCCGCCAGACCATTTAATAACAAAAATGTGTATGAGGGACAGGAAAATAGAAATCCAAAAAGTATGCTTAATTCCAACACATCTTATCTTACATAAACTATTTGCATCCCCAATTCAAGGTATAAATAATAAAATTGATTAGCTAAAATCAACCATTTGCATTTTCCAATTCAAGGTATAAAATAAGTTAGCTAAAAATAGTCAGAAAAGAAAATAAAAGAACCACAAAAAATAGCATAGTTTGAACATTAAGACCATCCTTTTCTCTAATAAGCAATTTGCATCTCCATGTCATGATAAAAAATAATGGTCATTTATGGAATATCCAATTGATAAAATCAACTTAACCAACAGGCTAATGAATTAATGAATCTGCATTCCAAGATAAATCTACACTAAATTAACAACTATTATCTCCAAAATAATTAAAGAAAAATCTAAAAATACATTTTCAGACCTCCAAGCTGATTTGAACAATCAGTTAACAAATGCAATTCAGCAAACACTTGACAAGTATCCAACAGCTTATCCAAAAATGAAATTAAAAAAATTAAGCAGACAGTTATGCTCTTACAACAAATCAAGCAAAATCATACGGGACGATCCTTTATCAAAGATAATTAAATGGATATCCCACAAACAGGCTAAAAATCAAAACCAATGAACTAAATATAAATAAATTACATTACCCAAATCAAAGAAACTCAAATTCAACAAACGCAAGAAAGGCAATTAAGAATCTGAAATTTCCATTTAAAGGGCTCACCTGGAAAGCGTCAAAAAGGCGAATTATGTTGGGGTGATTGACAGAGGAGAGGAAATTGAGCTCACAATCCAAGCAGCTCTTGAGGTGCTTGTTGAGTTTTTCAACATAAACTTGCTTCACGGCCACCACATCACCTGATGACAAGTGCTCCGCTTTCCACACTGTTGAGAGTGAATTTGAACTCTCTCCAATTTTTGATTTTAATGCATAGTCTCCCACTGTTTTGTTTTTTGAGAGTTTGTTTTGTTCCATTTCTGCTCTGGAAACTCATAAGAGTCCTGTCACAAAAGATAAAATAATGGAAACTCATCAGGGTAAGGCCGAGTTGCTACCGTGTTCTAATGCTTTCCCTTTGCGCGAGGTTATAAATAGTGCGTGACACGTGTCATGCGATGAAAATTTACGAAAATATTAATTTTAAATAATTAGTTAGGGTAAATTTCACTACAACCCCGATTAATGTTCGTAATCACTAATGAGTCTCTATTAGATTGTATGTCATCAAGGCGCGCCAAAACCCTTTTCTTGTCCCGAATTCAAATTAGAGCATCAATTAGGGGTATTTTAAAAAATCATTCATTTTTATTTACTTTTTGAAAAAATGGTAGAAATGTACTCATCATATTGGTCAACTGTAGTCAATCACTAAAAATATCAGGTGCTATAACAGCACCGGTCTTTTTCTTATCATTAACTAATTGATGCTAATAGTGATAAGAAAAATGATATAACTTTTACACTTTAAAAATTTCTTTCAATATTATGCTATTTTGTGCACTTATTTATTAAATTTGAGAATTTAAATTTTATTTTGTACACTCATTAAAATATTAAAAATATTCTAATTTAAACCACTTAAATTAATTCACTCAAAACAACCAAAAAAAAAAACTATCAAGCAAAGCCAGAAAAAGATTTAAAAATTAAAAATTTAGCATATACTTGCAACAAACAGATTCAATTGAAGTTGTAAAGAAATTTTTTAAACATAATTTTTAGTTATTTATTTTTGTTTACTATAGAATATGCTTAATAATGATTTTTGCACTCCCAAATTTTTTAACATCAAGAAGAATGAATTTTGTTTGCCCCCAATAACAACTGAAAAGAAATGGCGATTTAACGGGGGGGAAAAAAAAAGAAGCTAGATGATGCTGCTACTGGATGCAGCAGTTTATATGGGCTCAGTTTCAGCTTCCTCCCTATTTTCCATTTTTTTTTTCAAATCAAAATAAAAAATTTGACCATCTTCACAATAGTTTATTTCAATTTAATGTTTTGAAGAGAAATGGACACTTAAATCTCAAGATTTAAAAAAATGATCATAAAGACCCTCAATTTTTTATTGAAAAATACCAAAACCCCCTTTTGACAATAATACCCTTTAAATTTAGTAATTAAAAAATTAACTTTAAAGTTTTGTAACTAATACAAATTTAATATAAATAATATAGTCTATCTAGTAGACTAATAATATTAAATTATTTTTAACATTTAAAATAATATTAAAATATTATATTATTTTAATAATATATTTGTATTTATTATAAAGATTTTAAATAATTTTCTGGGTTAAATTGATTTTACAATTAGCAAAATATATCCCTATTATAAATACGAAATTTATTATTTACATAATATTTAAAATAATTTTAATTTTAATTTATTTACTATAGTATTATGTTTCTATTTGTTATTAAAATTTACTTTAATTATAATAAAATATGTCTAATAGATTGTGAAATATAAAAATATTTTTTAAATATTAAAATGTATGTATTATTATATTTATTTCAATACCATATTTCTGTTTATTATAAAATTTTCAAGTCAATTTTTTTGGAATTTATAAAGTCAAATGGTATGATGGTAAAAAGAAGGGTCTTTGTATCTCTTACTAAAAACTTAGGGTCTTAATGGCCATCTTCCTAAATCTTAGGGGTGTAGATGTCATTTTTCTTATTTTGAAAATCAAAAGGGTCTCATAAATCTTGTAGTCAAAATATTTTAAAATATTGATTTGCTCATTGTCCAAGTAAGTTTTGTTCAAGATGCTGGAAATAAAATTTTAATATTTAAAGCAAAAGAATTACAGATTGAATAATGAGTGCACTATATCATAAGTATTCAAAATAATTATAATATACATGACTTATAATAAATTGTTCTTAATAGTAATTCACATGATGAGTATTTCTGTAATAAATTATTTTAATAAAGGATGGGGCTATTTAAACCATAAAAATACTTTTTGTACCTTTTTTTGTAAAATTTAATATAACAAAAAGAACCATACAGAAAATTATTATTTAAGACAAAGATAAGCCTTTTTAACACCCTTCTTCTTCTGCTTCTTCTTCTTCCGTTTCTTTGTCTTCTCCACATCCATGTTATCTTGTAAATTTAAATAGTCTGTTTATCATTCATTGCAATTGCAGCCTTATAAGAATAGCAATGTAAATGGAATTATGGAGACTGACGAAAATTACCTATAGTAATACAATTTACTTGATCATAGAGTTCAACCTTTCTCATTGTTCTAGTGGAAAAAAAAAAGAAATCAACAAATATTCTAGTAAAGAAATTATAAAAATCATATTCATAAACTATCCAAAGACAAAAAAAAAAAAAAAAATCAGATTTCATGAATACTGTTAAAACAAAAAGGCCCACCAAATAAATCAAGATGATGTTGTCATTTTTTGGAAATACATATATATATATATAACCTATATGATTGTTTATACCGGAGGTGATTTCTTTTTAATGATTACTGTTTATAGAAAGGAATCGTAGGAAAAAAATAAATAAAAAGGGGAATCATAAGAATGGAAAAGAAGATACTAAAACAAAAAAGATGAAATTAGATTTTGATGAATATGGACAAAATTTTGGAGGTATAGAAATAAAATATTGAGGTTTTTAATTAGGGTTAATTTTGAATTACAGAAAGTTTAAAGATGAAAATTCTTATTTCATACTTTTGTTAATGGAGTGTATAGAGTAAATGGGTGTAGAGAGTTATTACTTAATTCAAATAACCCCACCCTTTAATAAAATATAAGTATTTAGAGTAATTTTTAAAGTGTATATTAAAGCAGTAGATTATCATGTTTTAAAAAATAGAAATCGAAAGTAAAAGCATTGCACAGATCGATCGTAACATGCATTCAGCGGGAATATAAGATTTTACACTCCGATATAATTTAATATTATTCCATGAGACTAAAGATTAATAACTTTGACTGGAAATTTATACAAATCACGCCCTCCTACCTATAAAAACCTCCTTAGCAGCACCTAATTTTGCCACGACATCTATTATTTGCATTCGCTCGGATGGAGATTCCATTGAGCACAGAACTCCAATTTTCACTATAGTAGCCAAGCACTCCTCGATTTTGGCTCCATAATTTCCAGGATTACTAGAGTTGCTCGCCCTTGGTTTCAAGTCCAACAACAAAGAAGGATCAACAATTTCCATTAATTTTTCTGGTAGAGACATCTTGGCAAATTCATGGAGAGTCAAACCGTCATTAAACATGTTATCGGTTGGCCGTCTTCTTGTAAACATCTCTAGCAATAAGATTCCAAAGCTGTACACATCTCCTGTCATGGACACATCCCCGCCCATGCCATACTCTTGAAAAGGAAAAAGACATTTCGGATTCTTTGTGTTAGATACTAACAATCAAACATTAACATTATTTAAAAGTACAAAGTGTCAAATATGAATATAAATACCTGGGGCTATATAACCGACAGTTCCTTTTATCCCAATTGAACTTGATGAAGTTTCAAGAATTGTACAAGGTGAGCGATCAGAAAGAAATCTTGCAAGCCCGAAGTCACCTACATGGGCGATCAAGTCATAATCAAGTAGAATATTGCTTGGCTTTATATCACCATGAACAATTGGCGGTTGGCAGTGATGGTGAAGATATTCAATTACAGAAGCCACATCAATGACTACGTTCAGTCTTTGAATGAGATTTAAGTTGCCTGCTTCAAGTTGATCATTGCTCTGGTGCAGCCAATCCTCCAAACTTCCACATGGCAAGTATTCGTAAACAAGAGCCTTGAACTCAATCCCTTTAAAATCAATGCTTGAGCAAACAGTGATGATTTTGATGAGATTTCGATGGCGAATATTTCTTAATGCTTCACATTCAGCAACAAAACTCTTGGTTGCACCCTTTTGCTTAAGATTCATTACCTTCACTGCTACTGGCATTGCATTTTCACCAAGATTCCCCTTGTACACGGAGCCAAAGCTTCCCTGACCAATTATGTTTGATGATGAAAATTCATTTGTTGCCTTACTTAGCTCCGCATAGGAAACCATCGGAAATCGTTGTTCCACCCGCAACGTGCTTGAGGATTTATGTGCAAGTTTCCTTCTTCGATTTTCAACAACAGTACGGCATGTTAATAAGATGAGAACTGACCCAATCACAGGAAGCAGAACCTTGAGAAGAGTGACTGTTGATTTTCTTGGTCTAGTAGAATGGCAAGGTGGCAAGTGCAGTTCATTTAAACCCCCACAAAGCTTCTCATTCCCAAGTAGAGAAATATTAATTTTACTACTGAAAACTCCTTTTGTTGGTACTTCACCCTCAAAGTGATTATAAGACAAGTTTAAGAGTTCCAAGAACAATAAATTCTCGAAATATTTTGGAATCTGACCTGACAAATTATTGCATGAGAGATCTATCGCTTTAATGCTTTTCAAAGAATTCAAAGCAAAAGGAATGCTACCGCTGAAAGAATTTTCATGCATATCAAGATATTCTAAGCTTGTACAAGAACTTAGAGTAGTAGGAATTTCACCGGAAAATTGATTTCTAGATACATACAAGGCACCTAGATTCTTCAAGTTTCCAACTTCTACGGGAATAGGACCACCAAGAAGGTTATCAGACAGATCTAGGAGAGTTGAAAGGGTCTTTATGCCGAGGATTTGTTTTGGCAAGGCACCAGTGATTCTATTTTGGGAAATAGATAATTCCATCAAATTTTGACAATTCCCAAGGGATGAGGGTATACCGCCTTTCAAGTTGTTGATTCTTAGCCAAAGACCAGTCAATAATGTCAAGTTGCCAAGAGAGTCAGGGATGGTCCCAGTCATGTTGTTTGCAGACAAGCTCATAGCTTGTAGGTTTCTGAGTTCACCAATGGTATGAGGAATAATGCCATTTAGTTGGTTATAATGCAGATAAAGGGCATTCAATTTGATAAGATTTTTCATTTCAAAAGGTATGCTGCCAGATATTTGGTTGTGTTGCATGTCAATACTGGTCACAGTTGTTGAGAGGTTGACTATCGAATGTGGTAGCACTCCTCCAAATCTATTGGAACCAATTTCAAGCGCTTCCAATTTGCTGCAGTTTGTGAGAAGGGTTACAAAATCAAGATCACTGATTGTTCCACCACCTAAATTATTGTCTTTCAAATTGAGCCAATTTAGATTCAGGAGACTGCCAAAATCAATTCTCACATTCCCACTGAAAGAATTATCAAACAGTTCAAGCCCCTTAAGGTTTGAAACATTGGACAGTGAATGTGGGAGAGTACCTGTAAGATTGTTTTGTCCTACATTTAGATATGCCAGATTCGGAAGATTAAAACCTATGTCAACTGGAAGACTTCCTTCGAATCTATTAAACGCTAAAGAAATCGTCTGAAGGGAAGAGATGTTAAAAATTGAAACAGGAAACGTACCAAAGAAGTTATTTTCCTCTATGCTGAAGTAGTATAAATCTCTTAATTGACCTAGACAGTCAGGAAATCTCCCACTCAATCCATTCACTCCAATATTAATTACTTGAAGAGCTGAGAGATTCCCAATGGAAGGTGGGAACTGGCCTGTTAACTGATTGTCTGCAAAGGATAATACCTCAAGCTTCAACCAGCTGTAACCAATATCTACTGGAACTTCTCCCACAAGGTGGTTTCGGCGGACACGGAAATTGATGAGGTTAGAGCAACGGGACAAATTGGTGGGTATTTTACCAGAAAAAGAATTATTTGTCAGCAATAGAGTTTCAAGCCTGAACAGACGACCAGCTTCATTGGGAATTTCACCATAGAAATCGTTGTTAGCCAGGTTGATGACTCTAAGGAAGCTGAGATTCCCAACATAAGGCGATAAGAAACCCCCTATGCTTTGGTTTCTCAAATCTAACTCAGTTACTCTTTGGTGTCGATGACCACAAGTCACGCCTGTCCATTGGCACAAGTTGATAGAATTGTTCCATGAACTTGTAACACCAAGTGGATCCTGAAGCTGTGACTTTATGGCAAGCAAAGCAAGACGATCTGTCTCGTTTGAAAGGGCGAAACAACTATCAGAATTAAGCAATGAAAACAAGCTAAAGCACCATACTAAAGTGGCAAGGCAGCTCATGGAATTGGAATTTAGCATGTTTGAGCGTGAAGCGGGGAACAAGATACGGCTGCTCAATGTTGTGCTCAGAATGTGTGGACGATTGTTTCAACTTCATGTGATGGGTTTTTAAATCACACAAAATACAAAATTTTCTTCATTGTTTGGTGTGGACCACCTCAACATCATGTCAATTCATTTATTTAAATTTAACACGAGAACACGAGTTGACACTCCTATTCATATTGCCTGTCAATTTAGCAGTGGTACAGCTAATTAATTAAGGAACAACAAATAATAAGGCTGCTAACAGTTAGGAGTATTAAGCCACGAATCATGCGACTGCTCGAATGGGCGGCCAAACACCGCAAACTCAGAACGACATCGTTTTGGTTTTGCCTATTCGGGCACCCATTCGGACAAACGAGAATTTTCCTTATGCTATAAGAAAGTGGCAAGCAGCTCATGGAAAAGGAATTTATCGTGTTCAAACTTTGAGGGTTTTTATTAGGCTGTGCTCAAAATGTGTACATGATGGATGCAACTTCAAAAAAAAAAAAAAAAAAAAAAAAACTTCAAGTGAAGGGCTTTTAGAGCAGATTTTCTTCGTATCCTGAATTAAACCGAGTGTCAGTCAATAAAACGCAGCTGAGTAGTTGAATGCATGGTTGTTGGAGTCTTTGGACATTAAAAACTATTAAAATAGTTTTTGGACATTAAAAACTATTAAAATAGTCTTTGGACATTAAAAACTATTAAAATAGTCTTTGGACATTAAAAACTATTAAAATAGTTTTAATAATATTATGTTTATTAATTTGAAATATGTAATTTTTATGTTTGTTCTAATAATTTATTTTTAGTTATTTGAA
The DNA here is from genome assembly GCF_000493195.1 of Citrus x clementina. Classification (NCBI taxonomy): domain Eukaryota; kingdom Viridiplantae; phylum Streptophyta; class Magnoliopsida; order Sapindales; family Rutaceae; genus Citrus; species Citrus x clementina. The sequence goes on from NW_006262075.1 coordinate 16,949,809, forward strand.
GGATTTCAAATAAATCTTTGGGTTAAATAGATTTTATAACTAATAAATATCTCATGTATTAATAATATTAAAATTACTATTTTACATAATATTTAAAAGAATTTAAATTTTAATATATTTATTTTAATATTATGTTTTTATTTATTATGAATTTACTTGAACATAATAAAGTATGTAAAATATTAAAATAATAAATAATAAATTTATTTTAATATATATTATTAAATTTATTTTAATAAAATATTTTTTATTTTTATAATTTTAGAGATAATTTTTTGAGTTAAAAAAATTAAAGAATATTATATTAAAATAATAAATAATAAAATTATTTTAATATATATTATTAAATTTATTTTAATAAAATATTTTTATTTTTATAATTTTAGAGATAATTTTTTGAGTTAAAAAAATTAAAGAATATTATAATTAAAAGAAAATTTTTTAATCTTTATTAAAAATTTTAGAGTCTTTCTAATAAGATCTTTCCAATTTTAAAGATATAGACGTTTGCTAAAATCTTAAGGATGGAGACGATTCTTCTGTTAATTGTTATTTATTAATCATCACTAATCTCGTGAATTCTACTCAGACGTGACAAAATCCTGATCCAATTAAATAAGTAATAAGAAAACAATGTGGATGCAACGTTTTTTCTTCATGCTGTCCTGTAATGGTGATGTAAACCAAAGACGCAGTCAGTAAAGGCAGCTGAATGATTGAATGGTGTTGTCGGTGGAGTCTTTTGGATATGCAATAAAGTCCAATCAATTTTTTTTTTTTTTCCTTGGAAAGTTCTACTCGAAAGCCAAATGGTTGAACATTGACGATCCAGTAATTATGGCCGCGCTATCCTAAAACAGTTCACATATTTTAAAAGAAACAAATCAGTAAAATCTCAATAAATTAATGATATTGGGATTATTGTGTATAAAATTTATTAATTTATAGAATATGTATAAAATTCAATAAATGTATATTTTAATCAACTAAAAAATTATTATTTTTTACCGATCTAATCAATTAAAATGAATTAATCTATTAAGCTTAAATTAAATTAATGAAAAAATTAAAATTCTTGCAATTTCAAAATTCAACCTTACAACTTTTAGAAGTAATAAGTAAAAATAGAGATGAGATCTATCTATATTTAAAATTTTTAAAAAATAACAATAGTCATATTTTATTTAATAAAATATCATAAAAATGATATTTGTAAGTTTAGTAAATTATTAATTTATGCTATAATTGGACAACAGAATTGCATAAAGGTTTTTAAAAAAAATATTATTTTATTAATTTATTAAAATTATTAATTTAGGCCGTTGACTTAACTCGGGACTGTAAAAAATTATTATGTAATAAAGATTATTAATTTATCGAGTATCAAATTATAAAGATTTTACTGTATATCATTATAACTAAAACTATGTTGCCTAAGAGGGAACGTAATCCCAAATTTGTCGACTGTTAGGATATCAATTACTGAAACCCAACAAATCCTCGAGCAGCCACGTTACAGATTTCATTAACCTGTTCTTCCAGTTTTTTGGCTGGTGAACTTTATGCAAAATTCTGAGCACAAATAGAACTATTAATAAGTTAATTGTTGTAACAACTAGAAGCATAATTTATTCAACAATTGTGCCATTACTACAACCCATTAGAAACAAATAATTGTTGAAAGAATATGTCGGAAAATTTATGGAAAATCGAAAGAAGTCATTTGTTACTATAATATGGTTAGGTAGGGAAAATAATTATATGATAAATTAAAATTACGGTAAATTTAATAATAGAGGAAACATGTGTGACAGCTAGAGATCACAATTGTCTGCTATAAGCCTGGATTTGACAATCGTGAAGTGTCCTTGTAAATACCTATTTGCACCCACATGACAACATCACTGATCACATCCAATTACACTTAAACAATTCAAGGGAAAATTAATAATTTTCTTCTTGAAATTTCATGATAAAACAAAGATTTGGTTGGGGAAGGGTGGGGACTTCCTTTTACAAACATTTACTCTCAATTCTTGCTCTCATTTGGACACGAGGGAGAGAAGAAACCAAACAGATTCTTTCAATGAGTAACATAACTCCTTCGAGTAGCTGAAACACACTTTTTATTTGATTTTTATGAATTAACTCTCATTCTTTTTATGAATTGAAGGATTTTGTCACGTACGATTATGATTTTTGAGTCAAGGAATCCATTGTAATTGTATGTTACGAATTCCAATACACAACGAGAACCTTAATAAATTAATAGTATTGAGACCATAAAAAATTTATTAATTTAATAAATATTATTATATCAATAAATTAATAATAATTTATTAATATAAATTAATATAACAATGGCTACAAGTCGAAATTAATTTCAGAAGCAAGCAACATTGGAAACTTATTTTCAAAAGTCTTATAGACATATCATACGTATTTAGTTTCAAATTATTTAATTATTAAGTTATATATTAATTGTATCCTATAGCAAAACAAGATTTTTCTTTGAAAATTTGTTATCTAATAAATTTATTATATTATTAATTTCTTACGTTCATCCCAAATTGAGACTAACAAAAATTATTATTTAATTGAGATTATTAATTTATCAGGTATAAATTAACAAGCTTCTACTGTACTTCATATTGATGAAGTTATTCTTCTGTCTCAATTACAAAATTAGTCGACTCTATTATTGCAAGAAACATAGTTAACCCAAATAAAATTGACCGTAAATTGACCAATAAATAAGTAAATTTTCCTTTGGTGTCATCTATTGTCACTTAAAAAGACAAAAGTGCCCTTAATCTAAAAATAAATTATAACAATTTGTTCTCACTTTCCTCCACCCTCTCCTCTCCTTTCCTCCGTGCTTATTGATTTTTAAAATTCACAAACTAAAAGCATCATAAAATGGCAGCTGCTAGGTTACATATACTGTAACTTAAGGTTGACCGAAAAATAGTTTCTCACTATCTTCTACTTATTTGACAAGCAACGCGAGTCTTTCAAAGTTATGTTGCATCTTATCCAAGGACAATAAATAAGAGCATCAATTCTCAAAATATCTTTAATTGTTCTTAAAAAATTAAGCTTCCACTCACAAACCATGAATGAAAGCAATTGTTGTTCTTAATAGGATGGTAGCCAAAAAATTAAGCCCCTCTGGGCATTTGGCTTCATAGGAGTAACTTTAAACACCTAAATAACTACCATAACAATTACTTATTATCGTGGTCGTCAGTCATCCAATCATTATGTGTTTTGAGTAATTATCTAATCATCACATAAAGTTACAATTATGTCACAGAACCTAAATATCTTTTACAACAATTATTTAGACATTATATGCCACGTCGATTGAAACTCCAATGCCAAATCAGCTTCCAGTGATATAGGCGTATCCAGTTACCCTGTCAGTACACCTTAACTATCTGTCATATTTCTTATGGAAACCAAAATTTATAACCAAAATCCTACAAGCCGAGCAATTGAATGAATAATTGACTAAAAAGTATTAATTAATTCTTTTAATGGATTCGCTATCTTTCACGGTAGGCAACTGATATTCCAACTCATGGTCGTTGCTTTGTGCTTCTATTTTATGCCATCTGCGCACAAAAACAATTTTTCTTAGACTTAGCATATAACTTAGGTTTTGGTGAATGAGGATGTTGGGGTTAGGAGAATATCAAGTCTCTAATTGCTTTAGTTTCATTTCATGGATGGTTAACTTGATTAATGAGATTTGATTTATTACGTATATGTGATTCGACTGGATTCACAATTAGAGAATTAAGAAGAAATTATCTATGTTTGATGATGGAGATAGAGAGACAAAGTGAGAGGGAACAGAGCAGAAGAAAGAGTGGATAACACCCGATTCTACTCGACCTACTGTGCCGGCGTCCCACTAAAGCCATTTAAGTGAAAGCCATCAGATTGGATTGGTATTAATCTAATGGCTGATTTAGGTACAAGACAAAAATATCAGGTTAGTTGCCCTTGGGCAAAGTAGCTGGAACCTTATATTAATAGATTTTTTTAGGGAAATTCTCAATTTCTCTCTACTGTAATTAATGTATACTATTTATTTCTTTATTGTTTTTATAATAGTTAATAATCTCTTGATAGCATAATTTTATAATATCATCCCTATTTTCAAATACACTTTTATTTATATTTATTATAAATTAAATAAATCATATGAATAGAAACTAAATAAAAAATTTAATAAGAAAAAAATTTTCTTGTACTTTTTTATTGGTAAACATTTTCTTATAATAAATATTTTAAAATTAAATGTACAAAGCACAAGAAAATTTTTTATTATTTATTTTATAATAAATGAATAAATAATTTCTTGTGCTTTTTACATTTAATTTTAAAATATTTATTATAAGAAAATGTTTATAAAATAAAAAAGTACAAGAAAAATATTTTATTATTAATTTTTCACATCAAAATATATATTTCTTATTTTTAATACTTAATTTTTTATTTTAATTTCCATTCATGTGATTTATTTAATTTATAATAAATATGAATAAAAGGGCATTTGAAAATAAAAGTAGTATTGTGAACCTATGTTGTCAGGGGTTATCGGTCATTATAAAAACATAAGGGGTCAAATGATATATATTAATTACAGTAGGGGAAATTGAGAATCTCCCTTATTTTTATCTAAAAGTAAAGTTATATTATACCTACCTCCCCTAAAATAATAAGGATTCTCTCTCTCTCTCTCTACAGTTCTCAAATAATTTTTTTTTTGTAATTTAGCAAACAATAATATTTCATGAGTAAGGAGGGGAAAAAAAATATTACAATCACAATCATTTCCTAGTTTTTATCAATAACTATTTTTCAGTAAATTCTTATTATATTATTTTGAGATTCTTATGAATTGCTAATTTTTTTTTCATTTAAGTGCAATTTGCATTTTCATATTAAATATGAAATTTATCTAAATTTTACATAAATCTAATAACTATGAATGTATATGTTTGTTTTATTATTCGCGAAAAGGAAATCAACATCTCTAAAATTTGGAAAAATAGTCGTGGAGACTCTTGAGGTTTTAATTAAAGCCATCAAGATCTCATTTGGACCATAATATCCTTTAATATAATAACTAAAAGATTGATTTCAAAATTCTTTTAATAAATGCAAATATAATATAAATATTTTAATCCATCTAGTACACTAATAATATTACACATATTTTTAATTTTAAAATAATTTCAAAAGTGAAACATTTCTTTTTCTATTTCACTGGCCTAGCCCCCTTTTTGATTACTAACTTATGACAAGCAACCCTCGAATCAATTCTGGCATATCTTCGTGCGACTAGGAAAATACATCTGCATGAGATTGTAAGCACTTTACTAGCCCGTCCCTTACTGCCTGGCTTAAACTGGCTGCTGCCGACCCTTCTTGGAGTCCCCCTGACTATTGAGCGCAGTAACTTGTAAGGTCTCCTTTGCAGCTGTAACATAACAGCTCCTTGCCATCCTTTGGTCACCCTTCACTACGCCTACCATCCCGTTTACTCTATATTTCAATGCCAAGTAATGAGTGGACATCACACACTGGCTTACCCTCATGAATAGTCGCCCAAATATCATCTGGTAAGGACTATTTTCTTCCACAACAATAAAATCCAACATCACTGTCTTTTTAGACGACTTTGTAGGGGTGTTCGCAGATCGGATTTTACAGATTAGATACCAATCCATATCCAATCCATGATTTTGCATATTATAATTTTTCAATCCAATCCAATCCACGAATTGATTAAATTCAATCCAAATCCAATCCATATATCTGAGGATCGAATACGGATTTGACTCAATCTATATCCAATCCATACGTATGCAGATCGGATACTGATTTAACTCAATCCATATCCAAATCTATCATTTTGCGAATTGATTTGCGAATTAAAAATTTAGTTATCTCCAATCCATAAACTAATGAAATTAAAAAAACAAAATCTAATATAAAAATAATTTTACTACTAATTAAATTTAAAATTGAATAAAATTTAAACAAACTAATTGTTTGTTTTAATAATACATTCAAAATATAACACATCGAGATTAATTGTTCAAATAAAACTATAATAATACGTTCAAAGTTTTAAAATATAACACACCAAAATTAATTGTTCAAATAAAGTTACAATAATACATTAATATAACACCAAAATTAATTGTTCAAATAAAGCCACAATAATACATTGAAAGTCTCAAAATAAAACACACCAAAAGGAAAAATGTCCATCTCTAATTTGTGTTTCGTACTTTAACCTAAACAAAATAAACATAATTGATATAAATAACAAGTAAAAAAATTTATTTAATAAACAAATTTATAAATATTTACCCTTATATCCCATCAAATGCCATCGAGCTTCATCAAATATGTTCTTGTCAGCTCCTATAATCTCTGCACGTATAAGACAAGAAAAATGTCAATTTTTAAAATAGAATAACAATATAAAGTCAAATAATAATCAATAAATAAAATTAAAGTTAAATTGTTACATTTTACCTGTTTCAATATGTTCAATCTCATCTATTGCTTCATCAAGATTTATCGGAGTTGAACGTAGCCAATTTTGTGTGCAAATTAGTGTCTCCACCGTCCTTGTAGATAGTGAGCACCAATGTGGATCAAGAAAACGCCCACCAATGCTAAATGCTGACCCAGATGCCACAGTGGAAACAAGCATGACCAAAATATCTCGAGCAACATAAGACAAAATTGGATTTGGAAGAATTAATCTTCCACCAATCCAATACATCAAAATTCTAACAAGTAAAGATCCACTTTTGTTTTGCACTCTACAAAAGTATCTTTTAAAATCCTCATATAACCCGAATCAAACACTTGCCTAACCTCAGTATCAACCTCTAATTCCTTTTCATCATTTACTACATCCATTATTTCCACATCATCACCATAAAGCAATTTGTATTCCTCATATAAACTATTTAAATTATTCCGCACTTTAACAACCAACTAATTAACTTTAAATTCACCAAACAACACTACAAAACAATATCTCAAAAACCATTCTTTATGTCGTGGATCAAGCAAAATAGAAACAAACAAATAAGGGTTGACTGTTTCATAATTTCCTCAATACTTATCATACTTATTTGTCATATTTTCAGCCATTATCTTCAAAAATAAATCTTTATTATCCCTCTAAGCTTGCAATTGTGTATGAATCAAACATAATTGGGGCAAAAAAGTATTGGATGTCACATATAAAGAACCCAAAAATGTCAAAGTGGCATCATGAAAGACCTTCATGAATTTAATGAAATAATGAGCATATTCCCAATCAATTGAAGAAGGACACGTTTTTGGCTTACTCAAACAAAACTCACGAATGTATTGTGCATCATGAAACTCTAACCGATCAAATACTTTTTCATACTTTTCAGTAGCCTTTAAGATGAAAAAAGTGGAATTCCATCTAGTTATGACGTCTAGACACTACAACTTATTTGACGAAATTTTCTCTCGCTCTGCATATGCCTTAAACTTTTGTGTCCTAGAAGGTGAAAATCTAACAAATATTACAACATTGCGAATTCTAGAAATCGACTGATGATACTTTTTTAACCCCTCTGCAACAATGAGATTTAATATATGTGCACTACACCTCAAATGCATATTTTGACCCCCTAAGATTGCACCATTCCAATTGTTCACAACTTTTGACAAATAAAAACAGAACTTAATTAGATAAAATGCTCACAAGCTTCTAAACTAGTGGATTTATTAGGCGTACCTTCAACATTACTGGATGATTTAGAACTTGGGGGAGCTGAATCTACAGCTACGCATTTTCCTTTATCAAGTTGAGAAGTCATCTACACCACCAATATGAAAAATCATTAAAACTAATTACGAAAAATAATAGGAACAAAATAAGCTTAAAAAGAAAGTAATAATTTAAGTTTAATTAACTCAATCAGTGAGGTCTTTGCATAAACACAAAATTCTTGTTTAATAATAGCAAAAATCATTAAAATTAATTATGAAAAATAACAGGAACAAATTAAGTGATAAGTATTGGAAGAAAAAAACACAAGAAAGTTAAACTAGCATCCACTTCCAGGGGGAATTCCTCTTTATTGAAATCAAAATGTTAAGATAATTTTTCCACACCCGTCTACTTCAAGCCGATACATATAAATAATAAAAAGCTATTGTATAGCCAGCCTTATTACACACTCCTACACAAAACAAAGTCTAAACTATTTCCTTAACAAACTTAAGTTAACAGCCCATACTTATCTTGCTTCTGTCTCTAACGAATTTTATCCCAACAATTCATCCTTTTGTTATTTTATTTAGTCATATCATTAAGCTCGAAAAGAAAGTAAGAATTTAACTTTAATTATCTCAATTGGTGAGGTCTTTGCACAAACACACAAAAACCCAAAAGAGCCACGAGGGTTCGAGGAGTGAGAAGGCTGTGATGGTGAAATTTTTTGGCTGGAACCAGTGATTGTGAAGTGGCTTGATGGGCTCAGGGAAGAAGATGGCTTGATAATGCCAAAATCGCGCGGCCGATGTCCTTCAAATCGATGTCTAGAGTGTATCGAACTGGGTGTTGCTAGTGCGTGTAATGGCAGGGAAGCAGGAAGCTTAGGGTTTTTTTGTTTGCAAATTGTTAGTGACCACTGACTTGCGTTATGCTACTTTACTTTTGGCGTTATGCTACTTTACTTTTGGGTTATGTTACCTTTTTTTTTTTTTGACAATAGCGTTATGTTACTTTACTTTTGGATGACTTTGCAAATTGTTGGTGACTTGATTACTTTACTTTTTGCTAGTGTATGTGACTTTGTTTTTATTTTGTTTTATAATTTTTATAAGTTATATTTGTATATTTGATTATTTAATTATTTTTTGTAATATATTTTTATTAGGTAATGGCTAAGTTATGTTATGGTGCTTATGTAACTATGTAATGTCACATTTATAATATTTTTAATTAAATTTATAATATTTTTAAAAATAAATAAATAAATATCTTTTTTTTTGCGGATTCACAGAAGTAAATCCATATCCAATCCACCGACTGTGGATTTTTAAAATTTCAATCCAATCCAATCCACCAATCCCAGGATCAGATTTTTACGGATCGAATGGATTGAACGGATCGGATCGGATTCTGAACACTCCTAGATTGTACCAGAGTCGACCTATCTTCACTCCCTCTTTTAACCCTTTCAACGCCTGAGGGTGATTGAAGGCTTCCAATTCAAGTATGGCCTGGTGGTACCTTTTCACAAAATCCCTCAGCTATTCGTGTTCTTCTTGCTTCATTCCCATTAACTCCATCATATCGTCCTCTTGGGCTACTGCTCCTCGGAACTGCTCGGCTAACTCTTGACACATTTGTTCAAAACCCTTTATACTTTCGCTTGACAACTTGCGGTACCAGTCTTGGGCTCGCCCCTCCAACGTCAGGGGAAATACTCGGCATCTCTATGCTGGCGTTAGCCCCTGAACCACTGTCATGTTGTTGAAGCGCTCGATATGCACTAACGGGTCACTTTTCCTGCAATACTTGAGGTCGGGGAAACGGAAATCCCTCGGGATCATAGTGCCTATGATCTCCGCTGAGAGTGGAGATTCGTCATCCAACATTATTCTCCAGCTAGGGGGCTTTCTTCTGCCCTGCATCTTATCTATCACATGTGCCAATTGTCGCTGATGAACATAATTTATATACATATTTTACCCTTAATTATATAATTGCTAGCTATTTTCATTTGTTATTTTTAATTAATTAAATTATTTTATTGAATAGGGGATTAATTGGAGATTATGGATAAAAAGGACATAAACGAACTCAATTTTGGAAGCATTAAAGATTAATTGATTTTTTGGAAGGAATTAGACATACATGCATGTGGAAATCAAGCCAAGGAACCGAATTCAACAAGTTAATTCATCATGCACATGCGGACAAAAGAGAGAAATTGATTTTAGCTTTAAGAAGGGACCCCACTTGGCTTTCATAAATGGAAAAAAGAAACCTATTACAATTTAAAGTGCCCACATGAGTGAAGCAAAACAAATAAAAGGCCAAACCCTTTTAGCTTTAGAATTGACAAGGTGGGGCCCATTTTACAGGCTATATAAGAAAGCTAAGCTTTTGGCTTTTGGGAGAGGAGGGCAGTCGCGTTTTCATGGCTGATTTTATTTCTTTTGTTGCTCCTTATTCAAGTATGTCTAACTAATTTTCTTATACTGAGGTTAAAGATGAAACCATGTTCAATGAAATAATTATCTTTTTATTTATTTAATTCCCTATATATGTTCTTTAATGATTATGGTTTTTATTTCACATGATTAATTGGATGTTATTAAAATCTTTTCATCAATTCTGTCATGCATTATTGATTATTATGATTAATATTCAATTAAATCTATGATTGGATCTATAAAGTTTATACATGATTATCTTTGATTCTATATCTTTTATTAAATTATTTACGTAGAGTGCTTATGGAAACTTTGACTCTTTGTTATTCAAGATGTTTACATGAGATACTTAGATGTCATATTATTAAGCAGAAAAAGAACCTACACAAGATTAATTTTAATTGGACTTAATTGTTATATTTATGAGATGACATAAATTGATTTCGAGTTGTCACTCTAAAATTGGGGATTAATTAATGTTTAGATAATTACTAATTGAATAGTGGTTGATTCCGAAACCTTGGTAATTTTTATCTTATTGAATTCTCCTTTATTTTAATTGCTTTCTTAGTTGAATTGGTTTAATTTTCTTAGAAACTCAATTTGGTCAACTAGGTTGGAATTAATAGTAATTTTAGATTTAAATTAGATTTTTCAATTTATAAAAATCCCTGTGGGATCGACCTCGTTACCACTACTCTATTTCTAGATTTGTGCGCTTACAAGTATATTAAAATTTTTCACAACAGTCGCACTTCCCCCTCTAATTCCAAAGCCCGACCAGGATCACGTGCTGCAACCTGATCACGCTCCTGTTCAATGTTGTGCAACCGTAATCTGAGCTCATTCTCCTCAACGTTTGCTCCTCGGGTACCACTTCCACAGATTTGCCCACTGCGGGATTGATCTCTCCCCTCATTCCCATGCTCTCCCAGAGTCTAGACTGCATCTCTATGAGCATGCGCTCCATCGGGCTGTCCCCCTAACAGAGGAATCTCCTCATTCCCATGCTTTCGATAGCTGGGTTCCGCCACAACCTCGTCTCTAATCGTTGTAGCCTTATAATCCTTCATTCTCTCATTCCTCAGCTCATGTAGTATGGCGGTAAGGGTCTCCATCTGCTTTTCCATCCGTTCTTGCATCACTCTTTCCCTAGCTTCATTCGCTATTTCTCAAAGAGTGATAATCTCATTGGTTTCATTATCACCCCCCTTGAACGCCACTCCTCGCCATATCTATAATGACTCGTTCTCCTTTATGCCACTAGTTGCTACATTTGTGGTAGTTTTTCGTTCACCTCCCCATAGACGGCGCCAAAATATTGATGCGGAAATCTGGTCATCCTTTGCTAGACCAAATTGAATTACCAATGGTTGTACTGACAATGACTGGAACACTGCACTCCTAATGCTTTCCCAATTGTACGAACCTAGAGACTCAAATCAATTTCCCTATTCCTTCACGACTTGCGCTCATAGAAACAAATCAGAGGCACTGGTGGTTTTTTCGGAGAAAACCCTCCGATGCTTAAGTCAGTACTCAGGGTTTCAGGAAAAATGTTGTATTTTAAGACACGTGCAAACTAATCACAAATGAATGAAAGAAAAGTGTTTTAGAAATAAATGCTGGAATCAAATTGGCAGAGTTTTCCCTTTTTTTTTTTTATCTATCCCCCTCCCTTCTATTTTTTTGACCTTTTATAAGCAATCATCCAGTATCCCTAGAACATTTCCCACGCCCGTCATACTTGGGCGATCAAGGGTCCTTACGGATCTCAATAGTCAAAAGTGGGCGACGTGGGGTGTCGTGTTTTTTTCTAATGGTTTGGGATGTGGCGAAACTGTTGCATTGATATGAGATTGTGCCCTCTTTCTGGGTGACATATTTCTAGTCGGTACATGCCTTTGATCGGTCATTAGGTGTACCGCGGAGAATACTTCCACCAAAAAACTACTCATAACATTTGGTTGAGGACTAGGAAATTGGGACATGCCCAGCTAGTGCCCTTTTAATGCCCAAACAAGTATTGTCTGAATATGCGAGTTGATGGAAATCTTCTTTTGTACCCCAAAAATACTATAGATGATAATATTGACGTCTATCAAGCCAATGATGCTGACAACCATCAACAATTTCATCTATATCTTGATAATAATGCCAGACTGCTGCTTCTTAACAGCAGCACATCAGAAATCTGGTCACTGTACTCTGACTCGTCTTTCAATAATAATAGCTCAGTTATTTACTGTGTAACTCTAGGCCATGTTGAATTGGAAGAACCGGAGGATTTGTGTCATGTGAAGAACTTTTGCGTTTTGAACAACTATTGCACATGGTATGACAACCAACCCATGTGTGGTTGTCTTCTTAGAATGGATTTTTTAAACATTAACAAAATCTCTAGTGGATGTGCTAGGAACTTCATTAAAGAAAGATGCAGAAGTACCAATCGAAGTGCAGCATATAACATGACTTCTATAGTTAATATAACATGGGATGATTATCCATATTTTAGGAAATACATGCTTAAAGAAGAGTGCAGAAAATCATGTTTAGAGGACTGTGAATGTGATGCTGCTTTGTACGAATCAGGTTATTGCATGAAACACAAGCTTCCACTAAAATCTGTTCGGACACGTCAAGGAGAGTCATCCTCATCCAAAGCTTATTTCAAGATGAGCATAAAAAAATTCAAAAGCGACGTTATACTGTCGGATAGAATCACTAGCAAAAAGGAAATAGTACTAGTTCTGGTACTGATTGTAGGCTTCATCATGTGTTCATGTGTTTTCCTTGCCATCTTTTTTTTTTTCATTTACCAGTACCGACTTGTTAAAGAGAAATGGCCGCTGAAAATTGGAAACTTTGGCTTGACTAATGACTTAATTCCATGCTCGTTTTCTTATAATGAGCTTAAGAAAGCAACCAACAGATTCAAAGAAGAGTGTGGGCAAATGCTCTTTTGGAACAGTTTATAAAGGGACCTTACACAAAGGTGAAAAGTTTGTAGTCGTGAAGAGGCTGGGGTCAATGGTGACGGATTGTGAGAGAGAATTTCGAGCAGAGATGCATGTGATCAGCCTAACTCATCACAAGAACTTAATTTGGTTAATTGGTTACTGCATTGAGGATTCCATGAGGTTACTGGTATATGAATATATGAGTAATGTGTCACGGGATGAGTTTTTATTGTGCAGCAACCCGTGCGGCACTTAGGCGACTTCTAGCATACAAGTCGCTAAGTAAGCCTTTTCGAACTTCTCAACTAGCCAAACAAGAATGCTTTGTGGAAAATGCTAGAGAGAAGAGAGCAATGTGGCTAAAATATATTTTATTACACACAGAATAAATTACAAGAGAGCTTGTATGTGTGCTTGAGTGTTTGTGTGTGTGGTGGTTGGTGGGCAAATGAGAGGGCTCACCCCTATTTATAGACTTGGGTGCAAGGTTCTTGAAGTTTCCATGCAACTTGCACAAATATTTCCTAAGGGCTAAGTGAAAAATCCTAGAAAGTTCTAACTATTTACAAATTGTAGAGAAGTCTAGATCTTGGGCCACAGAAGACTTGTTATATTGGCGACCCACTTCTAAGCGCATCCCGCTTCTAAGTGCATCTCGCCTTTTGTGCTAAGTACATCCCAGTTTTTAAGCGCACTTCGGTTCGAGGCGGACTTTTGCTAAACATACCCATGCACGCAGAATTAGCCTCCGTTGGTGGCAAAATTGAGCGGCCCGTGACAATCCTCTCCCACTTATGCTCGCAGTGTCCTTATCGCGTTCTTGTGCTTGTAGTTCTAGATATGCTCCACGAATTGCCATAGGTCGTCTTTACGTTCCCACGTTGCTTCGCTTTCGGGGGGATTCCTCAACTTCACTAAGTACTCATTGTATGCCGGTATGCCCCGTCTTCGAATGACTTGATCGAAGATTATATAATCTACGTCCTTGTAAAATGTTGTGACAACGGCAGTTAGGGTACGTCTTAACTCACCTCGGCTTGGGTCTTCCGCATCTGCATGGTATGGCTTGAACAAACTTACGTGGAAGACCGGATGGATCTTGAGTATCGGCAGAAGTCGAAGTTAGTACGAGACTTTGTCGACATGTCGCACTACTTCGAAAGGCCCCTCGTATCGTCTCACTAACCCTTTATGGACTTTCCACAAAGTCTTGAACTGTTGGGGTAGGAGCTTCACCATCACTTGGTTGCCTTCTTTGTATTCGACATGCGCCTTCGAGAATCAGCCCATTTCTTCATCTTACGGGCAACCTTATCTGCTTTGCAATCGGTTGGTGTGGTGATGAAAGTTGCATACTTGCTATAGCGGTCGACCATGACCATTATGCTTCCGCACCCCTCAGACCTGGGTAAGGCCGAAATGAAATCCATGGTGACACTTTCCCAAAGCCTTGATGCTATGGGCAGGGGCTCCAACAATCCTGCCGGAAGTTGGTGATCCGCTTTGTCTTGTTGGCAAACAAGACATGTCCGCACATAGGCCTCGATGTCATCTCTCATGTGCGGTTAAAAATATGAAGCTTAGACGATTGCGGTCGTGCTTTATACTCCAGGGTGGCCAGCCCATTTTGAGTCGTGGCACTCCTTGATCACTTCTCAATGCAAATTTCCCCACCTAGGCACAAAGAGTTGATCTCCTTTGGTGAGGAGGATGTCTTCTTCTTGCCAAAATCTCCTTGTCTTGCCCTCGAGAACTTTCCCCAACAAGTCTTTTGCTATCGGATCTTATTGGAGGCCTTCTTTGATCCGAGAGACAAGGTTGGACTGTGGTTGGCTCATGCTAAGTGTTGCCAACTCTGCTTTGCGGCTTAGGGCATTCGCAATAACGTTGGCTTTTCCAGGCTTGTACTCGAGCCGATAGTCAAATTCTGCAAGGAAGTCTTGCCACCTTACTTGCTTGGGGCTCAACTTCTTTTGCGTTTGGAAGTAGCTTGTGGCTACGTTGGCTGTTAAGATCACAAAGTATGAGCCAAATAAGTAGTGTTGCCACACTCGTAGGCAATGGATGATTGCAGTCATTTTCTTCTCTTGCATGGTGTAACGACGTTCTGTATTATTGAGCTTCTAACTTTCAAACGCTATTGGGTGGCCTTCTTGCATAAGGACTACACCAATGGCGAAGTCAGAGGCATTCGTGTGAATTTCTAATGGCTTCGTGTGGTCCGGAAAAACGAGGACGGGATCCTCGAAGATAGCCTTTTTCAACTCTTTGAATGCATGCTGGCACTCTTTGGACCAATGCCATGTTCTGTTCTTTTTCAACAAGTCGGTCAAGGGTGCCGCTTTGGTCGAGTATCCCTTGATGAAGCAGCGATAGTAATTCACCAATCCGAGAAAAGACAGAAAATTCGAGTACCTTGGTAGGAGGTTCCCACTCGAGGATGGCCTTCACCTTTGAGTTCTCCATCATCAACTTCCCTTTCGTTATTTGTGGCCAAGGAACTCTACCTCCCATTGGGCAAACCAACATTTCTCCATCTTGAGGTAGAGCTCGTTGTTGCGCAGTACTTGGAGAACTTGCCGCAAGTGTTGGGCGTGCTCCTCGAGTGTGGTGTTATACACCACTATTTTATCCAAGTACACAACGACGAAGCGGTCGAGGAAAGGTTGGAGAACCTTGTTCATAAGGGTGCAAAACGTGGCCGGTGCATTGGTGAGGCCAAAAGGCATGACAAGGAACTCGAAAGATCTGTATCTGGTTATGCACGCCTTTTTTGGCTCATCTCCCTTGGCGATGCGCACTTGGTAGTACCCGGACCACTATTCAAGCTTGGTGAAGTACCGCGCCTTGCCAAGCTGGTCAAACAAATCCACGATCAAAGGGATCAAATACTTGCTCTTGATAGTGATCTTGTTGAGATCCCGATAGTCGATGCACATCCAAAGTGATCCGTCTTTCTTCTTTTAGAAGAACACGGGTGCACCGAATGGAGCCTTTGATGGGCGGATGTAGCCCGTATCTAATAAGTCTTAGAGGTGTCTTCGTAACTCCTCGAGTTCGGGCGGCGCCATCCAGTAGGGCGCCAAGGCTGGAGGTTTCACGCCTTGCTCCAATTCGATCTCGTGATCCACTTCACGTCTTGGTAGGAGCTTCTTCGGAAGTTCCGGAGGCATGACGTCCTTGAATTCATTGAGTACTCCTTGGATTAGAGGAGGGACTTGGCTCGGTGACTCACTACGATCTTCTCCATCATTTAGCTCCCAGATGGAGACTAAGAAGCTTGGGTCTTTCCGGAAACTCTTTTTGAACTGCATGGTCGAGAGCGTCTTGTCCGCGATCTTCGAGCACTCGGCTGGAACCATGAACGCCATACTCCCATCGAGGATACTTAGGGAGTTTGTGGCCGATAGCGGGAAGGCATGGACTTGATCGAAGAACTCCATGCCGAGGACCATCTTGAAGTCATCCATGGGTACGATGGAGAAATCGAGCTTCCGCTCTACGCTCTGAGTATTACCCGCACGCCTCTTGCGGTGCCCGCAATGGGCTTAGCAGGTGAGTTTATCGCCTTCAAGGTGCCTCATTCCTTCATCACCTTGAGGCTTAGGCACTTGGCCTCATCTTCCGAAATGAAGTTGTGCGTCGCTCTGGTGTCGAGCAAGGCATGCACGACTTGTCCATTAATAGACACACTCACATACATGAGCCCTTTCTTCGTAGGTGCTGGCGAGTGGCTCTTGAGTGCGCCGAGGCGTTGGAGGGTACCCATGTTGTGTTGGGGTTCCTCCGTCGACGGTGTTGAGTTGCCCTTGAGTTAGGCTGCTAGAGCATTGGGCGACTTTTTCTCCGGACAGTTGCGGACCCAATGGGGGCATTGCTTATGAAGCATGGGCTTTGAGGCTTGGGTGGCTGTTGTTTCTCCGATTTACTTTGCCCGCTCTTGCCGCTTGGAGGCTTTTTCTGCCCCCACTCCTTCCGATTATGGCCCTTGTCCTTCCGACCCTCTCCCCCACCTTTACCATGGCTAGGCCTCTTGTCCTTGGGCTGTGTGGAGTAATCGGCAAGTGATTCTGCAATGGTGATGGCGTCATCGAGAGTTTGTACGCCACGCCTGTCAAGTTCCACCTTCGCCCAATTCTTGAGGCTATCTTGGAAGTAGAAGAGAGAGTCCTTATCGGACATGTCAGAGATCTCAAGTATGAGAGTAGTGAAGTCGTTGATATAATTACGGACGCCGCCCGTTTGCTTGAGCCAACATAGGCGCTCGAGCTTCCTTCTCCGCGTTGCTCGGGGCAAAGTGCTTGTGGAGTTCACGTTGGAACTCGGCCCATGTATTGATGGCACAAATGCCCTTACCCATGTCGCCATGCTTCCGCCGCCGACATAGTTGTGTGGCGCCTCGTAAGAATGTAGGCGCAGTGCCTACCTTCGATGCCTCATCGCGAACATCCATGGCATCCATGTATTGCTCTAGCCCAAATAGGAAGTTGTCGAAGATAGTGGCATTGCGTGCACCATTGTAGGTGTCCGGCTTTCGCACGTCGATCCAGCGTGCATCACTTGTGCTTGCGGAAGCTGGGCTAGGTGTGCGTGTGCGCTTGTGCCAAGCCCAATCCGAGCAGACTTCGTCAACCTCTGCACTGATCGCTCGTAGCTCGCTTTGTACGAAGCTAAGTAACTTCTACAGATCATCTTTCAATGCTCGAAACTCCCCTTGGAGTAAGTCGGCTTGGTCTTGCATGAGGGCCTTGGCGAACTCACCATACTTGCCCTTGAGACCATTGACCCTCACCTCCAAAGTATCGAGGGTGTCCTGGACAGCGGACATTGAAGTCTTGAGCGTGGCCATGCGAGGCTCCAAGGTGTCTACGGAAGCGGCCTTGGACTTGCCGCAGGACTTAGCTTGTGCGCGTCCCTCCTCACGGCCACGTGTTTGCTCCGATACCTCCACACCGACTACGCCCTCTTGTGTTATGCTAGGAGGATTGGCCATTGCTCGTTAAGCTAGTTTGCATGGGTGCAAACCTTAGCTCTAATACCACTTGTCACGGGATGAGTTTTATTGCGCAGCAACCCACGCAACACTTAGGCGACTTTTAGCATATAAGTCGCTAAGTAAGCCTTTCCGAACTTCTCAACTAGCTAAGCAAGAATGCTTTGTGGAAAATGCTAGAGAGAAGAGAGCAATATGGCCAAAATATATTTTATTACACACAAAGAATAAATTACAAGAGAGCTAGAGAGCTTGTGTGTGTGGTTGTTAGTGGCCCAATGAGGGGGCTCATCCCTATTTATAGATCTTGGGCCTTGGTGGGTGATTTTCTAAGCACACCACGGAAGACTTAATATGTTGGCGGCCCACTTCTAAGTGCATCCCGCCTTTTGTGCTAAGTGCATCTCGGTTTCTAAGTGCACTCGAATTCGAGGAGGACTTTTGCTAAACGTACCCGTGCGCGCGAAATTAACCTCCGTTAGTGGCAAAATTGAGCGGCCCGTGAGAAATGGCTCCCTTACAGATATCATATTTTGTAGCGCTGAAAGAAACCCCTATTGGAATCAAAGAGTCAGAATTGCATTAGATGTTGCTAAAGGAATCCTCTATCTCCATGATGAGTGTGAACCACCTATCCTTCATTGTGACATAAAGCCTCAGAACATTCTGATGGATGAATTTTGGACTGCGAAAATCTTAGATTTTGGACTAGCGAAATTGTTGGTGCCAGACCAAATGAGGACTTTGTCATTGATAAGAGGGACAAGGGTTACATGGCGCCGGAATGTTACAAGAGAACTCCAATATCAGTAAAAGCAGATGTTTATGGCTATGGAATAGTGCTCCTGGAAACTATTTGCTGCAGGAAAAACATGGAGATTGATGCATCAAAACCAGAGGAAATCATTCTTACCAATTGGGTTTACAAGTGCTTCATTAATAGAGAGTTGAATAAGCTTGTCCGTGGCACAAAAGTAGACAAGAAGAATTTGGAGAACTTGGTCAAGGTGGGCCTTTGGTGCGTTCAAGATGAACCTGCTCTTCGTCCTATGAAGTGCGCGGTGATGATGTTATAAGGGATCGCAGACGTTGCGACTCCTCCTTGCCCCACAGCCTCCTTGGGTAAAATCTTGTAGTGGGTTTTTGCTTCGTTTGTGCTACATGACTATGTAGCTCTATGGCAACATATTAAAACATATATATCACGTTTTGTTCACCTGTCCAGCAAAACTTTGCACGAGTACAATTACTTTTTCCATGATTGGCTATGGCTGTTTTAAATTTTAATGAAAGTAATTATATAGACAGACGTATTCATCAACCACAAAATATATAGAGCAACTGAGTATACATTACTTTTACAGAGTTATGAATACATTCTGATAAGAGCAAACACCTAGCCACCACTTAATTTACAGAGGCAAAATCTCAAGCCGGTTTTAGGCAACCGTCGCTTTTGGACAGATTCAAAACGTTATAAATAACTTGGGTTGACATGTAAGAAGCAAGAGGGACTCCTAGATGGCTAAACCTTGGTGATGATGAATAAAACCAAGGGAAAAATTCTTTCTTAATGCACTAGACTGGTAAACAAGTATTGTAACTGAATTACACGGAATTATGAATGTTCCCCAAAAGATACAATGAAGACAACCTTGACTGATGTCAATGTATATGAGGTCAACAATATCTGCAATGTAGAAATATTAGCAATCTGAGAAGCAACTGATATGCTGAAGCAGGTGTCAAAGGAAATATAATTAAGGATGCCCAATTCAATATACAAGGGAAGTCAGAGACCCAGGGTTATGGGATCTGAAAAGGTGCCCTTAGTATTGCACTATTCCTTCTCAGGAATCTATGGTGATAGAATTCGTTGAAGGACAAACGATCCACTGCAATGAATTGAGAAGACTGTGAGGGATGACTGCAATAAACCAGGAGTAAATAAAAGTATAATTATTTGGTGAATGCTAATATATAAAGCTAAAATATGGAGTAGATGATACCTGGATTTGCAGAAAGTAGCTTTAAGCACATATCAACACAATCTGGATGCAAAGCAGGGACGATAAGCTGAGAAAATGGAAGATGCTTACATGAATTGATGTTCCTCACCAACTGAAAGAAACAAAACTTATTAGCTAAGATTCAAGCTAGCTCACTGTTAGGAATATTAATCTAGGCAAAAATACGCTACCTGGACATTATTCCTACCAGAGAAAGGTGGGTAGCCATTAAGAAGCTCAAAAAGAATTGCCCCAACGCTCCACATATCAACCTACACAAAAAGTTTTAAAACTTTCAGTACATTCTGATGCATTTTAATAGCACAGAATGATTATCTAGGGGGAAATAAAGAAATTCAGCTTCTCATCATATCTTTGAAATTGAAGAACTTCAGGAGCCATGTATATTGGGGATCCACAAACTTTCTCAGCATAATGGCCTGGATGCAGGGTGCTGCTTAAAATACGAAGCAAACAGTCAATTTTAAGCTCCAGACTTTTCAAGAATGAAACTTCTGCATAATGTTTACATTTTAAAACTACAATAGAAACAAAAGAACAGAAAAAGTCATCGTTCAAACACACTTCCAGGACATTGTCAAAAATAAGAACTATCCTCACACAATATATTTGTATCCTTCTACTAAAAGTTTACCATGAAAGACCAAAATCTGCTATCTTGAGCATCACATCATCATCTAGGCCGAATAATAAAATGTTCTGTTCCACCAAAAGCAACAGCAAAGTCAATTTAAAAACTTACAATCTCGAAAACATACAATGTTTTAAAATGAAAACATATAAATTAAAATGAAGAAAATTCATGTGTAGAAACACTGAAAATTTGGCAGTTTAGTGACAACTATACAATCGCTGACGACATTCAAAGTTCCTTTGAACTTCCCAAAATAGGAGTACAAAATAGTAACTCATCAAACTTTAAGCTTGTTCAAGATTGTTCATTTTCTCGATTTCATCACTTTCTTGACAAGCACACTAAAGAGCAAACCATATAAAGCAACCTCAATCCTCTAGGGAACTCCATCCTCTATGATTATCACCAACCAAGACTCTCATTTAATTATTCATATTATACTTCTCATGGAACAGAGAGAACCAAGTGGCAGCACAAAGAAAGAAGTAGAAGGTTCAGGGAATGACAAGCAACAGGTTAACAGAAAAACTGCAAGAGCGAACAAGAATAGAGCCACACTGCGTAAACAACTAATGGTAAGTAGCATCTTCCAGGTTCATAGAATCATTTAGAGAAACAAAATTTTCCAAATAAGTTAGAAATTCAAGACAATAAACCACAACACATAACTCTGCATACCTCTGGTTTCAAATCTCTATGGATAATGTGGTGAGAATTGAGAATTTCCAAACCTGCTCCTGCAACAAGGATTCAGTCACATTCTTTTATATCTTACTTGAAACAGGGAAGTGATTGGAGCAACAAAAATTCACACCTATTGACCAAAGGGCAAGTAAGGTACCAAGCTGCTGAAGAAACTTTCTGGCAGTCTGCTCTGGAACCCTTCCATGCAGCCGAATGTAAGATGAAAGATTACCCCCAGCATAAAACTCAACCACAAGGAATATACAATTTTCAGCCTGACAGTGGAGGCAGTCAACTTCAATTTGTCAAAGTACTATCGTTACATAAATGATTTATATATCATTTGCAACAACCTATACGGCTTTCTTTATTAAGGGAATGGTGTAGCTCTAAGACAAATATGCCTAAGTACGAACAGATTTGGGCAATCAAGAAATTGCTTATTTTAACTCGTAATTTGCATGCAATGGGCATGCCACCAGACCATTTAATAACAAAAATGTATATGAGGGACAGGAAAATAGAAATCCAAAAAGTATGCTTAATTCCAACACATCTTATCTTACATCAAGTATTTGCATCCCCAATTCAAGGTATAAATTATAAAATTGATTAGCTAAATCAAGCATTTGCATTTTCCAATTCAAGGTATAAAATAAGTTAGCTAAAAATCGTCAGAAACGAAAATAAAAGAACCACGAAAAAATAACATAGTTTGAACATTAAGACCATCCTTTTTCTCTAATAAGCAGCTCACATCTCCATGTTGTGATAAAAACAATGGTCAGTTATGGAATATCCAATTGATAAAATCAGCTTAACCAACACTGATGAATTAAAGAATCTGCATTCCAAGATAAATCTACACTAAATTAACAACTATTATCTCCAAAATAATTAAAGAAAAATCTAAAAATACATTTTCAGACCCCCAAGCTAAGTCGAGCAATCAGTTAACATATGCAATTCAGCAAACACTTGACAAGTATCCATCAGCTTATCCAAAAATGAAATTAAAAAAAAAAAATTAAGCAGACAATTATACTCTTACAACATATCAAGCAAAATCATACGGAACGATCCTTTATCAAAGATAACCAAATGGATATCCCACAACCAGGCTAAAAATCAAAACCAATGAACTAAATATAAATAAATTACATAACCCAAAGCAAAGAAACTCAAATTCAACAAACGCAAGAAAGGCAATTAAGAATCTTGAAATTTCCATTTAAAGGGCTCACCGGGAAAGCGTCAAAAAGGCGAATTATGTTGGGGTGATTGACAGAGGAGAGGGAATTGAGCTCACAATCTAAGCAGCTCTTGAGGTGCTTGTTGAGCTTTTCAACATAAACTTGCTTCACAGCCACCACATCACCTGATGACAAGTGCTCCGCTTTCCACACTGTTGAGAGTGAATTTGAACTCTCTCCAATTTTTTATTTTAATGCATAGTCTCCCACTGTTTTGTATTTTGAGAGTTTTTTTTGTTCCATTTCTGTTCAGGAAACTTATAAGAGTCCTGTCACAAAAGATAAGAAAATGGAATTGGAAACTCATCGGGGTAAAGCCGAGTTGCTCCCATGCTCTAATGCTTTCCCTTTGCGTGAGGTTTTAAATATTACGTGACACGTGTCATGCGACAAAAATTTACGAAAATATTAATTTTAAATAATTAGTTAGGGTAAATTTCACCGAGACCCCGACTAATGTTCGTATTCACTAATGAGTCTCTATTATATTGTATGTCATCAACGCGCACCAAAACCCTTTTCTTGTCCCGAAATCAGATTGGAGTATCAATTAGGGGTATTTTGAAAAATCATTCATTTTTTTTTTATTTACTCTTTGAAAAAATGGTAGAAATGTACTCATCATATTGGTCAACTGTAGTCAATCATTAAAAATATCAGGTGCTATAACAGTACCGGTCTTTTTCTTATCATTAACTAATAGTGATAAAAAAAATTATATTACTTTACACTTTAAAAATTTCTTTGAACACTATATTATTTTGTGCACTCATTTGTTAAATTTGAGAATTTAAATTTTATTATGTACATTTATTAAAATATTAAAAATATTCTAGTTTAAACCACTTAAATTAATTTACTCAAAACAACAAAAAAACTATCAAGCAAAGTCAGAAAAAGATTTAAAAATTAAAAATTTGGCATATACTTGCAACAAACAGAATCAATTGAAGTTGTAAAGAAATTTTTTAAACATAATTTTTAGTTATTTATTTTTGTTTAGTATAGAATATGCTTAATAATGATTTTTGCACTCCCAAATTTTTAACATCAAGAAGAATGAATTTTGTTTGCCCCCAATAACAACTGAAAAGAAATGGCGATTTAACAGAAAAAAAATTTTGTTAGAAGATGCTGCTACTGGATGCAGCAGTTTATATGGGCTCAGTTTCAGCTTCCTCCCTATTTTCCATTTTTTTTTTCAAATCAAAAGCAAAAATTTGAACATCTTCACAATAGAAATAGACACTTAAACTCCAAGATTTGAAAAAATGATTATAAAGACCCTCAATTTTTTATTGAAAAACACCAAAACCACTTTTTGACCATAATACCCTTTAAATTTAGTAATTAAAAATATAATTTTAAAGTTTTGTAATTAATACAAATTTAATACAAATAATATAGTTTATCTAGTAGACTAATAATATTAAATTATTTTTAACATTTAAAATAATATTAAAATTTTAAAACATTATATTATTTTAATAATAAATTTGTATTAATTATAAAGATTTTAAATAAATTTTTGGGTTAAATTGATTTTACAATTAACAAAATATATCCCTATTGTAAATACGAAATTTATTATTTACATAATATTCAAAATAATTTTAGTTTTAATTTTAATTTATTTACTATAGTATTATGTTTCTATTTATTATTAAAATTTACTTTAATTATAATAAAATATGTCTAATAGATTGTGAAATATTAAAATATTTTTTAAATATTAAAATTATATTAAAATGTATTTATTTTTATATTTATTTCAATACCATATTTCTATTTATTATAAAATTTTCGAGTCAATTTGTTTGGGGTTTATAGAGTAAAAGGGTATTATGATAAAAAAAAAAAAAAGTTTTGGTATCTCTTACTGAAAACTTAAGGGTTTTAGTGACTATCTCCCTAAATCTTAGGGGTGTAGGTGTCATTTCCCTATTTGAAAG
>NW_006262075.1:16974659-17052993 GCF_000493195.1 Citrus x clementina
TCAAAATATTTTAAAATATTGATTTGCTCATTGTCCGAGTAAGTTTTGCTCAAGATGCTGGAAATAAAATTTTAATATTTAAAGCAAAAGAATTACAGATTGAATAATGAGTGCACTATATATCATGAGTATTCAAAATAATTATAATATACATGACTTATAATAAATTGTTCTTAATAGTAATTCACATGATGAGTATTTTTGTAATAAATTATTTTAATAAAGGATTGGGCTATTTAAACCATAAAAATACTTTTTTACCTTTTTTTTGTAAAATTTAATATAACTAAAAGAACCATGCAGAAAATTACTATTTAATACACACAGAAGCCTTTTTAACACCCTTCTTCTTCTTCTTCGTTTCTTTGTCTTCTCCACATCCATGTTATCTTGTAAATTTAAATAGTATGTTTATCATTCATTGCAATTGCAGCCTTATAAGACTAGCAATGTAAATGGAATTATGGAGACTCACGAAAATTACTTATAGTAATACAATTTACTTGATCATAGAGTTCAACCTTTCTCATTGTTCTAGTGGAAAAAAAAAAGAAAAAAAGAAATCAACAAATATTCTAGTAAAGAAATTATAAAAATCATACTCATAAACTATCCAAAGACAAAATATTCAGATTTCATCAATATTGTTGAAACAAAAAACTGATTACTGCCCAAGATGCTTGTAATCAAATCAATTCAAGTTGCATAGATACAAGATGGAATAGATCAAATCACACCTCAGGAAACCAACAAGAACTAATCAAGAATAAGAACTAAAAGAACAAGAATCCACAGAAACCGAGATATTATGTGGTTCAACTGTGCATAGAATGCTCAGCCTACACTCACGGGAGAAGCCTCAAGATGGGTTTTATTGAATCAATAATGGAGATCGTTACAGAGCCTTATACCAGATTTTACAGAAAAAAAGATAACACTTTCTCTCTCTCAAAACCCTCTCTACAAGACTCTAGAATCATCTTTGAATCTCCACAGAAAAACAACTTTTATACCATGTTTCCCCAGCTAGCTTATTTCTAGATTGTTCAGTTTATTGATGCGCAGATAACAAACTTTAACGAACTGGATTCAGGCTTCAGCACATGCTTCCTCATGTGGTTACTTAAACTGCCATTCAAAACACGCCATATCTATGTCGTTTTGTGGAGTCTGTTTTCTGTTATAAGCAGCTGAGCAGCACGTGTCTTTATAATGCTTTAATAGCCTAAAACACACAGTCGTTTTTGGAAAGCCAATTTGATTCAACAACCATTCTCGCAATTCTCAACCTTGAATAAAAAATTTATCCTCACTCTAACTCCTTCTCCAAAACCTTATGCATCTTACTGATTGCATAATCCAACTAGGTCTAGACAAGTTCTGAACTTAGCCACATGAATCACCTTGGTAAAAGCATCTACAGGGTTCTAATCATTGTGTACTTTCACCATTTTTATAGTACCCCTTGACTCTTCATTCCTGATGAAATGAAGCTTAACATCTATATGTTTAGTCTTCTCATGGTATGCAGGGTTTTTGCTCAAGTGTGTTCCACTCGAGCTGTCACAGTAAACTGGCACTAACTTCTGGTTTAACCTCAATTCTATCACCAACCCCTTGAGTCAAAGTGCTTCTTTTACAGCTTCTATAGTAGTTGTGTACTTTGCTTCAGTTGTTAAAAGGGCCATTACACTTTGTAAAGTTGCCTTCTAATTCACAACATAACCATTTAACATGGATACATAACCTGTAAGAGATCTCCTCATATCTAAATCCCCTGGCATATTCTGAGTCTACATATCCTCTCAATCCATCACCATTAGCTTTTTCTTTGCCATTCATCAGGCCACAATTCATAGTGCCATTAAGATACCCGAGTATCCATTGTACAGCCTTCCAACAGTCTTTCTCAGGCTGAGCCATATATCTGCTAACTACACTGATAACATGAGCTATGTCTGGCCTAGTCAATACCATTGCATACATGAGGCAGCCTACTGCATTTGCATAAGGTACATTGGCCATATCTTGCTTTGCAGCTTCTGTCTGAAGGCACTGCAAGTTGCTTAACTTGAGGTGTGATGCCAAGGGTAGCTGCACAGGCTTAGCATTATTCATGTCAAATACTTCCAATATTTTTTTATTAACACTAAAAAGTGTATGTGTAATAAAGAGAAAATTATTATTTTTCACTTAAAGTATTCATTAATGCGTCATTATTCTTAAATTATCTTAACACTCCCCAAATATATTTTTATAATTAATTAATTCACAATATGCTAATTTTTATCTTGTAAATATTTTTCAGAAATAAAGATGAAATTGGAATTGAAAGCAAAAACAAGAAGAACTGCTGGAGCACAATTAAGGAGATGTAATAAAAAATAAAAAATAAAATAAAATAAAATAAAATAATAAAAATGGTAAGCAATCTTGCCACCCACCTGACCATCACCCATGTTTTGCTTGTTTGTTTGTTTGATAATAATAATAAAATAAAAGAAATTAAAGCTAAAGATCGCCTACAAAAGCCGAAGAAATGAGGGAGCTGAAGGAAGCCAAGAGGTAGAGAAAAGCCAATAAAGTAGAGCGAAGTCGAGAGAGAACGAGAGGGGCAAAGCTGAGCAATTATTTCTTTTTCTTCTTTTGTTGTTTAATCAATTTCCTTGTAACATATTTCAAAAGTTTATCAAATAAAGAGAGTGATTTGTTTTCTTTCAATATGAGTGGCTAATTTTACTAAGCTGAGGTGAATGGTGAAGCTCAAAATTTCAAACTATTAAATCTATTACTTTCTCAAGTGAGTTTTTAAGTTTATTTTATTATTTTCTAGTTATTTTTATGTCATGTTAATTTATAGATTCTCTTGGATTTGTATGGTATTTTGACATAATGTTGACACATTAATACAGTTGTAGCACATTAGATATTTTACTCCATATTTATCCACACACATAGTTAGTTAAGAATTAAATGATATAATAAATAATTGGTAAAACTAAGGCAAAATATAAAAATGCACTACTAGAAAAATGGTCTTTACTGACTTTAGAATAGTGTCAGAAATTACTTTCACTGACACTTGTTAATTGTGTCAGTAATCTGGGAGTCAGAAAAATAGTGACACTTGTAAGTGGTGTCAGTGATTACTAGTACTACAGTATCACCGATATTATGACACCATAGTGTTAGTAGTTATTGATATTTTATTAGTGTCTATGATTATTGTTACCATGGTATCACTAGTTAATTTATTTTTTTAAAAATTAAAAATTAAATTGGATCATTGCCTATTGATTTATTTGTAAAATTAAACGCACCACAAAATAATAAAAAGAAATTGATTTATATCACAAAATCTTTCATTTCACATTTAAATATTATTAGTATATATTACAAATTGAACTTCAATAGCCAAAATATGAGATATCCTACTCTCATAACTAAATAATCCAAATTCAATACATAAAATTAGTCTCTGTCCATATCTGACCAACTTCCATCAGAATTAGCCTCATCACTTCTGCTTTCACTGTGATAATTGGAGCGCCTCCGACTCCAAGTTGTTTCATGAACTTGACGTTCATCATCATGGCTTCTGCGAGGACCACTTTTCACACGATCAGCCTCCCTTGATCTAGACCTTCTATAATGATGCCTGTATAAGAAATTACAAAATCATAAATAACCAGAAGATTTCTAACATCAGCAGTAAATACATTAAATAATGAAAATTTGATCATAGTTTGGATCATCATCCCTTGTACATAAGATTGCAATGCTACATCACCAAAGGCTTCTTGTTGAATCTAATTATTTTCTTGCCATGCTTGGAACATGGTCATTACGCCACATACTAATCATACATTTTTGCGTTTTAAACTCGAACAATAGACCAAAAAACCAACAGAAGAACTTTCTTTAAATCTTGCATTGTGAGAACATCTTTTCATTATTCATTGCTTCTAAGAAAACCGAGTTAGGAGACTTGAAGAAAACACAAATGAAGAGAACGATACTATGAAGAAACCTCTCAAAATCATCGGTCAAACATGGAAGTTTAAACTAAAAAATTCAAATAACAGAAAGTGAATTAAATAAACAAGAGTTCATATATACCAAGTACAGTTTTTAGTGTCTATGACTAGTAATAAAAGCATACCTGTCGGCATTAGTTGAATCTATCTTGTTGCTCGTTTGTCCTGAGCGTTCTTGATTCCAAGTCCCAGATTCATCAGAATAACCAAATAAAGCAGCCATCTTTTTCACCCAATATCTCGGAGGTGGTTTCTCCCAATCAGCCCATTCATAGTCTCCGCCAGGATTGCGGAAACAGTGGATAAAATTGCAAGCCATTCCACGAGAGCATGTCTGTTAAAATATGCTCAACGAATATAATAAGAGTGTAAAGAAAAGAAGAAAAGAAACAAACTCATTTCATATCAAAAGAAAAATGGCAAAGAAAAAAGCAAGTGTGTAAGCCGCACAATTATAATTCTGAAAAATGAGACAATTGGCTGTACCTTTAGTCTTGACTTCATATATTCCCCATATATGGCAATCTTCCGTCTAGTCACATTAATAAATTCACATGTGATCTATCAAGAAACACACAAATAAATAAACCATCACCATCCAGAAAATGACAAGCTGTAAAATTCAGTAAACAGTAATGTGTCGATTACAATTTAAGCATGGAGAAAAATTTCAGATTAGACTATGTCAACAGTGTCCACAGATAGTTAAAAGATGGGAGAATGTGCTGGCGTTCACTAAGCATATAATTTTTCACAGCTTAACCCATTGCAATTTTTCCAGTGTTAAGTCTAAAGGAAACTAGTCAGGAATCTTCTGTAAAGTAAATAAATAGTGAAACAACTATTCTCATAGCAATAAAATGAAATTATTTTAATACTTTTCTTCAACTTTCAAATCAATCAAACAAGTAAAGCAATTTTAGTACAATTGCACAGCAATTTAAGCTGAATGGACAATTGGAACAATTGTGGAACTATTAGACCCCAACGAATACTGCAAAAACAACCCTTAAACAATGGCTGAAGAAAGTAGAAGCTTCTCTTAAGAAAGTAGAAGCTTCTCCTAGATCATGCCTTTTCAATCTCCCTTTGCTAAGAAAGCTGCCTTGGTATTTAAGACTATCCAAATCCTATCAACATGTTGGGACATTCAAATACAGCCTCCAAGAAGACATGCTGTAAGCTTTACAACTGAAGTCTGTCGGATAAACCAAATCTTATACCCAATGCCAAGAGCTTTAATTCAATCCATTTTAATAGGCACCAATTACCAGGAATTGGTAATCCGACAGGGAAAGGAAGAAAAAGGAACAAAAAATTAAATTTGAGAAAAAAGAGGAACAAAAAATAGGGAAAGGAAGTCAAGACTACGAAATAATTATTCAATAAGCTGAAAAATTATCATATATCATGCACGTTTTATTGAAATTGATGATCATATATACACTCACTCACACAACACACTCACTACTACACACATGTCCATAAGAGACAACCAATAAAGTTAGAAAAGAACATACAATGCAAGCCAAGACCACCGCAAACAGGACATGCTGTGATGTTTGATAAAAAGCCAAGACAAAAGTAGAGGGCACGACAAACTTTTTTTTCCTTCTTAATATTGATGTTGATAAATGGCTGGTTGAATTTGACAGACGAGCAAGTACTTCTCAGATCTTTGGAAAAAAAAATGCTTTTGATTATTCCAGCAAACACCATAGTCCATAATCACCCAAAAAAAGAAAAAGCATTTGAACCTGATAAGAAAAAGGAACAAAAAAAAAGCATTGTCCTTGCTTTGAGATTCTTTCATCATCTATAAGAAAATTAAGACAGTAAGATGCTGCACGATATTCAATATAGTAAAAAGCAGTTGAAGAATATCCTGTAGAGCATTTTAATGAGCAAACAATCCAAAGGTTCCAGAGGCATACTTTATCATAGTCAGCTTCAAGCTTGATAAGTGGTGCAAAAACATTTTGATACTGCATGAAATAAGAGAGAAAACAACAACTACAATTAGCAGCCATAAGACAGACTGTAACTTTCCGCAAAATTCTCATGTAAAAATACCGAATCTAATTTTTGCATCAAACACAGAACCCGATATGCATCTTCATACTTCAAAGCTACAGGCCGAGGCTCATCATCAACACCAGGCTTCTCAAGATCCTCAAGTGTTGCATCAGGATTTGTCTTCCATAGTTCTTCTACCTTGTTTATTTGTTGAGCACTAATCTAGCGTGCTCTCAACTGCTCCTGTTCAGATAGGATCTGTGAAGTGAAATACATCATTAACAGGTTGAAAAAACAAAGCATCACATCCTAAAAAATCAATAATACAACATTTACATACTACATTTATAAAATGACATTACACATATGTTCCCAAAGACAAAATAAAAAATTATACAATTTGTAAGTAATCCCGTTCAAATGGGATCTGTTAAGCACAACATGTTGTTAGCAGGTTGAAAAAACAATGAATCACATCATAACAAAAACAACATCTACATACTGTACACACAGATCGGACACATAAGTTCTTAGAAAATGAAAATATTAAGCAAATTATAAGTGATGATGCGGTAGCGAATCAACAGTACCATGTCATGTTATATGCAAAAGTTTGTATAGATTGCTCATAAGCTGAGTCTTCTCGTAACAAAAAGAAGAAATACCAACCTTAACAAGCCATTGCAAGAAACATCTATCATCAATCAGAGAACACCACTGACTTAAATCCCAATTCATGTCCTTCAATGCATTAACATTCAGGCAAGGTTCCCCACACAGAAGAACAACTACACTTTCTGTCTTGGCTGATATAAAGCCAAGAAGGAACACATTTCGGCATCCGCAGTTGTAGCATTCAAAGAATACGAATAATTTCAACAAGTATAGAACAAACCCATCTATAGAATCAATAGTTCAAGCTCAAAATTGACATCAATTTCAATTTCACCAAATCAAAACCTCATTCAAGTTCGCAAACCCTAGAACACCCAAATCCAAACACACCCTCAAAACTTCCTAATTACAAAATCACTAAATTCTCTAACAAAATAAAATCCCTAAGATAACCAATAAAACTCAAACAAGCTCAATTCATAACCAAATTACAAAATAAAGAATGAACCAAACGATAACAAACATATCACAAGAAGTGATCTTAGTTTCAAAATCACTCATAATTTTTTTAAAAAAATTCTTGCCTGATTAATTCGACCGAGAACCTCTTCTTTCTTCGCTGCTTCTTCTTTGCTTTCATAAAGCCCAGCTTCAACCAAAAATATCAACCCCAAAGGAAATCAAAATCAGGGTTTCAGATATATATATATATATATATATAAAGTAATTATAGATAAAGATGAAACAAAACCTTTTCTAAGTCACAGGTTCTTTGTATATCAGCCTCTGTGGATTCTATAACTGATATTGGTTTCGTCGACGGCGACAAACTCATTCTCTCTGATCTCAACATTAAAAACAATAAAATACCCTCAACAAAAAAAGCCCTAATTTTTTGAATCTGACTTTCGAACCCTAACTTTGGCTAAGCTCTTCACAACACTTTCTATTTTAGCTCAAGGATGGCAGCTTTGAAGGTTTACAGCAGCGGCTTGTGAGGTAGATCGTTATTAGAGAGAGAGGTAGAGAGAGGGAGAGGGGGGAAGAGAGAGAGAAGAGAGCTTCGGTTCAAAGAAGAAAATGGCGGTGGAGATAGATTTTTTGCTCGTCAAAATTTTTAGATTTTAGGTTTTCATGTACACCTCATTAAGACATAGTTTCTAGATAATTTAATTTAATTTTTCAAAATTAAATACAACTTGTGGTCTAGTGGCTTAACGTTTAAAATTAAAAATCTAAAGTTTAGAAGTCTGCGGTTCGACTCCTAGTGGAGACAAAATTAAAATTTTATTATTTTAATTACTGATACCTTAATGTCATATATCTCTGATACTTAATTTACAGACGCTATAGTATTAGAAATTTGTGATACTTATCTGTTAAACACAGAAAATGCCCCAATCACATGTAATTACTGATACTTGTTAATAAAGTGTCACAAGACAAGTGTCAGTAAAGACCATTTTTCTAGTAGTGATGAGAGAGTATTAAAATTATAGTTTGGGCAACTGATAGTGGATCCCGTAACCTTAGCATATTTTTAAATTGATTTCTAGTGATTTCTTTTTTTGTAATTAATTTTTTTTATTTAATAAATTGACAATTAGATTTTAAATTCCCTATGGTTCGACCTCAAACTTATTGGATTATATTATAACTAGACACTCTTATACTTGTGGGTAATACACTTTTGAGTCGTGTCAAGTATTTTTGTTGTAACAGAAACATTATGCCTTTACTTCTATTCCTCCTGATCTCCATCCTCAATATCTTCTGTGCATACCCTAGATCCTTCAGTCCGAATTCAAAATTTAGCAGCATCCTGAGCTTATCTATCTCCTATTTATCCTTACAGGCCACCAACATGTCATCTATATATAGGAGGTATATGTATAAACCATCCTTGATTATCTTGTAGTAAACACAGCAGCTATAACTACATCTGATGAACTCATGTAATTTCATAAATTCATTAAATCTCAAGTACCATTGCCTAGAGACTGCTTAAGCCCATAAAGTGACTTCTTCAGCTGACATACATGGTCTTCTTTACCAAGGAAAACATACCCTTCAGGCTGGGACATCAGTATTTCTTCCTCAAGTCTACCATGCAGAAATGTTGTCTTGACATCAAGTTGATCAAGCTCTATGTCTTGAACAACTGTTATATCTAAGATAACTCTAATTGAGGGATGTTTTACCATTGGAAAATACACTTTTTTAAAAAATACATCCCTTCCTTTTAAGTATAACCCTTTGCCACAAGTCTAACTATGAATCTCCTTGGTTCACATCCATTTATGCCCTCCTTGATTTTGAAGATCCATTTGCAGCCAACCACTCTCCTATTTTCAGGCTTCTTAACTAGCTCTCATGTGTTGTTTTTATAGAGGGAGGTCATTTCTTCATTCATATCTCTCTGTCATTCTTCTTTAAATAGGCTCTAAGTTGCTTCTTTAAAGTTCTTTGGTTCCTCATCATCAATGTCTTTTGGTCCTGTTAGAGCAAAGCCAATTAAATCTGCATATCCAAATCTCCTTATTGGTTTAATTTGCCTTTTTTTTCTTTATCTCTGGTAAGCTGGCATTCTTTGATTTGCTCCTGAGAACTTGATTGATCTTGAGGTAATTATGTGTCTTCTATATTTTCTAGAACATCACCTGAATCTACAGCTTCAGTTGTGTTTCTAAATACAGAAGGCTCTACCTCAAAATCCAGTTTATCTGCTGATCTAGAATTTCCTATTTCCACTTCAGGTGCATGACTGTTTTTAACCAAACTCCCTTCATTAAACATCACATCTCTACTCACTATGCATTTTGGTGGATTAAAGTCAGTGCACCAAACCTTAAACCCTTTAACTCCCTTTAGATAACCTATGAAAACACCTTTCAAGGCCCTTGGAGCTAGTTTACCTTGACCAATATGAACATAGGCTGGACAACCAAAGGCTTTAAGAATTCCATAGGCTTCCCTGACTATATTTCAAATGGTGTTTTAAAATCAATTGCAGTTGAGGGGCTTAAGTTCACAAAACAGCATGCTGTAAGTAAGATTTTTACCCACAGTGACTTTGGAGGCTTGGACTGCATTAACATACATCTTACCTTTTCCATAAAAATCTTATTCATCCTTTCAACTAACCCATTTTGTTGTGGGGCCACCTTTACTGTCATATGTCTTGCAATACCTTCATTTGCACAAAAACTGTCAAATGGCTGATTCCAAAATTCCAAACCATTATCAATTCTCAGATTCTTTCATCTCTTCCCAGTTTGGTTTTCCA
Organism: Citrus x clementina; assembly: GCF_000493195.1. Classification (NCBI taxonomy): domain Eukaryota; kingdom Viridiplantae; phylum Streptophyta; class Magnoliopsida; order Sapindales; family Rutaceae; genus Citrus; species Citrus x clementina. The sequence continues at coordinate 16,984,614 of NW_006262075.1, forward strand.
CCAACTTTTCCATTCTTTAAACTTCTCAAATACCTTAACTTTATTATTTAAAACATACACGCAGACTTTCTTAGAAGAGTCATTAATAATGGATAAAAAATACACGTTCCCTCCCAAAGATACACACTAAGCAGGTCCCCACAAATCAGTGTGTGCAAAATCCAGCCTCCTATTTGATTTCTGACTTGATCTCTTGAAGCTGCCCCTTAAAGACTTCCCTAGAACACAGTCTTCATAGAATTCCATATTTCCAATCTTGTCAGTACCAAACCCACTTTGCTTTTCTAACTCTCTTAATGCCTTCTCACTTATGTGCCCCAATCTTAGATGTCATAACCTAGTTTTTTCTTCAATAGGCTTTAGTGACACTCCAGCCTCTCTAGATATCACCTTACCATCTAAGACATAAACTTCATTCTTCCTAGTCCCTTTCATGACCAGGTTAGAACCATTTAGAACACACAATTTCCTGATTCTAACTTGATGCTACATCCCATTTGGTCCAACATTCCTAGAGAGATTAGATTTCTTTTCAAATTTGGCACATGCTTGACTTGCTTAATCACTCTTATTGATCCATCATGTAGCTTAAGACTAACATTTCCAATTCCAATGATTCTACAAATTGAGTTATTTCTCATCATCACTCTACCACTATCAAATTCTTGGTATTCAACAAAGTAACTTCTAAAATGGCACATATGAAATGTGCATCCAGATTCTAAAATCCATTTACCTTTTTGGCTGTTTTTAGTTTTCACATATACACTATCAGACTCATACATTTCCTCTTCTACTACAGCTGCATCTCCACTCTGGTTTCTTGAGTCTTTGGGCTTATTTTTCTTCTCAGGGCAATTCTTTTTAAAATGGCCTTCTTTATGGCATTGAAAGCATTTCAGATTTCAGATTTCAGATTTCTATTTTTGTTCTTTGACTTCCCTCACTTCTTCTTCTTATCAGTCATAACACTTGCTGTTAGTCCTTTACTTGCACCATTCTCCAAGAGAACTTGTTTTTTTCTCGAAGCTCCCTTGTGTTTAAAGTAGATTTTACTTCATCAAGTGTCAAGGTTTGTCTACCATACATAAGGGCATTAACCAAATTCTCATAAGATTTTGGTAATGAACTGATCAACAAGAAAGCCTTCCCTACATCATCCAGAGCAGTATTAATGGTTTCTAGTGTATCACATACCTTGTTAAATTCATCAATGTGATCCTTCAGTGAAGATCCTTCCACCATTCTCAATGTAAACATCCTCTTTTTGATGTAGAGTTTGTTTGCAAGAGACTTGGTCATATAAAGATTTTCGAATTTGCCCCATAATCCAGCTATTGTCTTTTCTTTAGCCACTTCCCTAATGACTAAATCTTGAAGACTCATAATTATAGTACTTCTGGCTTTCTTGTGAATTTCAACAACTTCTTCTGAAGTCTTGGATGAAGAAACCTCTTTTTCCATCCTTGGTTTCAGGCTCAATAACATCTCTCAAACCCTAAGTGATTAGCAAAGCTTCCATTTTAATATTCCACATATTAAAGTCATTCTTGCCTGTAAATTTCTCTATATAAACCTTAGATGACACCATACTTGGACCTGATCACAAAACACCAAGCTCTAATACCAATTGTAGTGAACAACTTGTCTTTTAAACGCAACAAACTAATCACTGCCCAAGATGAGTGTAATCAAATCAATTCAAGTTGCACAGATACAAGATTGAACAGATCAAATCACACCTCAACAAACCAACAATAATCAATCAAGAACAAGAACTAAAAAAACAAGAATCCACAGAGACCAAGATACTACGTGATTCATCTGTGCATAGAATGCTCAGCCTACATCCATGGGAGAAGCCTCAAGATAAGTTTTATTGAATCAACAATGGAGATCATTAAAGAGCCTTATACCAGATTTTATAAAAAGCAAGATAACACTTTCTCTCTCTCAAAGCCCTCTTTATAAGACTCTAGAATCATCTTTGAATCTCCACTGAAAAACAACCTTTATACCATGTTTCCCCAACTAGCTTATTTCTAGATTGTTCAGCTTATTGATGCGTGGATAACAAACTTTAACAAACTAGATTCAGGCTTCAGCACATGCTTCCTCATGTGGTTACTTAAATTACCGTTCAAACGCACCATATCTATGTCGTTTTGTGAAGCTTATTTCCTGTTACAAGAAGCTTAGCAGCACATGTCTTTATAATGCTTTAATAGCCTTAAAACGCAGTCGTTTCTGAAAAGCCAATTTGATTCAACAGCCATTCTCACATGAGTGATAATTCAAAATTTCATTTTTCATTCAATATTTTCGGCAAGTGTTAAGTGTCAAGTTAAAAAATAAATATATTTAAAACAATTAATAAACTGAAACAAATCATATTCAATATGTTCAATTGAAAATCAAACAAGCATTTTTTTTTAATTATTAACTCACGTCTCATGCACACATTGTATAGTGTAACTCCAAATAAAACAAGTAATTTTTTTTTATAATATTATTAACTCATGCACCCACTAAAACTCAAACCCAGAACATGAGTCTTAGGATGGTCACCTCTTACAATTAGAGTAAATCTTAGCTTCAAGTCGAACGAGTAGTTTGATATGACTTATTTTTACAAATTCATATTTTCTAACATTGTTTTTTTATAATTGCCATGAAGCCTTTGGCCTCTTGCTTTTACAAGAATTTAGGGTATCTTCTTGGGATATATTTCTTCAATTTCGCATGTAACACTTATAAATAATTTATATACGAATAAAATCAAATAAAAATTTGAAAATTTCTAAACTTAACACATTATGTTGAATGTTCAATGAATTATTTAAACATTAACTTTTAATACTACCATTACACATTACACAATTAACCTGTTTTATATCACATGAAAACCTCATTCATTTTGTCTTTTATACTGTCGACTATATACGGTAAAAAATGTTAAAAAAAACTTAGACTGTTTGATCGTAAATTATAAAAGTCAAATTTTTTTAAGTAGATAAATCAATCGTTAGAATAATTAGAAAAAAAATGCAGAAATAAACATCCATTTTTATTTTCAAACACGCATAGAAAATGATAACCGGGTCAACTAAGGAAAAAGTATTATTATTAATTTTTGCAAACCCCGGCTAGTACGAGGAAATTTTATTAATAATGAATTTTAAAAAATAAGAAATATATTTGTATGTAGTCGTAAGCCGTAGAGTCTACTTAAAAAAAAAAAGGAGTGAGAGAGAGAGAGCAAAGAAAGGTCAATCGAGTTATTGACTGTTGCGGTGGATTCCTAGACAATCAATGATTCGGTTGCAATAATTTTCTGCTTCGAAAATAAAACGTGAGTCCTCAGCTGGACATGGTTCCGTGACAAACAAAATCCAACGACTTTTGTGCGCTTGTTGAAATTTCTACATGGAAATTAAATCGAGGCCCGTGAACCATAAAATCTTTGATAGCAAATTTGTCACTGTAGATCTTCTAGTTTGTGTCTCAAATTTGATTGAGATAAACATCTATACACCTTTTGCACTATTCAAAGAATACTGGTAATTTCTATGTGCAAAAGTGTGTGTATATTAGTATTTCTTTTTTTAAGGAAAAAAGATACTACACCCCTAACGTTTAGGTGCCACGACTTGTTTTTGATCAAATTAATCAAAGTTAAAACTATTTTGAATATTATGTAAAAAAATAATTTTTGTATTATTAATAGGAAGATATTTTGCTAATTGTAAAATCTATTTAAACCAAAGATTTATTTAAAATCTTTTAAATAAATATAAATATATTATCAAAATAAATATAATAATTTAAAATTTTAATATTATTTTAAATGTTAAAAATAATTTAATGTTACTAATCTACTAGATAGATTATATTATTTATATTATATTTGTATTAATTAAAAAATTTTAAATTTGATATTCTAATTACTATATTAAATGGGTATTATAGTTTTTTTTTAGAAGAAAAGTAAGACTTTCATTGCTTCAACTTTGTGAATACATCCAAAATGGCTTGAGGAATTTCATTGGCCCATACAACTGACTCTTTAAAGACTATGGCAAATTTCGCCAGACAATGAGCTTCTAAATTACAAGTTCTGGGGGTATGCTCAATCCTGACAAACTCAAACTGCCTACACATGCTTTGAATCTCTGAAATCACCCAAAAAATTTCGGTCCTGCTTCCTAACTTGTTGTTGACTAAATTAGTCACTTCCAGACAATCTATTTCTATAATCACTGACTGCATTTTTGCTTCTGTTGCAACCTGGACCCCCCATTCCACAGCTTCAGCTTCTAAGTATCTTGCTTCTCCTCTAAATGGTACAGTTTTGATAGCTGCCATCACTAGTTTGCCATCAGACCCTCTGTCCACAGCTCCTAGCCCGGCTGTTTGCGATTCAACATGGATGGCTGCATCAACATTTATCTTATAGGTTCCAATTGGAGGAGGTTCCCATTGCTTTTTACATTTCTCAGACCTTGACTTGAGGGCATTATCTCCAACCTCTCTCACTCTCTGAAAAGCTCCTACCACAACTTCTGCTTTGGCTGTAGATACTAGATGGTTCACCTTTTGCCTTCGAAAATCTTCTTGTTTCTAGCATTCCATGCAACCCACCAGTAAGGTACTACCAACTCCATTTGAGATTTGGTCAATTTCTTGTACAAATCATGCATTGAACTCAACATATCTTGATTTAAACCGCCATGGAGCTCTACTGCAAAAAGGGCTTGCCTTCAAATTTTCTAGGAGATTTTACAATATAATAGTGAGTGAGTTATGGTTTCCACCTCTTTATTGCATAATCTGCAAATTGGAGTTGACAAGATCTTTTTTCTCCACAAGTTTTTAGCTGTGGGGAGAAGATTTCTAGCAGCCCTCCAAAGAAAGATTTTAATTTTATTCGGAAGGTTTAGAGTCCACAGATCCTTCCAGCATTTAGAAACATCACCAGAGTAACTCGGAGTGTCAGGGTATTTTATTTGAAGAGCAATTTGATAGCCACTTTTCACCGAATATTGCCCTTTTTTGTTAAAGTGCCACAACACTTCATCCTCTTATTTTCTTTTGGCAATGGAATTTTAATGATTGCCTATGCATCCTCTTTCATGAAGCTTTGCCGGATCAGACCTTCCCCCCAATTATTCTCAGCATCAATCATTGTAACCACTCTAGCATCCTTGTTTAGATTTGATGGGAAAATTGGTTTAAAAGTTGTTGGCCGAGGAATCCAATTATCTTTGAAAATTTGCACTCTATCTCCATTTCCAATTCTCCATCTACTTCCTTTCTATAGGATCTGTCTCCCTGATAATATGCTTCGCCATATAAATGAAGGGTTGCAGCCAGCCTTGGCGTGAAGAAATTCAGAATGATTATAGTATCTTGCTTGCATGACTTTGGCTATTAGTGAGTTAGGATACTGCAGCAGCCTCCATTCTTGCTTAGCAACCAAGGCTTGATTAAAGCAAGTAAAGTCTCTGGAGCCCAAACCCCCTCTACTTTTTGCAAAACTCAGCTTCTCCCATCGCGCCCAGTGAATGCCTCGTTTGTCTTCTTTGGAGGCCCACTAGAATATTGCCACTGTCCTTTGGATATAATCGCACAAGCCAGCCAGAATCCTAAACACACTCATGGCATAAGCTGGAATAGCTTGTGCCACTGCCTTAATAAGCACCTCCTTGCCTCCACTAGAGAAAAACCTATGCTGCCACTTTGAGATTTTGCTTACTACCCGGAGCTTCACTTCGCGGAAAAAATCAGTTTTTCTCCTCCCCACCATCGATGGAACACCGAGATACTTCTCATGTCTAGACACCACTTTGAGCTTAAAAATATCTTTGATAGCTGCAACCTGTCTTTCCGGGATCTTTTCGCTAAAAAACATGGAGGACTTATCATATTTTAACATTTGTCCTAAGGCTGAAGCATAACATTCAAAAAAGGCTTTGAGATGCTTGCAACTTTCAACTTATGCCTTTGCCAAAATCAGGTTGTCGTCCGCAAATAGTAAGTGAGAAATTGTTACTTCTTTGCTAAACTTTAAGCCTTGGATTAGCTTTCTTTTTTCTGCCTGCAGTAACAAATTGGAGAAGGCTTCTGCACATAAAATGAATAAACAGGGGGAGAGGGGGTAGCCTTGTCGAAGACCTCTTTGAGGTTGAATTAATCCCTTGGCGGTACCATTGATAAGCATAGAAAATGATGCAGTAGTTATGCAATTTAGAGTTAATTCTATCCACTTATCAGTGAATCAAATGGGTATTATCGTTAAAAGGACATCTTTGTGTCCTTTTTTGAAAATTTGGGTTTCCTCGAACTTTAAGAGTGTTGGTATCCTTTTTCCTTTTTTTTTTAATGGAAAGACTATTGATAAGAGGAGTTTGTTCAAATCCCTAATTTTTGTAGAAAAAATGAGTCAATTAAATCGTGTTAGTACAAATAGAAAAATAATGCGTTTAGGAATTGAAGCTTAGTTCTTTCAGTCCATAGCGGTCCCACGTTGGAGCTAGCAAGGGCTAAAGCCCTCGCTTGACTTTAAAAAATTTTTAAATTCATTTTGGTATTTATCCTATTTATAATTTGATTTATCCTAACTAAAATAACTAAATTGTCATGTATTTGTTTTTACATGTTATTTTAAAATCCCTTAAAAAAAAAGTCAAATCCCTAATTCTCATCGCTATCGTGTTAAATTGTTTTATGTAGCTTTGGACATGCAACTTCAAGAACTAAGCAATTGTTTTAATGAGGTGAATATTAAGTTCCTTCTATGTTTGGCATTTTTATGGCCCAATGGCTCTTTTGTAGATTTTGACAAATAGGAACTACTTCACTTTGTTCAATTTTACCGAAATGATTTTTTCCTAATAAATCTTATGGCACTTGAAATTCAACTGGATGTTTACATTATAGATGTGGGTTTTGACAACAATTTTTTAGGATTGACAGTGATTAATGAACTAGCAAGAAAAATGGAGACTGAAAAGAATAAATTGTATTCATTAATTTTTCTATTGGTGACATTAGCATTGATTTTACCATTGCTACAACTATAATAGAAAGGGTATTTTCAGCTATGGATTTTGTGAAAAAAAAAATAGTTTGGAAAATCGGATGGGAGATCAATGGTTGAATAGTAGTCTTGTTGTATGCATAGAAAAAAAAAATATTTTGTAGTCTTGATAACGAGGTTATTCTTCAACGTTTTCAATATATGAAATCACATGAAGGATTGTTACAGATGTATTGAATTAAATATTTTAACAAATTTTTCATTAATATTTTTTATTTGTTTACTATTTTTAAATTATATTATTATTGGACCTAGAACCTGCTCGGTTGAATTCCTGGCACAACCACTATTTCATGTCTTGGACACATTGTCACCCATACCATACCCTCTAAAAAGAAAAACAAAATTGTTAAGGGTGTGTTTGACACCCTCTAACATGAGAATGCATTGCATTATACAATGTTGTCTCAAGTTTCACTACAACAAATTGTCGCATTAAGCAAACCCGTTTGGGAGAAAAAGATATTATTTTTTAAGCCCAACTTAAAATTTTGAAATATTTTTTAAACCCACCTTGAAAAGTAATTAATAATTTTAAAATATTTAACTCACCAATAATATTTTTATTTGTAGAGTCTTCTCTAAATTAAAAAAAAATATTCTTTCATCATAAATTATAAAAGTTTGTGTATGTTAATAAATCATTTTCTGGTATAATAATAAAAAATACATAAAAAAAATATGTACTTAATTTATTTCTCAAACACACATTAGCACATCATTATTGCTGCAAATATATAAAAATAATAATATTCACATATATACTTCACCAATTAATTTTCGTTTAGTAGTGCTACACATTTCAAATTTTTATTTCAAAAATTTATCTCGAATGATACAACATTCATCAACTGAATGGTGCGATAATATAATTAATTCACTTGAATCTTATAAAAAATATCAATTACTTAATAAATAATACATCACATTGCCACATAACTTGGCATGAAATTTAAAATACAAAATTTTGTATATCTATCATTACTACATAATTTGAGATGGAATTTAAAATACAAATTTTATGATGTTTATCATTACTTATTATTTATTTTTATCTAATTCGGATTCATGTGGAATTTAATAATGTGGTGATGTGTGTGCTCTTAAAAGCAGAATCAATGGAGAATGGAGTCAACCTACCATGCAGCGCTGTATCTCATACAACGCATGCATGCAACTGGTACAACCGGTTTTTAACCGGATAATATAATGAAAATTATATTTTTATTTGTTTTTAATCTGAAACAATTATGAAAAAAATTGGAAAAAATGATAAAATTGTAATTGAATGAGGAAAAATATTGTAATAATTTAAAATTTAAAAATAGTATAAAAAAATATAAAAAAAAATTAACATATCACAAAATGGTTACATTCCTACTTATTTTGTCACCTTCCAATATTTATAATGCATATTTCAAGTTTACTTTTCAAATTCCTATTTTTCATGGTTATTTATCTAAATTTTGGTACGTTGTTTCAACTCATTTTCCCTCTAGTTTTTGGTTTCATATATCCACTCTTTTCATTAACTTTCAGCTTTTTAGGTGTATATTTCAAGTTTGTTTTTATATCTCTGTAATGTATTAAACTTTATCTATTTTTTGGTAAATTGTTCCGATTTATTTTTCTACCACTTTTTGGTTCTATATTCCTACTATTTTTATTGAATTTCAATATTTGGGTAAATATATCAAGTTTAGTTTTTATATCCTTACTTCTCATTTGAATTTATTAAATTCTTGGTAAATTATTTCAACTTTTGGGTTAATTTTTTCAACTCTTGTTCCTACCACTTTTTAGTTATATATTCCTACTCTTTTTATTGAATTCCAAAATTTTGTTTGGATATTTCAAGTTCAATTTCGAGATCCCTACTTTCCATTAGAATTTATCAAATTTTTGGTAAGTTATTTCAACTCATTTTTCCATCAGTTATTAGTTCTATATTTCCAGTTCTTTCATTAAATTTCCAGTTTTTAGGTTGATATTTCAAGTTTATTTTAATCCCAATATTCTTATTAGACTTTATTCTAAATTATGCTAAGGTGTTCAACCTATTTTTCCACTACTTTTGTTCAATATTCCTATTATTTTTATTGAATTCCAAATTTTGGGTAAATGTATCAAATTTACTTTTTAGATCCCTACTTCGCGTTTAAATTTATCAAATTATTGTTAAGTTATTTCAAATTTTTGGGTTAACTTCTTCTACTCTTATTTTCACCACTTTTTGGTTCTATATTCCAACTATTTTCATTGAATTCTAACATTTTGCTTGGATATTTCAGGTTTAATTTCTAGATCTCGACTACTTGTTAAACTTTATCAAATTCTTATTAACTTCTTCAAACTTTTAGGTTATGCTCTTCAACTCTTGTTTCCACCATTTTTTTGTTCTATATTTATACTCTTTTTACTTAATTCCAATATTTTTTGTGAATGTTTCGAGTTTATTTTTTGATCCCAACTTGTTGTTGGATTTATTAGATTTTGGTAATTCTTTCTGAGTTTTAGGTTAAGCTCTTCAACTTTTTTTTCCACCACTTTTTGATTTTATATTCCTACTCTTTTCATTGAATTCGAATATTTTACATAGATGTTTCAAGTTCATTTTTTAAATCCTATTTATTGTTGAAGTTTATCAAGTTATTGGTAAATACTTAAACTTTTGGGTTAAACTCTTCAATTGTTGTTTCCACCATTTTTTGGTATTATATTTCTATTCTTTTTATTGAATTCCAATATTTTAGGTAAATATATCAAGATCATTTTTTAGATCTCTACTGTCCGTTAAAATTTATCAAATTCTTTGTAAGTTCTTTCAACCTTTGGTTAACCTCTTCAACTTTTATTCCCATCAAATTTTGGTTAGATATTTCTACTCTTTTTATTGAATTCCAACCTTTGGGTGAATGTTTCAAGTTTATTTTTTAGATCTCTACTTTTCATTGGAATTTATCAAACTCTTGTTAAGTCGTTTCAACTTCTGGGTTATGTTTTTCCACTCCTTTTTCACCATTTATTGGTTCTATGTTCCTATTCTTTTTATTGAATTCTAACATTTGAGTAAATATATCAAGTTCTGTTTTCAGATCCTTGTTTTCCATTAAAATTTATCAAATTTTTTGTAAGTTGTTCCAACTTTTGGGTCAACATTTTCAACTTATTTTCTTACCAAATTTTGGTCCTATATTCCTACTCTTTTTATTAAATTCCAATATTTGAGTAAATGTTTCAAGTTTATTTTTTAGTTCTCTACTTTTCATTAGAATTTATTAAATTCTTGTCAAGTTGTTTCAATTTCTTTGTTAAGCACTTCCACTCATTTCCTACAATAAATTGGTTTTATATTCCTACTCTTTTAATTGAATTTCAATATTTTATGTGGATGTTTCAAGTTTATTTTCCAGATCCCTATTCATTGTTGGAATTTATCAGATTATTAGTAGATACTTACAACTTTTGGGTTAAGTTCTTCAACTATTATTACCACCACGATTTGATTATATATTCCTACTTTTTTTTATACTAAATTCTAATATTCTGGGTTAATATTTCAAGTTCATTTTTAAGATCTCTACTTCTCATTGGAATTCATCAAATTCTTTATAAGTTGCTCCAACTATTGTGTTAATCTCTTCAACTCTTTTTTCCACGATATTATATTCCTACTCTTTTTATTGAATTCCAACATTTAGGTGAATGTTTCAAGTTTATTTTCGGATCTCTACTTTTCATTGGAATTTATCAAACTCTTATCAAGTTATTCCAACTTTTAAGTTTTGCTCTTCCACTCCTTTTTCCACCATTTTTTGGTTCTATATTCCCACTCTTTGTATTGAATTCCAATATTTTGATTAGATGTTTCAAGTTTATTTTTTATATTTCTACTTTCTTTTAATCAATTTCAACTTTATTTTCAAGATTTTTTGGTTACATATTCTAACTCTTTTAAGTGTATTCTAATATTTTGGCTAATGATCCAAGTTTACTTCATAAATTCATGATTTCCGTTATAATTTTTCAACTTTTTAGTAAATTATTCCCACTTTTAGGTTAAATTATTCCTACTCTTTTACACCTTACAATGGTTTTATATTCCTATTATTTTCATTATATTCCAACACTATAGATACATGTTCCATGTCCTTTTTTTCAACTAATAATAATATTACTTTTTTAAAATAACAACAATATCAGTAAGGTCAATTATATATAACCCCTTATTATTTTAACAAATATCAATTTACTATAAAATACTGAATTTTTTTTTATTGCAACCCTTTATCATTTTCAACGTTTTGGGTCCTTAATTTAAGTCCTTTTTTTTTAATCTTCGTTACTTCATGAGTTCTTCTGAATTTGAATGTATATATACTTAAGCTTTTAATCTTTATACATATTTATTATCATTTAATCATTTTAATTAATAGTATTTAGTTATATTTAAAAAAATTTATGCATTTATTTCCATCTTTCTCTTTACTTTTCAAACTAAATGCTTTAATTTTTCATAACTTCAACGGTATATAAATAAATAACAATTGAGAATGATTGCAATTGTAAATGAAATTATCATGCCCTATTAAGTTATCCAGTGCACTAAAAAATTAACCAAATCAAAATTTTTGTCCATTTGTTTATAAGAATTTTTTACAAGCTTCTGGGAAAATAATTTTTTTATCCATTCGTTTAAAATTTTTGTCATTCTATTTCTTTTCAAATAATTTCTTTGACTTCAACCAAAATTCATTTTAACAGCTTTGCATGCAATTGTTATACTCCTCAAACATTTTATTTTTCAAATTGTTATGATCAAATAAATTATATATTTATTATACGATTATTCAATGAACCATTAAAATTAATATGTTATATCAAAGTTTTAAAGGTTGGCAAAAATGCTTTGTTTGTACTTGAAAGAGAAAAAAAGATTAAAAAAAATCGTTATTTCATTATTTTGAGAGATTATTCTAATCATTAATTTGATTATCCATACTTGATCTTTTGACCTCTACATAAACATTTGTTCATTTATCATTTCCCATTTTGCTATGAAAAAATTTATAATTTGAAAAATAAAATTCTATTTCAAATAAAAAATGTCTAAATTCAAGTTTTAGATCATGATAATTTTAAATAAAAAATTAGAAAATTCTAATTCTTTTGAACCACTTTCTCCATTTTAATTATTTACGTTTAAAATAACCTTATAAATTTATTTTCATCTTTCTCTTTACTTTTAAAAGAATTTCCTTAATTTGTTATAACTTAAACAATAATTGCTATGCTTCTCAAAAAATTTTATCTTTTAAAAAGTTAAGGCAAACGTAAGTTATAACTTCCAAAATATTTTAAATTAATAAAATTGATGCTAATTTATTTGTATTAAAACATCAATTTTTTTTTCTATCATTTCAACTTGATTGGATTTCTTTTTTTTTTAACGTAATTTTATTTATACTTACTTTTGATGTTTCGATATGTTACACCAAAGTATACTTTTTTTATCTCAAAAATAAATTATATTAAGTCAATTATTCAATTACAGAATCAGTTCTTCAATTTTTCTGACTTGACTAAAATCATTTTTAAAAGTTTTTTACAGCTTAATTTGGTACTAAGAGAATATCACTTTTTTTTTAAAATCACTTTAATTGTTGAATTTGGCATGTCCTTTGCAAATAAAATAATAAATACCCTATTAATTGTTTGCGATGCACTAAAAATTTAGGTAAACTAAAACTTCCATTCATTTAAACAGATGTCATAAGACAATTAGAATTTTTCACAAGCTTGTGACCAAATAGCTTCAAAAACTTAAATCAATTTATAGCTTCCACAAACTAAGACTCCAGCTGCTGCTCATTTTAGATTTCAAGTATCTACACATAAAAAAAAAAAAAAAAACAAATGACATTAGAAAACACAATGCAATCGCAAAGTAAACAACAATATTTAGAATTTCAAAGGCATGATCCAAATTCTTAGGTAGGATCAAATAAATTTGGTTTTCAACAGAAAAACTCAGACTTTTAATCTAAAATTAACACAAAATATATTTTCATTTAACATATATATTTTGAGGGATTTATTAATAGCAATATTCAATATATTAAAATTACTCTCGACTTGCATAATTGTTCGATGCAACTTTTATGTCTACTTTCATTTAACGACCAAGTGATCTTTGGAATAAAGAGAAAGATAACAATACATCAAGAATTACCAAGATAAAAATTCCATTTACCCACAAATTCATTTTAACTAGTAACAAGTGATATAAAATTAAACAATACGGCATGTAGATATCATATAAAAAATAACAAGTAAATGTTTCTTTATTTTAAAATAGCAACTCAAATCATATTACATGTTACAACTATAATCCAAGGAATTAAGGCAAGCAACACAATCCAATAAACAATAAAGCAAATAAAATTAAATCTAACAATCAAACAACTACAATTTCAACTGAAACATTAGAGACTATGCAAGTTTTAGATCATTAAAATATCTCTGATAGCTAAAAGAAAAATGCTAATCAATTACATTGGCAAAAATACTCAATTAAAATTGAATCTTCTTCGCAATGCTGAAACACTAGTTGAAGTTCCCATTAGTAATATCACTGAAATATAATCAAAACTTTAGACATTACAGAATTAGTTAAAAATATACAAAAAAGGAGTAGATTACTTTACAATTCCTAAGATATTGCAATACCACAAATATAACAAATTAAAATAACAAGAGTTCAATCTCTAATTTTCTATCATTTCCATTCATGCTATGAATTATTGTTTCATATCATATTTTTATTTACTCCTATGATTAAAGAAAACTGTAATGAGCATATCAAAATCCTCCACATGAAAAATTAAAGATAGAAACTCAAGAAAAAAATGGAAAAAGAATGAAAAATGGGAGAGGCTGCAACAAATGACTGAATAGGGACAACATTCATATCAGGAAGCAAACAAATGTTTATGCAAAATAATTTAAGAAATATTAAGGAGCCACAAAACAAAGTCATCATAGCTAATTCAAATAATCAAAACCATATCTCAATCCATAAACAATGACACAAGAGGTTACATAAAATTAGAGGAAAATAGACAGTGCTACCAGTTCAAGCACTAGAGAGTGGAGATTGAAATAAAAATTGAAATGCAGAGATGCAAATTAATTTGGCAACACTTCCAAATTATCCATCACCATGTAAGTCACCACACATTAGCCATCCTCACTTTTCTGGTTTTTAAGAAGCCTTACCAAGCTTTCACAGCTTGAGCAAATTGTCATTTTTTCATTCTAAGACAATAAATAAGATGAAGATAAAACCTTCTGCCTTGCGACATTTTGTCCTTATTGGAAAAGGGCTTACTTGCTCCTCCAACTTACAATTTTTTCAAAGGAATAAGATTTTAGAAAATACCCATGATCAATTGTAAACTCAAAGCTCCATACTTAATCCATCAAAAATACAGAGCAAGGACTCAAACACCTATACTTAATCGATCAAAATACAGATCAAGGATATACAAAAAGAAAAGATCAATGTGCCATAAAAAGATATTCCCAATATTTTGAATTAATTAGAGACTAAGAACTATGGACAACAAGCATAAACCTGGCAGTAATGACATTTGATAAGCATGTCCAGGGCATTACCCAAGTGATATTAGCAAAAGTAAATCTTGATAAAACATTTCCAAAGACAAAGAGTCAAATACAAGGGCAACCCTCACCACCCATGAATTCTTACATACACATTAAAATTAAATCTCAGCTTTTTAATATCAGAAATTAGTCACCAGTCTCATCTGAATTCTGTAGTATTTCCTACTTTAGATCAATTTGTAGTATGTTGTACGTTTATGCTTGGCCTTAATGATTACCATGTCAGTAAAGAATAAGTGAAATAAAATAATTGAACTTAAAAGCACTTGTTAGAAAGAAATGGATGCTAAATTACTAAATTACTAATACACACCTAAAGATCCATGGTCATGCTTATTCTATATATATTAAAATAAATCAAAATGTGTGTGTGTGTGTTTTTAATAACACATCATCATTGACAAAACAAACCTCAACAACCAAGTCTATAACACATCATCACTGATAAAAGAAGCCTCAACAAATCAAGCATACATAAACAAGAATTTATGAAGATATAAATAATACAGAATTACAGGTAAGCCTATATAACCCAAGCGAATCACTTTTGGCTGTGTGGTTGATAAAATAAGAATTTAGGCATTAAATCATTTGTACATTAAGGTGCAAAATATCAAGTGCACAATCAATATACTTCTTCTAATCATACTGCATAGGAATAAAACTTTGTATCATTTAGAGTACCAAAATTCCATCTTGAAGATGCAATTAAAGTGAACAACTCAAAACAAATTAAATGAAACTCTAAACTAATTAAACAAGCATTAAATCAAAATATAACCGTGGTGTCAAAATCAAAGCGAATAAATTTAATTCTTTAAGTGAGTAATAGAGGAAATACCTAAATTTCGAGAATCAAAGTCGATAAAAGCTGAAAGGCTTCTGTATGTTTTTCGTTCTTCAAGAATTAAAGACGAAATTAAAAAATGAGAGCTGTAAATTGAGAAGAAGTGCCGAATCACTAATTAGAAGTTATTATTAAAAGGAAATTGATGAGATTTTTGTTCTTTATTGTTATAAAAGAAAGAGAGCAACCTTCACCCTTTGATTCAACTCGCTAGTCTAGGGTTTGTGTGCAGAGAGAGTTCATGGAGGAAAGTGACAAGACGGTGAGAGCTGGTGAGCTGGTGGCTGATATGCAGGACGGGGACGGGGATGGAAACGGCGACTGCGATCTGGGGACGGAAGGAACGAAGACGGCGCGACTACTAGGATGGTGGCTGGTTTGAGATGCTTGAGCACGGCTGAGGCGAGGGGCTAGGGTTTTCAACAATATGAAGTACTAAAGTGTTTATATTTTCGGGGTAAAAAGAAAAGCTATATAAGGTTTTCAATTTTATATAGGAAAACATTTCAAAAAAATTAAAATTTAATAAATCATTCTTTCATATTGGCGGTAGTTTTACCGCCTAAATCAAACCTTATTACATTTCATTCTAAATGTTTATTATAGTAATACAAATAAAAAATATCAAAAAATTATTAATACGAATAAATTTAATAATATTATCCTTATACAATTGGATACATAATTTATATTCTATTTGATGACTTATTTTTATATGTTTATATTTCAATGATACTTGATTTTATAATCTACCAATATTGTAATAATTTTGTAACACTAATAAATGAATTGAACATTTAGTATACAAATAATATAACGAAATATAATATTGCACATTACTCAAATAATTTGATTTAATTTAAAAACGTTTCTAAATTATTCAATATTAGTAGTATTTAGATTGTAATTACCCAAGGTTATGACAAAAAGTATATTGATACCTCATGATTTAGTGAAATTGTTATATAAATCTTGTTTTGAATAATTATGTTCATATGGAATATCAGTGGGTCACTTTAGCTAAAGGACATAATTGTCTAAAAAGAGGAATATGTGATTATTTTTTAAAATAATAAGGGTCTTCGAGACAATTTCACAAAACACGGGCTGTTTGTTATCTCTTTTTCTAATATTTACAATGCAATGTGAATAAGAATTGACATTATAATTAACAATATTACTCAGCTCCAAGGGGACGGTTGTATGGTTTCTTCATTTATTGCTACCGAGTAAAACTCATGAGAGATTGTAAGAGTTAAAAAGTTATATTTGTCATCTCCCAACCATACCCCTAAAATAATAATATTAAATTAACAATATTCTAAAAAAATAATAATGTCATAACTGAATTTAGTTTAATCGAATTAATATTGACCAAGTGCTAGCCATGATAGTTATTAACAACTTTTTTTTAATACTGATTACACATCAAATTATCACAAACAATGGATATCTCTACTCCACTCGCATTTCGCAAGGGAAAAAAACTTGCAAATAACTCCACACGATCATGCATAATGTTTAATTGAGAGAGTTTGAGTCCATGAGAACTCAAACCCCTACCCTCACAATCATGGTTAACTGTGAGGGTAGAGATTCACCGCTAGGCTAAAGGCCCATTGGAGTTATTAACAACATTAAAAAAGGAAAAGACTTAGTGTGTGAATTATGATATCATTAATCACAATAACACTAATAAAAATAGATTAAAAATTAACAATACGTACTTAATTGTCCATTACAAGTATTTGTAGAAATTATTGTGACTTAAAAATAGTGAATAAATAAAATCATAAAAGTAATACATAATATAATGAATAAAGTAATTAATTTCACATTAATTTCTATGAATTAATTTACACAAGAGATTGTTTTTGAGTATTATTTAAAAATATCAAACATTAGATTTTTTATACTTGTCTAATATAGAAATATTATAGGTCTAAATATTTATACTACATTGTAATATCTAAAAATTGATAAAACATTATGATAAATTTTTTTATATAAAACATTCTTAACTTTATAATGTAATATTAAAAATTAATTGGTCAATTTATTAATTTATATTTAAATATTATTCTAATTAGTATAGAAGTCTCATATATTTTACGTGTTTTCATGTTATTCGGAGAAAAAAAAAAGTAGTGTATTTTCAAGTTAAATTGAGGGGTTCTTTGGTAGTGTTCTACTTTGAACTGATTATTTTGATATTTATTTAAAATGAGGGTAGCTGTATGATAATTACCTTTAATATTTTCCTGTTTCATAATTGATATTGGTGGCCGGTTACATCCGCAATAATAAAAAAATAATAAAGGCAGCTGCATGACATACAGAGCTGTATTACAGGCCGACCCTGGAGAATGAGAATGTGAAAACGACACCTTTCCGAAGTCAACGAACAAAAAGTCGTTCACACTTCCCACGAAAACTAATTGGTGGCCAATAAGTTACTGCCTCTTGGAGGTGGATTCCTCGACAATCAATTTCAATTACTTTTGTGCGTACGTGGTGCACATTCTAATAAACGAGAAAAACGTGCCCCAAACGTACCATACACGATTGCATGTAGTGCGCTTTGACCAACGAGGATCCACTGATGTGGGTTGTTATGATTTAGAGTTGTACTATACATTCTACATTATTTATTTTAAAAAAATTATTTTGAATGATGTGATATTTATTAATTGATTAGTGAAGATAATATAATTAATTTATTTAAATCTTATAATTAATTTACTTAAATCTTATAAAGAATTACCAATCAATTAATGAATGAAATATCATTTGGGACAATGTTCAATGTTAAGCTGAGTTTTTACTAAACATTGAATCAATAGTTGTAAGATAAAATAAAAAAATTAAAATAATTCTAATTATTAATAAAATATACTTCACTGAGGCACCAACTATATATAGTTGTAGTTTGAATAAAATATACTCGAAAAATTAGCTTACCTTTATCTATTGATCATCTTTGAAAAACTTTGTAATATTGTAGTAACATAAATAAAGTTTTGCTACAAATTTTCTTATCCTATCCTAAAGGATTTGCTTCCAAATTTTTAAATTTATAACTGTTGACTTATTTTATAAGAAAAGAGAAGCATTAATAGTTATTTTTGTCCACAAATAAATGACAGCTTTTTATCATTTAATTTGACGGTAGCTTAATCTTCATCTACCAATATGAGCAACAGGAGATTTTATCGACTTATCTGGGCCTGGTTGCTATTTATTTAGTTGTAAAGTAAATGAGGCAATTGAAAACTGAATAATAGGTTGAGAAATATTGCTAAAATGATTAGTAACTTCATTCTCAGACCACAAAATTGAACGATCAGAGTGGAATTAAGTTTAAGATTTTACATATCCTCAACAGAATTTATAATTATGAGCATAAAAATTTATAATTAAAACTATTCGATAATTGTTAACATAAAAAACGTGACTAGGCATTTATAATCTATTCTAAACCTTATTACCAATAAAAATCTCCCTGACAGCAGATAATTTTGTTACAACTTCTGTCATTTGCATTCGCTCGGATGGAGATTCCATTGAGCAGGCAACTCCAGTTCTCACTACAGCTACCAAGCACTCCTCAATTCTGATTATTTCGTTCTCATGACTCCTAGTGCTGCTCGGCCCCCTTGCTTCCATCAGCAGTGAAGGGTCAACAATTCCCATTACTTTTTTCGGCAGAGCCATCTTGGCATATCCATGGAGAGTCAAGCCATCATTGAACATGTTATCAGTTGGTCTTCTTCTGGTAAACATCTCAAGCAACAAAATTCCGAAGCTGTACACATCTCCTGTCATGGATAAATCGCCGCCCATACCATACTCTGGCCAAAAATATATACACATACCATATTCTTTGTGTTAGATGCTTAGATTAAGTGCTTATATCATGTGCATATAGTATATTATTTAAAAGATCACAATATCACATATATATGGAAAAAATAATTACCTGGGGCAATATAACCAACAGTTCCTTTCATCCCAATTGAACTTGATTGACCTTCAGGAGCTATAAGAAATGAGTGGTTCGGCAGAAATCTAGCTAGCCCAAAGTCACTCACATGGGCAACCATGTCATGATCAAGTAAAACGTTGCTTGGCTTTAGATCGCCATGAACAATTGGTTGTTGGCAGTGGTGGTGAAGATATTCAATTACACAAGCCACTTCAATGACTATGTTTAGTCTTTGAATGAGATTTAAACTGCCCACTTCATCATTGGTAGGGTGCAACCAATCCTCTAAACTTCCACATTGCATGTATTCATAAACAATTGCCTTGAAATCAGCACCTTTAATATCAATGCTTGAGCAGATAGTGATGATTTTGATGAGATTCCGATGACGAATGTTTCTTAATGCTTCACATTCGGCAACAAAACTCTTTGTTGCACCTTTTTGATTCAGACTCATTACCTTCACTGCTACTGACATTCCGCCCTCGCCTAGATTTCCCTTGTACACAAAGCCAAAGCTTCCCTTGCCGATTCTGTTTGATGAAGAAAATTCTTTTGTTGCCTTACTTAGCTCAGCATAAGAAACTATTGGAAATTGTTGTTCCATCAACAGTGCACTTGATAATTTATGTGCAAGTTTGGTTCTTCGAGTATAAACAACAATAAAGCACATTAATAAGCTGAGAACTAACCCAATCACCGGAATCACAACTTTGAGAAGAGTAATAGTTTCTTTTCTTCGTCCAACCGAATGGCAGGCTGGTAAATGCAATTCACCTAAACCTCCACAAAGCTGTTCATTCCCAGTTAAAGAAATTCTTGTTTCATTGCTGAACACTCCTTTTTTTGGTACCTCGCCCTCAAAGTGATTGTAAGATAGGTTTAGGTACTCTAAGAAGGGTAGATCCTGAAGATGTATTGGGATTTGGCCAGACAAATTGTTACATGAAAGATCTAGCTCTTTAATGCTTTTTAAGGCATTCAGAGACTGCGGGATGCTTCCATTAAATGAATTGCCCTGCATAAGAAGATACTCTAAGGTTGTACAAGCACTTAGAGTAACAGGAATCTCATTGGAAAAATGATTTCTAGATATATCCAATTGAACGAGACTTTTCAAGTTACCCACCTCTAGTGGGATAGAACCACTAAAATGGTTTTCGGACAAATCTAAGAGTTTTGAAAGAGGTGTTATCCCAAAAATTTGTGGGGGCAAAGTACCATTGAGTTGATTGTTGGGGGCACTCAATTGCATCAAATTCTGACATTTGCCGAGGGGATAGAACCACTAAAATGGTTTTCGGACAAATCTAAGAGTTTTGAAAGAGGTGTTATCCCAAAAATTTGTGGGGGCAAAGTACCATTGAGTTGATTGTTGGGGGCACTCAATTGCATCAAATTCTGACATTTGCCGAGGTATGAGGGTATACTGCCTTGCAATTTATTGAATCCTAATTGAAGGATATTTAATAATGTGAGGTTACCGATTGAGTCAGGAATGATCCCCCTTATGTTGTTTCCAACCAAGCCGAGATATTGCAGGTTTCTGAGCTCACCAATGGCAGGAGGAATAGTGCCTGTTAACTGGTTATACTCTAAACCCAATCCATTAAGATTGAAAAGATTTCTTATTTCAGAAGGTATGGTGCCTGATATTTGATTCCCTGCCATGGCGATTAAGGTCATTGTTGTCGAGAGGTTGGCTATAGAATGTGGTAGAGCACCTCCAAATCTATTAAAAACTAAACCAAGCTTTACCAACTTACTACAGTTTGTGAGAAGGGTTATAAAATCAAGATCAGTAGATGTCCTTGTTCCTAAATTATTTCGACCCAAATAAAGCTTACTTAGATTCGGAAGACTGTTGAAATTGATTCTCACTTGCCCACTGAAATGATTTTCGTTAAGCTCAAGCCATTCAAGTTTTGAAGCATTGGACAATGACTGCGGGAGAAAACCTGTAAGATTGTTTTGAGCTACTACTAGGACGGTCAGTTTTGGAAGATTGAAACCTAAGCAGACGGGAAGACTTCCTTTGAATCTATTTTTAAATAGATAAGCCTCGTCTAGGGAAGAGATGTTACAAACTGAAAGAGGAAACATACCAGAGAAATCATTTTCACTTGTGCCTAAGTAGTTCAAGTTTCTTAGTTGACCTAGACTATCAGGAATTCTCCCATCCAATTTATTTCCCGCGATGTCAAATGTCTGGAGAGCTGAGAGATTCCCAATGGAAGGTGGGAGCTGCCCTGTCAACTGATTATCGTACAAGGACAAGCGCTCAAGTTTCAACCAGTTGCCGATGATTGCTTGAATCTCTCCCACAAGGTTGTTAGTATGGACCCAAAAATCGAGGAGGTTAAAACAACGAGACAAGTTGGTTGGAATCTTACCTGAAAAAGAATTGTTTGAGAGTACTATAGTTTCAAGCCTGAAAAGACGACCAACTTCTTTCGGAATTTGACCGTGAAAACTGTTGTTTGCCAGGTTGATGACTCTGAGGAAGCTCAGATTTCCAATGTAAGGAGATAAGAAACCTCCTATGTTTTGGCTTTCAAGATCTAGCTCTGTTACCCTTTGGTGCCGATGACCACAAGTTACGCCTGTCCACTGGCACAGGTTGATAGAATTGTTCCATGACTTTGTAACCCCAAGTGGATCCTGAAGCTGTGACTTTATGGCAAGCAATGCGAGGCGATCCATCTCGTTTGAATCGGCGAAACAGCTATGAGAATTAAGCAAAAACAAGCTGATGCACCATAAGGAAATGGCAAGGCTGCTAATGGAAATGGAATTTAGCATGTCTATGAGTTTGAGGCTGGGGATGAGATGAAGCTGTTCAGAATGTCTGAACGATTGTTTCAACTTCGTGTGAAGAGTGGGCCTTTAAAGCACAAATGAAAAATTTTCTGCATTCACAAATTTTTATATGGGGTCGGTAGCCCACCAAACGTATATTTTGACCAATCAAGCTGTTGAAATATCATTTATGACAGAGTAATGGACAACGTCATTGATATTTTATAACTGCATTGTAGCCGGCACCATGCCGGCTCTCAAAAAAAAGAGCCCGGCTGTCTTTGGCTGCCATTTGGCAGCCAAAGACTTGTTAACCTTTTGCACCTTTTTTAAAAAAGAAATATTAAAAAAATACAAAATAAAAATGAAAAAATATAATATAATATAAAAAAATAATATTTTATAATATAATTAATAGAAATAAAAAATAAAGAAATTGAAAATAAAAAAATTTTATCACTAGAATAATTCAATAAAAAATTTTTTCGCTTGTTTCATGTTTGGCGTCTGAGTTGCATACTTTACATGATAAGTTGCATATTTGGCGTAAAATATTACAGATTTCATGTTTAACGTCAATTGTTGCATGTTGAATGTCAGGACTCACGATTGCATGTTGAATGTCACGACTCACGATTGCATATTTAACGTTAGATGTTGCATGTCCTAAATAAAGTCAAAAGAAAGAATATTCTCGAATATTCTCGAATATTCTTGCATGTTTCATGTTTGACGTCAAAGTTGCATACTTTACGTAATAGGTTGTATATTTAACGTGAAAATATTGTAGGTTTCATATTTTACATCACTTGTTGCATATTGGGAATCACGGTTGCATGTTTCACGTCCAATATTGCATGTTCTCAATAAAGTCAAAATAAAGAATATTCTTGCTCATTTCATTTTTGACGTCAACGTTGCATGTTATACATGTATGTTGCATATTTAACGTGAAATGTTGCTACATCCTTTAGCCTCAATGCCCGACATTGTAGCTTTAGCGACAATTAACAGAAGAAACGTCTACATCCTTAAGATTTTAACAAACGTCTGTATCTTTACGATTTGAGAGATCTTATTAGAAAGACTCCTAAATTTTTAATAAGGATAAATTTTTTTTCTTTGAATTATAATATTTTTAAAATTTTTTTAATTCAAAAAATTAACTCTAATATTATAAAAATAAGAAATATTTTATTAAAATAAATATAATAATATATATATTTTAAAATAATTTTATTATTTAATTTTAATATTTTACATACTTTATTATGTTAAAGTAAATTCATAATAAATAGAAATATAATATTAAAATAAATAAATAATATTAAAATTTTTTAAATATTATGTAAAATAGTAATTTTAATATTATTAATACATGGGATATTTATTAGTTGTAAAATCTATTTAACCCAAAGATTTATTTGAAATCCTTCAAATAACTAAAAATATATTATTAGAATAAATATAATAATTACATATTTCAAATTATCTTAAATATTTTAATAATATTAGTCTACTAGATTGATTATATATTTTTATATTATATTCGTATTTATTAAAAAAATTAAAGTTAATTTTTAGTTACTATATTTAAAGAATATTATAGTAGAAAAGTGGTTTCAGTGTTTTTTTCCAAAAAACTTAGGGATGTACATGACATTTTTCCTAAATTTTGTAAGTGTAACTATCTTTTTCCAAAAAAGTAATTAAATTATAGTCATATACTTACAGTAAAAACAAGTGACATGTACTAAATTTTAAAAAATTTAGAAGAGTTCAGAATAAGAGAAATCTTAATTCTATTAAATTAGCTGTACTGTTACTGAACTGATCGTATGCGATTTGATTATCAAGTTGGTTCAAAATCCCAAAAGAAATAAATCTAGTGGGTCTCCATACAATTGAACATAAGGAGCTTTATGTAATAGCTAGTTAATTTTAATTGGTTTATTAGATAGTTGAGGACCCGCTTCTTATTTTCCGAGTAGAAATTTGCACATACTTACAAAAATTATTGGAATTGATTGTCAAGGAATCCACCAAAACAATCAAATACTTGATTAACATTTTTGTTTGTTTTTCTCTCTATTTTCCAAAAGTA
Source organism: Citrus x clementina (assembly GCF_000493195.1). NCBI lineage: Eukaryota > Viridiplantae > Streptophyta > Magnoliopsida > Sapindales > Rutaceae > Citrus > Citrus x clementina. Next base: position 17,009,134 of record NW_006262075.1, read on the forward strand.
GATTATATGGCTTAGGGTGCGTTTGGTATTGAGGTTGGGCAGCTGTAACTTTTAAGCTACAGTACTAAAGTGTTTGGTAAACAGTAGATACTATACCTTGAAAGTTATATTAATATGATTTTTCACTTGTATAATAAAAAATATATTATATCTTTAATAATTTGTCAAAATTATTATTTAAATTTTATATTTACTATATATTATTAATTTTTATTTTATAATTACAGTTTATTTTTTCACAGCAGCTGTAGTTTAAAAACTACAGCACCTCAATTCCAGACAGGACCTTATTTGACTTAGTTAGAGGTGGCTTTAGAATTAGGCAAACTAGGCGGTTGTCTAGGTTCCATATTTAGGAAGGTCACAAGTTTAGGATATTTATTTATTAATACAATAATAATTATTATTCTAAGATTCTAATTCTTTTAAGTTAAGTATATATTATAAGAAAACATAATTTTTAGGCATCTCCCTTTTATTACTCTCATTCATAATTATCTTTATATTTGATAATCTTCACCTTAGAAGTATTTTCTTTTATAAAAATATGATTTTTACAGTATAAAAATGATTCAAACACTTTGGAACTTTATTTTGTTAATGATTGCAAGAAAAAAATTCAATACTTTCTCTTTCCAAAAAATAACCACTATATTAAAATTATTTATGTCAGATTTTAAAACTTTTAGTATTCTGCTAACTCTACTTAAAACCTCAAAACTAATAGATATTGAATCATTGATGTTCAGCTAAAAACTTTTTTGCTCTTGTATCTACAATGAAAATTATTTTGATATTCTCTATAAAATTCATTGCCATCATCTAACATCTAACTATTATATTCATCTCAACTAGTCAACTTTGTATGTACTGTAATTTTAATTATTTTATTTTAAATGATTAGTGTTGATGCAGAAATCTGATCGCCCTTTGCCCGACCAAATTGGATCACCAACGGTTGTATTGATGATGATGAGAAGGTTGCACTCCACAAGCTATTGCACTTACCTGAGCTCCTTGGACTCAAATGACTTGTCTTCTTCTTTCCAGACCTGCGTGCACAGAAACAAATCAGATGTGCCAGTGGTTTTTCCGGCGCAAACCCTCCGATGCTTAAGTCAGTATGCGGGGTTTACGGGAAAACTATATGATTTTTGTTTATGCACGTTAACTGTAATGTGTTTAGAGAAAAGTGTATTCGGGATGCTTGTGTAGTAATGCCTGGTATCAATTTGGCAGAGTTTCCCTCTCTCACTTTTTTTTTGTCTATCCTTTTTTATCGATTTCTCAGCTTTTTATAGGCTGTCATCCCACTTTCTCAGAGTATTTTCCATGCCTGCCATATTCGGGTGATTAAGGGCCTTAATGGGTCTTCAACAACCGAACGTGGATAAACGTGGGGCGTCGTGTTCTCTCCCGCGATTTGGGGCATGGCGAAACTGTCGTGTGTTTATGAGGTTGTGTCCTCTCTCTGAGTGACAGGTACCTGGTCGGTATTCGTTTTTGGTTGGCATGCGTCCCATAAAAGATACACTACTAGGAATCTGCTCGTAACATTCAACTAGGGAAATTTGCCCCCGGATAGGAAATGGGAAAATGCCTGATTGATACTTTTTATTACTCAACAATTAGTATGCTTATTTTTTTAATTTAATTTAATTTTTTTATTTGTTGTGTTGATATATGGCTTGAATCAGCTATGAAATTTGTGATATAAATAGCATAAATGTTGACAATTGAATTAGATTAGTTAAAGTTCTTTTGAAAATAAGTAGGCATCTTTATTATTATTATTCTTATTATTCTTATTATTATTTTGGGATCTTACTAATAATGGTTGAAATTCAAGATATTATTTAAGATAATTAAATTTTTCACTATTTAATATTCCTTTAAAGTCCTGTTATTTAATATAGAAAGGCCTCCAAATAAAAGTTTGTCTAAACCCTCCAGAGCCGGCCTTGGACCCAATAAAGTACATAGTGAAGTATAGTGGTGATAATGATGATTATGTGCCATGCGTGTTTAACAAGCAAAATGCATGTTTATTTCTTTTTTTTTTTTTAAAGTTGTTATTGATTTATCAACTTAAAAAAATTATAATTTATGATCGAACAGTTTTAGTTTTTTAATTTGTCATTTATTAGTGAAGATCCTAAGAAAAAAATTAGTTAAACTTGACTTAAAATTGTTAATCACTTTTTAATTTAATGGTGTGAACTAAGATTCTCTCCTGATTGAAACTTGTGTTGAGTAGAAATTTATATGTTGATTGATGATTAATAAGTAAAACAAATATAAAGAAATCAAATTCTATCCATATATTATGTTAAATGACACATGACATACGATTATTAAAAGTTCAAGAGAGCTCATATCACAAGAGAATTCTAATCCTAATGACGTAGATATAGTTTCACCTCATTATGATGATCAATATTCGAGTCTATTTGTATGGTTATAAATAACCTCTTTCTTTAAGAGTAAATTTCCAAACTAATGAGCTTCAACTATCATACTTGAAGTTAGGATCTGAAAATAATATTTATGCATCCTATAAAATATGGCTAAAGCTACAATGCGGGGTATTCAACATGCAACAACTGGTGTTAAACATGAAATCTGCAACATTTTAAGTCAAATATGCAATCTATCACGTAAAGTATGTAATTTAGATGTCAAACATGAAACGAGTAGAAAATTTTTTTATTGAATTATTCTAGTGATAATTTTTTTCATTTTTAATTTCTTTATTTTTATTTCTATTAGTTATATTATAAAATACTATTTTTTAAATTTTATTTAATTTTTTCATTTTTATTTTGTATTCTTTTAATATTTCTTTTTTTAAAAAAAAGGTGCAACCGGTTAACAAACCGGTTGCACAAGTCTTTGGCAGCCAAAGACAGCCGGGCTCTTTTTTTGAGAGCCCGGCATGGTGCCGGCTACATTGCCGTTGGCATTGTAGCCACACCCGTTAATTGTTATTCATTAATCATTACTAATCTCGTGAATTCTACTCAGACGTGACAAAATCCTGATCCAATTAAATAAGTAATAAGAAAACAATGTGGATGCAACGTTTTTCCTTCATGCTGTCCTGTAATGGTGATGTAAACCAAAGACGCAGTCAGTAAAGCTGAATGATTGAATGGTGTTGTTGGTGGAGTCTTTTGGATGTGCAATAAAGCCCAATCTTTTTTTTGTGTTTTTTCTCGGAAATTTCTACTCGAACGCCAAATGGTCGAACATTAACTATCCAGTAATTATGGCGGTGCAATCCTAAAACGGTTCACATATTTAGAAAAAAAGAAGTAAAATCTCTATAAATTAATGATATTGGAACTATATAAAATTTATTAATAATTTAATAATTTATAGAATATGTATAAAATTTAATAAATGTACATTTTAATCAACTAAAAATTTATTATTTTTTACGAATCTAATCAATTAAAAATGAATTAATCTATTAAATCTAAATTAAATTAACAAAAGAGTTAAAATTCTTGCAATTCCAGAATTCAACCCTAGAACTTCTAGAAGTAATAAGTAAAATTAGAGATGAGATCTATCTATATTTAAATTAAAAACAATAATAATAGAGTTATATTTTATTTAATAAAATATCATAAAAATGATATTTGTAAGTTCAACAAATTATTAATTTATGCTATGAATGGGACAACAGAGTTATATAAAGGTTTTAAAAAAAATTATTATTTTATTAATTATTAATCCTTTGACTTAAGTTGGGACTGTAAAAAATTATTATGTAATAAAGATTATTAATTTATTTGAGTATCAGATTACAAGGTTTTACTGTATATGATTATAACTAAGACTGTGTTGCCTAAGAGGGAACATAATCCCAAAATTGTAGACAGTTGGATATCAATTATTGAAATCCAACAAATCCTCTAGCAGCCACGTTACAGATTTTATTAACCTGTTATTCCAGTTTTTTGGCTGGTGAACTTTATACAAAATTCTGAGCACAAATAGAACTATTAATAAGTTAATTATTGTAACAAATAGAAGCATAATTCATTCAACAATTGTGCCATTACTACAACATTAGAAACAAATAATTGGTGAAGAATATGTTGGAAATTTTATGGAAAATCGAAAGAAGTCATTTGTTACAATAATATGGTTAGGTAGGGAAAATAATTGGGAAATTTTTCCATTTAATCACTTTCCAACTTTTAATATAAAAAAGACCTCACTTCAATTTTTTTTACAATAACAACCACTTACAAAGTTCTGAGGCTAAACTACCCTTAAATTCTCGAAACAAAACACTCCTCATTTCACCTCTCCCACATTATTCAATTATCACTCAACCTCCCTTTTATCTATCTCATATTCATCAAACTAATATATTTATCCAAGTATTGAAGACAAAATCAAGCAACAAACTAAAGAATAAGAAGAAGTTAAGGTTAGTATTTCTTCAATCTTTATCTCTTATTTTTTTATTGGGTTTATACAAAAGATCAGTTGCTCATTTTATTACAATGTGAGTACATTAAATGATTAATATGAGGTCATAAATTTATAAATTAGTAAAATTTCGGTAAAATCCGACGAAAATGAGTTTTGAACGATATTGAAGATGAAACCTAGAATCTAGATGACAAGTACCTATCTCCCTGGCGACAAAACTGTCGCCCAAGCTTAGAATGACTTGTCGCTTGAGCGATAGGTACATGTCGCCTAGATTTTGGTATTCGTCACTCGGACGACATATTAATATATAATATTGTCGCCTGGGCGATAGTACTGTCACTCGGATTACCCGAATTTGTTGATAATTAGTTATTTATTTAATATAGTAATGTTATTATTTGCAGTGTTTTTAATAAAGTAGTATTATTATTTTGCATCAGGTTAATGGAGTCAGTAGTTCTTAAAATATATTTTGATAGAGCGTGGGAGACTTTGGAGGATGGTCGTATGGAGTATGAGAATGGAAAAGTTACTGCATTTTGTTTTCAAAAGGATGTAACATTTGAACAATTTATTGCAAGGTTATATGGATTTCTGAAGAAAAGTCTAGATGAGTATTCCCTCACAGTAAAGACAAATGTGAAATCAACTCATTCGACGCAACCTATTGATTCACTGCCTATAGACATAGTGGACGATGAAATGGTGAGAGTGATTATGCGTATGAACTCTAATCCAATTAATTATGGGTACACTCCTATTTATGTGACGACAACTCCTAAAGTTCCGATAGAGCTTCCTTTATGAAATACAAGTGTGCAACCCAAGAGGGGGGGGGTGAATTGGTATTTTTAAATATTATCCTAACAAAACCACACAACAATCTAATCTAACGCCTTAATAAATTCGAAAGCAGTAAGTTCAATAAAAGCACAATAACAAATGAGTAAAGGAGAAGAGAAACAAACACACGAATTTTTACGTGGTTCGGCAATCCCCGCCTGCATCCACGCCTCCAAGCAATCCAAGCTTGAGGATTTCACTATGCAAGCCTTCCAAGGCTTCAAATGGTTACAATTGACTTCAAAGTGTCAATGAACCTTTACAACAAAGAGATTATCTCACAATCTCTTCACTCAAGTGTCTCACACACTCAAACACTCACAATTAAGATAAGAAATTAAAGATTACAATAAAAACTCTCTTAAAGAGTAGATATACAAATTGAAGAACAAAAGATGATTCAAGGTTTTATGATTGGCGAAATGAGAGCTCAATGAACGTTGTGTGCTTTTTTATTTTGCTTGCAAGACGGCTTGAAAATGAATTGGATTTGAGTTTATATAGTTTGAGCTAAAAAACTAGCCGTTATGCACATTTTGGTCATAACCGGCTTACCGTTTATGGAATCTGGTTAGCCGCTTGCATGTTACCATTAGGGCAAAAATTTAAATTTTAGAATATCCAGTATGTTGCTTACGATATCCGGATAGTCGTTTATGCTCTAAAAGCTTACTACCCAAAATCTGGATTTTCGCTTATCATATCCGGTTAGCTGCTTGCTACAGTAACTGCTACAATGAAATATTTTTCAAAATTATAATTTGACCTCAAAACTTTATAAAACTGTATTATGGCCCAAAACATTATGAAATTGTTCAAATAGGTCCAATTTTAGAATTTCTAAATAATGCTTTGTCAATCCCAAAACTTTTTGAAATTAGAACATCGCCCAAATTATGTGAAATTATAAAATGGCCCAAAAAGATTTAAATATATTTATATAGGTCCAAATCCGAAATTCAAAACAATATCAAATATTATAAAATACTTTCATTTTGGTCCAACACACTTTAATTCCATAAAATCATTTTCCTATTATAAAAGCACAATTCATAAATCTTTGTTTAACTAACATATGTGGTTTGTTATCATCAAAATCAATATTTATAGTCATCGCTAACAATCTCCATTTTTTTTATGATGACAAAACACATTATAAAAATATAATTTAGTAATGAAAAACTCCCCCTTAATCAATGCAAGGTTTAAAGACTAATTTCAAAAAGATTTAAAAGCTCCCCTTGCATAAGTGCATATGAATATTTTTCATAACAAATGAATATTTCCCCCTTACAAATTATATCTCCCCATTCATCATAAAAAAGAATAGAAAATCCCCCTTTCAATCATCAAAATCTCAATACAGCACATTAGTTAAAAATATCTAAAGCATAAAGAAATAACATAACAAATAATCAAAACAAATCTATAGCATCCAAAACAAAGACATAATCCAACAACATAACAACCAGCCATAAAATCATAAATAAAAGTACATAAAGCAGTAAATGAAATGTAGGTGTGTCCAAATACAAGCATAAGAGACTACTGAGGTGGTGAGAATGGTGGTGATGGAGGAGGATACGGATATGGAATGCTGAAGTGCTTAAAGAGGAGGCGTTGTCCATGAATGAGCTGCTACTGCTACTGCTAAAACTCAGTCTGCCGCACAAAGAGTGTCCTCACCTCATCCATAAGCTGCTGAAGAGTAACATCTTCAGAGGTAGGAGGCTGTGGAGGTGATGAGGCGGATGCAGAGGCACCAGGAGTTAAAGCAATCACGGGAGGATCTCGGTGTCTACGTTGGCCCCGAAATGAGAGTGAGAAAACAGGTAGCTGATCGGCTGGAACCACAATATTAAGTGGCCGATCATCACTTGGAGCAAGAAAGGTAAACTTTTTTTCAGTGAATTTGACCTAAGTGCCATTTTTCCACTCAAAACCTAAGCCAAATACAACGTCATCCCCTATACCTTTAGACGGTCTACACGATGGTTCTTGAAGCGATACATCAAAATATTTAAGAATTCGGGTAATGAAATGACCATATAGAAAGAAGCGGATAATCAAGGCAGGTATGGTCAACATGGTTCAGATGATAGTATATCCCCAGTTAACCGAACGACGTCTAAGAATACAATCAATCAAAGCAACGTCCATGTGGGAAACCTCATCCAAATGCCCTGATCTAGGAAGAACAATGGACTGAATAAAGTGAAGCAAAATGCGAGTTTGAAGACAAAGACACTGAGTACGGAAATGAATGGTGCAGTCTTCAACAGAAAGATCATTACGCCGACAAATATTACGAATGGCGTCAACATGAACATAACTATCAAGTTTGGGAGATTTCCTAGGCGAAAAATTTCTAGGCCAAAATCGGATGATCCTAGGATAAAGTTTAACAAGGAAACATCAAAATCAATCATAACTCCTCCAACATTGGTGATTACTCGAGTCTTGCTCTCCGCAGAAACGTCCATGTTTGAGTAAAACACTTTCACCAAGTCGGGATAAACATTCTCCTCAATCATAAGTGCATCAATCTAACCAACATCACCCAACAATTGAAATAAGTTTCTATGACTAATATTGAGAGTATTAATCAAATCCGGTAAAACATAAAATCTATTGAGTACCTCACGAGTCCTGAAACTTTGGTGAAGAAGTTTGGCTAAATGTTTGTTGTTCTGAAAGTGTGTGGACTCAAAATTGGATTGATTGGAGGTGCCCCCTGCTTGCCGTGACCGGTTGGCTTGTTGAATCGATTCTTTGCCTTTTCTTCGAACCGGCCGTGAACTTGACATTGTGATTTTGATTGATTGGAAGTTAAAAGGAGCAAAGAGAAGGAAGATGATGAGGATTGAAAGAGATTTTTTAGAAGCAATTTGGTTCAAAAACGACTTGAGAGGAAGAAATCAAGAGAGAGAAAAAATCGTTTGAAACCCTAAGTTTAAGTTCGGATCTGTTGAATTTGATATGGAAAATGGATTTGAAAGATGTTTTTGGCCTAAAAAATGGATGGGGAATAAGTTTAATGATTCAATTTACATAAAAAAAGAGTGAAAAATGATGGATTTTGGAGTGAAAACGAGAGAGAAAAATGCGGATTTAGAGAGAGAGAGTTATCCGGAATACCGAAAGAGGGAGAAAGATGATGAATAGTTTAAAAAGCTAGAATCCGGCTTGCCAGATTTCACTAACCAGTTAGCCGGTTAGTGGACAGTGAGCACAAAACCATATCTGGCTTACCGTTTTGCAGAACTGGTTATCCGATTTTGAGGTAGAAAGTTGCCTTTCGAATTTGGCTTTCTGGGTTGCAGAACCGGTTAGCCGGTTGTGAGGCAGAACCATGCAACCCGTAATTGGTTTTCCGGATTTGAAGAACCGGCTGTCCGGTTTTGAGGCAGAGAGGAAGCTTAACAAATTTGGCTTTCTGGATTGAATAACCGGATGACCAGTTTTTGTCCAGTGAACTCCAAAACACATCCGGCTTGCCGGTTTTTCTAATCGGTTGACCGGTTTTCGTCCAGAAATTTTGCAAAGCAAATCCGGTTTACTGGTTTGGTAAATCCGGTTATTCGAAAGTTGACCCGAGAGCAATCAATGAGAAAACGGTTGGCCGGTTGAGAGGAAGCGGTATACCGGTGTAGACTTAAAAAACTTTTTGCCTCTAATTGAATTTTGCCAAGCTCTTATACTTGTATTAAACACACCAATTTATTTTTGGCTTAAAAATTGATCAATTTTAAATCATTTTGTGATTTAAAACTTTTCAATAAGCCATTCAATACAAGAACCATAAACGCATACAAGAACAAACATATTAACTAAATCAACAAATCATAATTCAATATGCAACATTCATCATTCTAAGCTCATGTCTTATCTTTATAAAATGCTCTTCACTAAGAGGTTTTGTAAAGATATCTGCAAGTTGATTTTTAGTAGAAACAAATTTAATTACAACATCTCTGTTTTGAACATGATCTTTAAGGAAGTGATGCCTAATTTCTATATGCTTAGTCCTAGAATGTTGAATGGGATTCTTGGATAGATTAATAGCACTAGTATTGTCACACAAGATAGGTATTTGATCAAGATTAATACCATAGTCTCTAAGGGTTTGTTTCATCCAAAACATTTGTGCACAACAACTTACTGCGGCAATGTATTCGGTCTCGGTGGTTGAAAGTGCAACCGAGTTTTGTTTCTTACTAAACCAAGAGACAAGTGAATGACCTAAGAAGTGGCATGTACCACTAGTACTTTTTCTATCAACCTTATATCCAGAAAAATCGGCATCCGAATAACAAGTTAGGTCAATATGAGTTCCCCTAAGATACCAAAGGCCAAGATTAATGGTGCCAATCAAATATCAAAAAATTCGTTTGACAGCAAGCATGTGTGACTCTTTAGGACAAGATTGAAATCTAGCACACAAACATACACTAAACATAATATCAGGTCTACTAGCAGTCAAATAGAGTAAGGATCCGATAATACCTCGATAAGTCTTGATGTCAACTTCCTTACCTTTCTCATCTTTGTCTAGCTTGATGGTAGTACTCATTGGAGTATTTTTTGCCGTTCCATTATCATAGCCAAATCTTTTGAGTAGATCTTTCACATACTTGACTTGATTTATGAAAATTCCTTCCTCGTTTTGTTTGATTTGGAGTCCAAGGAAGTACTTCAACTCTCCCATCATACTCATCTCAAATTCTTTGCTCATACAAGATGAAAATTCTTTACATAATAATTCATTAGTAGAACCAAAAATAATATCATCAACATAAATTTGAACAATAAGTATATCTTGGTTCTTATGTTTAACAAATAAAGATGTGTCCGCTTTTTGAAGGTCGAAGGTCGAAGGTATGACATTCTAACCACTAATATTGCAGAGAGCATTAATGCTTTGATGAAGGAACCAAGAAAATTTCCTATTACTCAATTAGTTGATCACTTTCGACTTATAATGCAATAATGGTTTTATGATAGAAAGAAGGTGGCTAAATCCATGACTACTCGCCTTACAACTTGGGCACAAAAAATATTCTATGGTAGAAAAAAATACTACCACTAAAATGTGTGTTTTAAATGTATCTGGCCATCAATTTCAGGTGAATGATGGTGGTATTAAAGAGGGTTTTGTTGACATAAGAAACAAGACATGCAGCTGTAGAGTATTTCAAGTAGACCAATTTGTTTGTGCTCATGCAATTGCGGTTTGCCTATATTTTCGAGTTGATCCTATAAGTTTTTGTTCTTGTTACTACATAAAGGAGACATTGGTGATGACATATTCCGAGCCTATTATTCCAGTTGGTGATATGGCCAATTGGGAAATTACAGCAGATGTCCAAACATTGCAAGTGAACCCACCAGATGTACCATCATCTTCCGGTTGTCGGAAAACACAAAGAATACCATCTATAGGTGAGGATATCCCTCGGTCTACTATAACTTGTGGTCGGTGCAGGGAGCGTGGCCATAACCGAAAGAACAGTTCTAAGTTTAGATCAATAATTTCTTAGAGGCATTTAAACAAACACTTGGTGTGCCATTTATTATTTATTAGATATCTTAATCTTAAAAAAACTCTCATATTTTCATACCCAATACACATCATAGTGATTAATTATGATCAATGATGAACCGAGCAGGCAATTTTAATAAAAAATTATTCTAAATTCATGAAAAACAATCAAGAAAGTACCTAAGCCACCGAAAACTGTGTAAATAAACTTGTTGGAAGCAAAATAACTCACACGCCCCACTGGAAGTGAAGGAAATCGCCGCTAGAAGTGAAGGAACTCGGCGAAACTCAAGAAACACTAGAAGTGAAGGAACTTTGTGTGGGCATATTTCGGGCGATATTTTTAGGTGAATATTGGGCGAAATGTTTGTGTGTTTTGTTTTGAGAATTTAGGGATTGTTTAGTCCCAGAGCTTTGTAAGTGGTTCTTATTGTAAGAAAAATTGAAGTAAGGTCTTTTTTTATATTAAAAGTTGGAAAGTGGTTAAATGGAAAATTTTTCTAAATAATTATATGATTAATTAAAATTACAGTAAATTTAATAATAGAGGAAATGTGTAGCAGCTAGAGATCACAATTGTCTACTATAAACTTGGATTTGACAATCGTGAAGTGTCCTTGTAAATACCTATTTGCGCCCACATGACAGCATACTGATCACAACCAATTACACTTATGCTACATTTAATTCCTGGATTTGGGAAACAAAATCCAGAATCAGAGTAATTGACGGCATTTACTTCGCAAAAATGGAGTAGGAATCGGAATCGTGGGGTCCACCATTATTTGGAAATAGGGAATGAGAGATTAATTTCCATGGGGGAGGTGGGAATTAATTTCCCATTCCTTGGAGTTTCTATTTTGCCCCCATTAACATTCAAATGTTCCTAAAATGCCCCTCCTTTAAATAAAAAATACAAATATCAAAATTAGAAAATAAAAAGCCAAATATATAATTAATTAATATATTATTATAATTAATTAATTAATATATTATATTTAATTAATAAATTGATACATTATTAACAATAATTATTAGTAATTGTAATTTTTGAATAAATAATCATAATAATTAATATATTATTATTATAATTAATTCATATATTATCATTAATTAATTGATATAATTAATAGTGATATAATTATTACTATTAATTAATATAAAAATATAATTAGTATAATTAATTCATGTATTAATATTATTAATTAATATATATAATTATTACTATTAATTAATATATTAATAAATTATTAACAATAATATATCAATCATTATAGTTTTTGAATAAATAATCACAGTAATTAATATATTTTTATTATTATAATTAATTAATAAATATACTATCATAATAATCATTCGTATAATTATTATAATTAATTCGTTTATTATTAATAAATTAATATATTGTTATAATAATTATTAATATAATTATTATAATTAATTCCTATATTATTATTAATTAATATATTAATACATTATTAACAATAATATATTAATAATTATAGTTTTTGAATAAATAATCACAACAATTAATATATTATTATAATTAATTTTTACAATTAATTTATATATCAATATATTATTGACAATTATTAATAATAATAATTTTTGAGTAAATAATCACTATAATTAAAATATAAAATAATAATTATGACAATAATTCATTAAATATTTTTTAGCAATTTGTTGCAATTTAACTCATTTCGATTCTGATTCCAAGACAAAGTAAACACATTTATAGCTATCCAGCTCATTCCTATTTTCATTCCTACAGTTCAAGTAAACAACTTATTCTAATTCTCATTCTCTATTCTCATTCTTGTCCATTTCGCTTCCAGCTCATTCCGATTTCAGTTTAATAAATGCAGCATTAAACAATTCAAGGAAAAATTAATAATTTTCTTCTTGAAATTTCATGATATAACATGGATTTGGTTGGGGGGAAGGTGGGGACATCCTTTTACAAACATTTACTCTCAATTCTTGCTCTCATTTGGACACGAGTGATAGAAGAAACCAAACAGATTCTTTCAATGAGTAACATAACTCCTTCGAGTAGCTGAAACACACTTTTTATTTGATTTTTATGAATTTACTCTCTTTCGTTTTATGAATTGAAGGATTTTGTCACGTACGATTATGATTTTTGAGTCAAGGAATCCATTGTAATTGTATGTTACGAATTCCAATACATAACGAGAACCTCAATAAATTAATAGTATTGAGACCATAAAAAATTTATTAATTTAATAAATATTATTATATCAATAAATTAATAATAATTTATTAATATAAATTAATATAACAATAGCTCCAAGTCGAAATTAATTTCAGAAGCAAGCAACATTGGAAACTTATTTTCAAAAGCCTTATAGACATATCATATGTATTTAGTTTCAAATTATTTAATTATTAAGTTATATATTAATTGTGTCCTATAGCAAAACAAGATTTTTCTTTAAAAATTTGTTATCTAATAAATTTATTATATTATTAATTTATCATGTTCATCCTAAATTGGGACTAACAAAAATTATTATTTAATTGAGATTATCAATTTATCGAGTATAAATTAACAAGGTGCTACTATACTTTATATTGATGAAGTTATTCTTCTGTCTCAATTGCAAAATTAGTCGACTCTATTATTGCAAGAAGCATAGTTTATCCAAATAGAATTGACCATAAATTGACCAATAAATATGCAAATTCTCCTTTGGTGTCATTTAGTGTCACTTAAAAAGACAAAAGTGCCCTTAATCTAAAAATAAATTCTAACAATTTGTTCTCACTTTCCTCCACCCTCTCCTCTCCTTTCCTCCATATTTATTGATTTTTAAAATTCACAAACTAAAAGCATCATAAAATGGCAGCTGCTAGGTTACATATACTGTAACTTAAGGTTGACCGAAAAATAGTTTCTCACTATCTCCTACTTATTTGACAAGCAACGCGAGTCTTTCAAAGTTCCGTTGCATCTTATCCAAGGACAATGAGTAAGAGCATCAATTCTCAAAATATCTTTAATTGTTGTTCTTAAAAAATTAAGCTTCCACTCACAAACCATGAATGAAAGCAATTGTTGTTCTTAATAGGATGGAAGCCAAAAAATTAAGCCCCTCTGGGCATTTGGCTCCATAGGAGTAACTTTAAACACCTAAATAATTACCACAACAGTTACTTATTATCATGGTCAGTCATCCAATCAGTATGTGTTTTGAGTAATTATCTAATCATCATAGAAAGTTACAATTATGTCACAGAACCTAAATATATTTTACAACAATTATTTAGACATTATATGCCACGTCGATTGAAACTCCAATGTCAAATCAGCTTCCAGTGATATAGGCGTATCCAGTTACCCTGTCAGTACACCTTAACTATCTGCCATATTTCTTATGGAAACCAAAATTTATAACCAAAATCCTACAAGCCGAGCAATTGAATGAATAATTGACTAAAAAGTATTAATTAATTCTTTTAATGGATTTGCTATCTTTCACGGTAGGCATCTGATATTGCAACTCATGGTAGTTGCTTTGCGCTTCTATTTTATGCCATCTGCGCACAAAAACAATTTTTCTTAGACTTAGTATATAACTTAGGTTTTGGTGAATGAGGATGTTGGGGTTAGGAGAATATCAAGTCTCTAATTGTTTTAGTTTCATTTCATGGATGGTTAACTTGATTAGTGAGATTTGATTTATTACGTATATGTGATTGGACTGGATTCACAATCAGAGAATTAAGAAGAAATTATCTATGTTTGATGATGGAGATAGAGAGACAAAGTGAGAGGGAACAGAGCAGAAGAAAGAGTGGAAAACACTCGATTTTACTCGACATGCTGGGCCGGCGTCCCACTAAAGCCATTTAAGTAAAAGCCGTCGATTGGATTGGTATTAATCTAACGGCTGATTTAGGTACAAGACAAAAATATGGGGTTAGTTGCCCTTGGGCAAAGTAGCTGAAACCTTATATTAATAGATTTTTTTAGGGAGATTTTCAATTTCTCTCTACTGTAATTAATGTATACTATTTATTTTTTTACTGTTTTTATAATAGTTAATAATCTCTTGATAGCATAACTTTATAATATCACCCCTATTTTCAAATATACTTTTATTTATATTTATTATAAATTAAATAAATCATATGAATAGAAACTAAATAAAAAATTTAATTATTAAAAACATGAAATATATGTTTTGATGTGAATAAAAAAATTAATAAGAAAAATTTTTCTTGTACTTTTTTATTGGTCAACATTTTCTTATAATAAATATTTAAAATATTTATTATAAGAAAATGTTTATAAAATAAAAAAAAGTACAAGAAAAATATTTTATTATTAATTTTTCACATCCAAATATATTTTCTTATTTTTAATACTTAACTTTTTTATTTTAATTTCTATTCATGTGATTTATTTAATCCATAATAAATATGAATAAAAGGGCATTTGAAAATAAGAGTAATATTGTAAACCTATGCTGTCAGGGGTTATTGGTCATTATAAAAACAGTAAGGGGTCAAATGGTATATATTAATTACAGTAGGGGAAAATTGACAATCTCCCTTATTTTTATCTAAAAGTAAAGTTATATTATACCTACCTCCCCTAAAATAATAAGGATTCTCTCTCTCTCTCTCTCTCTCTCTCTCTCTCTCTCTCTCCCTCTGGAGTTCTCGAATAATTTTTTTTTGTAATTTAGCAAACAATAATATTTCATGAGTAAGGAGGAAAAAAAAAACATTACAATCACAATCATTTCCCAGTTTTTATCAATAACTATTTTTTAGTAAATTCTTATTATATTATTTTGAGATCCTTATGAATTGCTAAATTTTTTCATTTAAGTACAATTTTCCTTTTCATATTAAATTTGAAATTTATCTAAATTTTACATAATTCTAATAACTATGAATGTATATGTTTGTTTTATTATGCGTGAAAAAGAAATCAACATCTCTAAAATTTAGAAAAATAGTCGTGGAGACTCTTGATGTTTTAATTAAAGTCATCAAGATCTCATTTTGACCATAATATCCTTTAATATAATAACTAAAAAATTGATTTCAAAATTCTTTTAATAAATGCAAATATAATATAAATAATTTAATCCATCTAGTACACTAATAATATTACACATATTGTTAATTTTAAATTATAATCAAAAAAAAACAAAAGATATTTATTTTAATAATATGTTTGTATCAATTATAAAGATTTTAAATAAGTTTTTGGGTTAAATTGATTTTACAATTAATAAAATAAATCTCACTATCAATGATATTAAAATTATTTAATATAATATTTGAAATAATTTAAATTATTATAAAATTTACTTTAACACAATAAATGTCTAATAGACTGTGGAAAATTACAATATTTTTTAAATATCAAAATTATTTTAAAATGTATATATTATTACATTTATTTAAAGATTATATTGCTATTTATTATAAAATTTCTTTGTCAAAATTTTGAGGTTGATAGAACTAGAGGGTATTATAGTCCAAAAGAATTTTGGTGTCTCTTATTGAAAATTTGAGGATTTTCATAACCATTTCCCCAAACATTAGGGATGTAGATATCATTTTATCTTATTATCTTTACATTTCGATCAAAAATGGGAAATTTTAGATATTTACAAATTAAAATTTATCTTTGTAAATCATATGGTCACGGAAATTGAACATAAAGTTTTATTAATCTAAAATATTATTTTTTATCACGAAAAAAAGGATATTAAATACATATTTAGGTACCATCCAGTTAAAATTAAAAAAAAAAAAATCTTTCATTGAGGATAAGAGAATTGCGGATCGAGCCCCGCTCAAAAATTAAGAATGAGTGATATGTACTAAAAAATCATACTTGGTTTCGTTCAAACATTTTTGGTAAATTTTCAGTGCTAAATTAAAAAGCAAGCACATTTAAAACAATTAACTGAAATTTAATCATATTCATTGTTCGATTACCAATCAAACAAGCATTTTCTTTCAATAGAAATTATAAATTTCCACTTTGTGTGAGATGACGGTACCTGCCCTTCCACTTCCATAAAAATTGAAAAAGTGACTAGAAATTTACAATCAAATACTTCTACCCGTAAAAATCTCCCTAGCAGCACATAATTTTGCTACAACATCTGTCATTTGTATTCGCTCAGATGGAGACTCCATCGAGCAGAAAACTCCAGTTCTCACTACAGCTACCAAGCACTCTTCAATCCTGATTCTTTCGTTTTCATGATCCAACAACAGTGAAGGATCAACAATTTCCATTACTTTTTGTGGCAGAGCCATCTTGGCATATCCATGGAGAGTCAAGCCGTCATTAAACATGTTATCAGTTGGTCGTCTTCTTGTAAACATCTCTAGCAACAAAATTCCGAAGCTGTACACATCTCCTGTCATGGACGCATCGCCCGCCAATATCTTACTCTTAAAAAAAAAAAAATCATTTTCTTTATGTTAGATATTAACATTAATTAAGTTCTTAGGTTATGTGTATATAACATTATTTAAAAGAACAAAATACCAAAAATACGTGAAAATTATTAGCTGGGCAGCATAACTAACAGTTCCTTTCATCCCAATTGCTCTTGATTGAGCTTCAGGTTCTATACAAAGTGAGTGGTCAGACAAAAATCTTGCTAGCCCAAAGTCACTCACATGGGCAATCATATCATGATCAAGCTAAACATTGCTTGGCTTTAGATCACCATGAACAATTGGTGGTAGGCAGTGATGGTGAAGATACTCAATTGCAGAAACGACATCAGTGACTAAGTTTAGTCTTTGAGTGAGATTTAAATTCCTAGTTTAAGTTGTTCATTGCTCTAGTGCAGCCGATCCTCTAAACTTCCACAATGCATGTATTTATAAACGAGCAACTTGAAATCAGCCCCTTGCAAATCAATGGTTGAGCAAACAGTGATCATTGTGATGAGATTCCTATGTCTAATACTTTTCAATGCTTCACATTCAGCAACAAAACTCTTGGTTACACCTTTTTGCTTAAGATTAATTACCTTCACTTCTATTTTTCAGTTCATTTTCACCCAAATTTCGTTTGTACACAAAGCCAAAGCTCCCCTGGCCAATCATGTTGTGAAGATGAAAACTCATTTGTTGGTTTTCTCAGTGCTACATAAGAAACCATTTGAAACTGTTGTTCGATCGACAACATACTAGATGATTTTTGTGCAAGTTTTCTTCTCCAAGTATAAACAATAACAAAACATGCAATTAAGATAAAAGATATCACAATCACTAGAATCAAAAATTTGAGTAGAACGATTTTTGATCTTCTTGATGCAGGTTGGTTAATGCAATTCGTCTATACCTCCACAAAGCTTCTTATTCTCTGGCAGTCAATCCCTTATTTTATTACTGAAAACTCCTTTTCTCGGTACCTCACTTTTAAAGTGATTGTAAGACAAGCTTAAATATTCTAACAATGATAGAATCTCAAAAAATTCTGGAATCTGACAAGACAAATTGTTGCAAGAGAGATCTAACACTTTAATGCTTCTAGAGAAATCAAAGAGGAAGGAATCTTACCACTGAAAGAATTGCCCATCATAGTAAGATCTTCTAAGCCTGTACAAGCGCTTAGAGTAGTCGGAATCTCACCTGAAAATCGATTTCTAGAAATATCTAAATGAATGATAGTCTTCAAGTTGCCCACTTTTGGAGGAATAGAACCACTGAAAAGGTTATCAGAGAGACCTAGGAGAATTGAAAGGGTAGTTATCTCGAGAAGTTGTGGTGATGAAGTACCAGTGAGTTTATTGTTGGAGACATTCAACAGCATCAAATTCTTACAATTGCCAAAGGATGACGGTATGTTGCCTTGCAAGTTATTGAATCCTAACCAAAGGCTATTCAACACTGATAGGTGTCCAAGAGAGTCAGGGATAATCCCATAATGTAACTCATTAGCGAATAAATCTAGAGTTTGCAGGTTTCTAACTTAACCGATGGCATATGGAATAGTGCCTGTTAATTGGTTATACTCTAAACCAAATGCATATATGTTGTCAAGATATGTCATTTTAAGAGGTATGATGCCAGATATTGGTAAACGCAATTCACCTGAAACGCCACAAAGCTTTTCATTCCCAGTTAAATTATTGTTTTGTTGCTGAACAGTACTTTTCTTGGCACCACACCCTCGAAGTGACTATAAGACAGGTTTAAGTACTTTAAGAAGGGTAGATTCTGAAAATAATCTGGTCTAAATTGTTGCATGAGAGATCTACCTTTTTAATGCTTTTTCAACATATTTAGTGAGAGGAATGCTTCCACTGAATGAATTAACCTGCATACTTAGATACTCTAAGGCTGTGCAAGAACTTAAAGAGTAATAGGAATCGCATTGGAAAAATTATTTCTAGATAAAGCCAATTCAATAAGATTTTTCAAGTTTCCCACTTCTAGAGGAACAGAGCCATTAAGTAGGTTATCAGATAGATCTAGGAGAAAAAGGGTTGTTATGCTGAGGATGTTTTGTGCAAGGAACCAATGATTTGATTATTCCTAATATTTAATTTCATCAATTACTTAGAATTGCCGAGGGATGAGGGTGCACTACCTTGCAAGTTACTGAATCCTAGAGGAACGTGATTGAGTAATGTTAAATTTCCAAAAGAGTCAGAGATGATCGCATTTGTGAAGAAAGCTCATTGTGCTGAGCTGAGAAGAGAGAAGAAGTCAGAAGCTAAGGTGCGTCAGCAATGCCACGTCAACAATGCTGAGTCAGCTGATTCTGTTATGCAGCAATGAGAGTTCGCGTGATTAGTTAGCTAGTATTAGTTAGTTAATACAAATCAGTTTCGTTAATAGCTTTTACTAATGAAATGCAAGTATAAAAGACTTGTGATTTACTCATTTGTAATTAATGAAATAATAAGATCTGGAATATTCATCAATTTTCTCTATGTTTCTCAGTAACCAAACAGCATTTGCAACTCATTTTTACATGGTATCAGAGCCAGAAATATGGCAAGCTCAAGCAATTTAAACACAAATCCAAACACAACAAACATGAATCAATCAATACAAACTACCTTCTCATTCATTACACCAATCAAATTGGATAGATCCAATTATATGCTCTGGCGAAATCAAGTATTAGCTTCTATAAGAGAAAACAGACTTGAAGGCTACATCAATGGAGAAAAGGCAGCACCTACTCAATTTCTTACTTTAGGAAGCTATGCTGAAACAATGGGAAGAGTTACACAACAAGTTGAAAATCCGGAATATATAATCTGGAGGTCACAGGATCAGACATTACTAAGCTGGCTATTAAGCTCAATCACTGAAGGTATTCTCAGTCATGTTCATTCTTGTAATACTGCATATGATGTGTGGAAAACATTGGAGAAAAAGTTTGGTGCAAAATCTGAAGCTAGAGTTCTTCAACTCAAATATGAGATGAGTGTTTTGAGAAAAGATTCACTAAATGTAGAAGATTATTGTTTGAAAATGAAACAAATAGCAGATAAATTAGCCTGTGCTGGTAGTCCAGTTTCTGACAAAGATCTGTTACAACAGATCCTTAATGGTCTTGGACCAGGCTATCTAGATTTAGCAACTTTCATAACTGCTAGTAAGCTAGATTTTGATGATTCCTATGCATTGCTGCTCACGCATGAAACAAGATTAGAACAGAGTCTAAATGAAAAACAGATGTTCAATGCAAATCTTGCTAATGTTTCTCATAATAATAATGGCTATGGTATGATGAATGCTTATTATGCTCAAACAAGAGGTAGTGCTCGAAGAGGTGGATATAATGGAGGATTTCATGGTGGAAATCAATTTGGAAGAAATAATTTTCATACTGGAAGAGGAATGTTTATCAATTCTCATCCAAGAGGCTTTCCCTCTGGATCTGGAAATCTTGGTAATAATCTTGGCAGAGGTCAAATGATTGGAAACAATAATAAGCAGGCACAATTCATGAGAGGACAATATAGTGTTAATTCTGGTTTGTCGAATTCTGATGGTAATGAGGAACAGACTGTTGTTTGTCAGATCTGTTTTAAATCTGGACACACAGCAGTAGAATGTTGGCATAGGTTTGAAGAAAATTATATGCCTCAACACATGAAAAGAGGAAGAAATCAGAGATCAGCCTATATGACATATTTTAATGCACCTACTGAAAATTCATGGCCTGCTGCAGCTGATTATTCAGGGATACCTCACGTGTATAATCCACCATACTCTTCATACATATCTGACTCAATGAGCTCACCTGTGAGTGGAGCTGGAGCTGCTTATGCTGCTAACTTTGAAGGACCAGCAGATGAAGGATGGTACCTTGACAGTGGAGCTACACATCATCTAACAAATAGTATGGCAAATATGCATGTCAGCAATGAGTTTAGAGGTAATGACAAGCTTATCATTGGTGATGGTAAAGGTTTGTCAATCACACATGTTGGTAATGCCAATCTTACAATTCAAAGCTCTAAAGTACAATATGCAAGTACATGCATTGCACTTAAAGATATACTGCTTGTTCCATCTATTACAAAGAATTTAATAAGTGTTTCTAGACTGACCACTGATAATGACTTATCTGTTGAATTCCTTGGTTCTGTTTGCTTTGTGAAGGATATACTGAAAGGGAAAATTCTGCTACTGGGTATTGCTGAGAAAGGTTTATACAAATTGCAGCTGAGTTCATCATCACAATCTACATTTACCTCTTTTCTATCTCAGAGCTCAATAAATAAGCCTGTGTCCATGCTATCTCAGTGTTATTTCAGCACTTCAGTTAATAGTTCTTGTTCTGGAAAATGTTTTCAGTCAAATAAGAATACTTGTAGCACTGATTCATTCAATAAAATGTCTTTACTCCACAAACGATTTGGTCATCCTAATACTCAAAGTCTAATTCATTTGCTTAAGCTTGTGCATCCCAATTTGTGCTCTACAAATATTGTTAATCAAGCTACAAAGCATTTCTGTGAAGCATGTCAGCTAGGAAAATTTCATAAACTTCATTTTCCAATCACTGATATCAAATCCACATCAGCTCTAGAACTTGTTCACACTGATCTATGGGGTCCCTCACCAGCATATTCTAGAGATGGCTTTAGATATTACATTAGCTTTGTGGATGATCATACCAGATACACCTGGATTTATCCTTTGAAACTTAAATCAGAAGCTCTAGAAGTGTTCAAGCTGTTCAAACTTCAAGTTGAAAAATAATTTCAAACTTCTATCAAAATTCTACAATCTGACTGGGGGGGAGAATACAGACCATTTACTGCCTTTCTAAATGAATGTGGCATTCTCTTTAGACACTCTTGCCCTGACACTCATCATCAGAATGGACTTGTTGAAAGAAAACACAGACAAATTGTAGAATTAGGACTGACACTTCTAGCTCAAGCCAAACTCCCTTTTCAATTCTGGTGGGATGCTTTTCATGCCTCAGTCTATCACATTAATAGACTCCCTACTTCTGCACTTAAGATGTCTACTCCATATGAAAAGCTTTATAAACACAAGGCTGATTATAAAATGCTGAAATGCTTTGGATGTGCTTCTTATCCATATCTAAGAGATTACAATAAGCACAAGTTTGACTATCACACAACCAAATGCATTTTTCTTGGTTATAGTCCATCTCATAAAGGCTACAAGTGTTATCACCCCTCTGGACATATATATATAGCTAGGCATGTTGTCTTTGATGAACACTCTTATCCATTTGCAGCTGATCCTAGCTTTCATAATTCAAATAAATCTAAGTCTGATACATATTGCACAATTACTCCTATACAAGTTTTCCAGTTATCAACATTACCTGTCATAACAGATTTTTCAGTCACCAGCAATGAATCATTCTCTCAAGCATACTCCAGTGGCAACATTTTTCCTTCAACAGTAGTCTCAACACAGGTAACAGATCAACAACCCTCAAACACAGACAGAAATAATCCATCTGCACCTATAATGTTACCTTCTATACCGGACACAACATTAGAACAGCCCTCAGATGAAAATTCACAAAACCAACACAATAACAATATCCCTCATCTCAATCAAACAATGACAATCTCACCATCACTAAACCAACACCCCATGATCACTAGAGGGAAAGCAGGTATCTTTAAGCCAAAGGTATATACTGCAGTATTGTTGCATAAAGAACCAGATACAGTTCAGGAGGCTATCAATGATGAGAGATGGTTTCAAGCAATGAAAGCTGAATATGATGCACTAATGTCAAATGGTACCTGGACACTTGTGCCAAGAACAGAACATCACAAACTTGTTGGCAACAAATGGGTATTTCGAGTGAAATCAAATACTGATGGAAGTGTTGCAAAATATAAGGCAAGGTTGGTTGCTAAAGGATTTCAGCAAATAGAAGGAGTGAACTACTTTGAGACTTTCAGTCCAGTGGTGAAAGCAGCAACAGTTAGAATAGTCCTGAGTCTAGCAGTAATGAATCAGTGGCAAATAAGACAGGTTGATGTGAATAATGCATTCTTAAATGGAGATTTAATTGAGGAGGTGTATATGAGTCAACCAGAAGGGTTTATTGATTCCAAAAGACCTGATTTTGTGTGCAAGCTTCACAAGGCACTTTATGGTTTGAAACAAGCTCCACGAGCATAGTTTGACAAGCTGAGAAACAGTCTTGTGCAATGGGGATTTGAGAATTCTAAGTCTGACTCATCTTTGTTCTTGAAAAAGAATAAAAGATCAATTATTTTAATCCTGATATATGTGGATGACATATTGATTACAGGATCAAATTGTGATGAGCTGGAAGATTTTATCAAGCTATTCAGTTCTGCATTTGCATTAAAGGATCTGGGAAAGCTATCTTATTTTCTTGGAATAGAAGTTTTGTATGATCTTGGCAGTATGTATTTGTCACAAAGGAAGTATATCAGAGACTTGCTGGCTAAAGCTGATATGCTCGAGTGTAAAGGAATAGATACACCAATGAGCAGCAGCAAAGATTACAGATTGCAAAAGAATATAGAAGGGGAAATGGGCTATTACATAGAAGATCCATCTCATTACAGAAGCATTGTAGGAGGTCTTCAGTATTTAGTTTTGACAAGACCTGAAATTGCCTATTCAGTTCATAAGCTAAGTCAGTATGTATCTTCACCAACACTTCAACATCTTATGGCATGCAAACGTGTGCTTAGATATCTGAAGGAAACACAAGACTATGGGCTGAAATTTGTTAAGGAAGGTGAGCTGAAGGTTACAGCATTTACAGATGCAGACTGGGGAAGTGATCTTGATGACAGAAGATCCACTGGTACATATTGTGTGTACCTAGGAAACAACTTAATCTCATGGTCCTCAAAGAAGCAATCTGTAGTTACAAAATCTTCTGCAGAAAGTGAATACAGAGCACTTGCAGCAGCTGTTTCAGAGATAACATGGATAAAATCTTTGTTTCTTGAGATTAATCTATGTTATGTGGAGAAACCAGTTATATGGTGTGACAATGTAAGTGCCAAAGATCTTGCTCATAATCCAGTGTTTCACTCAAGAACAAAACACATAGAAATCGATCTGCATTTTATCAGAGATAAGGTTCTAGCTGGAGATCTTAAGATTCTATATGTTCCTAGTGCAGAGCAGATAGCAGACATAATGACTAAGCCCTTAAACTCTTCTCAGTTCATTTATCTGAGGAACAAACTCAATGTGCATTTATGTCCCTTGAGTTTGAGAGGGGCTGTGAAGAAAGCTCATTGTGCTGAGCTGAGAAGAGAGAAGAAGGCAGAAGCTAAGGTGCGTCAGCAATGCCACATTAACAATGCTGAGTCAGCTGATTCTGTTATGCAGCAATGAGAGTTCGCGTGATTAGTTAGCTAGTATTAGTTAGTTAATACAGATCAGTTTTGTTAATAGCTTTTACTAATGAAATGCAAGTATAAAAGACTTGTGATTTACTCATTTGTAATTAATGAAATAATAAGATCTGGAATATTCATCAATTTTCTCTCTGTTTCTCAGTAACCAAACAGCATTTGCAACTCATTTTTACAGCATTTAAGTTATTTTCAGACAAATCTGGAGCTTGCAAGTTTCTAAGTTCACCAGTTGTATCAGGAATAGTTCCTGTTAATTGGTTATACTCTAAACCAAAAGCATTTATGTTGAGAAGATTTTATTTCAGGAGGTATGGTGCCAGATATTTGGTTGCCTCCCATGGCAATTATGGTTATTGTTGTTGAGAGTTTGCGTGTAGAAGGCGGCAACATCCCTCCAAATCTATTTGTAAACGAAGAGTCTTCAGTTTGCTACAATTTCTGAGAAGCGTTATAAAATCAAGATCACTAGTTGTCCCAATTCCTAAGTTTTTTTGACCCAAATTCAGCCTTGCTAGGTTTATGAGACTGTTGAAATCAATACCCAATTTCCCAGTGAAACGGTTTTCTGAAAGGTTAAGAATTTCAAGATTTGATGCAATGGAAAATGAGTGTAGGATAGAATCTGTAAGGCTGTTTCAACCAACAACTAGATTTTTCAGTTTCGGAAGATTGGAACTCAAGGGAAGAGATGTTGAAAATTGAACGAAGTGTACCAGAGAAATTATTTTCAGCTAAGATTAAATAGTTTATGCTTCCCAATTGACCAAGACTTTCAGGAATTTTACCGCCCAATCTGTACCCTCCAATCTAAAATTGCTGCAGAGATGAAAGATTTCCAATGAAAGGTGGGAGTTGTCCGCTAATCAGACTGTCTTTATGGTTCAATATTCAAGTTTCAACAAGTAGCCGATAAATAATGGAATTTCTCCTACAAGCTTGTTTACATGGGAAAACAAATTGATGAGGTTAGAGCAGCGGGACAAATTGGATGGTATATTACCTAAAAAAGAATTAAATTCAATACTAGAGTTTCAAGCCTGGAAAGACAGCCAACTTCATTGGGAATTTCGCCATAATAGCTGTTGTTTGCAAGGACGATGACTCTGACAAAGCTGGGATTCCCAACAAAAGGAGATAAGAAACCTCCTATGCTTTTGCTTCGTAGATCTAACTTAGTTACTCTTGGGTGTCGATGGCTACAAGTCACGCCTGTCCATTGGCACAAGTTTAAAGAAGCCTTCCATGAACTTGTAGGTCCAAGTGGATCCTGAAGCTGCGACTTTATGGCAAGCAAATGATCTGTCTTGTTTGAATGGGTACGAGTACTAAGCAGCAACAAGCTGAAACACCACACCAAAGTGGCAACGCTGCTGAAGGAAATGGAATTTATCATGTTTGAAATTCAATGTGTGAAACTGTAGTAAATCACCTTTCCAAATTCATGCGAAGGGATATTTAAAGAAGAAATATGTATTCAATGATTTCATTAGATAGAGTGAAAATATAGAATAACAGCTGATTGATTCATGGTCGAGCTTCTCAGAAAAAACATGTGACTCACATTGACAAAATCTGTTATCCATCAGTGTGTGTGTTGGTGGATTCTTTGAACATGAAATAAAATTCCAATTATTTTTATGTGTTCTGAATTATTTATGGTCTGGCTTCTACGAAAAAAAGAAAATCTCTTAGCTGCCAATCAATATAATTAATTGTTAGAAGTGCAACTTGCCGTTAATAATTGAGAGGTATTGGTGGATTCTTTGAGCATGAAATAGACTCCAATTATTTAAATTCATTCTGTGAAGACGTTATTACTTTACTACATTATCTGATGCCTCAAATAATCTGCCCATTGCTTTTATCTTCTCAGCAATATATTAGAAGAAATGTTCTGGGTAGTGTATGATTATGATAAGGGTGGCACGGGTTGGGTCGAGTTGCCCGACCTCGTATATATAGGCTGGTATTTCAAAATACCACTATCCCATATTAGAAAGGAAATAGAGGAAAACTTGGTTTTATGATGATGATGATGATTGAAATAGCAAAGATATAACAATTAGATCGACAACATGTAAATAAATAAAAAAAAAAATTCACTAACCTGAGGCCTATAAAACTACAATATCCTTAAAACATATTCGCTACCTTCACAACGATACTTAAATTATATTTGTGCTTGTCTTCAAGATATAACGGATTCGAATAATATTGGCAGTACAACCTCACTATTCTTGCAAACTTCAAATAGATGTTTGAATTCTATCACACTAAAGCCTAAAATTAGATAGAATTTGCTTCGGAGAGAAGAGAAGAAAATCACTTGAATTTTAATGTATTTTTCAATTGAAAATGGAAGCCAATATATATAGGTTTCAAGGGAGGCATTAGTTAGTTAAAATCTCACGTGGATTTTTTTCCTTATTTTTTCACACCAATGGGCACTTTTTGACATCCAATTTCTCATTCATCCAAGTACCAATTTATGTGTTCTGTGACTCATTGCGAAGACCTCAAAGGATTTTTCGAATCATCCATGCATGTATATTTTTTCAATATTTATCTTGTTAAAAATTAGCCTCAAAAGAGCCACTTTATGCTATTTTTCTAACAAGAGTTTGACAAACAATTAAGCTAGTAGAGGGATTGCAGAACCATGGCTTTGTACCTCCATCTTAACAGTCAAGATCAAGTCATCTCATAACACACAAAAATTACAAAGTTAACTCCAGCTTATTTTACTAAAAGCCAGTTGCACTCTAATGACCCATGTAACAAATAACAACCCAATTAATTTATACTCCTCTTAATTAATATTAGGCTTGGTCTTAGACGAATAATAAGCACTGAATTAACCATGCTGGTTATTGAAGCTAGGTGTACGATAAATATCGTGCCTTTAGAAATTAAAAAAAAATGAAAACTATTCAATAATAAACTTCAATTAATATTGAAAATTTCAATATGTATTTTTTTTTAAGTTTGAGTTTTGTTGATATTAGTATAAAAAAAATTGTATTAAAAATGGATTCAAGTGGGTTTTTGGGAGCATATCAATATAAAACTCTTAAACCCACGAATTTGGAGTATCTTACTTTCAGGCAATTCACAAGGATTAACAAGAATGCTCGTGATTAAACCTAGACTTTTGATAAATATCGTGCCTCTGTAATTACATATTTACCCTTGAGTCACTATCTGTTCTAATGATTATTTTTATACACCTATAGATGTAAATAAATTACCAATAAATATTAACTTTTAGTAAACAATTTTAAAATCCGCAGTTGGTAGATTGTATGTGGATTTACTTCTCCAAATCCATAAAAGTCCACAAATTAGAGAGAGAGTGAGAGAGAGAGAGTCTTTCTCTAGTGTGGGCACTCTCATTTTTTCTCATGCGGATGTGCTTTTAAGCTATGGGGTCTAAAAGTGTTAGTTTTTAACTCTTTTACTTTTAAACCGCAGGGTTTAATAGCGTGTCTGCATTAAAAAAAATAAGGGTGTCCGCACCTGAGAATGACTTTATATATATATATATATATATTTCTAAAATTTTAAAATTTTAAAATTTATAAATGTGGTACTATTAGTAAATGAATAAGTTAAAATTAAGTTGGAGGTGGACATTGACAACAATCATCTAAGCTTTCAAGTGTTTGTTCTTGAAAGCTCATGTAACTGTGTATATATATATATAATTCTAAAATTTTAAAATTTGTAAATGTGGTACTATTAGTAAATGAATAAGTTAAAATTAAGTTGGAGGTGGACATTGACAACAATCATCTAAGCTTTCAAGTGTTTGTCCTGAAAGGTCATGTAACTGATGATCCAACCAATTTCTTGGCCAAAAATTGGAATACAAGCAGCACTGTCTGTCACTGGACAGGCGTCTCTTGTGATGTCCGAAGTTATAGAGTAACAACCTTAAATATTTCTGGGTTAAGTCTCACAAGCACTATCCCTTCTGAACTTGGGAATCTTTCTTCTCTGCAAACACTTGATCTCAGTTTTAACTGGTTTTCTGGTTCCATTCCCTCCTCTATCTTCAACATGTCTTCTTTACTTTCTATTTATTTTAATAATAATACACTATTTGGCGAACTCCCACCAAATTTTTGCAATCAAATGTCCAATTTAGAATCTCTATTTCTTAAATATAACATGTTTCATGGCAAAATACCATCCACTTTTATCAAACTGCTAACAGCTGCGAGAGTTATCTTTATCGTTCAATGATTTTTCTGGAACCATACCAAAAGAAATTGGCAACGTGACAAAGCTTATAAGGTTATATCTTCGAGAGACCAAACTCCAATGTATGGTAAATGAGTTTAATTAATTGATGAAAATTAATAATGTCTCACTTTTATTAATCCTGTCAGCCTATAATTCTTTAATTCTATGAGTAAATTGTTTCTTATCTCTCTTCAGGCAAAATTTTTTGTATTTCATTTTTTTTTCTTCTTGAGAGCTGGAAAATGAATTCAAAATGTTTGTGCATATATGTTACTCATGATTTTTAGGAGAAATTCCAGAGGAGCTGGGGAATCTTGCAGAATTGGAGACGTTATGGCTACAAAATAATTTCTTAACTGGAACCATTCATTCATCAATCTTCAATCTTTCTTCTCTATCGGATTTGGATTTGTCACATAATAACTTAACAGGTAGTCTTTGCTAATAATATGCATTTGTGACATCAACATAAATATTTGACATGAAATCACTGCTTATCTTTATATAATTGGAGATGCCACGCTATCAAATAATTTTTTAACAGGCATCATTCCTTCTCAACTTGGGAATCCATCTTCACTTCAAACACTTTATCTTAGTTATAACCAGCTCTCCGGTTCAATCCCTTCCTTCATCTTAAGCAAGTCTTCTTTACTAGCTAATATTCGTTTTGAATATAATAATATTATTTGGAGAACTCCCAGGTGAACTCCCAAGAAAAATTTGCAACAACCTTCATTTTATGGAAATCCTTGTTCTAGACGAAAACAACTTTCACGGCAAAATCCCATCGACTCTATCAAGGTGAAAACATTTACAAAGATTATCTTTGTCGATCAATGATTTCTCGGGGGCCCTACCAAAAGAAATCGGCAACTTGACCAAGCTTAAGTTTTTATATCTTGATCAAAACAAACTCCAAGGTGCGTACAATCACGGACTTTATATTTATATGAATTTTTTAGTAATCACTCGTAGTATTTTAACTTGAGTACTTGTGCTTATTCCTAGAATAATAGGAAGGTTGATAGAAAAATTTGAAAATGTTTATTTGCTCAAAAATTAGTTGTGTTTAAGCATTTCAAATGGAAACCTTGAAATAAATGTTGACAATAGCTTCGAATCTCCTTATTAGTATTTGAGTGGAGCAATGTAATAGATAAAGGGCTTTGAATCCTCTCCAAATCTAATCTTTCATAAGTTTTGTACATGATCATGACATATCTCATTTAAGTCTTTCTAAGATTAAGATTTAATTTATTTTAGACTTTCCTTATTAAAATTAGAACACATCGTTTTATTGCCTAATTACAATTCTATTTATTCACTTTTTTCTTTTTTTCTCTTTCTCTATCCTATTGCATTTTCTTCTATATCGTGTTCACCCAACAAACTTTGATGACCAATCAAGCAGGTTGGATGATTTCTTTTCTTTCTTATTTTGTTCTTTTTCTTTTTTAGTTGTCTTTCTAGGGACCAAAATTAAATGGAGAATTCAAAAGATGGAACAATATTTATATGTGTCAAATAAAGTTAAATTAATTGCAGACGATTGCAAATAGAAATTGTCTACCATTGATTTTGTCTACTTCAAGTGTCTTAAATTGTTATTGCAAAATACCAATAATAATAGTGCATTCAATTTTAATCTAATTCCATCACATAAATTCTTAAAAGAATTAAGAATTAATTGGCAATGTTTCTTCCTTGCTCAAGTTTATACCAAAAGTTTAAAGTTTGTGATATAAGAATTAGTAGAGAAGAAGAACGAAGAAAGAAGTAGCAGTCTGTTATAACGGCAGTTAAGTTTCAAAGGTTTTTTCAGGCATGAAAACACATGTTTTGATTTTGAAGAGGAAAGTATAAAATAAATAAAACCCTAGCCTTAGTGCATATCTAGTGTGGCTTATTTAATGGTTGTAAATACTTATTTAATTTTATAATCTCTTTTCAAAATTTTTATTATTATTTGGTTGCATTTTGAGTAGAACTTTTTTGCCTCTACCTGTAAAAGGCTCAAATATTTGCAACAACCTTCATTAAATTGTTTAAAGTACCCTAAATTTATTTCACAATCTTATATTATTTCTTTCATATCATAACTTTAAAATACTTTTCTATTAGACTAATTTTACAATTTCAAACAAAATCTTTAATTGATAACCAAATAACACAAATATCTTTGATAAAAGCTCTATTTGAATAAGTTTTATTTGAAAAGGTATACCAAACAGAACCTAAAAGACTTAAATGACATGTGCCATGATCTTATACAAAAGGTTAGGAAAGATTAGATTAAGAGAGGATCCAAATCGTAGATAAAGATTGGAGGAGCACGTTATAAAGTTGGGGCACGCTTAATGGTTCTGAGATAATTTTGAGGGATCAAATTATTGAATAGTGATCAAATGAGCGATGTATCATATATGTTCAGCTCTTACTGGGAGAGCTATGGGTCCCACTTTATCTATCTCCTAATCATAGCTGGACACATGCACTGTCATTCTCCATATGGTGAGCAACACTACTCACTCGATCAGAATCCTTAAATTGTTTTGACAAATTTTAATCCAATTATAATTAAACTTAAACTTAAATATTTTAAATGATTTTAATTACGAATATTCTTTTCATGATATAAAAATGTATATTTATATTAATTTATAATTATTAATAAAATGTTTTGTGATAATAATTGAATTTATATTAGTATTTTCAATTATCTAATTTTATTCATAAATTATCAATTAGTCCCATCCAATCCTTTATAAATCATTCAGTCTGATCCTATCTAATTCAGTGTAATACAATCTTATCTAATCATATATTCAGTTTAATCCATCATATCAAACGTGGCTCGCTTGCATTCTTCCTGTAATCCAGCATACCACACATTTGATCTTTTAATTCTCTCTCTGGAAGACTTTCATCAAGTCCAGATGTCCAAATTCCAAATCTTGAGAATCTTCTCTTATGGGGTAATAATTTTAGTGGTGCAATTCCTCATTTCATCTTCAACGCTTCTAAGCTCTCCATATTAGAGTTGCAAAAGAACTCCTTCTTCGATTTGATTCCCAATACATTTGGCAACTTAATAAACCTTAAGAGGCTTAATTTATATGACAATTATTTGACATCTTCAACTCCAGAATTGAGTTTTCTATACTCATTGTCAAATTGCAAGTATTTAGAGTATTTTAGCTTCCACTAGACGGCATTCTTCCAAGGGGTATAGGCAATCTTCTCAATCTTTGGAAGTCTTTTCGATGTTCAATTGCAATATTAGTGGCGGCATTCTTGAGGAGATCAGCAATTTGACCAACTTGACAGCAATTTATTTAGCAGGCAATAAGTTGAATGGATCAATTCCGATTACTCTTTGCAAATTACAAAAGCTTCAATTATTGAGTTTTGTAGATAATAAATTGGAAGGACCAATCCCATACGAATTTTGCCGTTTGGCTTCACTGTATGAGTTGGATTTGAGTGGCAATAAGCTTTCTGGATCAATCCCTACATGCTTTGGTAATCAGACTTCTCTAAGGATACTATCGTTAGATTCTAACAAGTTAATATCTATCATACCCTCAACTTTATGGAACCTTAAGGACATCTTGTACCTTAACTTGTCTTCAAATTTTTTTATTAGCCCACTCCCGTTAGAGATTGGAAATTTGAAAGTTTTGGTAGGAATAGATTTGTCCATGAATAATTTTTCAGGTGTTATCCCAACTATAATTGGAGGCCTAAAAGATTTACAATATCTCTTTTTAGAATATAATAGATTGGAAGGCTCAATTCCTGATTCCATTGGCGATTTGATAAGCTTGAAATCCTTGAATTTTTCCCTTGAATTTTTCCAATAATAATCTCTCTGGGGCTATTCCTGTATCTTTAGAGAAACTGTTAGATCTCAAATATATAAATCTTTCTTCCAATAAGCTAGAAGGAGAGATTCCTGGAGGAGGACCTTTTAGAAATTTCTCAGCTGAATCATTTGAGGGAAATTAATTATTGTGTGGTACACCCAAATTGCAAGTTCCACCATGCACAACTAGAATCCACCACACATTACGGAAAAATGATCTTCTCTTAGGAATTGTCTTGCCATTGAGTACTGTATTTATGATCATTGTATTGATATTAAGATATCAAAAGAGAGGAAAACAGATACCAAACGATGCTAATATGCCACCAGTAGCAACTTGGAGAAGGTTTTCGAACTTAGAACTTTTTCGAGCTATCGACGGATTTAGTGAAAGCAATCTAATTGGTAGATGAGGTTTTGGCTCTATTTACAAGGCAAGAATTCAGGATGGGATGAAGGTTGCAGTGAAGGTTTTTGACCTGCAATACGAAAGAGCATTTAAAAGTTTTGATGTTGCATGTGATATGATGAAAAGTATTCACCATTGAAATCTTATCAAAATCATCAGTAGTTGTTCAAATGATGATTTTAAAGAGTTGGTATTAGAATACATGCCTCATGGAAGTCTAGAGAAGTGTTTGTATTCTAGCAACTACATTTTGGATATTTTTCAAAGATTGAACATAATGATAGATGTTGCATTAGCTTTGGAATATCTGCACTTTGGTTATTCAACACCTATAATTCATTGTGACTTAAAGCTAAGCAATGTATTGCTAGGCAATAATATGGTTGCTCATTTGAGTGATTTTGGCATGGCAAAGCTCTTACTCAAAGAAGATCAATCTTTCACTCAAAACACAAACACTTGCCACCATAGGATATATGGCACCAGGTTCGTCACAAAATAAATTTTTTTTTATTTCTTTAATACTTTGTGATATGTTATTTATTTCTTTTGATCTTCATTTACTCATAGTATTATAAATTATATTATCTTACTATGTAAATGTTGCAATCCATAGAGTATGGAAGAGAAGGACGAGTATCCACAAATGGGAATGTTTACAGCTTTGGGATTATATTAATGGAAACATTTACCCAGAAGAAACCCACAAATGAACTTTTTTTCTGGAGAAATGACATTAAAGAGTTGGGTTAATGATTTGCTACCCATTTCAGTTATGGAAGTTGTTGATGTAAATCTGCTAAGTATGGAGGACAAATATTTTACGACCAAAAAGCAATGTCTGTCATTTGTCTTCAATTTGGCTATGGAGTGTACTGCAGAATCACCAAAGCAGAGAATCAATGCAAAGGAAAGTGTAACAAGACTCTTAAAAATTAGAGACTTGTTGCTTAAAAATGTTAAAAGGAGGTAGACATACGAGACCATCAAATTGATTTTTTTTTTCTTTCACTGGTAATGAATTGTAATCTTCGCAATGAATACATTCAATAATAGTGTGTAAGAGTATTACCTAACTTTAAATTCGTGCCTCAATGCTGGTCTATTCCTTGGTCGTGCCCTATTGTGATCCTGCCTTCTCTCACTTTCAAATATTCATTCTAAATTAGCTATTGTTCGGATGGAAACGGATTTGTCACTTGAGTCCCTTTAATTTTCTATAGAGAAATCTGCCACATTGTTTAGGTTTAATTAATTAATTTATTTATTTTTTATAGGGAAAATTTGGACTTCCATTTATTATAATCAGGTCAGTGTGATTTAATTTTTTTTTTTTTTTTTTGCGTGATGTCTGGAAAATTATGAATACTTTGTAGGATTTAGAATGATTGAAAGTTTCAATGCACATAGTATTATGCCCATCGCCTTATGCGTATATTGATTTTTATAAATACTAGAGCTGGTAGATTGAGAAATGGACCTTATTACATGTCAAACGACCTAAATACTTTGCTCAAAGCTAGAGAAGCCATTTACAGTTCTTTTTAATGGAGCAAAATAAACGATTCACACTTGCACATAAAATTAGAAAAGAAAATGAGGATTATTGATCCACAAAGCTGTTCGTTTACGAGATGTACATATATAGATCTTACACTTAATTTATTATCCATATGTAATGTTCATATGATAATGAAGTATTACTTGAATTTGACTTTCAAAACTTAATTAATTTTGAAAATCTATCCATGGTTGTTACGTGTCTCTATAAATTCACTAATGCAAGTTCTTATCTATTATCAGTTGTTTAAAACTTTGTTCTGAACACGTCTGAAGAGATTCATTTATCTAGTTATGCATTTTTTATGCTATCACTTCACTTTATTCATCTTGTCTCTCCTTTATAAAGGTTGTATATGTTGGAGTATCAAATTCCTCACAAGGATCATATTATAGGTAAGGAAGGACTACGGTTCGTTGGCTGCACTGAAGTGTAGCAGAGTATTTGGATTCAGGAGTCAAGACTGTCCGAAGGTTGTTCAAGATGCAAGGCCGTTGCTGTGTAACCGTATGCCGTGCTGGCAAGTATGCTATAACAGTTGCTGAGCTGGCACCAAAGATTGCATATTAAATTATTAATTAATAATTAATAAATCGGTTTAGTGTCACACAATTATTATATCAGTCACTGTCCGATTGTCTCCTCTTTCATTAACTTTGCAACCGTGACTTTTGAATCGGGTTAAGGATTGACAAAAATGTATAAATCAATTTAATTTTACAGTTCTTAATTGAGTTCTTCAACCATCAGATACAAGATGTATATATCGATCAAGATCCTACAATGAAGATAAGTTACAGTCTTTTGGATGCGTTTGAAATTGAGGTTGGACAGCTATAATTTAAAAGTTATAGCATTAAAGTGTTTGGTAAATATTATTTGTTATAACTTATAAGATTTGTTGATATTATTTTTCACTTGTATAACGAAAAATTTATTATATTTTTAATAATTTTATCAAAATTATTATTTAAATTTTATATTTATTACATATTATTAACTTTTATTTGATAATTATAATTTTTTTTCCACAGCAGCTGTATCTTAAAAGTTATAACACCGCAATCCCAAACGGGACCTTTATTGACTGATTCCATCTCTAAATCATTTGTCTTTCCGAATTTCTCCAAAAAACAATTTTAATAATGCCCCTTATATTGCTTCCGGTGAAAATCTGTCCTGAGTAAACTAAGTGAGTTGGTTCAGTTTCCGTTCCTGGGACTGAGTGAACAATCTTCTGCTTGTGCTTGCAAGGCGAGAAGAAAGGTCAAAATCCAGTCTTTCCCTTTTCTTTAATCATAATTCTTTCTTCTTTCTTCCCCACAACTTGAATTCGGCATACAAATATTACAGGAAATCAAATAACTAGGAAAGGGAATTATGTAAAATTCAAAGAGCAAAACAAGGTACTTTGACCATGAAATCATAAACTAAAATGCTAAGTTACATGCATGTACCTTACAACCCTCTCACATGAATAGTGTATGAATACTATTCATGTGAGAGGGTTGTAAGGTACATGCATGTAACTTAGAGGGATCCGTCTGGGCATTAAATCGCTTGCCACGAAAGTACTACCTATTAGACACGTAAAGAATTATTTTACTTTTCACTCAAACTAATAATCATCATAACAAATAATAAACTGGATTGAAATTAATAGTGTTTGGCTATGTGATATAAATAATCGGTTTAGTGTCACTCCATTATTAATTAGTCATTGTCCGATTGTCTTTTCTTCCATTGACTTGGCAATTCTGACTTTTGAGAAAAATGTTATAATTTACAACCCATAAAGCACGCATAATTGAGTAATTAATGGGCCACTAATTTCTTCTTCTTGATGGAGAATTATTGCAGCGAGAATTTTTCTTAGTCTTCTCGGCACTTGTAAATCCTTGAATTATCAAACGAAAAGCAGAAACATTCAAGTTGAGAGAAATCCTTTCTCTCTTTGACTTAATACATTGACTTTACATTAAAACAAACATCGTCCGGTTGTTGAGAAAAATTTACGTTAAACCGTCCAACTCAATTTTGACAGATGCGAGAGAGGATGGAACTGTCCAATTAGGGTATGTTTAAAATTGAAGTTGAAAAGTTACAGCACTAAACTTTTTAGTAAATACTAATTGTTATATCTTAGAAACTAAGTTAATTTGATTTTATTATTCTATGATTAAAAAATTTATTATATTTTTACTAATATTGTCAAAATTATTATTTTAAAATTATATTTACTACACACTTTATAATTTTTTTTCGACAAGGGCTATAGCTTAAAAACTACATCACCTCAATACCAATCAGTATCTAAATTTAAATTTCAAGTGGCAGTACCGGCATCATTATCTCTTATGCTTGTCAAATTTAAATTTGAAGATTAGAAAATAAAAAATATCTCACCATGTCTATATAATGATATTGTGGGATTGTTTCACCTAAGTTTTTATTCACATGACCTCCTTTAATATATGCGGGCTCCGTGGAAATTAAATTAAAAGCTGGAAAGATGAGCATATACTAAAGTAGTTAACAGATTGATATCATGTTTTTGTAAATATATTCTGTCGAAGGTGACTGTAGCTTATGATTCATTTTATGCCGGCTTGATGCGTTTTAGCAGAAGAAAAAAATAAAATGGCTAATGATATAAGTAATTGGCAGTTTAATGTTCTTGCACTAATATTACTCAAAGAAAGTCATAAGAAATCAAATTATTTGAATCCGAAATTCCGAATTAATATTTGAGTTTAAAAAATGAGTATCAGAACAAGAGCGATCATGTCGTAATTGACTCATTGAGTAATGACAAAGGTGTTTTAAATAATTTTTTAAAATATTAGGAATAATTGAGTCAATTTTACAAGCTTCTTAGCAAACTTGTGAAAACAAATTTAATTGTTAAAAATTAATCCAAAAAAATGAGCACCAAAAGAAAAAATTAAGATTGTCAACTTTATAGAAGAAAGAGTCAATTTTACCGCCAAAACACGTACTTATCAGCCCGATAGCGCCATGGCCTTGCATTTGGCTTCTTAATCATGCGTTTATAATGTAGCAAGCTCCCAAGCTTGGCGGCGTGAGCAGAGCAATACCGTCCAAACCGTACCATGTAACCAGAGATTTTTACAGAGCCTATCTATCTAATGTAAAAGTCTGAAACTTCGAGAATCCATACAAATATATATATAGTTGATATTCTACCAGGTGCAGTTCGTAATTGAAAATTTCAAGATCATATTGAAAATTCAAGGATTTTCTCCGACTTTACTACAAATTAACCAATGCAGTGGCGAAGCTAGTATTGTTTTATGGGGTGGGCTATTAGATTTTTTTATTTTTTTATAAGTAT
The DNA here is from genome assembly GCF_000493195.1 of Citrus x clementina. NCBI lineage: Eukaryota > Viridiplantae > Streptophyta > Magnoliopsida > Sapindales > Rutaceae > Citrus > Citrus x clementina. The sequence goes on from NW_006262075.1 coordinate 17,047,298, forward strand.
TAATAAAGTTAAATTTATAAATTATACTTAACTTTAAAAATAAAAAAAATAAAAAACTTACCCGGGCTGCAGCCCGGGTTAGCCCACTCTTACCTTCCCTGAACCAATACATCATGAGATAAATTCAGGGAATGAACTACTACGTGTACTCCTTACAAATGCAAATGACCAAAAGATTTTTGAAATTGTAGAGAGATGATACTGAGGGATAACATACGATCTTGAGAACACATGTGATCCCATTTTAGGTGGCAAAGGAGCCTTGATTATTTGAGCAGATACGATTTGCAATCCTACGATGGGTTCTCGGCTCATGACAAGAGTAACTGAATTTGCCCAAACTGACATGTGTAATATGTAACACCTCAAATCTAACACATGCGGAGCACGTAAAGAATGAGATTACTCACAAATCATAATCTTCACTCATAAGTTTCAAACGGAAATACCTCCAATTCTTATTCAAATAAATCCACAAATTCAAACATCTAATACTAAATAATCTCTCCCGAGGACATAAAAATAATAACAAAAGTCTCAAACTCCAAATTACACGTTCATAATAGAAATAACTAAATAGAAACACGAGTCTATTTCTCCTCTTATTTAAATGGCAAACGGAAACGGAAAATTACTAACTCCAAAGCTAAGCGCACCTCTCAAAAGAAACTTAATCTGCAAAAAGTAATGACGAGGGATGAGCCGTCAACTCGGTAAGTAAAACCATTCCTAACACACTAGGCCTATTGATACCAAAAATATTGCAAGCCTTCTTTTAATTAAAACATATATCATAATCCATAATTTTCATAAAACGATATATCACGATAACATATATAAATTCTTAATAATTCAGAATATTCAAAAGCATATTTACTTACGAAGCAAATCATATACTACGTATACAGAAAAAAAAAAAAAAAAAGGTTAGCTCATGTCACATAGTGTCACCTATAGTCCCGGTGACCCGGCCAGAATATTACGATCAGAATCAAAATCAGAATCAGAATAACTATGAACAATGAGCCAAAACATTAGGAATCTCATACAATCATCAATAATTGAAATCAAACATGGGTACAAAACATTCGTATCCAATTCATAAAAGTTCATATCAATAATTTAGGCTTGCATAATATTTTAAAGATAAAATCATAAAAGATTGTCATGTCATAAAATAATTTACATATTAAAAAGCATTTATAAAATACTTTGTTAAAAAGAATTTAGGTTTGAAAACATTTATATAAAACTAATTTTGTTATCAAAATCAATTAATCCTTTAAGTAGTATAAAAACATTTATACTTATAATAATAATATCAAAATACTTATACATATCCAGTATACTAGGAATGAAATTACTTACCTCGACAAATGAATTTGAATTAACACACCTCTAAGCTTCTAAGAGTCTCAATCACCTTCAACACCTTAAACAAATATAAGATATGACAATTAATAACTTATTCTAAGAATCTGATTTTCTAATTCATACCCGTACATGTCTGATTCTCATAATTTAACTCTTAATCTAAGACTCAAAATGATATAATATTCTATGGGACTATTCTGGACATCCATGAGTACCCCATGTAAAACTTGCAAGAGGATCAGATATCAAAAACATTTTCAAAACTATTTATTTCTCAGCAAATTCGAAACTGTTTTCACATAATCTAAACCAAACAGAACGGGTTCTGTGATTTTTATAAAATAAAATACTAATAAGACAATTATGAAATTAAAACTAGGAATCCTAGACACATATATTAACCCACATATAAACTTTCAGAATTTTCCGAGTTCATTTGGTGGTACAAATAGTCTTGTGAATCCGATCACAATTCTGGAATCGCAGTTTTTCAGTGCAGTGGTTTCTATTTTTGAAAATACATATAAATTGAAAACGAAGTCAAATTTAATGAAATAAAATTTACTCAAGAAGCCCTACATGTCTAGTTTCCAAAGATAAAAATTTTATAAGAAAACTCGTTCAGAAAATATAGGTTTAAATTCGAGATGCTCACGCTGTCTAGAATTATCCTGTGCTTAATACGTCAATGATTGATTAACTAAACTCATAATAAAACAAAACCCTAAACAACACCTAAATACATTCTAAATCATGCATTATGATCTCTAACCATCTAGAATCGTGCCAATATAAACCCTAGATAGAGGGATTAGAAATCTGTTGATAATAGGGAGAATAACTTACCCGTCGCTTTGATTTTCTCCTAAACAAAGGTTTGAATCCTAAGATTTGGGTAGGAGCGTAAAGAGCAGCAAAGAAGAAGAATAAACGTCATGGACTTAGGGTTATGGAAGGGAAAATGTATGAATTTATAGGGAGTCTTAAGAAACCCTATTTAATTAGGAAAAATAACCCTTTTCCAAAATTATCTCATAAATAACCTCTATTTATAATTAGTATCCCTTTTTTAATAAGGGTTATAGGCCACCCATAATTCTCAATGAAAGCCCAATTTCCATAATTTAATATTATGGAAATTTGTGGCGTTACATAATCAAAGTCTCCTCAACCTCAAGATCGGACTCAATGTCTGTGTCTGAGGTTATACCATCCAAGTCTTCAACTGCATTGCATCCTTCAGGTTGATTTGGATCTACATTCAACACAACGCCCTCAACATTTTGGTCAGCTGGTCCAGAATCAAGTAAAATACTTCTAATCTACAGGGAAATCACTGAACTAACAAGACAAGCACGCACCGAAAAACAGGTAACTACCAATACCTGACCAGTAAAATGCATTCTGACCACAAAATGCAAAGAATGTATTATCTCCACATTTAATTTCTGCCTTGATTGAGCTGATATGTCCGACCAGCAAATTTCAGCAAAGCATGTACTTCATCAGAAACAATAGGGCAAGTATTGAATTCAATGCAGCAAGACTTGTGCAGGGTATTTTTGGGTTCAGGTTGACCCAAAATAAACAATTTTCAAGTGGCTTATTTACCACAAATTAAAATTTAGTAATGGAAGAGAAAATCAAACTCTGCTCAGAGGTTTCAACTTTCTATATATGCTTGAAAATATGCAGGGTACCACAGTATCATTCAGTGAAACAGACAATGCAAACTAGTATCGCCCACAATATGACAACAACAACACTGCCTAATGTACCATGTCTTCAATGGCCCTCAGTTGATCAATTTTAGCTTGACACCTTAACAAGAACTTTAGCTTGTGTAATGGCCCTGAGTTGATCAACCTTAGCTTGTGTAATGGCCCTGAGTTGATTAACTTTAGCATGTGTAATGGCCCTGGGTTGATCAGCTTTAGCTTGACACCTCAACAAAAATGGACTCAGGTAGTTCCATACAGTTGCCTTGCCCCCCAACAAGAAATAAGGAAGTTCATCACTATGAGTTAACTTAAAGTCAAAAGTTAAACATACTAAGCTATGGTGAGGTCCACAAGCATAGTTGCTCAAACATAATAAGAATAATGCAGAGATACATCATTTACTTCTATTTATTGTGGAAACAATAATGGCATACATATATGGACTAGATATCCACCAAGAAGTCCAAGCGGAACTAAATGACATGTGTCAATTTCATCACAGAAAAATATAAAAACCAGTGCACATTTCCCCATTTTTTCAATATGATCCAACTTTAGCTTGTGTAATGGCCCTGAGTTGAAGCCATACAAGAAATGCAAATTTCAGTTGATAATACATGGCAAACCTGAAATGATGCAACAAGATAAGGCACCAACATCAATTTGGCATAGATAATTATGCGTCGTGCGCATTTGCATCGGAAAAGATGTACACATTTATCTTTTCAAAAAATATATGATAAATAGTTGCTACATAAGCAAAAGGAAGAAATCACCAGTACCCAAAACTTTACCCAGTAAGAAACTTGTCTGCAAATACCTCAGCAATGCTAAAACTTCCATAAGCTGCAAGTAGTCAGTAGGACAAGTACTATGAAAAGTTCATCAAGCGCAAGCACCAATGCCAGATATATCTATATATGTCCTCAGATCATACTACCCTTATCTTTTATTAATTACAAAATTTATCAACATATAATAATTAATAAGAATTTCTGCACATTTGTTACTTCCTCATTGATGGCCATCATAAATAGGAGAGCAACATTTTTTCACCCAGGCAAGATCTCAGCATAACTATAACCATAAAGGTAATATTCAATTTCTTGGCAACTGATCAAAGCATCTAACAGGAAAACAATTGGGCTAAAAATAATGGATACAGAGGAAATTTGGGAAACTATGAAAACCTCATGTAACAAATTAAGCAAACTGACAAGCCTGACAAAAAAAATAATAATAAATTTTAAAAATTAAATGAATTCCAACCTGCCCAATACATGAGCCACTTGTGTTGCTCATCTTTATCTTTCCTCTCAATTGCCTTGAGTACACTGGTAAAGCAACACCCACAGAGGAGCTGCACAAACACCCAAAAATAAAAAACAAAAAAACAAAAATAAAAATAAGAATAAGAATAAAAAAGTACTCAAGATTATAAGAAAATAATCCAGTGAGCACTTGAACATGCAGACCGGACATTGCCATGGGATACTGCTACTCACCATAAGATGAGAACCATGTTCACCCACTAGATCATTACTCCAAAATTACATTGATATCTATGTAACACATTACAATACAATAATAGTCGATGCAAGGTTTAGCACACATGATTCACTGTTAATCAAAAAGCAACCAACCCAATTTCTATTAACTGAAAAAACAGACACACAAAAATACACACAAACATTTTTGTTAATAAGGAGTTAAAAGTAAGTGCATAAAAGCCATACCAAGCTGTTCGAAGTATAATGTTAGAACCAAGTGGGCAAAAGAGCAGCCGCAACCCGACCTGTGAATAAAAATGACAGAAAAAGCACATTTTTTACATTAGATTTTCAATAAAAAAAAAGCATTTATTTGAGTGATTTTTTGTTCTATTAAACGTAAAACTGACCTCCTTGGTTGAGCTGGATCTGGAGAGAGGCATTTCAATAATTTTTTGCAGATAATTTCTTTTTTATTAAAAAAAAAAATTATAAACCTGTGAAGTGTGAAGTGAAGATGACTGGCATTTGCACTTCAGTGAAGTGACTGCTTCGCAGATTTTTTCGCGGTCAGCAAGGAGTGTAGAAGGGTGCCGTTTTCCACAGAAATTTGGGAAATTTATGCTTGGTGGCCACCGGCTAAGGAGAAGAATTCGATGATTCGACGTCTGAGTTGGCGCCGGGAGTTGACAAACGGGCTTTTCTCTGGTTGGATCCAGGCTCAAATTCGTCGCCCAAAGGCATGGACCAGTCTCGTTGGATTAGGTTGTGGGCTTTATTATGGTTGATTCACAAAGCCCACTTCAATCAATTTTATATTTTATCATATAAATTCTAAAAATTCTTCAATTATTTTTTTTCACTTATTGAGCTATTGATGATATTCTGATCAATGGAACAATTTCTTTTTATCAATTTAAGAATTGAGGTACATAATATGTGTTAGCACCCTGCACTGCTCAACTCCAATTACTAAAGAAGAAAAATTTAATTTTAAGTTATTACCACTATAAAAAGTTAATGAGTATTTTGTAAATGTCAGTAATTGTCGAATTAAAATGGTTTGATATTAAATATCTTTGCAAGTCAATTCATAACCTACTTTAAAATA